>NC_134414.1:101407438-102127438 GCF_030867145.1 Opisthocomus hoazin | reverse complement strand
GAAATATTCATATACAGTATTTGTAAATATTTCGCTATTTAAAAAGCCCTCCATGGGCTTTACAAACCCCCAGACTGGAACTATGTGGAAAAACAGACACAAATAAATCAAGAGAGATGCAGCAACATTAAAAAAAAAAACGAAACAACCAACCAGATTATGCCCCCAAATTCCAAGGAAATTGATAGCCTTTATGCCAACACGGCAAATGTCACCTGAATAGTAAACTTAAGAAATCACAAGAAACTCTCGCCATAAATTCTGTAAAATGTGCTTAAATCACAGCAATCAATTTTCAGACAGCAAAATTTGCTAGACTGCTAAGCCAGAGGCTCACTATAAAGTGGTATACTACCTTTATAGTTAACAAAATCTGTATAAAAAGTACTAAAACTGACATTTAATGCGATGTGAATAAAAATTAACATATGCATTGACAATATATTCTTTTAAGTCTAAATGTGTAAAATTCACATGAACAAACAGCCTCTTCCCCGTCCTGAATAAGAAACTATTAAAAAGATTACTTCAAATTCTTAGACATTTACATATCGTCAGGGCATATCAGTTTTGGTATCAATACAAGTAGCCTTGTGCTACTCTTCCACACAAGCCTTTACAAATTTTCACTTTTTTTCTGCCATTTAAATCCAGTGATCTACACTGTTCTGTGCTCAAAGCTTTTTTGCAGATCCAAGTAGCTTTTCTTTCAGAAATCAGATTTTAAATTGTTTTCTTTTCTTTTGCTACTGAGCAGACAGATGGCTCAAGTACCTGAGCTGACTTCAAGGAAAAAGGAGAGAGTATAAATCAAGTCAGGTAATCAAACCATTTTGACCCGACTGGTAACAACCCGCTTTCTAAATGACCAGAAGCCAGTGAATTCCATTCACATCCACCTTTACATTCTAGTGATATACAGCAATGAAAACACACAGGTTCTTGCTAAAGTCTGACACAGATATTTCAAAGAAATGCTGCTATTGATCATTAACTGGGCATGAATGAATTAACACCTCATGGAAAACCTAAGTCGTAACATTAATAGCACCAATCAACTGTAGTATGGAAAGAACACAAGTTTCCTAACAAACAGTATATATATTGATGACTGGAAAGCTGATGCATAGTAGCTGATTTCAGGGTAACATAGTACTGTGTTAAATATGTCATTATAAATTCCCAAATCTAGAATTAAATTGTTGGATGTTTAAATGACCCCTTAGCTATGAGCCAATCTCAAGAATGGTGAAAGAATTCACTTTTGTATTGATTTGTAACTGAGGTTTTATTTTGGAAAGGGTAACCTTCCTACTCTGGAGGGTCCCAATCGTGGTGAAGTTTCCTCCCAGTCTGGTTTTCATTTGTCTTTTAGAAGTGTTGCTACACCTATTATAGGCCAAATCTTTTTTGTTAATTCCAAACTGCATTATGCATCACACTTGTATACATAATATCTTCATTCCTCTATGTAGCTTAATTACTGATAAAGTTTTTCAAAACAAGAGATCATTTGGTACCTATGGATAACGTTACAGTCTCAGAAACTCTGCCAAGAGCCTGTTCTCTGAATACACTTCACACAGAACAAAGACGCAACGGATACAGGAAATGGCACCACAAGGTTTCCTTGGAACAGTCACCCAGACTTTTCAAAAACATCATCTCTATGGAAAGTGGTCAGCTCCTACTGCAATTTATTACTTGCCTACTTCATGGACACTAGCACCACAAACATCTAACACGAAGCAGATACCTCTCTAGCAAGTGCAGAACTTCTGTTCTACAATATAGAGAAAACAGAAAAGTCAATTCTAATTGAAGAGGTAGTGAGACTAACAGGCTCCACGTCCCCCCGTCGTGCTTACAAACCATGTAAACAGTATTACTGATACAGAGGAACCTTTTAAAAAATCATGTTATAACACTGTTTTAGTTTTGAATAATCATGCTTTACATGAGATGTTCCGGTACTATCTCAGTATTTGTTGCAGTGTATGTACAGTTAAGCATGTATGTATGTCTGTATCACTCTTAACTCTTCAGCATTAAAGTAACATGCAATCTTAAATAAACAAGAAATTTACGCAGCTTTGAGGAAGAAAACTATATTTTATCAAGTTGTATAACCCATCTGGTAAAAGTGAAGTAAAGCATCAGGACATCTTCCTATAGAACACTTCATTACATTCACAAGCTATGTCTTGGAAGACAGACATTTAGGTTGAGATTAAAAAAATAACCTCTATCTTCAAGTTCTAACACACACATACACAGAACACCCTTACTTACACACTTTAATCCCTGTGGATTTTTATTGGCATCATAATATTTTTCTGCAAGTTCCTTTGTGGGATTGATTGCTCGATAATAATTTTGAAAGATCATATGGAAACAAAAGGTTACATCATGAAGACAATGTAATGTCCAAAATAACTACGACATTCAGTTTCCCATGAAACATGCACATTCCTACTTCATGACAAAGTTACAGTTTCACATTAAAGAAGCAATGACAGTGTGTAGAAGTACTCCTTCCTAAAGAAACTATTTGTGCAGAGGTAGGCAGCTGAGCAGTATGTAACTGTCCTCTGATTTATGATAATTTCCATTCTCCCAGAAGTAGTTCATTTAAAACATAGATTTTTAACATCAAAATGCAATGGGGATTTTAACCTAGTTTAACCTAGTGTATGTTTTATTTGCATCTAGGTCATGAACTTCAGGAAACAGAAAACATGTGTCTACAAATGCGAGACTTCAAATGGTGACTCCCCTATCAAGCCTCCTTAGCGTAACCCTATGAGTAAACTGAAATTGTATACCTGAGTGGAGTTAGATAGTTGGTTTTTCCACGGCTCCTCTGCGCTGCTGGTCAGGTTTGTGCGGTTATGAGGTAGAGAGAGTGCGTTTCGCTGCAAGTAAGGCACGTTTCCATTACTTCCACTTTCTGTTATGTGATTATTGCCTATCAAAATAGTGTCTGTACTACCCAGCGTTCTTGCTGTGCTGCAGGGAGTGGGGCCTGCTGGAAAGGGTCCATTAGCCATAGGCTGCCCGGGGCAGGCAGGACGGATTCCACGCTGAGCGACATTAGGCACTCTGGTTAAAGCAACCTGTGGCTGCTGACCAGAGACAGAGTTTGTAGGCAGTGATGAATCAGCTGTTGGCCCATTAGGAATTCCAGTAGATCGTACCTGTGCAACTCCTGTTTGTCTCATCTAATGGAAGATGAACAAAGCACAAGAAAATTAGCTGCAGAATTTAAAAAGTAAAGATCATACAATGTTTGTGTACTTTATTGCACTGGTCAATTCCAATTTTATACTGATTTTAAGATCTTCACAGTTGCTTCTGAGACATAAGATGACTGTCCTGCTCACAAATGCGCCGAGTGAATTTTAAGGTAAAGCTATCGGCACACTTTTCTTCTAGGCTCTTCAATTTGAGTGTTAGCGTTCTACTGCTAAAGCTGGACACTAAGAGAGAGAGAAGTGAACAATGAGAGGAGAAGAGATATGCTGTAATACAGCTTACTACAACTAAGTATTTTTCAGGTAAGGCTGCTTTTACATGTGTCCACTCACTTTAGTTTGAAAGTGTGGTTTGAAGAAAAACTTTTACGTTATGTGGTAGCCCTATAACAAAACACAGCTAAACCCATTAAGTTTCAACCAGTGAACCACAGATGTAACACAGTAAACGGCATGAGAATTCCGTAAAATAGAAATTCTCCAGAATTCAAGAAACACAACTGACACCATCACCAACAAAAGTTTTGCAGACAAGAAAAATATTTTTATTCTCACCTGCTGGTGTTGCTGCATCAAGACAAACTGACTCTCCAGCTGTTCCAGCATAAGTTTCTGTGCTGGATTTAGATTATTTCGGTTTGCACGCAGCTGTTCCAAGTGCTGAAAAACATCAGTACAGTTCAGAATCATTAAAATTGCATGTGCTTCTTAATAACTTTCTTGCATACAACACTAAAAATTATCCAAGATGACAAGACTTGTAAAGCTGAAAACATGACTGAGATTTCTGTTGCAGACTCAAACATCTTTCCATACACTATTCCGTAACCAAACCATATTACTAGTTACTAAAACTAAAGAGACTTTCCAAATCATTTGAACATATAAATATTATCACCACACCAAAATTAAGTGTACTGGTACTATAAAAGAAAACTACATTCAAATATGATTACATACAATTCTTATTATCATTATGTATGTTTAACACTTAATTGTACTGTGCAATTCTTTTATTAATACTGTTCAGCATGAAGTACATCCAACCTATAGTCACACATGAAGACCTCCCCAGAAAATATAAAAGCCCCAGAAAACTATACAACTTAATTACAGAGAGCAGTATCTTAAGTTCTGATACTGAACTCATTTGCAACTGATAAATTTAATTTACCAAAAATCTGATCTTTGTATTCATTTTAAACTACTCAGCACACACCATCATTCTACCAGGAAGTCTGCTGCTGCTAAGTGGCACGACACAAATGCTGCAATTGTAGAATACAAAAGCACTATCTGAACGGGGAAGTGGGGGGCTGTGCGGTGCAGAGAGGAGGGCAGAAGTTGTGCTACACAAAAGGTGACATATAGACATTCTTCTTGATTGTTCTTAAACACTAGACTACTTCACATCATTGTAAATCCTCTAAAAAAAGAGAACAAAACAAAAAAACACCACAACCCAAAAAACAAACCCCAAACAAAAAACAACAAACAAATCAAGCCAAGCTCCACTAAAACCAACACAAATGAGGTTTCCTTTAGTTCCTTTCAGGTCTACATGTATTGTTCTTCCACATTCTTTTTGTCTCCCTTGCTTTGATTATGTTGTATCAGTAATACATGACAGAACTGAAGTATGAGTATTAAATAAAGTGTAGTTTATTCTGCTTTGAACAATTGTATCTGCAAACTACCAACTAAAAAAAAATCCAACATTGTCTGAAAAAGTAGTTAAAGATGGTTCAATGCCAAGCTCCCTCAATTAACAGTAGCTTCCATTCTGAACTAGGGGACTGCAATGAGTAAGACTAATCTATCCATCTCTGTACACACATACATGCATATGATTGTGAGACGAAAACAGGGTCTCCACAGGAGTGCATGCACCAGGTACACAGAAGCCAAAACCAGTGCTCTTTAGTTGTTAACTTTGCCTTTAAAAAAAAAAATCTAAATAGGGCAACAGGAATCAGAAAGCCTGACCCAGCACTTAGGCCAGCAGAGGCAAGTCTGCACTCCTCTCCGGTGCTACGGGCACAGAGGCTCTGTGGGCAGCACCGTTCTTGCTGCCCACCAATGCTGTGAAGCCCAGCTTTTGTGAACCCACCCCTCCTCCACCGGCACATTGCAGCCCCAGAGGCTACCGCGTGGCCACAGCCCTTTTCCCCTCTGCTTTTGTTAGATGAGCCATCTGGG
The DNA here is from genome assembly GCF_030867145.1 of Opisthocomus hoazin. Lineage (NCBI taxonomy): Eukaryota > Metazoa > Chordata > Aves > Opisthocomiformes > Opisthocomidae > Opisthocomus > Opisthocomus hoazin. The sequence goes on along the minus strand of NC_134414.1, from coordinate 102,121,985 downwards.
GTGCGTTACGTGCCATATCCATCCAGCCTCTGAGCTGCCACTTTCAAAAGACCGACTTAGAAGATGCAGTAAAGGTTTTATTCATTCTCTTCTTGCATTATATCCTTTTGGCTTTCCTATTCATAGATGCTGGAACCTTGACAAGCTATTGCCAGCAAATCCAGTATACCAGATTATATAGAGAAGTCCACTTAGATACTGCTTAGAGGAGCAAGTTGGATCCGGAAAAAGGTGAAACTAAGATGGGGAAAAAGTAGTAGGATATAAAATAAGCAGAGAAATAATGGGAACATATGAAGAGAGAGAGATACAGAAGAGTGATTAAGGAGGACCAAATGGGGGGTGGGGAGCAAAGGGAGGGGAAAAACGTGCAGCATAGTAAAGCCAATATTGTTCAGATAGAGAAACAGCTGAAGTACTATATTTGAGTTAAGGGGAACACTGCTCAGTCAATCAAAATGCCTTCTGTCTCTGCACTGTGTTCTCTTCTATTTTTCCTTCCAAATCAGTATCTGTGATACATGGGTAAGAGTTTCCAGCTAGGCCTGATTTTCAATACATGAAATTCCTGCCGAAGCTCACTGCAACCCCTAATGAACTAAATAGACAAGAAAACATCCTAAACAAAACAGATCTGAAACACGATTTCAAAAATAAAATCTAGCATTTCATATAAATATATTAAATGACATGAAAGATAGAAAAGCAGTACCAGATTTCATTCGATTAATTACATTTTGTAGAACGTGCATGTTTGTTTATGCAGTTTGGTACAAGAAGCTACCTCAGAGTAAAAAGAGGATGCTACAGTACTTCTACACCTCCTTCAATAGCCCCCACATTACAGCAGGTAGCAAAACTCACTTGGCACACAAGCATCACAATTTGCACACCTGTCTTTCAAATATCATAAAAAGAAATAATTACTGTATGCTCTTATTTTATAAATTATAGAATTCATACAGTGCAAGTGTTCAGTTTCTGCTAGAGATCATTTATTTTAGTACAGAACTAATCTCACATAGAGAAGTCATAAATACTAGCACAATGTGAATTACACTGTGGGAATTATTTGGGAAGTATTTAGTAATGAATTTCAGAAATGTGAAACCAAAAAATGTCCCAGATTTATTTTCTTTAAAGGAGAAAGAAAGAAACAAAAAAAAAGTATCAAAGCCTCTGGAGATCTTCAACATACCTACCTGTAATTTCTGTGGTGTCAAGCACCAAGAATGAATTTGTTGCTGTACAGGAGGGTGTGACACTGTCTGGCCACTGCTCCAAACATCTGAAGTATTCTGAGAGAAAACATTACAATGAAATGTGTGACTATCAAAGGGTCAACATAATTTCTTTTACTATCTACATTTTATCTTACTTATGAAAGAACTAGTCATTGTTTCAAAAATAACATAAACAAAGAACATACTAAAACGTGCCAAGTCTCATTCTATCATTCCCATACAGTATCAGAGTAGTCAGAGGAAAACGTTAAATGATATCTAATATCATAGCGAGAAACAATCAAACCAAATTATGCAATTAACTTAAATGTACACTACTTTTAAAACTGAATACTTTATCTGCTATAACACTATTACATGATGATGAAACACTTGAATTCTAAATATAAGCAAAGGCAATAGGCAGAACGACATGATAGTCTCCCTCTTCATCTATCGTTAGACTATGATTGTACTTGTTCACTTCTACAACTATGACTGTAGTATGCCACCAATGTGCACTGCCCTTGTGCACGTCCTGTCTAAACTGTAACCTGATTAAACACATCACTGAAAAATGTTTTTTAAAGTTCCTAAAAACATTCCCCACCTTGATGCCAAAGGATTAAAATTTACAGCACAAATTCTGTGCATGCTGCATCACTTTAATGCATATTTCCATGTAATTTTGGTAGGGGGCTCTTTAGTTCATCAGAATATATACCTTCGTTGGACTAGATGTTCTTTTCCTCTTGGCAGGACTGGTCAGGTCATCTACTTGGCTAGAAGGAATCATGTGTAGTGGCAAGGATTGCTGTGAAATTGGTGTTTGAGTGAGGCCTAGTACAGGTTCAGTATTTGGATGATGAGGTTTACAAGCCTAAGAATCACAGAAGGAAGACAAAAATATGGTTCTATATATTCTTGATTCTTTCCTTTAAATTACATATTTTAACAGCCCCCATATATTAAAAGGGCGAGTAGATATTCGGAAGATGATTTCAACAACTGAAAAATCAGTTTCCATATGGTCATCAATGGAGGAATGTGTACCTTTCATGGGATTATTAAACCACTGCAGCATTTCTATTTAAGATGAAATCTTTTAAAATCATGAAAATCCACAAAGGTTCTAAATTGGTTCCCCCATATTTCTCCCATATTATAGGGAGCTTCTTGATCTAGTACCCCTTTGCAAATAAATCAAAGGCTTTTTATTAATAAAAGCCAGTCCTGTGCTCCATAAAATAAGCTTGACCACTACCGATTGTAAAGAACCCTTAAAGCTGGGCACCTGCAGAACATAACCCAACTTCTCACCTGCTGTGCTGTGTTCATGGCACCCTGCCTGGAGGTAAGCTCTGCGGGGATTGGTAGGCTCCATGCCTCCTCAATACTAGGAAGTAATTTAGTTTTATTCTGTAGACTACCTTGTGGAAGGTTACACAACTGAGCCTAGGAAAAATTATGTAAAAAGCAAATTTAACACAAGCCTACTTTAGTAAGAGCAAGTCCATGAAATCTTCCTAAATGCTGTAGCTAATTATGTCTTAAAAGAGAGGATAGATTTAAAATTTGGGGTTTTAGAAAGGTGCTAAGTATAAAGAGGGTAACCAGAATATAAACCTTTGTGAGAATCAGAACAAAGATGAGCTCTGTATTCAGAGGTCTCATAATTCCTTTTTTCTGAAACTGCAAACAAGAGTGAAAGATAGCGTCTGTGTATTCTCTCTCTATGTTATGAGAACTTAAAAATGTAGACAATACAAAGAAAAAAGCAAAGTGATGTAAAACGGTATGCTTTGATTAAATGTGCAAAATAGGGTTTATAAGGAATTAAGTTTCACTTAAAAATGAAGAAATAAAATATTACAGTCTATGATATGCTTACAATACACATGAAAACAGGTTATACACACCACAAACAACTGCAAGTTAAACTCGTGTGTTGCTTCTCCCCTCCCCTCTGCTGTGTATTTTGAAGAGTATTTCCCGCTTCTTAAAACTTTAGTTTTACCTGTAAATACTTTATCCGTGCTGCAAGTGCAGAGGTATTACTACAATTTTTGCTCCTAGTTGCATTTAAGTAGCATTTAATGGCATCCTGAGGCTGGTTGCAGGACTCATAGAGTGTGCCTAGGTCCATCCAGGCTGCAGCATGCCCATGGTCCAATTGTACAGCACAGATATAGGCCTGTAAAGCATCCATAGGCTGATTTTGCTGTTGATACAGCACACTGAATAGAAAGATTAGTGAAGTTGAGAATTAATAACAAAGTCAAAATACAAACAAGTCAAACATAAACATCCCCCTCAAAACCCTTCATAAACTTTGCCTTTATATAAAGCCCAGCAGCAAGCATAAACAACACAAAATCTTAACATGCAAAGCTCATAAACACAGTATATCCAGCATTTTTAAAAAATTGAGAAAGCAAATACAAATTTATTATTTAAACTTGAAATCAGACAGGTCTGACAACATGAAGGTAAAAATAAGAAAAGCTTTATGGTCCCCTTGAGAGCACAAGAGTTAAAAAGCTGGTACTCTTATTTATACATATTAGCATTGAATTAGATCACTGTATTACCCTGGATCATTCTTACCCTATAGAACACCATGTATCTGCACTTGCTTCTGATTTATCAATAGATTGCCTATAAGATATAAAGGCATCCTGAACTTTCCCAATACTTGAATAGCACCTGGGAGAAGAAAAAAAGAACTTTGGTAATATTTATAGCAGGTAATCACTGAGGATGGCTTACCAAGACTGATCCGATAAATGTTAAGTCATGCAAATACACATTCATCTAGATGAATTCAAAACATTTGCTGTTTCTGAATGCCAGGCATAAGCAACTCCTTTTTTGTAAGGAAAACAGAAGTCATATCACATTCTGAAGACTTACATTTCTTTCATTTGTGATAACTTACCAGTCAATAAGAACAATATTTATCTACAGATAGCCTTATGAAGAAACAATTAAATTACCTACATTATCAAACAAATGCTTATGAAACTTCACATTCTACAAGAAGTCTTTCAGCATTCTTACGAGATACTGACCAGCTCAATTAGGATGGTTCCCAATTACCTGGGAAGCTTTTAAGGTGCATTTCACGCATCTCCATAAGATGTCAAGTAATGAACAACTAATCAGTTAGTTTTACTGCATATACAGAGCACAAAATCTTGTAAAAAATCTTGCTGTTCTGGATTTTTTCATAATTTCTTACTTGAATATTATTCGTATAGAAATTCAAAGGTATTCTAACATTATAGGCAGAAATATCAGAACTCTAAAGAGAACTGCAATTATACCACAGGGAATAATACCTACCTTTTTAAAACTAAAAGCTTCAAATAAATACAATATTAAAAATATATATATATTTACTAGTTTAATCTACAATAGCTCTGTTTCTTATATTGTTTGTAATATGTTTCCCTGTAGGAAAAAGAACTGACAACTTTAAAAACACATAAATACAAAACAGAAGATTTATTCTAGTAAAAAATGAAAACGAAGCAGAACAGTACAGGCAGGCTACACTCCCTCGTGTATTCTTGAGGCACACTAGGAAAGGAATACAATAAAATCTAGCAGTACTTTGCCTAAAAACATCCATTAAGTCTGAATACAATGTTTCAGAAGATGACTGTAATCACAATCTAACCCAAGTTCAAAGACACGTTTCAATTTGTCTGCTTATCAGATACACGAAGACTCTGATCAGGATAGCACTAACATTAAGCACAAAACTTAGAACAAGGTGATGGACTTTTTTTTTAGTGAGGGAGAAGGGTAGTGGTGGTGTATTTTTGAAAGGTAGCTTTAGACCAACTTGCTATCCAGTTTGCACAATGAGCAGAGAAAGGAATAACACAAGGGAATGCATGAGGAAGGAAAAAGAGGAGTGAACGCACAACCCTGTAACCTCGTTCCTCTCCTCTTCTGCCAGTGTATGGACTGAATGAATGGGCATAGAAACATTTTTGGTCTAGTCCTCCCTGTAGAGTATAATAAATGCTTCACCTAATTTTTTCCCCCTATTTCCTGTGATGGTCCCCCATGTTTGTATGGTCCTAAGTTTCATTCTAACCATGAGAGCCGTGGGACAGTAGGAGCAGGAGTGCGGCAGCTGTGCACACATAACTTTATGGACCCTTGGCTCTGTCCTGCTGCTGTGTAAGAACTCAACTAGCTCAAGGCACATGGAATGGAACTACTGAGGAAAAAACAGGATTTCAGCCCAGGGGATGGGAAGATGAGCCAGATGATCCCTGTCTTTTTTTCCTTTCCTCTCCACACCTGCCTGCCCCTCTGCCCTTCGCACTCGGTGCTGGTGTTCCTCCCTTCACCTGCAGACAGCTGGTCAAAGAGTCCTGTCTTACAGGAACAGCTGGAGGCATATGATCAGCATGACAAAACCAAAACTAACTTCCAGTTGCATGTGACCAGAACCTCCAAGAAAGTCAGCTGGAAGACACTGAGGATAGGACACTAATTTTACTTTTGCATAATTTCTTTCTAATGTATTTCTCAACCAAACTGGGCTGTTTCCATACGGACTTGAATTGCCCTCAAAGCTTTCTCCAAAACCTGATTATTTGAAGAGTTACTGCTGGTTTGTGTAAAGTTCTGTATTTTCTTAAAAAGGAGACCAAGAAAAGTAATCAAGTTTATATGATTTAAATCTTGGAATAAGTTAAATTTCAAGTACAAAACACTACCTCATAGTACAGAATTAGTACAACACTTAAATAGGTGTCAGAAAGGATCAATCTGAGCTATTTTGGCCCAATATTTCTTGCAATATATGCTTTTTATAAATGGATGCATACCTGAAAGAATACTTGTATTGTAGTGCAAAAATTAATTGAGATTAGAAGGGAGGTTTTGAGAAAATAAAAAGATAAAGAATTGTGAAAAAGGTATGAAGAAAAGTAAAAATTACACAGCGTTTACAAAAAAAGCAGGGGAAAAAAAAGCGAGATAATAGAAGACATGGTAGTAGGACGAGGAACAGCTAAGACTAAGCAGGGCAGACTCAGATTACTATAAATGTGTAGACTGAAGAATAACTACAAAAAAACCCCAGGACCACTTGGGTAATAAACTTCATTTCAACTTCTCATCTATATTTACCCCAAATACATTAGCACCCTGTCTTTTTCTACTTTCCAGAAAACTAGAACTCAGTAGATACATACATCCTTTCCCTTCATTTTTCCTCTGAAAGTATTAAGAGGAAAATCAACGTAACATACCCACAATAATGAGTATTCTCAAAAAATTTACTAATATAGTTACAGTGTCTATAAAGTCATTTCTCACCTTCCAAGGAAATACCAGGATTGACCAGAATTTGGATCTGCTTCTAGAGATTTCTGGAGATACTGTATAGCATAGCTTTCCTTGGTTGCCTTGTCTCCAAGCTGATCCACGGTGTGATGCATCCAGCCTACAGAAAGAATCCATAAATGGCAGAATTGAAATTCCCTAAGACCATTTAACACTTTGGCACAGCAGGATATTCATAGCATTAGTTTCTCTTTAAAAATAGCAGTATCAAACAATAATATCACATATAATATTACGAATGAAACTTTTAAAACCTTTATTACCTTCAGATACTTTAAAGTGGTGGGTTTTTTTAAATAATTTTGTATGAGATTAGTAGTACAATTACTAACAGTTCAATACTCTACTGTAAAAAATTAACCTGAAAATGTTACTCTTTCCTCCTCTGAATACAGGTATCCTCCCTGTTGTGAGAAATGCCACCATTCTTCCTGTCACGCACATCAATTATCTGTGTATTATGTTCAGCTTACTCCCTTTCTTCTAAATCCTCTTTATTTATCCCATACCAACATTTGGGCAACTTCCCAACAGAACACTGGTAAGAACTTCCGTATCTCCGCTTTAATCTTTCTTATATTGTCACTTCATCTTCATTGATACAACATCCTTTCCGTTCACCTTGACAAATGCAATCACTTTCCATCTACATAACAAATTCTGCTGAAAAGATAATTTTATTTCCTCATCTAACCACATATCACAGTCTTTCACATACCTTTTTCTCTTTCATTACGTAAGACAAATTATTCACCCCCACTTTAAAGGCTTCCCACAATCCATGTTCCCACATCATCTTTTACATGCTATTAAAACACATCTCTGCTCTAGCACTGATGCAAGGTTTGGTTACCATTTCAAAGCACCTTTATCGTCTTCTCGAGGTGCTCCTCATCTACCTCTACACTTAGACAGAATTCCTTTAAGCAGCCACAAAATCATCTCACTCACATTCATATCATGAGTACAGGGAAATCCTTTGTAACAGGCAGCTGCCTTGTCGAAATCACTATGTACCACGCTGGTCAGCAATGACTTGCTGTTTGCTTAATCTCCATATATTTGTCTTAACAATCCACAGCTTTTCAGCCAACATTTGTAAAACTAAGAAGTGACAACGGATTGTCCCTATGTTTTTAGTGTCCCACCCAGGAATGGTCCCTTGTGGAACACTATGATACCAATTTCATAAAATATGTAACGTTTGTATAAAGTTTTAGTTACCTACTGAGTTGTACACACATCTGCACTAAATGTCCATTTAAAACCTCCATCAGCGCCTTAAGCTCATCCTTTTTGATACAGTCTAACTACACGAACAGGTAATGCCACTCAAAAGATCCAGATCAAATTCAGATCTCATCCGAAATGCTAGACAAAGTAGGCAAGGCTGAGAACTGACCTGCTGAGTATTTACAGCCTTACTTAACTCTCTGTAATTAGACTATACCTTAAATATTTTATTCTACCTGTTCTATACAGGTTACATTTTATTCCATGGGCTTATAGTTTGTTAACAGTCTCAGTTACACTTTTGCAAACGGAAGGCAAATTTCCAAGCTTTAAAAAAGGTAATCCAAAAGAAAATTGTATCTATTGAATGTCTGCCTGAGGTTTTTTAAGAAGTATCATTTGGAAACTGTGGTCAGAAGCAGAAGTTTAAATATTCCATGGACTGCAAGAAATGTCAGGTTAGAAGCCAAGTGGTTACAGCATTGACAAGAGTACTTTAGCTTGTCTGAAGATGCATGAAGTCAAAACCCTACCAATCACGAAAAAGAAAACAAAAAAAAACCCAAACCAAAACAAAAAAATCCAGTAATTTTTGCAGAGACATGTAAAATACACAACTCTCTCTCACAGACTTCATAAACAAGCTATGATTTTGATTTAAATCCCAAGTCACTGAAGTTCTAAAGCACATAGAAAATACACATGCTTTAAGTAAAAAAGGCTTATGTGAGGGTGGTTACTACAATGCACCTGCGTAACTGTACACTCGGGAAAAATGTATCGGGTCCAGTGCCAGACAAAGCCTGAGATAAAGGTAATAGTTCAGGGATTACAAACAAGGGTAAAAAAAGACATTAAACAATTTCCTGAATTTCTGGAAATTTTATGTGGTGATGCCTATTTTCTGTGTCATCAGAACCTTGCTGGATTGAAAGATAACGTGTATCCTTCAGGAGATCTTTACGGAGGTTCACTGATAAGAAGAAAGAATGTATTTCTAGGACACGGAAGTGAGAACTAGCAAACCCTATCTAGTTTCGCTGCTGAAACAAAGGTTGCTTCCCGATTTTATCTTCCTGTGCAGGGAGGTGAGACAGGCAGGAGGCAAGAGACAGGGTGAGGGAGAACAAACAGAAGTTTTCTAGTAGAATCGCACAGGTAAAGGAAGCTGGATCTCTCTTCTCAAGCACAAAATGAAGAATGTACAAGAAGGTGGTGACTGAAAAACCACGGTCAAACTGCACAGTTTCCCATTTGCAAGACCTAGCATACTGACTACTTAACTAGCGTACTGACTACTCTTCAACTCTCAGGACATTTTTAATGTAATAAACAAAACCACAGATTTTGTCCATACTTCACAAATGTTCCATGCTCTAACTTGTAACAAATCACTGTGTTGCCTCAGCAAGAGGATGTGCTAGCTTAGCTCATGCTGCAGGTATTTTAAGCTTATAAATCACTCTCATGATTAACTTCTGGCAATTGCTTTTTCCCCAATAAACATAGTAAACTCAGTCTCTGAAGAGATGAGCCTCTTCCCCATTTTAGCACCTCATGATGTCTCATCCATTTATGTTGACACCACCCAGGAATGCCCCTAGCCGAAAGCCATTGGGAGAGTGCTTTGGGAACCTCTAAGCAGATGCTCACGTTGTTCTTACACTCTTCCTCATGCAACTGCTGAGTACAATGGGAGAAGGAATACCGAGACCGATTTGATCTTCAGTCTTATTAATTTAATGTAATTTTAGGCAAAGTGTAAAAAGCATTCTTGTCTGGAAAGCAAATGAAATGGCAAAAAGAGAAATAAACTGCTCTTATCCAACTGTACAGTCGTAAAGTTGCTGTTACATCTAGCTGAACCAGTCAGCACACATCAGCTCAAACGGACACGTATTTATGAAAGCATCACAGGGTACTCCCACACAGTGATCTGCTTTGGAAACCAGCTACAAGAGCAAAAATTTTAATAATTCTCTCACATGACATCTGAACTTACCCAAATTTCAATTCTGCCTCAGTAAACACTGACTAGCTAAGGAAAATAAATAAAGGGTACTTTCATGCCAAAACAATTTTTCTGTTGGAGTAAAAAAAAAAAAAGAAAAAATTCAACATAGAGATACAAATATATTTTGTTTCTGGCAGATGGCAGGTATTTCAGTGCACTGCCCAGACTATGCTTCCTGAGGAGGTGTTTTTATTATCGGCTGCTAGAGACTAAATCTGCGATAAACACCATACTCTGATAAATACCACTGCTAACAGTAAAGAGCGAAAGAAATGGCATTATTCCTTGAATGTTCTGGTTAATACCATTCTGTCCCTTTCTCCACATAGAAGCTACCCACAGTACAAAACCAGGTGACCTGTGCTGGCTGAATAAAGGGAGTTAATCCAGTTTTCAGACAGCAGACAGTTCTCAAAGCCGTTGCTCTTACTGGTGGCACAGAGTTCTGTGGTAGGATTTTATGAATACCACCAGGCGCCTTTGCTTCTAATGTGGCAACATACACCAAACAGGGTTGAAAAAGTGTTGGGCAGCTATTTTGTAGAGGCCTGTCTTCCACTGATCATATGTATAGCCCTTCTGGATGAAATTGCTGACAATTTATACTAGGTGGGATAATACCAAGTAAAAAAAAAATTCAAAGGGATACTGAAATGTAAGCAACACTGTCGTATGACAGCAAAAAGATGAGCACCTGAGTCCTGCAGTGAACTCCTCCAGGAGTTTCATTTGTGGTTTTACACAGAAGAATCAAAAGCTAACCAAATCAGCCCACTCCAAATCCATACACAACCTGCACTACAAAAAAAGAAAGCATTGTGGCCATAACTCTGTGCCAGTTACTAATTTGAACTGAATGACCACTATGTGAAAGGGGGTAAAAAATAAATGAGCATGAGCAGGCTAAATTAATATTAAGAGTAATAAATTAGATGAAGAACATGGAAAAAATGAATGAAGAAGTTTTGCACTGGGTTGAACAATTTTAACAAAATATTCTGGAAATACTTTTATAAGACATCCAGGACAAAAGTAATTTATTCTATCCACCCATTAGAAATTCTGGTCTAAAAATGATTTATCAGCTTTCTATAAATATGCAATATGACAATTTTTAAAAAAGAATACTTTTTTTCTTTTTATGTGGTTTCTTTTATGGAATCTGATGATAAACTTTTTAGTCACAGCAACAGGTTTTCATTATGTATTATAATTAAAGAGAAAGAAAACGTAAATTTTTCAATTGCCATGTTCTTCTGTTCTGCAACGGAGAAGAGTATTTTGGTTTAATGCGTTTAGTCTGGCTATTCAAGTGATGTTCTCAGAGGCAGAACAGAGAACACGGAATTCTGACTGCTGCACTCCTCTGAAAGACCACCCCCTCATTGCCCAAAACCTGTAACGCACACACTGTAGCAAGTCTAAGAGCTTTTTAATCTTGTAAGTTTAATTAAAATATTTTTCTCCTCTCTTATTTACTTAATTATCTACTGTTATGCATTCTATTTTGGATGAAAATCTCATGCATCGTGTTTAAGACTCACTTTGGAAATGAAGCCTTAAAAAACACTGCTGAAAGCGATGAAAAAAAGAAACACACAGAAAAATAAAAGTTAATTTTACATACCTAACTGCTGTAAGACAGTTGCTTTTACTTGTGCAGGAAGGTTTTCGATCTGCAAAAGCTGTTCATAAGCTTCCTTTGCAGAGTGATACTTTCTCTGCAAAAGGAAAAAAGTAAATGGATTAATCATAAAGCTTACAACAGATCACCAACAGCAACGATTTCACAGCACTGACAGCACACAAACACATTGACAAAAATTCTAGAACTTTTTTTTTTGCATACAGTGCATATGAAAGCTTTAATGAGTGATGTATATATATACAGTAAGGGTAAGAGAATAACTTTCATAAATATAGTATTTAATATAAATCGACTACTTAATTGAGGGAAATTCGCAAATTATTAAATTTGGTCAACTCCTCATATATGCATTAGGCTTCTTATACCAAAACGAATACACTGCTTTTAAGAGGAATGCTTGAATGTGAGTCTACATCCAAAAAAACCCTACACAAATTCCTCCCAGGAAATTCGTAACAGAAATAAAGATCATTGGTAACTGGTGGCTGGTATAATTTTGCTTCTCTCCTCCCTTTGGTATATTTGAACTTCCTTTTCAACATATTTGTTGTCCTGGTAAGAGCCCCACCATACACAGAGTTAAAAGATATCCATGGATTATGCCTAGAGAATGAAGGTGTGCCATCTTATTATTTGCTATATAGTTTAAGTGTGCTCAAAGCATGGAAACATTCAATTCTTAACTCCCTACCTGAACAGGTCTTGATATAGAAAACACCTTTCCAGGTTAGGATTGTGGTCTTTACTGACTTCTGGAACAGTATAAGCTGTTCTGTATATATTATTATATTAAAGGTTAAGACTTCTTGATAGATGAATTTTTTTTGCAATAATGTCAGCATTTATCTTTGCATTACCCTAACAACAATCATTTAACAGTGAATGTATTCTAAACGTTTAATCCTTCTGCTCCTCCTTTCCCATAAAAGTCTACAAGGCATAAATGCTGAGGTCTGTTAGTAAGAGGTTTTTGGGTTCTGTTTTTTCTTTGTTTTGTGGTTTTTGTTTTTTGGTGGGTTTTTTTTTTTTTTTACTTTCTAAAAATTCTACACAATTTTTTAAGAAAAATATGCTTTCAGATAATTCAACATTAAACTTCATTATGGCAAACAGATGAAGACTGTACTAAAATCAATGGGCCCACCTGAATGCAAATTATCATGACTTATATTTGTTTTACGCAAAGAGTACTCAGTACTGACTACCAGTGCTTTAAAAGGGAGAACTGGAAAGAAGACTCTAAACAATATAAATATCTATTAGAAGTTTAAAATGTTGTTACATTCTTGAGATCTCACAATCACAAAAGACAACTGTGCTGGTTTTAAAACCTTAATCTAGTCAGCAAAAAAAATTAAAGCGGCAATTACATACTTTCAAATGGAACAAGGGGAAGTTGGTAGAAAAGATTTTTAATTGGTGTTCATGAAATGCAGACAACTGGTAAGAAAACAAATAATATACATAAATAAAATATCCATGGCCAGCAAAATAAAAACAATTAGGAAAAAATTTCAAATTTAGCATTGGGAATAAAATTCATAGTTTATGACTGAAGGTTAAGCAAATGAACAGAAGTTCACTGTATAGCATGACAGCAGAGGCAGCAATCCAGATGTCAAATAGGTAAATATCAGTACCTAATATTCCCACTTTGAAAGAGATGTTTACATGCTTGGGAGGATTCAGAAAGACCTATTAATAGATCTAGAATATTTTTTACTTTTGTTATTTGTTGTATTATTTAGCCTTTAGAAATCCATCTACATATATGCCTTAAAATATTACAGAAAACTGCTATAATGTTCACATTTGGTTTTATTTAGATATGTTAATTCCAAAGATCCAAAGTCCTTGATACTGGCTGCATCATGAATGTTCTTAGAAATGGGAAGGGGGAAGGGAACCAAATCCAACATCTTTCTTTAGACACCATATAAGCCACCACCCTAAATAGCTAGAGGGACTCAGCTGCCACAGGCGAAGTAATAGAAACTAGCATTAAACACCATAAAAAACCACTGCTAACTCTTATCAGCATCAGGCTGTTCTCTTGTTCAGAGGCTGGCAACCCACCATTTAAACTCCAGTATTGCGAAGGTACATAATTAAGGAATGAATTAACTTTTTCATTAAATAATAGAGAGTAGATAATTTCCAAATATACAGAGGGGTTCAGAAAGCTGTAGCACTGTGCCCTTTAAAAGAAACCAAGCAATCACCCTGCCTCCAAAAACATCTCTTCATTGTGTCAGATGTAATATACAGAATGAAGTCAAGACCCTTTGTTGTTCCAGGTTCCTCACATTCCAGAAAAGAAGGTGTCCCTCGCAACCAGAACCATGAGACAAACCAAGTGTAGCAGCAGAATGCACTGAGATTTTTTTGCTCTGACTTGCATTAAGTAAAGTTCCCTCTGCCTACGACTGTCAATCAGAAAGGATACCTTAAGCACTTGTAACACTGGTCACACATTACACAAGGCACCTGCCACGGTGACCTTAGATGTTCAGCTTTCTATTTTACTCTAGCAGATCAAAAGAACTAATGTGTTGAGAATGCTTTGTTATATAAACGTGCCAGATTTGCTCCAGTGCTCAGGATGAAATCCAGACGGTGGCCAGGTAAAAACCACAAAAGTCCATGAAGTTTCTCAATGGTGTTTTGGGGCAGGGGACTTCTGCCTTGTCGTATAGCTTTGCCCCAAAAGCATTCAAAAGAAAAATATCTTGTTTATCAAATTTGTATCTTTTATTTAGATATAAATACCTAAAGACATTTTTCACTGTGCCATCAAAAGACAGCACTTAGTTCATCAAGCTCCTTTTCAACGGACTGAAAATGTAGTTTATGTCAGTCATGTGTTTCAATTACAACAGTTTTTGCTTTCATGTCACATCCCTTCCTCAGTTATATAGTACCTATAAACATGATAAAAGGGCATACAATCTATATTGTATGACTAGTCAGTCAAATTACAAATATACAATAGCTATTTCAGTAGCTACTTGGTTTTAATTTACTTATATTCTGGAAGCTCAGTAAGTGTTCTGTAATTTCTCAAATGATTTGCCAAAAAACTCTGTGGTAGAATTTCATACAGAATTAATTACACAGCTTTATGTGCTGTTGACCTCAGACCACAAACGTTTCTGTCACTTATGTTCAGTTAAATTTGAAAATTCATGTCAAAACAAAGGCACCTGGGCAACTGGCTAGACTCAATTCTGTGTGTGTCTATGCATGAGAAACAATACAAATATATATGAATTGAGAAACTACATGTTTTTTATATCTATATATAACTTTTTAAATATATACATATAATCTCATACAGTAATTTTACTAAAAATTATGTTTTGGGGTTTTTTGGCACTCAACTTGGGAGACTAGTAAATATGTAAGTTTATTACAACCGCTACTCCATTTTATAGCATGACAGTCCCCATACAAAGTATTTTTAATTTAGCCAAAGCAAACAGAGTTTCTTTAGTGATTCGAGACTTAAGCCTAACTTTACAAAAGCATCTTATCACCTAAATTTCACAAATTGGTTACATCATATAGTTAGAAACTCAACCACACTTTACAAAAAGGAGCTTAAAGCTTACCTGGATTTCATATAAGTGGGCGATGTGAAACTGAACTGTAAGAGTGGGAAAATCAAAATTATTAGTTTTAATGAACAACAACAACAATTACAATATGTTTTTTCAAGTGAAGGATATACAACGTTTCAAATTTATCATTGCAAAACCAATATAAATTACATTTTGAAGATACAAAAAAGTGTTTGTTTACACTGATATTTTGCACTCAGTATAACAGAACTGACAGAGGATGAATGTATATCCTAACAAAGCGTTAAGACTTCAAATAGATATTGCAGAAAGGCAGCCCATGGATTTTATTTGTATTCTGACATCTAGAGTCCATTAACCTTTCAGCAAACTTAGCAATAAAATCTCTTTAAGCAGAGATGCACAAGAGAATGCAGGTAATATTTTCTGTACATAACTGAGTTAGAAATAAAGACTTATATTTTTATTTTCATTCAGCTGCCAAGGGACAGACTAGCTGGGTTACAGAACAGACAACTACATGACAACACACTGCCAGCTTTATACAGGATCTTGAACTTTGGAGGTTTGGGTTTTTTTTCCTTTTAAGGAATTGTCTTTCCCCTGTTGAACTGAACTAAAAGATGGTATTCTGATCATTACTGTCAAGCATCTTAAATTCCTCATATGATTTGCACAGAATGCCATACTACTACTAGCAACTCTTGGAGGCAAAAAAATTGCTGGCTGGAGAAAGAAAATGGAAGTTGTTCAAGAGCAAAAGCAGAGGGGAAATCATCCTCATGCTGCTCAAATCACTAAAGAAAAGGTGGAGTGCCTGTACTCTAGGGCTTGAGCACTGCTAACCTAGACTAGCCATTAACAGGTAGACAGCTAAAGCTAGCTGAGATGAATATAATCCTTCTTCTCATTTAGTGAGGAAAGAAAAAAATCATTTGAGACAGGTTTTTGCCTGGTGTTCTTGAGAACGATCAGTAAGAAAGCATCTATGTTTGAGCCAAGCTCTATTTACTTCAATTACACAGATTTTGTTCTCTTGAAGCTACAGAATAGTGTGACACAGAGGTTTATACTGGTAACTTGGAGTTCCAGGGTTTCTCTCTGGGTCATAAGGGAGGGAAAAAGCTCCCTTTGTGCACTGCTTTGTCCTTCATTATAAAGAAGGTAGCCTAGTGCACTTCAGAAACCAGGTCGTAACAAAATGCATCACCTAAAATTTTAATAAACTTTTTGTGTTCCTTGCTAAAGGGTACATAACACACTCTTTTTGTTCAGCACACTGTCAGACTTCACACTGCAGCGATGAAAGAAAAACCTCAGCTTTTGTTTCAGGAGTTCATTATCTAAAAGACGTCTCCTCTATTTTTTTCCCCTCATAGCAAAACCCCTTCAGTGTGAAGCTACAAACTCAAGCCACGCCTTGCAGGGGAAAGAAATTCAGGGTGTCACATTAGAGCCTGCCTACATAGAAAGAAGAAATGCTTAGTATTCAAACCTGTCTGCTAGGAAGGCACTCACTGTAATGCTGTTATCCACCCAGCCGCTAGAAATGCATGGGGTAGGGTTAAGACAATCTCCAGCATTTATGTGACGGTACCTGACACCCCTGGTCAGGGTGCAGGGTCCTCCTTCCGCTAAGCAGCACAGGAGAACCTGACAAAACATCTCTCACTCCTCTTCACCCTCTGCCTTCGGGTTTGTCAGGCACCGTGCCCAAGGCCATGGGGCAACGAAGACCTTACAGGGGGCCTACTTCTACATTAATCTGGGGGCAGAGGGGACTGGGGGGAGAGGTTAGGAAAATCTTACAAAAATTCAGAGATACAGTGAAAACCGATACAGTTCATGAGAAATAGTATGAACTAACATGAAATATAATAAAGCATCACACATCTGGTAGAAAACAATAAAAGCCCATTGACTTAGGAAGAATTCTGCAAATCATTTTACAAAATTATCTGTGCCTGTTCCTGATAAGCAACACAGCTTTGGAGAAGACCTTGTAGCACAGCTGGCTCCTTGATACTGACACAGACAGCCCTTTCAACCACGCAAACAAACCCCCTTTCATTGCCCTTGCTGACAAAATAGTCACAATTCCATCCAGCTGTGAATCAAAGAAACACAAAAAAACTTTTAAATACTTTATCCAATGCTCCTGAAGTTAGACTCAGGAGGCAACTTCAGCTCAACACTAAGAGCAGCATGGAAGTACCTTAAAAACTGAGGCAGCAATTTCCTTCACAACAGTCTGCTTTTTAATTCTTACAGACTCCAAAACACGCAGGAATATAAGCTTATTCTTGCATACAATTCCACTACCGATGGATAACACGACACTCTGTAACAGCCCACAGTATATACTGCATATGACAGATCAGACTACAGTAAAAGATTAATGTTCAAGCACAGACGAATATATAGCTGGCACCTAACAAACAATCAAATTACATTTTGTACCTTTTCTTACTTCAACAGCATAAGACCGATGCTGAATTTTATATCTATAAATTTGAATGGCATCAAAATGATCACTGAAAAATAACAGATTATCAAGACGCCACAAAGTCTTAAGTAATTACCATTAAAACTGTGCCGTCGCACAAGCACTACATTTGTAAACAAATAAATAAATAAGCAGTCAAATAATACATTTCCTCCAGAACTCAAATTTTCAGAGCAATTAATAGGCTAGGTCTCAATTTTTACTTCTTCCATTTACTAAAACAATCCAGAATTCCACTGGAATATCTGTCTCCATTGGCGAGTTTTGTAGTTGTCTTCTCTCAGTATTGATTCTTTTGATTTTGAAGGATTGGTTCATTAAAAATTGACACAGTAGTGAGCAGAAGACTTTAAAAAAAATCTACAAAATAAATGGAAATACTTATAGGTTACTTACTTTCAGCTTTAGACAAAGTGCAGGGATTGCAGTCAATCAAAGCTAACTGAAAATGCTGGAAAAAAAAGAATGATTTATTTTTCAAACAAAGTAATATTAGCACTTTGGCAAATTACTAAGAATAAGTCAATTTTGTACTTGAAAACGAATACTGCATTTTACCATGTGTCTTAAAGAAAACAATTTTCAATTTCTTTTTAACTGTTTACAAGATGAAAGTAATTTATTTTTTTTTATTGCAAACGTAGCAATGCTTCTAGTAATGTAACATGGCAACAGACATTTTCACAAAACAACTGGGATAGCATCTGGAAGAATGATTGCACCAAATGAATGGTCAAAATTCGAAGATGAAGTTTTCCTCAGAATACACATCTGGGAATGTAGTCATACCAGCTCACAGTCTCATGGAGATAAACATCAAAGCTCTCTATCTGTCTCTCTAGAAAAAACAGCATACTCTTCCTTCAAATTGAGTGAAGTCTTTCAAAAAAATCAATCTCTTGTCAGAAAGCACTTGAAATTAATACCTTTACATTAAAACATGAGTTCATAAGTTCTTACACACTCTTCTCCGGGTATTAAGATAACTTCAGTTAAACATTAAACCTTGTTTATTTTTAACCACTTTTCCTCAAGAGATATGAAAATTATCTTTTAAAACATCTTTGCTTTCAGAAGTTCTGCGCCAAGCATTTCACTCTTCCAGAAAGAAGGTCACACAAGCAGAGCAATGAAGTGGCTCTATCAGAAAGTCTGGATGTGAGCAATCATTTCACAAGTGTCATGCTAATTCAATGATCACTATTTACAGTTTGAAATGCAACCTAGTGTCTTAAAAATGAATGGAACATGCATACAAACTTAAGTGCCTCAGCTTTTCCATAAACTTTACAGAAAATTCCTACACAGTGTAGAATTTGGATTAACATACTAATTCAACAGAGAATAAGGCCTAGGAATATAGGAGCCTAGGAGACAGCACATAAAATACTACTGTTAATACTGTTAATAAATACAGTTATCTACAAAATACAGTTTCAGGTGGCTTCTGATATACAAAACATTACTGACGCTTCAGTATATCTTTTTTTGTTAGCACAAAAGTGACGATTTAGCTCCGGCTGTTCAGGATGCCAAACTAGGTGACATTAGGAGTTTACTAGTATAGCTGGGAAGAAAAAAAATTAATCCTTCTTAATGGATGTATATGACACTTGCTTTCAGTATTGTCATACTCAGAGCTACTAGATACTACACTACTTTCCTCATGGTCCTAATACTACCTCGTGTATAGCAGGTCTATATATCTCAAAGACTTACAACCACCAAATTTCTAATAAACAATTTTAACATAAAAATTCTTAGAAATTTAATGTATTATCCATAGTAAAGCACAAAACCAATAATGCTGATGCTCTCACGAGCTCTGCGAGGCACAGCATGACACAGCTTACCTCCTCACTGACTTCTATCAACATCATTTGTAATACATTACGGCTTTTAAAAGAATGAAACAAACTCAAGTTGAATAACAAATTTGTGATTTTTAATGAACCTTTTAGCAATATCATTCCCAGAACAGAGCACAGAAAACAATGAACTTACATATACATTATTTGTAAAATAACTTTTTAACTGTAGAGCAAGCATTAAGTAATAGCTTATAAATATTAAATATTAGCTTATTTCTCTGCATTGCCTGCTCCTTTTTCTAGTGCTCGGCAGTCAGAGACCTTAAAATCTCCCCTCACTTACATTGCAATGCAGGTTGTGTGCTTCAGAGACATCCTTTAGTCGGTTACCATAGTGATTCTACTAAGCAGGCAACTTAGGAAAAAGAAAAAGGCTAAATAAAAATAAAATGCTCTACTCTATACTGCATTTTGCCTGACAAAAGAAAAAAAGGAACAAACCTATATACTTCGGCCTGTACATTGAGTGTACCGATCTAAACAGTACAAAATCCATTTCGCACAGATGTGCCATCTCACACTGTCACTAATAATTAATATGAAAAGATAAAGCAGAAAGGAACAGATTTGCTCTCACCTAGCAATGCTATTACAAAAAATAAGCAGACTTAAAGAAAAACGATCAATGGCTGTTCTGTAGTAGCTTTTCAGAAGGATTACTGCAGTGAGACTCCCCGAGAGAAAGCAGGCAACCATATAAGAAATCTATCCATTTTAATATTTAAATATGCTAGTAGTATCAGTGCTGTACAGTAAAAAAAAAAAAAAGGAATATCTGCAGGAATGCCTCCTAAAAATTCTTACTGCTATGTTAGTTGACTTTTAAATTTCAAAATCCACATTACAAAAATTTTCTAATTGCGGTAAATTTCTGCCTGCGCTGTTCACTAAGCAACAACCAGTAAAGAAATGGATAAACTAAAGCCCTTACCTACAGCAAAACAAACCATTTGCAGTAAACAATTATCGCAAAGCAATACACAGAAAACCCAGAACCTTTCAAACCAAGATCCTTTGAAATGCACATACACGAGCAAACCTACACCTCTTGCCAGATAAATAATACATAGCTCCCTGTTAAGTATTCAAAAATCGGACAAAAAAAAAAAAAAGCATGCATGCATCCTGACGCATAAAACTCATCAGCCAAAACCAGATCCACTAATCACAATCACCAGAACCGAAAAATAAAAAAAATAGTAATAATTTCCAACTTCCATTTCTGCAACAAACAGAAGCAGCTAGCAAACATCTGCACCTCTCTCAAATATTGCAGTACTGAAGCTGGCTACTGCTGTGTGAAATAGTTATTATGCAGGAGAGGCCGCTGCAGTTCAGAGACGACATACAATACCTCAAGGCAGACAGCAGTCTATAGAAATTCAAATCCCGAGTAAGAGGATTTACCTAGAAGGCAGCGTTCTGAATGTTAAAAAATAACAGGCTCTCTTGAAGGGCTGCAGCTCAAGTCATAATATACCTCGATTTGTAGCCATCTCTAGCTGCACAATTATCTACAGCCTGTTTTCTCTCCTCTGGAGTCCTTGACTCATCTCTGATTGTGGAAACAATTTTGAAGGTAACCTTTCCAAGGATCAGGAGTCCAGTGGATTGCATATAAACAGAACTGAAGAAAGCATCGGGTCTGGTAATAAAATAACAATCATCTGCCACCGATTTAGGTAACTTACTACGTTTTCACCACTACAATTAAACACCAGTTCTCCTAACAAATTAGTCCTTTACAATTTAAGAGGCAAGCATCCAGGGTTTTGTTGTTTCTTTAATCAAGAAATGACAAACACAAAAAACTGTCGTCATCTTAGTGCAAGATTTTCGGTACTGTCTCTGTTTACATCCAAGCCTGAGTAATTCCACTCCCTCCTCCTCTCGAGGATGACATTAGCAAGTTTAATAGCTCTTGATTCTGCATTTATTTAGCAAGCAAGGCAAGCCATCATTTGAAACCTGACAATTCTCACAGACTTACCATGAAGGAAAGCTCCATCATGACTCAGTAAGACTCTGTCAGGACATGGCTTTTTCTGCCTATGTGACCTAGGTGCGATGCCCGCGTCCCTCAGAGCAGCCTTTGTCCAGAGAAGTAGGACACCAACAGCCTTGCATAAGCAGCCGTGGCAAAGCGCCCGGCCTCCATTTGCCAAGCGTGTTTCGGGCCAGAGGAGCGGGTCAGGAGAGGACATGCTACATGGGCTGCGATGTCAGCACACCGCTCCGCTCTCTAGGGTCTGCTGAATTCAGAACAAACTAATCTTGTAAGATGAAGGTTTGTGTAGTGTAAACACTCGGTTACTTTCATCCAACATTCAGAAAAACCCCCTCAAGACTGAGAAAAAATGTTACATGGACCGGGCAGAAGGAAGCTGCTTGAGGATGGAGGAAACAAAGGTCACATACACACATAAACTGGGCAACAACGGCATGTGCAGAATAATCTCTTGTTTTGACTAGCTGTAGCTGAAAAATTCTTTTCGAATTAAGACCAACATCTTATACAGTACACCGGAGTGTGTTTCACAAATCTATCTTGATACTCCTGTTGCCTGCATGTCTTATCATTATTTGTGCGGCATCAAAATGTAGCTATCCCTGCACTACAGCCCGCAGCACTGCCAGCAGCCAAGCAGTGCCACGGGCAAGCGGGATGACTGGCAGCCTGCCCTGCTGCCACATCACGGCGGAGCGGCACCGCCCTGCGCTGGGGTCGTTTCGGGACCTGCCCCTCGCTCTGCCTCCAGCCCACACGGACACCCAGGCTGAACCCAGAGCACACCATAATCCTTGCCCGTTATCTGTTGCTACCCAGCCAGCACACACTGCGAGCTATTACTGTGTGCCCTCAATGCCAATCTTTCTGTTAGTTACAGCTAATAAACCTGGACCAAAATGCCTCTCATGAGGAGAAGGTCCACAAATGAAGTGTACCAGCACCACTACTCACGAGTTTGAATGCTCGACTTCCAAGTCAACTATTTCTCTTCTCATGGTTCGCTCTTTTTTCCCCCCTCAAATGACAGAAGATGCCACAGAGCGTGTTAATTCAAATTTTAGCATTTGCTCCTCTTTGTAATAATCACATTTCTAAAACACACTTACAGTTTTCTTTTATAGTAAAAATCCAAAATGACTCAAAAAATCCAAGCAAAGCTAAGTAAGAGAAAACAAAAGAAAACTCTGTAGGCCAGACCCTGCAATATTGTGATCCGCTGTCAAAACCAGTTGCGCTAATAACTCTTCTGCAGTTTGACTACAGTGCCATGCTGCATTAACAAACTTTCATGTTTTTGCTTCTTATATATGTCTCTCCATCATACGCACACGCAAACTACAAAGACTTAGGGAGCAATTTCATTCCCAAATGCTGTTTTCCAACCCCTTACACTTCTATTTACATAATCTTCTGACTAATTTTATCTTGCTTTCCACAAAATGCTTTTCAAGTGCTTGAAATCTTCGATATCCATCTTGCGACAGCTAAAGAAAGCCCTTTGTTTTGGCTTTTACCTGAAAACATAGCCGATTAGTTTCTGGTAGAATTACAGACATAAAACTAGACAGAAGAAATTAAAACTTGTCATTACAGTATGCATTTTGACTAGTTAATTTTTCTTCAATAACTAAAATGAATACATAAGGTTGCAAATTAAGATGTTTAAGCTTCAGATTATTAATCTAAGAACACATAAAACACAATTAGGCTGTGAAACAGCACCTGAAAGCTTGAAACCACAAATTTTCACTTTCATAAAAACATTTTTACTTAGTACTGAGAAAAAGAACATAAAAAATGAACAATATGTCTGTAACAGCTATGTGTTCACATACAATAACTGCAGTAGCTAGAAATATCTTACATAAAGCTATATATAGAGAGGAAAATTATTTGAGTAAGTGATAGAAAAGTCTCTGACTTACTATAAATAAGTACTTTGAGCTAATCACCTGTTTATCAGTATTTAATTTTTTGTATTTCAAGCATATTCATGCAATTCAGGCCTATTTTCCCAATAAATTCTAAAGCCTTTTTCTTCTCCTAATATAAGCAGTATGTCTTGACATTATTAACAAATGAGAACCTTCGGGAAAACAGTAAGAAACCATTACATTTAAACTGACGATTTATGGGCAAGATCCAAGCATAAGCCTGAAGCAAACTGCTAGGAGAGGTGTTCAGTGTATAAATAAAGAGGCAAAATTTCTAAAAGTGAAAGGCAGAATCAGCATTTCTACTAAAAGGCAGATAAATGAAAACATGAGAAATTTAGTTCTCATTCTTCTAAAGGTTTTGTTGCCGGGTACACAAGGCATCTGCAATAGTCAAAACCCAAACAAAATGCCCAAAGCACAACATAGCTTGGTTTGCCATTAAATAACCTACTCGTGTCCAGAGACCCTACTGACTACCTGTTAAAAAAAACAAACACCAATCCACCACACCACAAAAAAAACCCAAACCAAATACCCTGTCACAAAACCAGATCCACGGAAAATCTCCCACCCACCCACCATTCCCTCAATCTTCTCATTCTAATAAATATGAAAAACTAAGATTCCTTTTTTTCCCTTAAGTGGTCTGTCAGCAAATAACAGATGTGAACTGAATTTTACATTCAAAGGGTTTTCAGGATCGTAGCCCTAACTCCCCACCGAAAGCACACAATACTTCAACACCGCCAACCCGAATGAGCCCCAGATGGAAGACTGGCTTCCCATACCTGCCGGTTCCAATGCAACCCAACTATCAAGCTAAATAATACCAAAGCTGTATTTTTGCTTTTTTCCACAACTCCTCTTTTATGCATGTCAGTTGTCCCACACAACACATCCAGCTCCCCTTTCACGCTCTACCTAGCTCTGCGTTCAGCTTCCAGTTGGACAAGAGGCATGGGGGCTGCCTGATGCACAGCAACTCCTGTCTGGATGGGGCAATACCCTTCATAGGAATTTTTCACTTCCCAACAGACCAGACCTACGACCACTCATTTGGTGCCTCTGTTGTGGACCAAGCCAACCAGATCACCTGGTCCTTAGCTTGCACAGCTCAAATGGCTCTGGGGAAACACGTTGCGCAGGAATGTTCTAGGAACTTCTCTCTGGAATCTCTTTCGTTCTGACATAGTTGCTAGAAATTGGTCAAGATTCAAAAGTACTTGGGAGAAGAACTGAGACACATGCGCAAGACAAAATGATTATTACTTACATGTATGAAAAAGGAGGCTAATATTGAAAAAAAGATATTCAATAAACAGGGAATCGATTAGGACAACAAGTCACATGCCTGAAATAATGTGGCATGTATTCAGAAGCTTGAACTTTTTTTCAAGCTACACTTACCAAACTAATAAAAATACATATTATATTTCTAGAGATCTTGCTTTATCCTCCTTTCAGATTATCATGGCACCAGCACAGCTAACACCATTGAACACAGTATTCCTAATGTCGTTTGTAGGAAATGGCAAAGAGCAAGCGGGCAGCAGGACACTTACTGAAGTGTGAAAAGATTAGGACTGTGAGGTAAACCTTAACAGTATGTTTCTGCTATAGTAATCAACAATAACTCCCTCTCCCCTCCTCCAAGACATTGCCAGCTGATTTCGGAACTGTAGTTTTCTAACAAATGGGGCAAATTCAGCATTCATGTATCACCTCTGAAGGTAACACTGCCCTGTCAGGTTATTCAAGAATTGTTTTTCTTTTCAACCAGAAGGGCCACTTCCTCCCCCCCCTCAATGTAAGCCTGAAGGATAAATAATTTTCAATAGCACTGGTGTTCTTGCCAGAGTTTATGGCGATGGGGTAACAGAGCAGTCAAAGATTCTCATAATAATTTGCAAGTCTTAACTGCAGCAATGTTAAAAACATGCAAAAGCAGTAACTGACTCTGAAAAAACACTGAGAGTTGATTTTATGCTTGTTAAACAGCACTCTAGTAATTATCTTGATCATCAACATCTTAAAATAGTAAAAATTAATTTTGTGCTTAAATTGCTTACATAAAATATAGATGATTTATGTTAATGGTCTAAAATTGTGAAAAGCATGGAATATATGACCTTCAGACTCCCATCTTCCCCCTTTGCCTGAAGACTCTTACTGACAATGACTCATCTGTTGGCAATGGTTTGTTCTTAGCAATTACAGACTTAACATGAATGTTTAAATACCATCAAAAATATTATGATATTTCCAAGTACATTAATGCAACGTTGGTACAATCTGTGAAATTCAGTACAGTCACAAGTGAGTATCAAATGAAAATCTACTTCCACTTTCTGCCTCAGTGTCAAGTAGGAAGCTCAAACTGGGACATGAATTATCTTATACAGAGCCCCATGGAAAAGGCCTGTGCTCAAGGCCAGGCACCAGGAGGCTGGATCCTACACCCCATAACCATCCTCTAAAATACTGGATCCTTTTGAAAATGTGCACAAAACCAAAAAAAGGCACAACAAGACAACTGTGTCTTTTCATTACTTTGGATTACTTATCTTTCTTTTGTGAAGAGACGAGATATTAATTCTTAGAGAATGAGACAGACGTTCTGTGAAAACATCCTTTTGCACTCTATCATCATATCTCTTCCTTGTTTTATTCTCCCCAGGCTTCTGCATAGCCACTGCACCGGCACTTCGTTTTGTTCTCTTGTTCACTAAGGAATTATTTTCTGACTTGCCTCTCATATTCTCGTCACTCACAGAGTTCTGGCTTAAGGTGTTTTTTAAACCTCAACTCAGGGACCAGTCAGATTAGCTTTTAAAGCTACTGCCCTGCTTGTTCCACTTAGTCTACTCCTTAATGGATACATTCCGATGTATAAACTGGTATGTTTCAATCAGTAATACTGTCTTCAAACAAAGCAGATCAGTCTCAGGACTCTACATTAAACCCACAGCTGAGCTCAACTGAAAACAACTGAAACTGTTTGAAACTGAGTGGATTTCCCCACCGGGTTCTTTTCTTTCCTCCTCACTGTTACCCTCTGCTAAAGATTGCAGCCTCCACACCAAAGGCAGCAAACCAGAAACACTACCTTAGGTGTCTCAGTTGATAACTCCAGAGTAGAGTTTGGCATTACGTTTTGCACCAGAAGGGGTACGACAGCTCTACCCCCTCCTTCCCATTCACACCCTCCTGCCCTCTGCCTTGCACTGGATCTAGCAACTGGGCAATCTCAAGGTGAGCTGGTTCAGACTTCTGACCCACCTCAGTCTGCAAACGGAAAAAAGCACTCGATTCAATGCAGCAGAGGGTGCTGAACAATGCAATCAGGATTGCAAGGTGGAAAATGAGAACCTTTTAGCAACAGCCTGCAGTTATATTGATTTAAGGACAATGTGAAACTACCCTTAATGCAACACCCACCCCCCCACCACCCCCCATGCTGATTTCATCATCCTTTTGAAGATCTTTGCTCTGCTCCAGGGTAAGCTGTTTTTGTTGCTGCTGTGACTTAATCACATTGCATGTAAAAGCAATGGAATCGTGATAATTTTGCATTACAAAAGATTCATTTCTTTCTGTTTTTAAAATACTTCTTTGGTGTTTTTCCCATTCATAGCTGGTGTATTGAAAACTAGAAGTTTGGTATACTCAAAATCCTTGGGATCAGTAACCTTTTTATTTTGCGAACTTGTGAAGATCACACACAGTAAATTATTTAGATTGAATTCTCAAAATTTCTGTTTAAATACTTGATTCAGTGATAGAATTACATATTTCATGGCACAGCAGGAAAACGTTATTTATTTCTTGATCAATTTCTTCTATTAAAAATTCAAATGCAAAAGTTCATTCTGGTACTTGATTACAAGTTTACTACCTCCTTGTAAATTTAATCTTGTTTTGCCCCTGACTTCTTTAATAAGAAAACGATAATGTACTTCTTCAGCACTTCTTTTACGCCCTATGCATCACAACAGCCGATACTAAATCCATGCCAACATGTAAGGAAATAGGACCCCCCAAACTCGCACACAATCCCTTTCCCAAAACAGCAATCTACCTCTACCTCCCCCCTTCCTCTCTTTTGACATTCATTGCACTGAATCTTTCCTACTCCTATGCAGTATCATCTTCTCTAATTACAATTTCCAACTCCATTTGTCTCTGTAGGTGAAAGCTTGGACTCTGGATGAAAAAAGGAAGCCTGATGACAGAAGTTCTGCCGATTATTAGAAATACTGGAAGGCAAAATGGGAGAGTTAATGCTCTGCTCTTTCAAATCTTGGACAATGTAACTCTGACAGCCTCACAAATACAACTTCCAGGAAAGCAATCTGCCAGGAAACGAAAGCCACAAGATTCTTGAAAACAAAACATTTAATGTTTTCAGTAGTTTTAGGAGAGATTAACATGCAGAAATATGTTTACAAATTACACTTAATTACAAAATTCTCAACCCTGCAGGTGTATTTCCCAGCACAACATGAAACTCCGTTAAAGAATACTTCCTTTTTCCAAGACACATATACCTAAATTTAGAGGCCAGGAAGGAAAGAACATGGGGATGGAGCGGGAAATGGAAGGAGGAAAAAAAAATGGCAAAACTTGTTGAATGGAGGGAAATAAAATGACAGGTTACAATCAGGGACCAAAAAAGAATGCAAACAGTAAAAAAAAAATTAAAGGTGTACAGAAGAAACAAAGTACTGTATTAACACAAACCATTCTAACTGATTAGCCAGAAATTGTTGCCTTAGAAGCTGACTCAAACCAGGAAACGAAAGAATGATTAACTGCTAAAAAGTAGAAATAATATCAAAATTCGATAGGAGAACATTATTTTGCATAAAAGCTTTCTATTTTGAATGGTTTTTAAGAACATCCAGTTGACAATATTGCAGCGGTGTGGGGGTGGAAGAAAGAACATAGAGAAATCTAAACTGCTAGTTCTTCTCTTCCTTTTCCTCCAACTTTCTGTACATCCTCCGCCTCCACCCAAAACGTAGTACTGTAACAAGGACCCTACAACAAATTTTTGATCTGCTGGAGTACTGGTGCACATCTATAGTTTTGCTGAGTTTTTCAGAGTATTTTTAAGACCTAACACATCTTGAATCCTACCATAAACTCCTACATGCTTATACATTCCGCGCAGTTTTAAGATGCAACATAACTTGTAACAAACATTTATCCAATTTGAAAGGACTTAAACCTACCTTTAAACTAGACTCATAGTCTGTGTTCACTTTGAACATAAGCCCAAGTCGCAAATGAATTTCCTTGGCTCGACAAAAGCTGGGATCAACATAAAGCGCCTCCTGAAATGCTTTAATTGCCCTGAAAAAAAAACCACCACAGATTAAAAATTTATTTTTTACTGAAGTACTAGTTTATAGTCAATGTTATTTATGTGACTAACAGAAAGTGGATCAGAAAGCACTGGTACAGAAGAGCATATCAAAATAATGGTTTACATACAACTTTTTTGGTGCATGGCTTTTGATTCTTCAAGGACCGGGTAATTTTTAACTCCAGATATCCTAGTATATCCAAAAGCTAATCTTTTCTATTAATTTAGAGAAACTAATTTCCTGAATGAAATATAGTAACGTATCTGCTATTTCAGAAAGGATGACTCAGGAATTAATAACAAAATTAGTGCAACTTTAGAACCTCACAGTAGTCACTTATGTCACAACCAACTGCCAGGGTGCTTTTTAATTCCAGGTAGTGCAGACCCCTGAGAGCAGCAGCAGAACAGAAGGCCTAGCAGGAGAGATCATGCACATCTCCCACTGCACCAACCTGATCCGCTTTCCACTTTGTTCCTCCCTTTCTCAGCCAGCACCGTCTAGGGACTCAACTAATACCTACTGCTCCATTACTTTCCAGTCATTGGACATGAAAGCCTGCCACCTCCTCTCACTGTAACTTGCTTTTCATATTGCCATGATAGGGGAAGATTGCTCGGATTCTACTTCCTTACCTTTGAATCCTCTCTACGCATGTCCCTGTTCACAGTGGCATTGTGCCAGATAAAACTGCTATCTAACAACTGTATCTTGGAGCAGAAAAAACATCATTCTAAACAAGACTGTTTTGCCTCTCAAGCCAACCGCATAAAATTAGGCCAGCTGAAATGCAACTAAAAGATAATCTATTCAGAATCACAGAGGAACTGAGAAAGAAGCTAAGACTCATTGTGTTAGCTTGCCTGAAATCCAATGACAGGTTGAAACAAAATACCTTCCCATACATCACTGCTCACACGACGACAGAAGTCAGAATGAGTCTCACTTAGAGCACATTCAGGCACCTAGGCCAGGGAGCCCAGTCCCATTTGCTGTCCTAGGCAACCCCAGAGATCGACGCTGAGCAGGCAGATGACAGGCAAGCCTACGGGGAGAACTGTACCCACCGTGGAGCAGCACAGACACACTGGACAGGAATTACCACAGTGCCTAAAAATCACCCAGTGTTTACACAAATTGGTTTCATTCCTACTCTCAAAGTGCAGCGTTATTTACAGCAACAAAAGATCAGCAGTTGCAATGGGAAAATCAAGAAGTATTTTTCGTAGACTTTTTTTATTCACAGAACAAATAAATGATCATTTTTTAATCCATCAGAAAAAACACTTCTTCCGCTCTATAATTCTTTCATGCTCTTTTCTCATTCTTGATGGCACAGAACTTCCTCTAGACCATGCAACAAAATTGTTTGTACCTAAAGCATTACCTGACTTGTTTAAATAGAACTGAAGAGCAGACGGGTTTAAAAAAATATTACACTTTTATCGTGGAACTGAAGATTCCTCAATTATAATCTTTCAGAAGGGCTTTCCTTACCTTGTACCCTACCTTTCTGCTCACACAAGGAAAATGAGAAAGCGAAACGCAGAAGGGACAAACTTATACTGGCTAAGCAGTCTCTCATATCTCATCTAAACTTCCCTGGTACAGTATGGGTGGTAATGAATCACACACTTCAGTATCTGCACTGAAATCATTAACAAACAAGGATCCATGTCTCATAACAGTAAGCTCATCAGCATTTACAAGAACACCACTCAAACTGAAAGGCCAAAGACTGGACTGATCAGTAAATACCAGCATATATTTTAAGCTATGCTTTTGTTAAGCCAAAGTATAGATTTTATGACTGCATATTTGCACTTCTTGTCTTAACTCTAATATGGTACTCAGTATGTTAGCCACTGGTATTTAAAACCTATTATTTGCATTTGCATCTTGTTCAAAGACAGTATCCTAAGCTCTAAAAAGAAAGAAAAACAGTGTCTATGGTCCCTATCAAGGACAAGACAAAAATCAGGAACGAAGACATCGCAGTTCTATACAACATGCGAGATTGTGACCATACTCATATACACTTTGTGAACTTCTCATTCTTCACATTTTAGCTAGCTTGCTTGGTCAGAAAATAGCATTTCCATATCTCCCCCATGTCACATCTCATTCACATGGATCACTGAAACATCGGTTTCTAAAAAAAGCTTAAAAGAAACTGTAAGAGACAAAAGTATTTTTATAGTCTCTTGCTTAGTGAACAGGAAATATTATTCATTGTCACAGCTAAGCACAGTTAAACAAAGCCATAAGTATAATAACCAATTTTTAAGGGCAGTTTTGATATTTAGTTTGAATGTATACTGTCATTCATCCATAAGAACAAGAATGTTGCCTACTGCAGTCTTTCAGAAGCACAGCACTTAGAAAACAGTAAAATTATCAGTGGACAACATGAAAAGACTGTGTCACGTTTAGCACAGAACCTGCTAGTTACAGACAGCCCCTATAAGGTTTGTGTAAGGTTATCTCCGCACAGAAGACATGGCAACACTATTCACCCTTTTCTAAGCTGCTTGCCAAGTCAGGTTCAACACAAGATCACCGGTCTTTGAGACAATGTTACTAAGCAACACAATTTTCCAATGAACACAAGCCCAAAATGGACACAAGGAGAAAGAAACTAGTAGGACAAGACATCATTCCCCTAGGCACAACCTATGCAGGAAGTAAAGGCGTGCTTTTCAACCCATTTTGATGGATGCTTGGAAAAATACATCCAATCAACCAAGGCAACCCAAAAATCTCTATACCCTTTAAGACACTATTAGAGTTACCATGCTAACAGTTAAATAAGAATATTCTAGCTGTACATTTCAGTTGTATTTGATCACTCCTAAACCTACGGTTTCGGGAGGAAAGGCAGTGATGCTTTAAAAGCATTATTTCCTTCAAAGGCTAAAAAATTCAAAGGAGCGTACTCAAGCAGCACTGATTGCCTATCCATTGCATTGATTTGGCAATGGGATGGACACACAGGTAAAGAGTTTGGTGGAAGACTCTCCACTCAGACATTTTCTCTCAGTTTCTAATGCATGATGGATTTACATTTTAAAATGAATTAATATGTGCTCAAAATGCTAGGGAACTCCTGGGTCACTATGTTGCTTGCATCTTAAATTCTGTATCCTT
This sequence comes from Opisthocomus hoazin, assembly GCF_030867145.1. NCBI lineage: Eukaryota > Metazoa > Chordata > Aves > Opisthocomiformes > Opisthocomidae > Opisthocomus > Opisthocomus hoazin. Next base: position 102,090,075 of record NC_134414.1, on the reverse strand, counting down.
GGATACCATAGTAAAAACTATTAGAGGATTCTAAAAAGTAACATAAATTTAAACTTATAATTAAGCATAAATACATCAGTAAATTAAGAGGAAATGTTGCAAGAATACAACAAATACTCCCCATAGCAGCTTTTCTAGCTAAAAATCAGGTATTTTATCTTCTCCATTCAAAATAATGGCCTGCATCTTACTTAACTCTAGTGTCAATTCTATATTGATTATGCAGTCTGTAGGTTTTCCAAGATGACAATCACCACCACCAAAAAATACAAATTTCTTCCACCACTTCTGTGAAACAGAGCATCATCAAAATTTCACAAATAAAGTGATCTGAAAGGCAGTATTTTCAACAATTTCCACCAGTGATAGGTGGAAAATGTTTAGACATTACCATGTCTAATTTGGTAACTGTAGACTGATTTTAAATAGTCACTAGAATTTCATAGAATAAAACACTCAAACTCTGAAAAGACTTTTACTTATAAACTCTTACAGACAGACAAGCAATTCTACACCATAACTGTATTAATATTGATCTAATTTTGCCTATGAGAAACATTTAAACAAAATAGCAATGCACTCATGATTACACAACACATCAAGATCACGGACTACAGTAAAAACTTGAGTTTTACTTTGGGGCTGCCTGCTTCCCAGTGCCATGCCCAGAGCTCCAGACTCCGTCCCTTACTACATCAATAGCAAAATACTTGCAACACCACTGATACCCAGCTCAGCTGTAAGTGCTCAATACCATCCCAGGCAGATGGCATTGACGCTTGGTACCATCACTGAAATCAGGAATAAACCACTTAACACCAATGTAGCATTAAGAAGCAGGCATTCTCTTTATTGCAGCGCTGGATGCACAGGGGATCGCTCTGCCTAACATGCATACCACATATTGAAGCAGACATTCCTTTATTCAATTTCTTCTTCCTTTATTCAAGTTCTTATCAATCTGTTTCAGCCCAGTTATGTAATTTATGTAACACTTGGCCAGCATTTCCATGCTGCACTTGTTCAGTGAGTAGGGGTCTGGGGGTCTTCCTTCTAGGAGGTGTGATTTTTAGTATTATAATGTATTATAATGAAGGATAGGTTGCCCTTGGACACCACTTCCTTGCCAAAACCAGCTAAAACCAGCCAAGCGTTAACAAGCATGCTTCTCAGAGCGTTCTTATCTCCTTCAAGGACAGTTCCCTTGATTTAAAGGCTCCTTTTGTTCATCTTCTTGGCAGTTTGAAGGCAAAGGTTTCGAACACATTCCTAACTCTTATCCTAAACAAGCAAAACGTCCTGCTACTCTGACTATACTAAGGCCTTTATGATAACAGTACGGGTTGGTACAACACAGAAGAAAGTGGATGTGAGAAGTGGATAGTAGGAGCAAATACTGTACTAGTAAAGGGAAATAGAGAACATGGCCCACCACTGGTAACTGCAGCCTTCCCGGCCCATCTGTTTTGCTGAAGTTGGGTCTTCTGCATACAGCAGAAGTCACTTGATCCTTGTACAAATCATTGTTTGCTCTGAAACATCATTAATCCCACTTGTGTCCCCTGCCCAATCCTACATCCAGAAACACGCATCTACAGGATCCAAAGCATCCAAGCCACTCAGATGTTTTCCTTCAAGGTTCTTCTATGGTTTGACCAACACCAGAAGAGCAGATATAACCTAATAAATAGCTTGATGATCTGTCACAAATGAAGCAGGACTTGGCTTAAGAGGCTAACAGCTTCCTTCAGAGACGATGGCACACAGCTTTCCTCAAGTAGGTTGCTAGTCGCCACCACTAATCACCTGGCTTTCATACCCAGACAGAGCTTTTCATTTTAACTCTTCAGCAGTCTAAAGGTACATTAGTCCAAAGGATAACCACCAAACAAAGGGCTGGGAGCTCTCATACTGCAGGAATAAATGACAGTTGTCTAAATTCAGCAAGAGATGACTTTTGGTTTGTTCTCTGAAGATACTGACAACTGCCTGGTAAGAAACAACTTTGGTTATGTCTACTAGAATTTGTTTAAATTAAATAACAGTTTTCTCCAAGAATGGGAGCATTTCCAGGCAGGAATGGCTATCTAACACTCAACCAAAATGAGGAAACAGGACTGGAAAACAGACACTACGGAGGATGAAAAGCCTCTCTGGGCTTACATTTTACACAGCACTGCTACAGTAGTTCAGGAAAAATAAAAATGACACGAATCTATCATCTCCAGATCAAGACTTCCAAAAACCAATACTGCAGCTATCTTTCCACCCACACATCTATACAACAATGCCTACCATTATGAAAGTGAAGAAAGCAGCTGAATAATAATTAATAGAAGATTATATTAAACATGTAGTGAACTCTCGTAAGACTTTTATTGGAAGGTTTTACTTGGATAGACTGTGAATAAAATCAGCTTTGAAGTAGGCAAAAGAATTTAATAAAACAGCATCAGTTTAGCTATTCAAAAGTTAACACTCGTACGCTTTAAACAAAAAACATGAAAATCAGATCGAAATAATAAAATACTTTTACAGTCTTCAGAAACAACTCCATAGCACCGTAACAGCTGAATGGTGAAACATTTCGAGCAGCAAAATCTTTAACCATTTCTCTAGAACTGCAGCTGAGAGTACTGTTTTGTTTCCAATATTAGCACATATTATGTGTTTTCATCAATCAAAGAAGTGGTTTGATACACAGTCATAGAAATGTAAGACAAAAAAAGACAACGGTTCATTAATGATTAATTACAATTAGTACATGTAGTCTGTACGTACATTCCCATTCTATATACCTAAAAAACATATGTAGACCCAGTCACCTGAAACCCAAGAAATATTCAACAAAGCAGTATCTACACAGCACGTGTTTAAATTCTGCCCTCCTTATGAAGATAATTACAAACACCAGACCAGCTGTAAGGACTCTGACAGAATATGGAACGCAGCACCAATATAGACGTGCACCCTGAAGATTACAAGTTACTGGTAAGCAAGCTGGTTTTCTACTCTCAAATTAGATCCCTCCTGGACTTGCACTGCAGGTCTTTTCAAAGCAGGAACTCCACAGACTGCCAATTACCAGTGCAATGTCACTGACAGCTGGGTGAATCACAGAATGTTCAGGGTTGGAAGGGACCTCTGGGGATCATCTAGTCCACCCCCCTGCCAAAGCAGGGTCACCTAGAGCAGGCTGCACAGGACCTCATCTAGGTGGGCACTGAATATCTCCAGAGAAGGAGACTTCACAACTTCTCTGGGCAGCCTGTTCCAGTGCTCCATCGCAGAGCGAAGTTCTTCCTCATGTTCAGCTGGAACTTCCCATGCTTCAGTTTGTGTCTGTTGCCCCTTGTCCTGTTGCTGGGCACCACTGAAAAGAGTCTGGACCCATCCTCTTGACATCCACCCTTAAGATGTTTATAAGCATTTATAAGGTCCCCCCTCAGCCTTCTTCAGGCTAAACAAGCCCAGCTCCCTCAGCCTTTCCTCACAGGAGAGTGCTCCAGTCCCCTCATCATCCTCGTAGCCCTCTGCTGGACTCTCTACAGTAGCTCCTCATCTTTCTTGAACTGGGGAGCCCAGAACTGGACGCAGCACTCCAGATGGGGACTCACTAGGGCAGTGTAGAGGGGAAGGAGAACCTCCCTCGACCTGCTGGCCACTCTCTTCTTAACGCACCCCAGGATCCCATTGGCCTTCTTGGCAACTAGGGCACACTGCTGGCTCATGGTTAACCTGTCATCCACCAGGACACCACTAGTTACAGGCCTCCAACTAGACTCAGCGCCGCTGACGACAACCCTCTGAGCTCTGCCATTCAGCCAGTTCTCTATCCACCTCACTGACCACTCATCCAGCCCACACTTCCTGAGCTTCCCTAGGAGGATGTTATGGGAGACAGTGTCAGAAGTCTTGCTGAAGTCGAGGTAGACAACAGCCACTGCTCTCCCCTCATCCACCCAGCTGGTCACGCCATCGCAGAAAGCTACCAGATTGGTCAAGCATGATTTCCCTTTGGTGAATCCATGTTGACGACTCCTGATAATCTTCTCTTCTTCCACTTGCTTAATGATGACCTCCAGAACAAGCTGCTCCATCACCTTTCCAGGGATGGAGGTGAGGCTGACCGGCCTGTAGTTCCCTGGGCCCTCCTTCTTGCTCTTTCTGAAGACTTGAGTGACATGACATTGGCTTTTCTACAGTTCTCAGGAACCTCTGCTGTCCTCCAGGACCTTTCACAGATGATGGAGAGTGGCTCAGCAATGACATCCGCCAGCTCCCTCAGCACGTGTGGGTGCTTCCCATCGGGGCCCATGGATTTGTGGGAGTCCAGATTGCTTAAATGATCCCTCACGCAGTCCTCCTCAACCAATGGAAGATCATCCTTTCTGCAGGCTTCCTCTCTTACCTCCAGGGCCTGGGATTTCCGAGGGCCAGCCTTAGCACTAAAGACTGAAGCAAAGAAGGCATTCAGTAACTTTGCCTTCTCTGTATCCTCCGCCACCAAGACACCCACCTCTTTCAGCAGCGGCCCCACATTTTTTCTAGTCTTCCGTTTGCTGCTGATGTACCTGAAGACGTCCTGCTTGTTGTCCTTGACATCCCTCGCCAGATTCAATTCCAGGTGGACCTTAGCCTTCCCCGTTGCATACCTGCATGCTCTGACAATCTTAGAGTCTTTCACGCAAACCTCAGCCACTGGACTATTTCATCAAATGCTGCACGCCCTCCACAATGGCACAAACTACTGATATACCTGGAGGCGTGCAGAGCAGACATCATATGTGATGAAGTAGTCCAGTGGCTGCTGTCTGCATGATGGATAGGGTGTTCCCACACAAGGGAAGGAGGTCCCCACTATGTGGTTTTCACTCCTACACACTCTCCTACCCACTCAACTACTCTTTGTGTGGTAGAGCCCAATTCCTTGGATCTGCCAACTGCTGACAAAAACAGCATGAGAACCATCTGAAGGATCCGGTCCTGCTGGAAAAAAGCATAACCACCCTCTCAAGGGCAAATCTTACTGTGTTACTAACAGCTTGCCCCTGAAAAAAAATGCATATATTGATACAGTAAGCAAAGAAGGGCAAAGAATGGACATTGACAGCACGGTACTCTCCCACGGCTATAGGCAAACAGCAACCACCATAAAACAATAGTTTCCTGGGTAGATGAATAAGGCGTCCAATACTGAAGGCCGGCACACGAGACTACTGAAAATGTTTACGTTCCACTGTAGACCTGGGTACTTTAAAAGCAGTTTAAACTGCTGCTTTACTATTTCAGGGTGACTGTGAGAAGAGGAAAACTTAATTTTCTGGTAAAAAGTTACAGTGAATGAGAGCCAGAGAGAACAAGGGAGAGACCATACTCCTTCACCTCAAGTAAACTGTCCAGTGTGATTGGCGCTAAGGCCATCCCTTAGGTGATGGTAAGTTTTGTCTGTTTTCCTGTAGGTATGTGGAAAAGAATGCTCCTGCCTCATCGAAGCCTAGAAGGACTACTAGGAAAAAAAGGATTGTTGGGTGTCTAGAGGCCTGTACGGTGACAAAGAGATGAGATGCAGTACCACAGATAACAACAGAGGGTTGTCATTTGCTGTCTGCTTGGCCTTTGGAGGGTTGTGGAAGTCAGCAGCAGCAGATGGGATGTGGAAAGCCTACTCAGTCCTTGCACACTGGAGATGAACGTGCTGCAGCCTCCCAGTGGGGCTTCTGTATGTTTGCTCACTCTTGCCCATTAAATGTTTTTACCTGAATTAGAGAAGAATAATGAAAGACTGCAGCCGCCTTCTTGATGTCAAGATCCAATTTTGAATCAGCGTTGAAGCAGGGAAAAAAGCTTTTTGTGCTGAACTCCCATGCCCCTGTTCCAAGGAGTCAAACTTTGCCAACAGGAGAAACTCCAGCTCATAGAAGACCCTGGCTTACAGACGTGCCAGGATACAGCAGCGCAGATAGACTGGGCTGGCTTTGAGGTTACTTTAAAGGAGCCAGAAGCAGAGACAATGGTTCTAGATATCGCTTGATATTGAACAGATGACAGTCCTTCTGTTTTGGCAAGGATGGCTGTAGAAGGGCCAAAAGGTTCCAGTCAGAGATAACAGATTTTCCTCAGGCAGTCTGCATCTTTAACCATGATGGAGATGAGTAAAAGGCTCTGGATCATCCCTTGCATTAGTCTTTAGCTTTTTTCAGGACTGTGTCCTGCAGAAGTGTCAATGCTGAAGGACTGAGTAACACAGCTGATAAGAAATCTTTGGACTGAGGAGCCTAAGGGTGTGGTAAATGGGGCACCAAGGGTGACTGATGTCAGTCTCCTGTTAGGTGTTTCCCAGCAACAATGTGTCTCAGCAATTTGCAAGATAGCAAGTCACTGAAAACACTGCAGGCTGGCCTTGGAGCACCAGGGTTGGTACACTGGGATCCAAAGGGGGTGGGTGTTAAAGCCAGTTTCAGGACACAATTGCGCAGCTTGGACTCAATCTTTTTCACTTGGAGAGAACTCCATGTAAATCAGATGACAGACCAGTCAGGCTCAGAATCCTTACTGAAGTAAAACAAAAAATGTGGCAACCAAGCCACTATACCTGGATGCAGCTATTGCACAGAAATGAAGGGTAGCCTTTGATGAACTACTGAAATTCTTTTAGTGTTCCATGTAAAAGACAACTAAGGAGGATGCGAAATTATTCAAGTTATGTAACTCAGCTATTTCTATTCTACTGGTTTTCTACCCTACTTGAGAAACAGGGAAACAACAGGGAAAATCAGCCAACCACTCTACTTACTGCTTGATGATAAATGGTGTAAAAGAATAGAGTATCAAAATTTAATATCTATAAGACCTACATTAGTACACTTGATTCAATTTATGGAGCCAATCCCTTATATGTCACAACTTACTGTAATAATTGCATGAAATAGCTTTGGTCTGACCACACTGTTGCAACCTATACATTGAGAACTTTCAGTTTTTACATGAATACTCAAACAAAGTCACTAATACAAAATGATGTATGAGCTAAGATTTGTACTTAAGATAACGCTGTAATGCTGCTTTACTATATAGAGAAGTGTACAACTTTGAATTACGGTGAATTGCTTATGTGTCTTGGAGGCAATCCAACACTTCTTTCTACAAAAGCTGGAAAACTTGAAAAATAATGTAAAAATATGAACAAGACTTCTAAAACTGAGCTTATTCCCACTTGCTTTTTTATTATCCCCATTTACACGAGACATGAAAAAACCTCAAGCACCTCCTTACTCCTTCCTTTTAGGAGGGCTATGTAGATGCTTCTCATTAAAATCTATGACTATCTAAAGTAGAGTGGATTAGAAAAAAAAAAAGTTTATGTATGAAGCACGACAGCTGAAACCACCTTAAATCGTCTACAGGTCTCCTCTACCTGACTGAAACAGAGATTTGTGTACTCTACGAACATAAACAGATGGAATAGCTGCAGCAGGAAATAAGACAGTTTGACTAGCATTTCACTCTGAAAGAAGAGGGATTCTCCTTGCAGTCTGCAAGAGAGTTTTGTGGAGAATTAAGACCTACGAAGAACAACGTAACTACTGTAAAATTACTTGCTATCACCTCCAGTTTTATTACAATTTTGTCACACCGAAACACCCACAATCACACATTCCACTTCTCCTGCCCCCAAGAAAACCCAGCAAAGGGAGGGAAAAATGACTTACTGGGATTAAAACAAAAAATCACAAAGGTGTAAGATTTTATCGGCATTAGATTTTCTCCCTCTAAAAAATTCTACCCAGTGCTCTAATGATACACAACTTCCTTAGTACCACACTATACATAACTTTGTTGTACAAATGAAGCGGCAAATACAATTATTCTATTCAACCTTACCATAAACCTCTATGTGCAGTTAAGGCATCATAAGCCAAGGCATTAATTTCTACTCAAGTTCTCAACAAGCTTACTTCAAGGCATGGAAGAAAAACCTAAATTAATTCAAAGCTTTAAATTATTAACGTTTAGGCCTCACAACACCAGACTTTAATGCTCCATCCACTGGAAGGTGCTAAATAGCACGATCCACTGATGGCAAAAGTCTATGTTGAACAGGTGGTCTTTCAAAAAAATCAACTACGCTGAATCTATCTACTTTGCTTTATTTAATTTATCTTACAGTTTCCTACCATTTTCACAGTGCAAATTGTAACGAGATACCCCTTGTAAGAAGAACTAGTGCACAAAATATTCTTGAATGTTAAACGACGAAGCCAAGCCTGCATAAGAACATTCTGAAACTTGCAAAATTCAAGCAAGACTGATCACAATATTAAAATAGTGGATTCTCAAGTTTTCTGAAAACTTTTCTGTTGTTCTCTCATTAATTAGAATGCAACAGAATTGCATGCCACATGCAATACATGGCACTCATTTCACCACTATCAGTAAAGACAGCAATAAGTTGCAAGATCAAAAACAAAAAAAAGCTCATGATTTAACCAACTTCTCTTAATTTGAATAAAAGCTTATTTACATTATCCTGAGGAAAGCACAAATCTTCTGTTTTATAGATACACAGAAACAACTGCGTGGGTGGGGGGAGAGAAATCACATTTTATTGTTCCAAACCATTAGTCACTGGTCACTTACTGCCTCCTTAACTGCAGACAGGCTTAGTCCAGTAAGATAGTAAACTTCTTAGTCATCAATCAAGTAGTAAAATCACATTTATTTTACTAACAGTTTCCATACCGAGTATAAAAAAGCAGTGACCTGAGCACTGCACCCTTCTGACATGAACTCTGCATGAATAAACTCCAAAGAAAGTTTGAGGACTTTTCAGCAGAATCCCAGTGACTGAGTCTATTCCACTCATCATTCTTCTCTCATCACCGATAAAGCATAACCAAAACCCCAGCTGAAATCCAACCCTCCCTGCCACATCCAACAGCAGTCCCTTTCAGTCCCCAAGACCTGCCAGAATTTAGAACCCTGAGTTTTCACATCAGTTTGAAACTTTCTGATTCAAGTCTGAGTGTACTGCTTCTCACATTCAAAACTTTCACTTTGTACAGGTATATAAAAATTACCGAATACCAAGCTAAATGAAAACAAGCCCACTTTGTCTCTTCTTTTCCAAGAGAAAAGTTTTTTGTAAACAGGCTTTCAAACAAACACAGGGTACAGATTATCGATTCACAAAATCCACAAAATTCCTGTCGAGTCATACTGCTCCACCCCCCTTGCTGAATCATATTATAGGAAGCAAACGTTCTTCTCCTGTAAGTCCTTTCACTTTTAAGCAACTGCTGCGGTTGCCACAGGTATGGTTAACGGTACGTCAGATATGTGACCCAGGACAGTGTATCTTCAAACATCATATCTATAATAGTAATAAAAAAATTAAACTATCATACACACACTGAACTGAGTTTAAAATATTCACTTACCAACAAAACATCGCACAATAATGATACTGTTAGCTTATTCCAACTTACCACTGAAAGGCATTGTAATGGAAGTAGACCAAACCAAGGCCATATAAAAAGGCAGCATTCTGTAACGGAAAGAAACAATGTTTAAAGCCCAGGTGAGACAACCATATGCTGTAAGAGTACTGAGTTTCCAGTATTGATTAATTCTTTGACACTCTATTTCCTTTATACAGTAAGGATATTTAAATTTCACCTTGAACAGGAAGAACCAAAAAGAAGGAATTAAAAGATAGGTAAGCATCTTGAAAAAAAAAGTGATTCGTCGCAAAATATTTTTGGAGAATAGTAACAATAAAGATATTCAAGTACTTTTACATCAAAGAAACTGATGTGCTTTGTTCTACTTGTACAACAGCAGGGAAGGAAATGACAGAGTAGAGATATTTGGTAATTTAATATAACAAAAAATATTTTATGACCGAACACCATTTCACAGTCTTAATAATTTATACTCACATAAAGTAAACAAAGCTACACACTCCCACATTTCAGTGTCTAAAGTAGAAATTATCTGTATGAACCTGAAAACATGCTTACAAAAATTTCACTTTTTTGAATAACAAAAATACAGACCATCGGCTTCAAACCTAAAGCAATCATATTTCTTCATTGCTAATCATGTTTCTATTTTCTATTCCCCTTTGCAGGAAAAAAAAAAAAAAAAAAAATCAATCATGCTGCTTCTGGCAACCCATTTCCCCCAATTTTCTTCTCAGAGAAAGGTATGATTTGCCTCTAAAGTGACATCACTAAGGACGTTTACTGAATCTTTAACTATCCAATTCTACAAATAATTATTACATCTTTCCTAAATTAGGAAAAATAAACAAATTTCCTTTTCTTTTTAGAAGTTATGCCACAGCATAGTTGTTTTCTGTTTAGCACAGCTATTCCATTATTTACAAGAGACAACGGGTACATGCTGCCTATGACACATTTTTAGGCTTTTCGTATGTGTAATTCTGGTTTTGAGAGACCAGGAATACAACCCAAAGAACACAAAGCTCTGACACATGGATGAGAGATAGAATTTCCATTGTCGAAGACAGTAGTTCGAGATAATCCCTCTTCCACTTGTGCGCACTTCAACAAGTCAAATTTCTACAGAATTCTGTGAAAGGAATTCTAGTTATGCTTTAAACCCAATCCAAATATAAAAAAGGTATAACCAAATTTCTCCTAGAAAATAACACAATTGAAAGAGAAGCATTCATCAGAAATGGGACCCAATATTACCATTTCATTATACCTCATTTGCATCTTCTAAATACAAATTAAAACCAGGGGAAATGCCAAAGATCCTTTCATGAATACAGTTGGATCATAGCTTCAGCAATGGACAGCTTCCAAGAAAAAGCTGCGGTATGACCAGACACTATGGCAGTCGGAGCACTGGAAGATGTTAACAGGGGGAGGAGTGAAGGGGGAAGTACATAAACAATAAAAGATGACACTTTAATACTATCATAAAACCACATTCCTGTTTAACTGAACAAAAACACAACATGGACATAATAAAGATAACAGATCTCTAATTCCATAGCCCATGTATTTCCTGCTTTCCAAGCCCGCTCTGGCAACAACAGACTAGAAAAGAAGGCAAGCTCAAAAACTGAGCGTATGCAATGCCTGGATTTAAAAGTCATTTTAAATAAAGAGGTAACACAGAAAGAGAAACTTTCATGTGGGCAGTATGGAAGCCTGCAAAATACAGCACACACCCAGTAACCTTTCTTTTGTTTGGGTCAGGCTCATTTGTAGAATCGAACTTCACAAAACTGTCCAGTGTTACCTCAGAGATCCACCAACTGCAATCAAGACTAGATCGTCATAAATATTGAGAACTATAGTAGTAACAAGAATTCTTCATCACCACACCACAAAAATCAAGCAAAAATATGCCAGACAACTACAATCTCTTCAAAGATTTAATTTTTCTCTTTCACAACCTATTAGAATTCACAGTCCAAACGAGTTACAGCCTCAGAAGATTAATCTAGCTGGTATTTTGATCCTAAGGGTTAAAAATAATCAACTTTCAAGACACAACAGGACCAAGATGCAGGTCATTTGTACAAATGTAATTAATGTATCAAATTCACATGAAGCTTTCAGGTTCTCCCCACCCCACTAAAATACAAATCAACCACTACAGCTCTGTCCTTTGTTCTGTGACTTGTTTTCTCTTTTTCCTCTCATTCTCATTTGGCCTTACAAAGCATTTGAGCTTGACCTTAAAAATCTGTTAAGCTACCACTGTCTTCTCTATAAAAAACAGGGCAAGATTTCAGACTCTGTAATACTTTCGTTCAAATGTAAAGGTGCAAATTCTGAAACATCAGTATGGAACATACTTATCTGTTCTGAAATACTATAGGTCTTACTGTATGTAACACCATTAGTACTGTTTGTTGATTGTTTATTAGATTTGTCTTAGTAAAGATTTAAAAATATCTTTTAATCTGCATTTGAACCTGGATGGGACTTTCACAAGGACTGAAAGATATTACAGTGGTTCAATGTAGGCAGTATTTTCCCACAAATAATTCAAAGCAAGATAAAGTTCATTACTTCAGCAGCTAACTTCTCTGCTTGTATTGCAGAAAACCATCAAGTTCAATGTGCTGCCAAATTCCTACTGGCAACAACCAATATGAAAGGCAAGAACAGCTTAATGCGTATCAGGACCAAGCAGGATCATTAGACGAAATTTTCATCTACAAAATGTCCTTAATATCATAAGATACTGTGACTCTGTTTACCAGGGACACACCCCATTCTAAGAAATCTGTTTTCAGTTGCCTCTGTTACTTTTATTTGAACAAGTTTATCACAAAAAATATCCATCCCATGTTTTCCAATAAAGATTATTTTTTAATTTAATCCCCGCTATTAGAAAATCCTGCTACAAATAACTGGTGAGGTAGAATACAAGCCCACTTTTTTCCCTCCAAACATTTTTTCAGTAAGAAGTAGAAAACAAAATTCTTTTATTACAATCCTTTCCTTGAACTTCTTAACAACCATCACAATTTCTGATCTCATGCAAATAAAACACATTCTTTGGCTACTAACTTCTAATGTAATTTTTATGTTATCTGATCTCTCTCTTCACTAAAATCCACAGTAAATTGAAAAAAAATGCGAACCGAAACAGAGTGTACCTCAAATTATAAGTTGAACGACTGGGTTTGTTCACTCTACAGCCATGCTATTAAAAAGCAAACAACTTAGAAATGCTATTTCTAAGCCTACATCATTTACATTTTCTACAAGCAAAAAATGTTAAAATATTTTCATACCAACCGCTAGATGGCTCAAATACCTCTTTCCATTTTACAGGCTTATGCAATTTAACAAGATTGTCAAGTTTACGTTGTGTATTCTGCTGCTTACATGCGCTATTTAATGCTGAGCAACTTTTCAATTATATTTTTCAAAATGTGTAAGCTACAGCATTTTATTGACAGGTAACTCAGAAGGCAAAAATATATCTGTATGTACCTTTTTATGTAGCTGAGATGAATAAGCATGTTGAAGACTTTTTGTCTTGTCAGTTTCAAGCAATGAAGAAAAAAAATAAATTAACCAATGAGGAAAACTCCGCCCACCTTACAGACCTGCTACATTAACCCACATAACTAGCTTCTAGCCTCTTTGAAGCAGCAGATGGAAACAGATCCCCAACATTTCACGTGCTCTGCTCTCTAGCCATTTCAGGCCAAGTCCACAACAAAGCCTTTTTCTCCATCTTCCAGCATGTGGCCAGTGCTTCTGGCAGAAAGACATCAGACCAGAGCACCACAGTTACACTTTATCTGTAAACACAAGGTCAGAAAAATGCACCTGTCCTGTGTAGTAAGTGGCCATACTCACAATCAGACTTGCAAACGGCCATTTTAGACTGACTGTAGAAATCTAGAGCCATCACATCTGGGTCCAGGTGTTTTTCACAAGTAACACGTTTATCTGCCACAAGCAGTTGAGACCCTGTTACCAACTTCAAATCTGCATTTTATAAACACAAGAATATATAAAGAAGTTATGCTTGCAAATGAAAATCTGTTCAGCGGGCACTTCTAGAAAGCCAGAGAGTAGAAAAAGATGCTAAGGAGTCAAAGCAGCCTCGGAGCAGCATCCAGTCGGGACCTTCCAACTTAAAAATGAAAGGAACAGGTTTTGCCATAGTTTAATAGCATTGCTGATTCAGAAACATTCCCTAACACTGCCTCTCAGTTTTGCTGATACAATTATTTGTAGAGTACTACAGCCAAGTGGATGCCGGAAGTGATCTGAGTTCTTAATAACCAGATAAAAAAAGGATTTTTTTTAACTGGATCAGTTTCCCAGCCAAGTTCACTGTGTAGCCCCCCCATAAACAACAGCCTTAGCACAAGTGGTAGAGTGGAATGCAAGCAAAATAAGTAAAAGCTCTTTAAGCCTACACTGCTTCCAACAAAATGCATATCAAACCTACAATGACTTTTCAAACTCAAAGAGTGAAATCCTAGACAAAAGATTTAAACAGGCAACCTACATTAAAAAAAAAAAGCCATACTTTATTACCTTCTAAGCCACATATAAACATTTGACTTGCGAAAAATCAACTTCTGTGGGTCAGTACAAGAAGGATGAAAACATGAAATAACATCACAGCCTGCCTGTCAGCCTTCTCCATGCAGGTCCTTAACCAGTGAGACACGCAGGCAAATACACCATTTCTTCTTTATGACTCTAATGGGCAGCGCCAGATGTAGGTAAAATAATCCCTTTATTTCCTTAAAAAGTTGATAATATTTAGACAGAAATCAGAGTGCATCACACCATACTACAAATAACAAACAAAACAGAAGAAACAAAGTCCCCAAGCAGTTGGTTGGTGGAAGTCTGAAGGAAAACTATGGAAAAAATACGAAGTTCGGCACCCTTAAGCAACCAGTGCCTGTTTTTCATTTGCTTACTATTGACAGGAATCAAAAAGTCTTTGACAACATATTAAAATTGCTTCCAGCAGGACTCTGAACGCCCCTTCCACAGCTACTCAAGTTCCAGTGGAACCTGCAGTCCAGCCCACGTCACACCAGGCTGCAGAAGATGCACGTGGGCAGGGGGTTACTGCTCTTCACAAAACCCAACTAAGTAAACAAAGTTTTACAGTTTAGGTTGCATCCTGTGGTCACAGGGTCTCTCAGCCACCTGTTCAAAGCAAAACAGTTTTTGTGTTCAAATGTGTGAATATGTTTATTTCTTTACTGAAAAAATTAAAAGATGAAGTTTTGACACTATGGTGCCCAAGACTTCCTCCTGACACTACTCAATATATAATAACAGTCCCCTGAAGAATATGTACCACATAAAAATTCCACTCAGGCTCTTGTGCATAAACAGCTATATGCCTTTGGGAGCTGACAAGCTCTAGCAGTTGCAGTCACAAAGACTGTAAGTGTTCAGGAGAAAGAGGGGAGGTTTCAAATGAAATTTATTTAGATTTGTACAAACACAGAGGGCTACCTATCCACACGCTCTACACATTCCCAACACCTGCAAAAACATTAAGATCCCTGTAAAGGCTGTATTACAAATTAATATCATTGGTTCTAGCTTCTTCAAGGTCTTCAAGAAATTTTATAGAATTTAGAAAATCATTAGGTTTATACAGAATCTTTAAAATGTAGCTGTATGTAACATGGTTGCACAGCCCTGCTTCTTAAGCAATAATCACAATAGTCAAAAAATTGTTACTGGGTGTGTGCCTGCATCCCAGCAGCCATGTGAAAGCAATTAATATATAAAACTCATTACACCTATGACAAATATACTCTGATATTTGTAACAGATTAATTAACGTATCATCTTGGCAAGTAACTACAAAGTAATTTCATCTTGTCTTTAAGAAGTTAATCTTTTCAGAGAGTAAGTATTGCCAAAACACACCTACTACTTGTAGAAGAAAACTGGCTAATATATCTTTCCTAACTGATAAAAAATACTTTCCGTTTTTTTTGCTTTCACAGAAAAGTTAAGAAGGTGAAGCGGGGCGGGGGGGAAGACCACACAAAAAATCCAAACGTAGGGAAGGACAGGGTACATCAAGACAAGACTACTAGTCAATTATCAAAAAACCCACATACAACAACTAATTCAAGATACATTAGTAATTTCAGACCCCCTTGTATAATACATTGTGCCACAACCTCTTCATAGGGAGCACTTGAATGTGAAAGACAAAATGATAAAGCAACATTAAATAACTCAAAAAGTGTACATGAATGATGGAATATATGCAGTTTTGTAAACTGGGTATTCCTTCAGCCATAAGTAGATTTAGGTCCTTGACTAAATGGAATACTGATCAACTAGCATACCTCAAATTTGTCATAAGAACAAACAGCCAAGCAAATGTCAAAATAGCGATCATTGCTATAGGTATTTGACTTATGTGCCTTCCACTGAAGCTTATAAAATTTTACTTGATGTAAACATCTTCATTTTCCACTTGATACAAATATTTTCAATAATTTAAGTATTTTAACAGAAACCAATATTTTTCTGAAAAATATTGAGTGGGGTGTTGTGCAACATACAAAGATTAAATTCACCTTGAAAGACATTTTATAGAGAGGATTCATCTATTCAGATTTAATACTCTCCCTACAGATTCCCTGAATGCTGTTTAACAATCACAAAGTTTCTAATTTATTTTGTATGATACATGATTTAAAAAAAACCACAAACCCTCCTGACCCCAAGCAGAAAGCCATATTTGAGACGGGATGCTATGTAACTAAACCAATTTGCCCAACGTTTGCACAAAAAATGGAGATGATCTCTCTGGAGATCATGTTATCCAACTCTCTGCCCAAAGAAGGGCCAACTACTGCAGGTTTCCCAGGACGACGTCCAGTTGGGTTCTGACTGCTTCCAAGGATAGAGACTCCACAAACTCCCTGAGCAAACATATCCACTGTTCAATCACCTTTACAACTGAAAAGAAAAAAAGGGAGTCTTTCCTGTGTTTAAAAGGAATTATGTGTTTTCAACTTGTGCCCGCTGCCTTTCCTCCTTTCAGTAGGTACCACTGAGAAAAGTCTGACTCTGCCTTCATTATTACCCACATCAGGTATTTGTACACCCTGATAAAATGCCCTTGAGCTTTCTCTTCTCCAGGCTGAATAACCTCAGCTCTCTTAGCCTCTCCCTGTATGACAGATGTTCCAAGCCCTTAATCAGCCTCATGACCCTTTACTGGACTTGATCCAGTATCACCCCGTCTCTCTTCTACTTAGGAGCCCAGCACTGGACTCAGCACTCCACACGTGTCTCATCAGGGCTCAGTAGAGACGAAATATCACCTCCCTCAACCTGATGGTTATGTTCTGCCTTATGCAGCCCAGTATGTTGCTGGCAGCCTTTGCTGCAACAGCATGTTGCTGACTTATGGTCAACCTGTCCACTAGGACCCGCAGGGCCCTTTCTGCAAAGCTGCTTTCCAGTCAGTCAGCCTGTGCTGGTGCACTGGGTTATTCCTCCACAGACACAGGACTTGGCATCTCCCTTTGTTGAACTCCATGAGGCTCCTGTAGGCTGTTCAGGTCCTTCTGAACAGCAGCACAACTATGTGGTCTCTACAAAGTTTTGTATTCTCTGCAAACTTGCTGAAGGTGCACTCTACCCCATAAAGCAGGTCATTAACAGATGATGCTGAACAACACTGGCCCCACTATCAGCCCCTGGGGTACACCACTATCAGCTGGCCTCCAGTTGGACTTTCTGATGCTGATCACAATCCTCTGAGCGCAGGTCAGCCAGTTTTCAGACTATCACACTCACCACTTATCTAGCCTGTATTTCATCAGTTTGTCTGTGTTATGAGAGACAGTGTGGAAAGCCTTACTAACGTAAACACAATATCTATAGCTCTGTGCCTCTCCAGCAAGTCATTGTGTTGCAAACAGCTATCAGGTTCACCAAGCATAATTTCCCCTTCATAAATCCATGCTGATTACTTCCAATGACTTGCTGGCCCTAAGTGTGTTTGGAAATAGTTTCGAGTATAATTTGCTCTATCACCTTCACAAGGATGGAGATGAGACTGACTGGCATGTAGCTCCCTGGATCCTCCTTCATGTCCTTCTTGAAGGCAGGAGTGACATTAGCTTTCATTTAGGCCTCAGGAACCTTCCTCCATCACCATGCCCTTTCTATAATGAAGTCTCATAGTGACATGGGCGAGCTTCCTCAACCCTCATTGATGCATCCCACCAGGTCCCATGGACTAGCTATCCAGCCTGTTTAAATGTTCCCAAACTTGATCCTCCTCTACTGAAAGCAAGCCTTCCTGGGTCCAGACCTTCCCATCAGTCTCAAGAGTCTTGGAATCCTGAAGGCAAGTCCTACCAGTAAAGACCAAGGCAAACAAGGCATTAAGTACCTCAGTCTTTTTCCATGTCCTTTGTTATCTGCCCCATTCAGCAGTAGACTCACATATTCTTTCACTTTCCTTTTGCTGCTGATATACTTGTACAAGCCCTACTTGTTGCCCTTCACATCCCTTGCCAAATTCAATTGCATGTGTGCTTTGGCTTTCCTTATGTGATCCTGCAATGCTCAGACAATGTCTCTATATTCCTCCTGCGTCACCTATCCTTGATTTTAGCTCTCCTATGCTTCCTTTTTATGTCTGTTTTTTCGCACCTTGTTCATCCATGCAGGATTCCTTTCCTTTTTATTTAACTTCCTGCAAGTCAGGATGGACTGTTCTTGAGCTTGGAGGAAGTTATTCTTGAAAACGAACACGCTGTCATGGACCTCTCTTTGCTCCAGGGCCATATCCAGGGGATTCTTCCACGCCGATCCCTGAGGAGACCACAGTCTCCTCTCCTAAGTCCAGGGGTTTAATTCTACTATCTGCCTTGTTCCCTTGTCTCAGGATCCTGGACTTCTTCATTTCATGGTCCCTGCAGCCAGTGTGCCCTCAGCCTTCACATTCACAACCAGTTCTCCCCTGTCACAAGCACGAGATGAGCAGATTATCTTCCGTTGTTGGCTACTGCATCAGTTGTGTCAGGAACTTGTCAATGTATTTCAGAATCCTCCTGGATTGCTTGCACTCTGTTGTGTTGCCCTCCCAGCAAATATGGGGATGGCTAAGCTCACTATTAGGACTAGTGTCTGCAAATGCAAGGCTTCTTCCCGTTGTCAGAAGGCGGCCTCATCTACTACTTCTTAAAATCATAGAATTATTAAGGTTGGAAAAGACCTCTAAGATCGTCAAGTCCAACCATCAACCCATCACCATTATGCCTGCTAAACCATGTCCTGAAGTGCCATATCTATGCATTTTTTTAACACCTTGACCAGGTGGTCTGTAGCAGACAACCACCACAATGTCACCCACACTGGTCATACACTAATCCTGACCCATAATCTCTCAACTGGCTTCTCAACTGTCCAAAATCTGGGCTCCGTGCATTCTAAATGCTCTTTCATAAAGGGCTTCTCCTCACCCTCCCAGCCTGTCGCTCCTCAAGACCCCGTACCCATCCACTGCAGCACTCCCATTTCAGTGCATCTCTGCGATCCCAGTGAGATTACAGCCCTGAAATTGGACGTGGACCTCTAACTCCTCCCATTTTTTCCCCATGCTGCATCCATTAGTGTGCAGGCACTTCAGAGAGGTACCTATTTGTGCTGCTTTCCCAGAAAAGGTAAGAGAGATTCCCCCACAATGCCATCCTGTGGGTACTCCCTTATTCTGTCCATATCCTTGAGGTGGGGCCCCAATATTGATTAGCATAAGCAAATTAGTCACAGAGCAGCTCTTCTTAACCTTTGTTTCTCTTTGTCAACTACTGCTCTTATTTCATACCTATTAAAGGATTTGGCTTTTCTTTTTCCAGCCAACCTAACAAAAATTACTAGATCATTTTACAAATGCTTTCAAAGTACAGAAATTAATGTCTGTTCATGTATACGCACAAACCTTACTGAAACATCTTGTTGGGAAGATGACACTTGCACAGTTTATTGAAATGTTTCATTTCCTTTTATATGGTAAATGATCATCACTATTTATACCCATCATCTTCAAAACATTTAGTGAAATAGAACTACTAGTATGGAATTTTACATTCTTGGTTCACCATTTTTCCAGCCCTTTCCAGCAAAGATAGGGATCCCACTGAGTTTACAAGTAGCCCCATTATTTCCCTGTCAGTTTCTCACTGCTGGAGAATCACTACTGTGTAGGAAGAAAGCCTTAATATCATTAATTACACAGCTGCTCTACCTGAGGCACTACACATAAAATGGGAGTAGACAAGCTGAACATACCAAGGCATGAACAACTACAAAGTCATTCAAATACACACAAGCAAATCAGTAAAAAACAAAGGAAAACAATCACCAAAATGAAGTGGCAAAACCATCCATGGTTGTTCCCTTGAGCCACAATGTACTGAGCACTAACTAGAACGAAGTTGAATCTGGAACTCTGCTTAATGGAAAAATTTTAAGTTGAATTTTTAACCAAGTTCCCTAAGAATGCTGTTGCTACTTATCTGTTGTTCTTCCAGCTGAATAACTCTTCAAACTGTTAGCTGCCTTCAAATGAATTTTATAGAAAACAAGACATCCCAATGATGAAAAAATTAAGGAATGTCACTGAAAATACCTGCTGGATAGAGAACAGAGCCCTCATACGAAGGCCTACTTTCAGAAAGCAGGTAAGAGTTTAATTACTCTCTCTTCTTTGGGAAGCAACACTTAGCCCATTAGCACAGCTTTAAATCAAGCATGTGCTTTTCCTGCTCAGAGATGTCATAGGCAACGAGATGCCATTCAGGATGCTTCACTAGAAAAACTAGAGGAATTCCAGTTCATGTGCGCTTACAAAGAGAAGTGGGAGAAGGAAGGAGAGGAGGTGTGAAAAGACAAGATACCAACCCGTCATTAGCAAGGCTTCATGACCGCTAGCATAAAAACTGTTTGTTCTGTAAACTGCAAACTGAACAAAATCCCACATCTGGAACAAAATACTCAGTATCTGCTTTAGAAAAAAAATCTCATTGGTCGTTTCAATTTTGACTCCCTTTTTACATTAGTCAATAACATCTGTAAACAGCAAATGTTACTGGACAGCAGATTTTGGGGTACATAGTTTATGGACTGTTATAAATATACCAAATATTAAAATCAAAATGTGTTATTTTTTTAAAGGTTTCATTGATTTAATTATCCAAATGCACGATTATTGATTAATTGTTGCCAGTTAGATATCAATCCATTAGTACCAAAAATTATTTTCCAATTGAGACTGTAGTTGGTTTAGTAGTAATCACTAATTGGTGTTCTAATTGGTGATTTGCTGTTTTATTTGTTAGCATGTACAAATACTTAAAATAAGATACAACAGACAAGGCAGCAGGCCCACATGACAGGCAGCTGGGGGAGCAGACAAGATGGCCAGCAGCCAAGAGCAAAGCAAAGCAGCTGGGCAGCCCACCAACCATTCCCACAGAATACTTCAATTCCATCAAATCATCATTTCTTAACAGAAAACTGTACATCAGTAAATTTTCAGCCCACCCTGTGAATATATATACTAGTGAGTTTAAGAGCTTGCAATTTCTAAAGGCAAAACAAACAAAGAAATAATACAAACAAGCCAAATGATAGGACACTTCTTTCACTCTCCACTATCTCTTCTCTGCTAATTCTGCACAGCTCTGTGTCGCTCTTTCATCATCTACTCCAGATATCAGTGTTCTTTCCCGCACCAATCCCTCTTCTTCTTACCATTGTATCACTGCTACTGTACCTGATGTTACTCAATTACTTCTGCCAACGGTGTAACCTCTGAAAAATTGACTCTGAAAAACTGCAAATGGAAACATCACAACTGTCCTGAATCAGTAATCCGAACATTTTTAAACCCAGGTGTCTCTTCTCAGTTCTGCTTATCGCCTTATCTTGCAAGGAAAGGTCATAAAAAAACCTCTCAAAGTTGGTAGTTTCAAAATCTTTTTCTCTGGGGCAGTTTATTCCTCAACTCCGTTGTTTATGCAGTTAGCTGGTAGACTGAAAGAGGAGGGAAGAGAGGATAGAAGAGTGCCAATTAACCAGTGCCACAGTGTGGGCGTCTTCTCATCCTCTGTTAATTTGACATCCTTTTGCAAGACTCCAGGAAGCTCTTATTTAAAGATATCCTGCTAAGCTGAGTTCCACATATTAATTGTATATTACAATTGCTGTTCCTTGGTGTGAGTGGATACCCCCTTACTCTTGTACTAGAAGTCAGAAGAATCCCTTTCTAATCCATACACACGGTATGTGTTGATTCACCCTCCTTCCTGTCAGTCTCCCCTGCAAACAGTTCTTGGATATGCTTTTATCGTTTATCTGAAATTTCATTCTGCTGTTCTACGTCTGAGAGGAGGACGACTAGATTCTAGCAAAATGTCAAGTTGAACTATACTTATCTTTTACATAAGACCACACTTTCCAGTACAGGCTTCAATATCGTTCTTTATTAAACTAAATATTGTTTGGGCTTTTAACTTCTTCTTCACGCTCTCTACTTTTTCCGATATTCAGGTCAGTTTCCTGAACACATTCAGCTATGTGTACACATGACATGGTGGATACAAACAGTTTCAATTACTTCCATTTAAAAATCTCAACATACCAGATGAAATTCCACCTGCTATCTTAATTTTCCATAATGTTTTTTTGTACCTCTAAATTTCTACCATTCAACACACAAAATTTATCTTGTATTTTAGAATATCAATACTCACTTTCACTTCCAATCATTAAATCACTAAAATTAATTAAAAACATTTAGTACCAGCCCCACATTTACAAGTCTTCCATATGACACTAATGTACATCAATTTAAATTTATTTTCCTAGATCAAAGATGTAGTTTTTGTCCCCTCACAACACAATTCACAACAATTCACTTCAGAAAACGTTAAGGACTGCTTAAATTTACATCCCATCTTTTCTGAATACGCAATTCCTTTCCAGCGTAATCTGAATCTCTCTACCTTCTTCTTTAAAGTAGTATTTTCAAAAAACACTTCACAGCTTTCTTATGCATTGTCTTAAGGTCCAGTTATATATTACAATAGAATTTCCATAAACAGGATCATTCTTTAATTGCAGATATCAAAAATGAAGCAAATTACACCCACAGAAATACAAAGCTAGTTCTAAGGCACGAAGACAATGCTGTGGGCAGCTTCATAAATCTGTGATCACGGCCTTGCGGTCACCTAGCAGATCTCAAAATGGGCAGGCATAAATATCCTACCTTGAAATTATCAATACTCTTTACAGTACTTTGCTTAACCAAAGAAGAAAACCATTTCTCAAATGTGCAGGAGAATGAATACTAATGTGGGAAGATTATATGAATTAATTAAGTGTACTTAAGTGCTGGTCTGCTATCAAGAATGCCCAATATTGAAAAAAAAAATTTTTACTCCTTGGGAGACAGACCATAGCCATGCAGGCTTGCTCTGACAGACAGGGAACATGACAGGCAGGGAGCCTAAAAGGTTCTCTTCACAATCAATGTCAGGGAGAAGGAGAGAGCATAAAATAATTCTGTGGAAGGTCTAATTTGTGCTTGATGCCTTGCAGAAGCATTTGGGATAAGAAGTTTTGTGGAACACTTTCCTCTTTTTAACATGCTTTTAACATTACATTTGATCCTTTTCTTAAACACATACACATCCACTTCAGGATGTGAAGTTCAGGCTATATTTAACTGTTTAACGTGGTGATTAAATACCTGATTCTGAATAAACTGGTACATATATTCTACTTCTCAACTTCTCTTAAGATTTCACAGAATGATAGCTATGCCTCTCCATCATTTTTAAACCTGTTTAGTGCCTTCACTGTGTGACTGGTCTCCAATAAACAACTTTCAGGCCTAAAATTCAAATCCTCTTCAGTAAAACAAAGAGAAACCTCAGGCTAACAATCTGTTTCAGCCCTCCCCAAACCTCTTCGAGAACTCTGCCGTCTGTGCAATATGCATGGGGTGAAAGGAGTAAAATAGAAAATCCTATTTTATTTACTTGCATTTAAATGAAGCGGGAGTTCTATATCAAGAATTTTGAGTAACTTGGCTTTGTAAGACCCATGTCTTGCATTTTCTTACACACGGCTACTCAGTCTTCATTCTCTCTTTCTAAAAGCAAAGACTACCAAAGTGACTCTGGAGAAGCAGTACGCTTCTGGATTTAGATCGGTTTGCAAACCCAGACCAATGAATTGCTGTGCTCACAGCTGACTGACACAGCACAGAGACAGGAAACTTGGTTCCACTTCTGACAAAGTAATCCTTTGTTGACATGGCAGATCACATTCTTCACAGTAATTACAAAAGTGTCAACCACTTTCTTTTCACAGCCAGAACAGATGCGATACCATGGAAGGGAGCAGTGCTTCAAGACACTGCTCCAATACCTCAGTGATTCACTGTTTTCCAGCTAAAGAACAAAGCAAAAGTCCAGGCCCTGATACTTGCTCTGTGAACTTGAATCACCAAAAGATCTCAACACACACACACACACACACACACACACACAGAGCATTTCCCAGTTTGTATATACAGGCTGCAAAACTAAGAATATGTAACTAAAACTACAGGAAAAGATAAAAATCTAAGTTAGGAGAGGTTAGTTAACAGGGAATACGGACAGATGCCACACAAATTTGCAGTTACATGCCTATGTAAAATACCAGAATTAGCAAAACCATTGAACAGGAACATTTTGAAAAAATCAAAAAACGCAACTGTGTTCCTTTAGAGTCATTTTTATTTTGTATTATTTTTCCAAGGCAGCACTTAATATTCATTCTCAGTTCCAGACTAGCTGCCTTCCTGTGGCATCACTCTTCTGGGTTTGTCTTGAACTCAGAAGTGACATTCATCATCTGTTTGCTTCAGTTCTCTCTTCACTCAAACCCCAGGTCAGAAAAGTTCACCAGCAAGGAGTACCTACATGTTCTTTTTCTATAAAAGCCAGTGTTACAGCCACCGTGATCGAGGAGAGACTCCCAAGGAATCTGTCTGACATCAATGCACAGAGAAGAAAAATTTAGGAAAGAAAACGGCTGGCATTCTTCTGAAAGACATATTGCCTGAGTGAAGCGGAAGTGCCTTCAAGACAAGCTTTTCTTCAGAACTTATTTACAAGTTTCAGACAGATAGAGGGCTCTGTTTGCCTAGATTTTGAGATCAGAAACAAAACTGAGATAGGGTTATAATGCTCCATTATGAACTAGATGGATGGTTTCATTTATGTTATTACATTTTTATGGATTTCAGAGAGAGAGATATAGAATAGGATAACGCGTACCGAAATTCTTGTGTAGCTCCACAGAGTAACTCTGCTCTAGACAACATCCAATGATTCCATTTAATCAAAAGATCATCCTTCCATCCAAAAGGTAAAGACTGTCACTAAACAGAAACACAATTCCAACCATGCGATCCTGCAGGGAGGTGGCAGGCTATCATACAATTCAGCAGTAACATTTAACTTTTAAAATGCTGCTGAAGTTACTGCTAAGAGTAACTTCACTGACCTTTCTATCACTATTTTAAGCCTTCCCCTCCAAGAACACCCTCCTAACCTCCAGTGATTTGTGGTTCAGAGGTTTCTAAAGCCAGACAAAATGTCTTCATATTTAATTGCTCTTAATGGATTTTTCTTCCCTGAATCAGTCTAGCTGCTTTTTGAAACCATTAAAGCATTGCAAGTCTGCAGCATTCTGCAGAACCGATGCGATTCTCTACACAACCAGTGATATGAAAACTTCTGGAAGATGCAGTAAGCATGAATTTCCTGCAGCAGTTGACAACAGAACAGAGAATATCATCAGCAGCACTTGTCTCATTTAAAGAGATTCCCTCTTCTCTGTCATCGCTATGGGTTTTCATCCCTTGGCTATAATGCAAATAATCATTTGGAATGATCATCAGTTTATCATCTTCTTTCCTTTCCAAAAACAAAGTTTAAGCTAACTGCACATATGTCTGAAACCCTCCTTTCTTTTTTTCTTTTTATTTCTTCTCTCTCCCCTCACCCCACCCACCCCCCGCCTTAGATCCTGTTTGATCCATCTCCACTTCTACAGTGTCTACCAGGATTGCAATCAGATTTTTCAGCTTACTTGTTTTCAGAATAAGGTCACAAAGTTCTGATTACATCACTAAGATAGCTGGTCTGATCCCCAGAATCAGAGTCTGACAGGTAAATGCATGAAATGAATCTCAATCCTCTTTAGGAGGAGAGAAAAACAATACCTGCAATACTTTTAGAAAACACGTTAAGACAGCATCAGTGTAGTTATGAAGTCTGGTAATACAGTTTTCTTGCTGTTTTTCTGATGACCCTGAGAATTATGAAAGAAGCAGCTAAAACTATCCCTGTAATAAGAAAAACACTAAGTAAAAACCTATTCCAGAAAGAAAGACTGAATGAAGAAATGAGGATAAATAGCTACATTTATTTTGGCTGGTAATACCAGAAAAAACTTCAACTGAGGAACATTTTGGCCTTGCAAAACAAAGACTAATCTGGGAAAAAAGAAAACAGGGTGAAAGATCCCTAACTGACTGTTATTCCTCCCATATCTGAGATGCTGGATCTCATCAGTCCCATTCCTCTAGCAAATGAGATAAGGAAAATGACACAGCATGAGGAATAGAAGCTACGAGTTCTGAGTTACCCCTCAGAAGCTGGGAGGGATGACTTGCACAAAACAAAATGATATTGTTGTCCCAAAGCGACTTCGGGATTAGTACCAAATAATTTGAATATAGCAGCCCAGAGAAGTGGTTAAGGGTGACAAACTAGTATCTTTCCAGGTTCTTCTGAATGCTGATAAATCCCTATATATTTACTACAAACTTGTAAGCTGCACAGGGACAGACATTAGCTACAAGTTTTCTAGGTAGCTACAGACCTTCCCAGAATACATCTAGAAATACATTTGCTTGAAATTATATAAACTGAAAGGTTTTGTTTGTTTGCTGTTAGTATGCTTCAGTATTTGAATCGCCAGTACTTTGTCAGCACCTGGTCTTCCCTTCAAGGAGAGTGCTCTGGTTTCAGCACCAATCTCGCCTGATGCACTCAGCGGAGGTGAGTGCACACCAGAGATTCATTTTTGTTACACATTTACGCAAGTAAACACGAGAAGCAGGACTGATTTCTGTTTCCCCTCTAAATACTCCTCCTTGTAAGGGTGCTTCACAGAGCAGAGCACAACCATGCTCAAACACTACTCTAAAAACATTTTAAATTATTTGCCTTTTCTTCAAACCATGAGCTTATCAGCCTCATACAAGCTACTCGTAGGCTCTTTAAGAAAGAGACCCCAAGCTCTATGTCTCTCCATCCTCCCACCTGCTACCTTCTCCATCTATTCGTACTAGATCCACTCACACTTCAGCCTCTCCTCCCACACCAACCCCCACCACACAGAAAAGACTGAATCTGCATGCCTGGGAAAAGGAGGAAACAATGCAGCAGAACACTTTAATTGAGTATATGCTTGAAAGAGTATTTAAAAAACTAGAACTGAAATGTCAGGTCTGAAGAAAGCAAATTCAAAAACTCAAAATTTGCAAAATGAAACAATTCTTTGTTTCTACAGCTAAGCAAGTATTTCGTCTTTTAAAGGCACAACCTTAAAATGCAAGATTCATTTATGAAGAAAAATGCCAGTTGTTACTGAGACGCAGTTATTTACTTACAGATTATAAAACAGGAATCTACAAACTACATATACGAAAAATACGGTGGTGTGTTTTGTTTTAACCTTTTCCACACAACCACAGAGCAAGCATATGGAGTATGAAGCAACTGTACCATTCCTGTGGTTTCTGCAAACAACAGAACACTTTTTCAAAGCAAGCCTCACATCCATTGTCAACACAGTTGTTTATATTTAGAAAAAGAACATTAGGTCATTCAATATCATCAACATTCAAATAATATTCTTGCCTACTGAAGATGTGTCCTCCATTCAAGTCAGAACTGTTCTACTCAACTAAATACGCCTCTCTCTGAACAATCTGAATTGATGAGTTTCTCCACTGCCACACTTCAGCATGTCTCATCGTTTAGCATCCTACATTCTCATCACAGGGATTGAGAAAAGGAAGCATGCTATTATTCTAAGTACTAGTAGATGAAGGATGACAGTTTTTTTATTGTGCACAAAAGAAACTTCTGCAATAGGAGAATTCAACATGCATGAAAAGCTTTTCTGAAGCGGCTTTTCCATCAACGCTGATGATACTCATGTTATTTCCACCCAGAATATTTGGACTTCTAGACAGAGATCACACATACAAGGGGACAGGAAGAGCATTCGTGCTGAATTTCCAGGGTGAAGCATCACCATTAGAAAATGGTATGAATATTGTTTGGAAACAGATACCAGGTCTAGGGTGAGGGGGGAATATTTCCTCTGAGATTCTGTCTTGCCTGCTCATTCTCCTGATCCAAGCAAAGTTTTTCTCCAAAGCACATTATTTCCTCTTCTACCATTAACATTCTGAGTGTATTACACATCTGCCATAGTTTTGAGTTCTTATGAATACCTTAATGAAAAGGGTAACTGGCTTAATGAATATACACTGAAAAAAAATCAGAACTGCAGATACTGAAATTAAAACTTTTTTCTAATTTAGTGAAAATGGAATATATTTCTGATCAAATAGCAACATATATGCTCCCCAAAAAGACCTGATACTTTTTGTGACCCAAACAGACACGCGGTTCAGACGTGCAGAGGAGGATTCCTTTATTTTGTACGATAACACTTGACAGAGACAGACATAAAAGAGAGGCAATTAATCAAATTTATATGGAGGTCAAAGGCAGCTTGTCAAAATTTATTAGTGTAATTGGTCAGCCTCTTTATTTTTAAGATTTTACACCTGCTCTCAATTCCTTTCAGGAAGGGGGAACACGCTCTCCTGTCATAATTTCGTTAGATAAATCATCTAGTAAGAGAGTTAATTCTTAGAACCTTGTACAATTTCGCTGTACACAAAATTGGACATGCTGCATTATTTGTCTGCATTACCAACTGTAAAAAACTGTTTCCACATATTTCTCTGTCATAGGACTACCTAAGAATTCTCTGTGTTTTAACTGACAGGAGGACAGAATTTTAGACACACCACACCCAGAATGAACAAAAACCTAAAACTGTACCTCTTAAGATTTATTACTCCTTAAGAAGCCTCTGGATTAAAGTATCCTCTTTTCTAAACTAGGGATCAGTAGTACCTTTAATTCACAGCATGAAATACAACACATCTTCTCCTTACTCTTTCTAGGTGGCATTCATTTAACAATTTTTTTTAAAAAAAAGGTTACTTCTTTCAACTTGTCTGCTTTGCTGATTTACAAGAAATGGCATTTATTTTTATCACCCAATAAATAAATAAAAGATCTTTTTCTGAAACCCAAATACAGTTATTCTTTCACTCTATTTTTTGTGTATTTTATGTCTGACCAAGTGTTATTGGTAACACAACCATCACTGCCTTTCCGGCATTCCAGAGTTTCTCCTTAGCTATTAGCAATTCTCTCCGAAATATTTACAAAGTGTACACATAATTCTTTTACTCTTAAGAGGCAGAATTCCAGTTAGTCTTCATAAACACAGTTTACATTTAAGAATCCCTGTTTTTTAACATCACTGAGTAATCAAGCCAAGTGTGGCCCGCAGGTCGAGGGAGGTTCTCCTTCCCCTCTACACTGCCCTAGTGAAGTCTCATCTGGAGTACTCTGTCCAGTTCTGGGCTCCCCAGTTCAAGAAAGATGAGGAGCTACTGGAGAGAGTCCAGCGGAGGGCTACAAGGATGGTGAGGGGACTGGAGCATCTCTCCTATGAGGAGAGGCTGAGGGAGCTGGGCTTGTTCAGCCTGAAGAAGAGAAGGCTGCGAGGGGACCTAATATATACTTACAAATATCTGAAGGGTGGGTAACAGGAGGATGGGGCCAAACTCTTTTCAGTAGTGCCCAGAGACACGACAAGGGGCAATGGGCACAAACTGAAGCACAGGAAGTTCCGTCTGAACATGAGGAAGAACTTCTTCACCCTGAGGGTGACGGAGCACTGGAACAGGCTGCCCAGGGAGGTTGTGGAGTCTCCTTCTCTGGAGAAATTCAAGACCCGCCTGGACAAGGTCCTCTACAGCCTACTGTAGGTGACCCTGCTTCGGCAGGAGGGTTGGACTACATGACCCACAGAGGTACCTTCCAACCCCTACCATTCTGTAGAAGAGAATTCTGTAGAAGAGATCACACCTATGGGATGCTGTAATAACCTCACTTACAGTGTTGCCGAAGATACCGAGTATTCTGATACAGAAGAGACTATATGGTGCATAATTTGTAAATTTAGCCCTTCGACGCAGCGGTCTTCATATTCCAGATTTCTCTTGGGCCTGTTCTTTTAACAACTCTTCTAGCTTTTCAAATACCTTTTCACATGCGTCTTCTGCCCATGTTGACACACTGAAGGGAGTAGTTCATAATCTAAACGTATTAATAACCTTCAAAAATCTTTGGAGAAACAGATTGCTAGCTATGGGCTTTATTTGTTGTTGGTTTTTTTTTTTTTTTTAACTGACTTTTTCTTTAAAATGACCTGCGGTGCTGTTGCATCCAAGGGTTTTTTCCCCTTTTTTTGTTTTGCCAGTATACCTGGGATCAAAGTGAAAAGTTTCCACGAACAGAATTACTCACTCTTAGCCACCAGATCCACCCAGAAATTAAGTATTATGGAAAATATGTCCTCAGGTATTTTTCATCAGCAGTTCAGTAAAAAACTTTGTGCAATTGCTACATCCTTTGTTCCTGATTTCCTGTAAAACCTTTTCTTTTGTGACAAAAAAATTGGTATCATCATCTGTAGTAACAGCTACATACATTAAAAATCTTCATTGTTTAATTTGTAAGAGAGGAGTTTCTGTGATCTTAACTTACTCGTCCCCTTGCCACGGACTCTCCAGCAAGTTCAGGACAGAAAGTTCATTTTTGTCAGCTGAAGCCCCATTAATGTATTTTTTCTCCCCTCTAAACATACCAAATTTTTATTATCTACTCATCTAGCTCCCCAAGTGATCCTCAGTGCTTCACACTCTACCTTCTTCTGCCTTCCTCAAAACAGAAGACACCCTGGTCCTTCAACGGATAGTGATACTGTGCTTCTCACCTAAACAGTTACCATGCTTGTTGGATTTTTTTTTTTTTTTTTAAATCTTTCCCATCATGCCTGGTGAATTTATGACACAGAGGTTACTGCTGGGGAGAAAGCTGTCAAAAGTCTCATTTCAGACCTCCCACAATCCACTCCTGTATTATTCTATATATACCTGCCTCCCTTCTCCCCATATGCTCTTAACCTTTAAGTATGCTTTTACTTATCTTCTCTCATTTCCTTTACATTCAAATTCTCAGCAGGGCTACAGTTTTCCTTCCCCCACTGCCTGTAATTCTTCCTCTAGCCACATTTCCCTCTTACTCATATTATTTGTTCAGTCTCACTCTGTCTTACAGTTTTTTCTCTCTCCTCAGCCTTCTGCCTCCCCTTTTCTTACTTTATTTTTCTGGGCATAATAGCTTGTCATCCTATATTATCATGCTGTATCAGACTCTGACTGCATTTCCAGCTTGATTTCCACAACACAATCTCCTGGAAATGCTTATCCCATTCAATACCATAAAAATGCTTTTTATCTCCATTACTACGACCTACTGTCTTCAGTATTTAAAAATAAGGACATTCCTTTCAAACTTTTCTCTATTTTACATTTGCTGTTCCATAACACATAATAATACCATGCTTCTTTCTCCCTCTTTAGTCTACCATATGTATTGGAACAGTTCTATTTCATACCTCCTCAGAACATGACCAGAATGTCTTTGTCAGAATTTTCCTAGTGAAATGACTGCAATCTAAAACCTGTTGTTTTAGTCAAAAGTGAGGGATGGTATAGAATCTCATGTGCTTCACTGATGACCACTGTATTTTCAGATAGAAGTAAAGAGCATATAGAAGATACTAATATCTTCCTTCTCAACGCCTTCCAGAGCCACTAAATCTTTATTCAGTTTCTGGTTTTATTTTTCACTTTCCAATTCTCCATTTTCTCTGAAATTTCTACTTATTTCATTCCTACCCTATCATCCTGATTTTATTTTGCAAATATATTCTGAATTGTAGATTTTCACCTTATCCATCTTCAGGTCATCTACTATATCTCCCAATTCCTTCTGTAATGACCTCAATCTCAGCAAATTTCACCTTCATTGAGGATTTTTGAAACCTGCTTTCCTGATCAAGTCTTCTAAATGCTTCCCTGATTAAGTCTCGTCTGATCAAAGAGACTGCTCCTGTCTTTCTGCTTTTCTTGCACATGCCCTGTGTTGCTGCATGGCAATAATTTATATTAAAGGCTTTTTGTGTCACTTTACACTTTTATTCTCTGAGAACTCTTATGAGGAAAACTGTCTCCTTATACAGGATATCCATTCGCTTAAAACAAAAAGTTCCAAAAACCGAAGGGCTTGAATAAACAGCAGCGTTCTCCAATTATCCACTGCCTTCTCCACCTTGTGTTTCAGGCAGGCGCCTGCTCCAGCAATTTCTACTGAGCTTATACCACTGTACTGTTTCAATTAAACTAAACATTCATATCTAATTTAAAAAAATAATGGAAGTTTTAATGAATTCTGTCCAAAAGCACTACTTGGTTTTTTGAGACTACTGCAGAAAATAAAACAGTTGTGAGTCAATGAAGTGGAAAATTGCCGTCTTATAACAGATCCTCTAAGGTGCAAAATGTTCTCTTACTTTTTGTTATCAGTATGTCTAGTAATTGCTTTTTGTCCAACTATTTAAAAAGGGGGAAATGGACTTACAGTCTGGAGAAGAAAAGAGACAGCAAAACACACTGAATTAAAGCGTTCATGTTTTTTTAAATTGTTTTCCTATTATAAAGCATTAAGAAAACATACCAAAAAAGACATCTGACCTACCAAAACAGAAAATGTAGAGAGATTAAAAGAAGCCTCATAAAAATACTAAAACAAGCAACCGGTCACATTTAGAAATGAACACTTGTGGTCTTTTGTTACTTTAGTTCTTTGGAAAAAAAAACCTTACTGCTAATTAAAAGTGTTTTAACCATAAGGTTGATAATATTCCTAGTAATATTTCTGCATAGGTTTAATTATAAATCAGCATTGTAAAAAAATTACCTGGTACTAAATAACACTTTACATCTACATAACAGGGAACATTATAAAACTGCTATCTGTAACAAACCAACAACTCAGCATAGACTAAGATCACTAAGAGCTTCCACTACTAGCACACACACACAGAGTTGCATTTTCCTGGACTTTCTAAAGAGAATTTTAGGGTAAAACGGGTCTTTTTAATACCTCTGCATGCTTTTGGATTTTCCTCAATTTTATGAAGACTATCTGAGTGAGAAGAAATTCTGTTATTTGCAAACATATAACCAAAATTAAATTTCTAAGAATCATTTATTTTAAGAGACAAATATGAAGAAGGCCTGAGGGTAAATGAACTCAGACAGTAGTTCTAATGTCCAGTAAACATGGGCAGGGAGTACCAAATAGCTGCTCTCCAGAACTAGACCGAAACCTTACCTTGCTGCAAAACAACTACGGGATTTATTCCCTCCATTCAGTTTCTCTTTTTTTTTCTAAACTAGACCACTCAGTCTTCTACAGTACAGTCTTGCAACTGCAAATTCAGTTTGTACCATACTTGCACCCAGATATTCTTCAAATCCACTGGAACACAGAAGTAGGTCTTTTACTAAACTTCTTTCATGATTTCACCCTGACCACATAAATGAAATCTTTATTAAGAAGAGAGGTGATTAGGACCATTTTCATAGCAACGATAAAGAGTGCCTGACAGATTTACTTTTCTTCTAGGCAACTTTCCAGCCAAAGTCAACAGCTAACAAGAAGTCTCTCTCTGAATTCGTGCTGGAGGATATAGCCCACTAATTAAGTGTTCCTCAAACATTTCAAGAAACGTTCAGATTTTCTGAGTGATCCGCTCCAAGCACTCATCTATAAAGAGATACTACAGTTGAGCATAACTGAATAAATTGAAGTTTCTTTTCTTTTTAAGGCATACTCAATCTAAGTTCTAGCATCCTAGTCCATGGTAATTAATTTTCCCAGTAACTTACATCATTTTAAGGGTCACTTAGGTGCATTTCTGAACACGGTGCCCTGGCAATCCTCAAACTTATTCACATATAGAAAGAAATATTTAAGTATCTGTGTACCCTCTTGTTACTTGGATGAAACACAGCTTTTTATAAAAATCCCCAAAGGCATACAGGATACTTCTCTTTGATGAAGTAACACACTTGGAATAAGGTACGATGACAGTGCTGTCCTCATATTTCTCATAACTTGTCCACAGTCCCCTGGATTTGACTAAAATCCTGCCTAGAAAGCTACCTACTCATTCTCCTACCACAGTGATGTCAATAATACGAAGCTCATGGAAACACTGAAGAGAATCAGCATATGGGAGCTTGTGGCTACCTAATCTGCCTGTACCAAAAAGTTTTATTTATTCAAATTCTGTGTTGCAACAACTACAGGCACACAATTTCTAACTGACAATATGTGAACACACACCTACCTGCAAAAGGCTACAAATATACTTCAATCAAGATTATCAAATCAAATAAACGCTGCAGTAACTGTGTCACAGCCAAGCAGAGGAGATCCAACCAATGTACTGGACAACCAGGCTCTTCTGTAAAACCCTCCCAGGAACCACTCTAGTGAGCACTGAAACCGCTCACAGTCCCGCATTTGTGGAGGAAGGTCCATAGGTCTCCCCTGCCCAGGGCAAACATGTCAGTACAACAGATCCAGACGTTTTTCCTCTTAAACACACTCAATTCACTCATGTACTGCAATTTCTGCCCTACCCGAACCCAGACGTTACATAAAAGAGTTCAGTATGATCAACTGTATTACAATACAACCACGAGGTGATTAAAATAACTTCTTCCAGGTGCCAGATATCTGCCATCGTGTTTGGATAAAATCAGGAATATCTTACTCCTTGCTGAGCTTCTAATCCTGCCTCCTCAGAATATGTCAAAACCGATAACCATGGCAGACACTTACACTTGATATCTTTATTTTCTCAGTAGCACCAAAATCTACAAACTGCAGTTCTAGTTGTCTCCCTCTCCTGAACTGCCCTTCCCATCCGTTCATCCCCCACAGTCCTCCTCACCTCCCCCAGCATGTTGACACAGGGGAGTTTTAAAAAGAAATCAGAATGAAGTACATTGCACAGAAGGGAGATTTATTTTGGCATAGGCACATAAGAAGAAACATTGAGAAAACTACTTGAATGCAAAAACTCTATTATCTCAGCTTTTATCCAAGTTGAGATGCTTACATCATAAGATTTCAAGTCAAGTAATTTTTTTAAATGCAGAGTTAAGGTACCACAGTGCCTGTGTAGAACAAAAATTGCAGAAACTCTGTAACTTCGCAGGACATTTTACATTTATCTGTGAGTGCGCAAAGACATTACTGCAAAAAGCGGTCTATTTAAGAACACGCGGCATAATGTTAACACAGCTCTTTCAAAACTACCTGTACAGCTGTTACTTCATTGAAAGGAAGTAGTATCTCATCAGAATGGAGGGAGTATTGATCCAGTAAATGGCAAAATACAGCATCTTCCTAACCTTTCACCTTCACTTCTGTCAATACAATATACATTCAGAATATATTTCCTAAAGTGTTTTTTCATTCTCTTTTTGTTCCACAGGATCAACAAAATGCTTACTGTATTAACTAACAAAACAACTCCATGCTTCAAATTCTGACAGAAAAACAACCTGGTAAAAAATTCAGACCATCAGAAAAATCGGGGGGGGGGGGGGGAGGAAATAGTAAAATGCTGTTATTTGTGAAAGGAAAAAAAAAAACCAACAACCCATGAATTGTAGAATTAATATCACATAATGAACAATGCATGAAAGCAATGCTCAATTACAAACCCCATACAACAGTGAAAACCCAAAGAAGCAGAGACTAAAAATACTGTGTAAGGAGACCAAAGTATACCCAAAACAACGCAAAATCTCTCACAATCCTTCTAGAAGCTTTCTTTTTATAAAATAAGGAAGATACAGGACACTCATTTCAACCACATACATTTGCACCGCACCACAGTAACTAATTTCAGATAAGCTGCCAAAGTTTATAAGACTGTTCGTTCCTGCCTGGTTTCAAACCTGCCTTATATAATAACCTTCATGTGATTCAGCACTCTCCCTCAATTTCTCAGAGCTCTCACACAGTTCTCCTCACAGCTCATAAATACCACCCTTTCTTCACACTCTCTTCCTTTCTTTACCATCACAAATTCCAGCAACTTAATTGATGACATCTAACTCTGTAAGAAGTGAGAAAAAAAAAAAACAACCAAGCTTCTTAAAGAAACCACAACAGTAAAACAAGGAAATGTGACCGCTTTTTGTTTCGTCTTTTAGTCGTCTGTAAAACAGGTAATTACAAGTATTACAAAAGAGTACATAAGGGTGATCAAAAATACACCACAAGCTTGGTGTATTCTTGACTAAAATTAAGAAAATCTCCAAAATTATTATGGAAAACAAAAACCACTTTGGGCTACACATCTATAAGGAAGCTCGTAATAGGATCAAGTAGTATAGTATTTTTCCCAGGTGAGGCCAACCTGAAGAAAAAATATTGGGGTTTTGTGGTTTTTTTTCTTGGTAGAAGTCAAAATGCTCTTCTGTCAGCTCCAAACAATGCCCTTATGCTTGCAACTGGAATTATTTGAAACAGTCTCTGCATGGTAAAACCCTTGAGATACACACAAAGAACAGGTATGTTAGAATACCAGCACCCTGCATACAAACAGAAATTGCCTTCAGTAAATCAAGCACAGATTACACATTTTACTGCCACCCATGCTCTTGAAATGGAACTGCAAAACAATCAGAGTTTGCATTTATTTTAATTGCAGTTAATATTCTGAGCCACGCTGAAACATTCTGCGCCTATGGAAATACAAATAATCATTTACACTTCACCCTGAACTCTCTAAAACGCAGGGAAAATAATTTACTAATCATCTATCACTTCTTCTAATAATGAGCCATTAGAATGAGCCATTAGAACAAAAGCCAGAAAAAATTATTCAAGTCACAAACTATTCTGAAATGCTTAACATGGGAAAAGCACAAACAACAGAAACTATTACAATGGATGTTTAATTAATTGATCGATTTCAACACTCATTTACAGCAATCTTTAAATTAACTCTCCGAGAGCATGTAAGAAGTAAGAACAGATGAACGCTTTTATTGTTGCAATTTTTAAACTGCAGCGGCTATTTCTGCAAAAACTACTTCAACTCCAAAATAGCTTGGTACAAAAATGGCACTCGTACAACTTCTACTGGAGCAGGGGCTTTACAAGACAACATGAACACTTCTCCTAGGACCCTCCAATTAGACGTCTCCTTCCATACACCAGAAGACACTTACTTCAGTTCACTTTTCTACCCTTTATTTACCCTGCCTTTCTCCCTTCCCACCCCCTCAAAACGGAGAAGTCACAGGATTTTTCATAATGTACTTACAGTCCCTATCAAATGCAAAGAATACAGAAAATGTTTCTCTAATGCCGATATATACGTGATATTGATGTCTTTCCAGAGTGAGCCCTCCCTGAAATATGAACTTCTGCACACTTTTAAGAAAAACAGCTGCTTAAGACCACACAATTATCCACTGTGTTACACGCTTTCCTGCACCTCTGTCTCAATCAGAAGCTTCAAATTATTTCATGTGACAATGTAACAATGGTAACTATTTTTGACAATATCGCTACAAGAAATTTTTAAATTTTATTAATTTAAGGTCCTGATACCATGACTTACAGATAAGACTGCTACACTGACAGGATTGTTTCCTGTCTTATGTAAGAATGGTATCTAAAATACTAAAAGGGACTTTAAACAATTTGGCCTCTGTAGAAATAAAAAGCAACCTGAGAACATTTTTCCTAGTACAAGTCCACTGCCTGCGCAGCAGCTTTCAAGTGTTTACGATTCTCTCCATACTCATGCGTATCCAAATATCCATGCTTACATAATAAAAACATAAGTAATGGATAATAATAATTAACAAAAAGCAATCAAAATGTGTCATGTTAACTGATCTGCCATTTCAACATATGGTGTGAAGATTTATTTCCACTTAGATTTACAATAAATTGTACATATCCGCAAACATTTCCATTAAGATCCAATTAAGATGCGAAAAAGTAATTGCAGGTAGATACTCCAAACTTATATTGAAATTCATCTATTTTAGAAATTAAATAATTTACAACAATACATTTAAAAAAAAAAAGCAGCATATACAGACCTTCCAGTAGTCAGATTGTAAACTGTAGTACCTCTGGTATGCAGATAATGCTGTAAGAAAGAAAAATGAATGTTGAATATGTTTTGTTGCATTTTCTTTGAAGAAAGAGACAGAAAACCTTAAGAGTCAGAATACACAACATTAAAATGATAAATGGTTTAATAAAAGTAATATTGCCACAATAAGTACACTGTTGTGGATAATGCATTCCTTAAGATTCTAATTTTGTTTTATGAAATGTCAACCTGAAAGTATATTTATTATTAATCTTACACATGTAAATCAAGCAATATTTTAAAGAAAACCTATAACAAAAGAAATAATTTGAAATTTTGGGATTTTCATCCTGGACAAAGCTGTTGTAAGATTTAAAAATTTAATCATGCAGCTCATTTACCACACTCCCTGATGTCCCGTAATTTCTAAAGAACTGGTGCAGAGGGACATACAAAGAGAAATCAATTTCACATGCCCTTTTATTCAGCAACTAGAGAAACAAAAGCAAGTGAAAAAAAGCTTGCGTTTTATTCAACATCTAAGAACCAGACTAACCTGGAAAACATCGCTACGAACAGCTCTATTCAGTCCAATACTAGCTCTACTTAGCAACAAATTTCTCAAATCACCATTACTGCATTCCTACCCCCCACTAAAAACATCTAGTTGATTCATCTTGCCCTTTGGCTAACAGGCTACTTCAGACTAGAACATAAACAGGCTTTACAAACATTGCACTACGCACCATCCAAAAATGAAGAATTGTAAATAATGATTCATTGCAGTAGCACCAAGATTTTGATTTTTCAAGTGTTTGCTTCTTAAGATGTAAGAATGGTTTCTACACAGTACACATTTTCCAAACAACACAAGAAGACAACCTCTGCTTTGAAAAACTACAAACACTAAACAAACACTAAACAGATTAAGACAGTTAAGAACAATATGTGCGTTATGTGCAGGTCAATTTCCTGCAAGTACCACGGATAAACGATGTCTCTAAATTTTATCACTCTTCAACACCTGTCTTGCATACTTATTTCCATGATTTAACAGAAGACCTTAAGTTTAAGTGAAATAAGAACAACATACGCATAATTACAAGGCACACAGAGCTTTCTCTTCTTAAGAACACACCTTTGCACTCATTTGCCTATCGAGACTCGCAACCTTGTACTTTCACACGCCTAACTCTTACATGTTGAACCGTGCCCTTAAGGTGCCCCTCACCACTGGAACTGCTTGTGAAGCCAGCTTATAATTTCAGGTGCCCTGAACTGTGATTTATATAGATGCTCAGAATAGAAAACAAACCTAGGAGAATACTCATCATCCTTACACTACCAACACGGAATATGTGTCGATGTTTAAATGCAACTTGGACGAATAAAATAATTGGAAAGTCTAAGTCAATCAGGCTAAGTCTTTCACAACTTCAGAATACAATTCCTCTCCCATTACCAAAAAAAAATCTGGTAGGAACCAAAGGATATGACTGCAGTCAACA
This sequence comes from Opisthocomus hoazin, assembly GCF_030867145.1. Taxonomy (NCBI): domain Eukaryota; kingdom Metazoa; phylum Chordata; class Aves; order Opisthocomiformes; family Opisthocomidae; genus Opisthocomus; species Opisthocomus hoazin. The sequence continues at coordinate 102,050,546 of NC_134414.1, read as the reverse complement.
ATGTAAGTTTAAGAATGTTAAGACTAAGTATATTTCATTCACATCTGTAATAATGTCACAAAGGATGCTCACAATAACACAAAATACCCTCCTATCCTAAATACTCCTTCTAGATTCACCTTCTCCCAGGTATCACTAATGACTTTGACAGCAAGGCACAATTAGCTTTTGAATGTGGGAATGACTTTGCTTTCCCAGATAGGAAATCACACACGCACACTATGAAAGAGTTTTGTAATGCATCACAATTAAATAGAAGTAATTCTTTTTTTACTCAAGCAGTATCTATCCTAATTTTAAAGGCTAAAGCATATTTCAAATACTTAAGTCAACAGCACCATATTATGCAAGATTTAGGAAACCAAAATCTTCTTATAATCTATTTTTTTTTTAAATAACTATTACAGTCAATTATACAGGAGATGTGGATAAAATAAAAATACTGAAAGGACGTTAAATACAATGCCAAGGATTTATACCGGGAAAAAAAAAGAGGGAACTTTTTCAGAGCAGCTGTTAAAACATATAGGAGTACCCACACGAGCAAAACCATTAAACAAGAGAACTGAAATACATGTTTCCCTATGGCAGTAAAAGTACTGCTAGTAAGTTTGTAAAACGTCAACAGTTTAAAAAACTACAACAATAGAGAAGCAATAGAAGACCCAAAAAACGAAAGGGAAAAATAAAAAGGGGGGGAGGGGCACCTTACTGCTACTCGGTGACCAAAACATTCACAGAATCACAGAATGGTAGGGGTTGGAAGGGACCTCTGTGGGTCATCTAGTCCAGCCCCCTTGCCAAAGCAGTGTCACCTACAGCAGGCTGCACAGGACCTTGTGCAAGTACAGCAAAAAGATGTTCAGCTCCAGCCTTTCTTCTGGCTCCTAACTCTACCTAGGCACAGTGTGCGCAAGCCCTTTTCCCAACCAGAGACAAAAGGAACAGAGGTGAGCAGTACTGAAAAAAGGTAGAGAAGTCATCTGAAGGTATTCGCTCATTCAGACTCGGTAAAGCCCCATAGCAGGGGAGGAGCAAGATTGGAAGGCACAGCAAATTAGGCTCCACTAACGACACTGCTCGTAAAGAAACTTGTCCAGATAAATTCTAGCACCTCCATTTAACACGGGGAAAAGTTCTTATACTGTATTAAAGAAAGGTGTCTTTGCTCCACGATAGTCTGCGAGTTCTTCCTTAGAGTGCTGGTGTTTTCTTTTCTAACTCTTCCATTCTTCAACAAAATTTAGCAACTTCCCATAGTAACAGCTGAAACGACTGCTGTAATGTGCCAGGATCATGTTACAATTAAAACCAAGTACATGGAAAGCACGAACTGATGAAGCGTAATTCATGTTTACACAATATGAAGAAAAGGCCTTCATTCTAAGGAAGGTCACATTACTCTTCCAGAGGAAGAAAGAAGACACTACAGTCCTCTTAAGTGTCTGAAGGGCCCAATCCTACTCCTGGGTCCAGCAACCGCTTCTAAGGATCCAGCCTTTCCTTCTAGGGTAACAGTATTCTGCTTCTACTTAACTCATTGAAGACAAAACGCTAAAATTTTTAGTGTTGTGCTGAAAAATGCGTAACAGTGAATCATGGAGGGATCCCTTATATAGGAGCTAAATGTCCCTTTCCTACTTCAGACAACTACACAACTAGACAACTTCAGTATTATTTTTTAGTTAGTTACCTGTGAAAGTTTATTTCAGTCCCCTTTAGATCTAGATTAAAAATCTGCTACATCAGCACCCAAGCTCTGCTGAAAAGGACTGAAGGAACAGGCAGAAAAACAGAAAAAAGGGATTCAAGAGAGCATTTTTTTGCCAGAGACCATGTGAAACATCCCTAATCAAGCATATCCAAAAGATGAATCTCGCATATAAGAAGAGGCTAGAAATCAAATTATGAAAGCAATATTTTTGAAAACTGGAACAAACAACCTACTAGTTTTAATGCAGTAGAACATGAACCATAAATCTAAACCTTATGAGTTCTATGGTGTAGAAATACTATATCTATCTAAAAACTGTATTATGGAACCACAAGTAACTTCTCCCTTAATTTAAAACTATAAGAAATGAGTGCAAACCCTGCAAATTACAGACTTCATTCTAGATTAAGAACAAACAAACAAAAAAAAAAAGGCAAGTGAATCTACTGAGCAACAAAAATTTTACACAAGTCCCGATGTGAAACACAGGCTGTGGTTCATCAGTGCTATGGGTCTAATTATAGGATGATATTCTGTGGTTTATTAAACACTGAAAAGAAAGTCACTTGTGTCATGCATCACAGTAGTAGTATTAAAGAACAAAACAAAAAACCACCAAGTAGAAACAACACTAGAGGCTGCAGTGTCATTTGAACCTTTACTTTTAATCCAAGACTGGTCATTCCAAGGTGAGAATTTTTGTCAGAAAAAAAGGTCTATGAACTACTGCCCCTCTTTCAGCATAGGGTCAACTCTCATTTTTACAGATACAAGTGAATTACTCTATTTTAACTGAAATGTCCTTTTTTAAACATAATTGAGTGCTTTGAATCACTCTTTAAGCATACTAGAATTCTGCAGACAATCTTCTGATTAGGGACTTATTATTGAGCTTTTCCAATCTAAAAGTTTGCCACTGAAATTCTTAAACCTGTGGAATTGTTGGAGGTCAAATACATAGAAACTTCTTTTTTCAGCATGCAAACTATTCCTGAGCTTCTAGAAAATGCATGTCTGGATTCAGAAAGAACAGAGGTACTGTCAACAGTAAGACGATGTTTCTTGCTTCACTCTCAACTGTACTTGTAAAATGATCTAGTCAACCACAGAAAACTCTCTTAAAAGCACAAAGCTGAGAGACCACATTCAGATGCCTAAACCAACCTTGGACAAGTGACTCAAGAATTCATAAAAAATGTGCTCATAGTTACCTGTTTCCACCCTTCTGTCCAGTATTCCATTACTTATTATATCAGCTTACACTCTTTCTATCAACATCTCTCTCCAAAACCAGGCAAATAATGTAAATTGCCAAACAGGTAATCCTTATGATCAGAATCTTGAAAACCCCACAGACTACTGAGTGGCAGACACAGCATTTACCATCCCACCCTGAATGCGGAAAGTGAAGGGGGGGGTTGGTGGTGTATCCTCAAAGGTGTATGTAGCTTTTCAGATCAACCACAATCATCTGTATTGCTTGATGAGAATAAAAGAACGTTTACCTAAAATAGCTCTGAAAAGAGAAACGCCATCGTTCCACCCAAAGAATTAAAACTACACGGCAGTAAGCAACCTCCTCAGCTCAGGATCGCTCTGGAATCACAGAATCACAGAATGGCAGGGGTTGGAAGGGACCTCTGTAGGTCATCTAGTCCAATCCTCCTGCCGAAGGAGGGTCACCTACAGCAGGCTGCACAGGACCTTGTCCAGGCAGGTCTTGAATATCTCCAGAGAAGCAGACTCCACAACCTCCCTGGGCAGCCTGTTCCAGTGCTCCGTCACCCTCAGAGGGAAGAAGTTCTTCCTCATAAGCCTCTGCCGCCTACTGCAGAGCTGACCCTCGGTGAGTCCAGTCACTCACAGCCTACCGGTTTCCGCTTCTTACAGGTTTTTACAGCCACCTAGAACTACCCGCTTTGCAATATCTACAGTCACTTTAACACTGACAGCCTTTATGATGTGTCCCCTAAGAGTTGGCCTTCCCCTCTTACTATAACTCGGCTCAAGGGACATCTCAGAATCAGGACAGGGATGATACCAGGTTTCTTATTTGCCCCTGTTTAAGATTCCTTGATTTCACACAGAGAACACAAAATAGATTTTACATAATTACCATGTATATGACTCAGGATGCTCTTTTTTTAAAATCTATGTAATTTACAAAATTTTACCATCTTCTTACGAAACTATAGAATTATTTCAGTAATATGGCAGACAATCTCGAATCTTCATGTCCAGAGTCTAAATACATAACCTAAACAAACAAGCGAGGTGAAAATGGGGAGCAAAATGTCTAGACTGAATGATATTCACCTACCTGTCATTTTCACGTAATCACAAATCAGAGTCACGGAAGGATGGCTTTTATGATCTTCTCTAACAAACCTACTTTATGCTACCTAAAAATTTAAGAGGCCTTTGATGCAAACAGGGAGCAGTTTGAATATTTTAGTGCTTGAGTAAAGAAAAAGTGAACTAGATACTGACACCATCTAGTGGCACCTTGCAAGGCTAAATGTGACTAACAGATTTTTTGGCTTGCTGAACTTTAAAAAGTTAAGAGCAAGCATTACTTTAATGACATATCCCTGAACAGAGAACTTTAAAACAACTCAGAGCTCCATATTCTTCTGTGTAAATCAGTATTTGCTTTCTTAAATAGAAATTTTTTAGTCATAATTTTTAAACAAGCACTAACATTTCTTAGTGCTTATGTGATGTGAAAACAAAGAGTAAGACAGAAGATTAGCCTGAAGAACTGCACAAGGGAAGCAAGGAAAGGGTACATGCGTTGCTTTAAATCTGACAGTGCTTCCAGGAAAAATAAATGTTCATTAAACACCTAGGAGACACATGCAGGTTATGGAAACAGCTTATTACATAGTGCAGGTTTTATCCACTACAGTGTTTAAACCTACCAAGATGAACATAGCCTGGCCATAAAATTCAAGACATCAAAAGATGAGGAAATTCCAAGGATGAGTCAATGACAAAAAAAAAAAAAAAAAAAAAAAAAAAAAGTTGTGGAAGCTAGAGCAGCAAAATGCAGCTCAGGTCTTTTGTTCCAAGGCCTCGGGAAAGAGGTTGTTCTCCATTTCCTCCAGAGATTTGTGCTCAAAGTACCAAAGAGACGATCAAAGAAGCCTAAAGCATGTCTTCCTTTTAACACAGAATGAAGGCAGACACACAAAGGCAACACAGTCATACATTTAAGAAAGAAAAATCACCAAAGAGTCCTGTAGGTAATTTTAATAACAATTAACACATCCTCATCTGGAAACATAATGCAGCAGCCAAGTGGTGAGAAGCCCACTGTTCCATGCTCATGTCTAATTATAAGCTGCAGAGGAGACTAAGAAGTATAAAACATATAAGACAGTAAACTCGTTGTCAAACTCATGTATGTTACAGAAATCCTTTAGACCACAAACTCTATGAAAGGTCTTAAAATATTGAGAACATCAGTGAAGGAACACAATGGAATCACACGAAGCTCAAAAATTCTTCAAAAAGCATATTCCACAGAATTACTTTTAAACAATTAAGTGTTTATTTAGAACATGGCCCAAAATGAAAATTTTCAGACAACCAGCCAAAAAACTTGGTCCAGCTCTATTCTATAATAACAATATTCTACCACTAATCCTTACCCCCCCCACACACTATTTATAAAGAACATTGTACTGTTCTAAGCTTAAGATAACATTCTTACTTCTTTCCATAGGAACGTCACGTAATGGTTTGAACTGCCTGAAATTAAACTGCCCAAAATTTAATAACAGTATCATGAAGATGAAATAAACAGCTCTAAATAGAAGTAACCCAGTCTCTGCCAGTTATTAACAATTACAAACAACGAAATAAAAAACCTTAAATCTAAACATCACACTTATTTGAAACACAGCCATCTCTTCCTCAAATCATTCAGACTGCTATGCTGCTTAAAATCCATTCCAGTTCTTCAGGACTCATCAGTAAAACACAGCCCAGCAGCAACCTGGCAGCAACTAGCACAATTCTGTCTATGCTGGGAAGTTCTCCCTTACATTTTATAAGATGACTTGTATTACTCTGTCCCTCAGAACACAGCGCATTGAAATGCTCCCTTAATGACAACACTTTCCTTCAAAGTCCTGAAAGACTAAGACATTAACCACTACAAAGAAACTATCTATAGAGCTGGAATTTTAAGTACAAAGGAACACCACTACGTTGTTGTACTTCACACAAGAATCAAAAAGTTACATTTTTTATTTTAGGCTGTATCTCAATAAATGAGCACCTCAATAAACATTCTGTATTTGTTTTCAGTTTTGTTTTAAATTTTAGCCTAACAATTGCTAAAAATTGCCTTTGGACTAATTAACACTATCTTACAAATTACTTACATTATTTACATTACTGCTTTTGACAATGCAGTCACTATCTACAAAGTAACTATTATTAAAACTGTTCTGACATATTACATAAAAAATGTGATCACCACTTGAGTGTAGCAATAAGAATTATTTCAGCGCAGTATTTATTGTGCTTTATTAACTGTGATGTGAATAATTGCATGTTTTCCCCAAATTATTCACTAATTGCATTATCTACTTCTACTTCCAGGAATTTTGCTTAGAGAACAGCAATTCAAGGAGGCAAATGATAAAAGTATGTCTCCACTTGTGCAACTGTTAGCTGTTCTCCAAGTCACAGACTGGAAGACAGCCAATATGTATGGCCTTTCTACAAAATAAAGATCCCCCACGAAAACACAGATGATATCAGAGTCCATGAGGTCATTAAACAGCATTCAACTAGAACCCAAACCTTAAAGATCACCGTCTACACTCCTTATGGAAACCAAAGTCATGAGGAGAAAAAAAACAACAAGAACAGAAAAAAACCCTCACCCACCAAATCAAAAAATCTCCAACTACTGATGTAGCGTCAGTTTCCTCCAAGATTAGCAGCACAGAAATTTTGGTAAAGTCTCAGCCCCTTCCAAAGAATGTAGTAGCAAACAAGGTTTACAGGTATATGCCACGGAGTCCTAGCTGGATTCACAATGCTGCCAGGATCCAAAAGCCTACATGACAACTCATCAACCTCCTCTGGCAAAATCCAAGGCTGAGGTTTCACATTCTGGAGCAATTGCATCACTTTTTTCTGCTAGGTTATTTTTCAGTTGGATCAGTTCCCCACACAGCTGCACGTTCAGCTGTGCCAGCACAAAGCAGAGAGCAGTAACGAGGGGGGGGGGGGAAGAACTAAAGACACGCCCAGGGAACAACGGGTTTGGAAACCTCTGAAACAATCAAACATCTGGGGAGTAGCTGCCTCGTTAAAAGAAAACGGAGGAAGAGATCAGATTAGAGTTAAGAAAATGCTACTGAGGAGACAGAATAGTTTTGACTGGGCGGAGTGAACGTTCTCATTTTGGGAAATCCTGGCACCAAATTCTAACCAGTGATGATCAAGACAATGAAAACTGAGCACAGAAACCACCTTGAACATAGTTGCTAAGCTGACTCAATCCATTTTGGTTATAATTGTCTGAATACAAGTCAGTGGCTCACAGTATTCAAAATCTGCAAAAAGGTTGATACCTTGCCTAGGACCTTCTCCTAACAGTAGCAAAGTGCAATTAACAAGACAACTCAATTTCATGGTTGCAGGGAAAACCCTTTAGCTAACAATAGCAATTCAAACATACTGCATTTTGTGAAAACAACAAGCTGCAGACCAGCTTCGGATATTTTAAATGCTAGGAAAAAATGTTGTGATACTCTAGTCTAACCTCAGATACAATACAGAGAAGAACAAACCTCATCCAGTAATTTCCGATGTAAACTCATGACTCTTGCTGGAGAAGTGTACTTCTTTATGAAAAAAAGCACATTAAATCTGGACTTCACTGGCTACAGGTGACAGAAAACATAATGCACTTCAAGAGAAATTACAACAACATTTAATAGGTTTCATTTTAAAATATTAATATATATGCTAGATGTATTTAGACTTCAGCAAGGCACCAGCTATCAACTTACTCCACATTCAAAGGTAGTCTGCCGCTAACTGATACTCCCTGTGTACATGCAGCAAGGGCAGTATTTGCCTGGTTAGTTCCAATAATGACATGCAGTAACCTGCCATGAATCTTTCTCAAGGTCCCTCTTTTCTGGGCTATGAGTCCTACAGTCATCTCTCTTATCAACTGAGCATTGCGTTATCTTCATCACCGAGCATACTTACGCAACCAACTAACAATTTTGTTCTGCTTTGCACAAACTGTATTACAAGTGTTTTTACACAAAGAACACTATGACATTTGCCTTTAATAAGGGCACACCTTTCCACACTATACACCAAGGTGTACACATTTATTAAAAATCTTTAATTAAATAAATAACAGGCTTCCAAGGAAAAGAGAGCTGTGCAGCATTAGTCATGCTGCTATCTTGTGGTATTTTATTAATTACATCCAATTTATTAAACACGTCAACTTCTCCACAACTTTGTCCAAGACTAACTTCAGACTAAACAGATTTATAGTTCTGAAGATCATCCTGCTTCAGCATTTTACAATTCTGGAACTTCAGGACTTAAAAATTGGGTAAAATATACATTAGTGAGATCACAACACTTCTGAACTCCCTTTACTTCTCAGTCCCGAAGCATTTAAAATTTAACTATAATTACAATTAGAATGCATGACAATTAAAAGTAACAGAATTTACAGAGTGGAATCGAATTTCTTTTTGAATTTATAAAGCAATACACCAGCATTCTACTTCTTTTAAATAAGAGCAGTAAATTTACTATAGAACACATGTCTTTTTACGTTGTGCATAGTACTTTTATGATCTTTCGTACTGGAGTTCAACAACTGTTGTGAACATTTGTCCCTCACTTCATAAAAAAAAAACCTTTAACTTCCCTTTTCCTATCACTTCAAATTCCTCCAGTATTATTTTCACTACTACTCCATTTCCTTGAAAATACAGATACACCTCATTTTTTTTTTCTATAATTCATCACTAACAAAGTTCTTTCACTACTTGAGACTTCTTTCATGACAGAGATGTGACTTTACACAGGCATCTAAGAAAATACTAAGTATTTTAATTCAGGTTTTTAATGCCTAAATGCTTTTTCCCCACACAGTTGTTCTCATACTTGTTTCCAGTTCTGGAGAACCGGTGTTTTCAACCATCATCTGTATTTTTTTATGCTTGTTCTTAAAACTATATAAACAGCACAAAACAGACTCCCACCAGTAAACCCCGCCTCTGAGCCGTAGCAATGTCTAGTCATTATCAACTCAACAGCAGAGTTAATACAGTTCAGCCCACAATGCTGCGCTGTTTTTGCAAAATAAAACATATGCAGTAAACCATACTGCACACACACCACACCAAGTTGTATTAGGCTCATCAGAAACAAGTATAATTTGTTTGCAGAGGGAGTGGTTGAATTTTCTTTGAAAAATAAAATGAATAACACAAAATAATAAAAAACACGTGATCAGACCATTCTCCAGGAAATTCTATAGCCAGCATATTGCCATGTTCCCTTCAGGTTCTCCCATATCTCTGAAACTGGAAACACCAGTGGTTATATTACACCAGCTGGATGGGATGTAGATACAAGTTGTGGGTTCCTAAGATGCTGGTACACGTTATGGGTACTGAGGTCCCTAAGCTCCCCATACATTCAACAGAAAGAGACAGATGCCTCAATCACTCAAAGCCTTCTGAACTTCCATACTGAATTTAGGTAAATGCAAATTCATCCCTAGTAATATCAAATCTAAACTTGTCACCTAAAAAACGAAGGCGAGGTAGGTTTACAGGAACCTAACTCACACTGTTGTATGTTAGATACAGTGAACAAGTGGACATATAGACACACTGTTAAGAAATGGTCCACAGCTAGCCTGAATCACTACGCAGTGCTTTTGACCCACAACAAGGTAGCTGTAAACCAGCATTTTTGTGTGTTTGGAAAAAAAGGGTGGGGTGGGAGTAGACATTTTCGGGATGGGGTTGTTATTTGTTTCCGTACACAAAGTCAAACAGAACTGTGTTCATACTAAAACTAAAAAGCAGTAACAATGAGAAAAGACATTCCAGGAAAAAAGTTCAATATTCTGACCTGTTTCTAATCAGTTAGGTAGAGCAAGATCCAAAAAGGCTTTCTACTCATCCATACCTCCCACAATCACTGAAAGGCAGGCAGCTACCTAACACTCGGCCTGACACCCAGTGTCACATGAGGTGGAAACAGGACGAGCCAAAGATCTAGCCCTGTGTCTCTCTCTGTCAGCAACACAGCAGAATATCTTTGGGAATCCACACCACTACCAAAAAAGCACTCTACTGACCCACAAGCAACAAAGCACAAGTGTGCATAAGCTTCTATATTCACTGGCTGCAACGATGGCAAAAAACACTTAAGTAATTTCAAAGACTGATGAAGCAGAGACCTAGAAAACCCAGCCAGCCGCTCACCCCCAAACCCCTGCACCCATTCTTCTACTCCGTAGTTAAAACAGAACTTGAAACACTAAGTGCAGATTTTTGCTTCTGAATTAACACTTTTAGCCTAGTTGAGAATCTGGACACACATGAAAGCACTAAGACAGGCTCTTACCCTATGCACCCATGTCTCCCAGTCCCCATAGGAAACCTTCAGAGGCATGGGTTCAACTGTTTGTACAGTCATGTAATATTGAATCAGAAAATGAAGTAGGCAGTGTGGTACTATTGTATAAACTAAACAAACTTCATATTCCTACCTGAACCAGTAGTGTTCTGGTTTGTTTTTTTCAATTACAAAAAAAAGGAATAATGGGAAGTTAGAATACAACTGTTTTCATAAAGACATCAGTCTTACTCTGTTATAGGCTTTGAAATACAGTACAAACTGAGAAAACAGTGAGTTATCCCAATGCTTTTCATTCTATTGCATCACCTACATCAAATGACAATCCCACAATGACATTTATCAGAAGTACTAAAAATCCTTACCTTTTGGATAATCTTCCAATAAGAGGTTGAAGTGACCTAACTGACAAAAGAAATCAGACTCGACCTTTCCTTCAGCTTTCAAAATTAGCGATTCATAGCAGCGAACAGCCTGGGAAAAGAAATACAAGGTTTTCAAAATTCTGTATTTAACTAAAGCAAGTAATACATTTTCTATACACTTTTTGAGAAATAATAAAGTTTCTTGTTACTCTGCAAGGCAAGAAGTTTACGAACACTCTCAGTAGCTTGTAGTTAGCATTACTTTATTACTTTTCAAATGGAACAGTATTTACAAGTTCACCGATTCGAATGCAAATTGAAAGCAAATGAACAATTCTCTGGTTTATTTGTGGACTCCAGAAACATTCAATTTCCCAAACACAAAACAAACCTCTAACATACATGATGATTTTTAACTTAAAAAAAATGAAAAAAAAAAAATTTATTCTTCAAATCTGCAAGAAAGAAACCTCTCTGATTTTATTCTTGTTCTGTGTTAATTTTTTCTAAAGGATTCTGTTATTTCATTCTACCAGTTGTTTCACTAGCTTTTGCTAAACTGAAGAATATACTACCTCAACATGCTTGCTTAGGCAATTTATATACCTTAGCATATACTTACCAAGATCTGATTCTTTTCATTTACCTCTATCATGTCATAAGATACAGTTTACTACCTTCTACTTACTACACAGTTACTGTAGACTAAGTAAAGCTAGAAACACGAATCCAACTAGAAACGACTTTTATTTTGAGAAAAGTTGCCCCAGAAGTTTTTAAGCAGCACACACGATCAAAGTATGCTCCGTGCTGCAAAAACGCATTTTTAATAAACTGAACTGATACCTTCTATTCACCACAATGGTGATGATCTTTAATCTATTACATTCCTACCTCATGACCCTATTTACACTTTGGGAATGAACAAACAAACAAACAAATAAATAAACTGGTTTCCCAACTTTCTGAACTTCCAGTTTCGTAATTTTGAACATACTAGCCATCAGAATGAAGCAGACGAATAAACTTAAATGGGAGGGAAGGTCCTTTGCAGCAGCAGTAAACCTAACAGTTCTCAAAAGCCTGACAGACATCAAACGAATTCTAATTCCAGCTGGTTAAATGCACAACTTTCACTAACTCACGGTTTGACTATGTTTTAAAACTGGTTGCAATTATGAACAGTTTCATTTTAATAATGAAGCTCGTCATTTCAGTTTAAGTATTAAGGTCTTTGATTACTGTAATTTAAGTCATTTTATTAAAACTGGAAATTCTAAAGCAGAAAAAAGATCAATCCATCCTGTAATACTTAAGTCCAAATACTAAATTAGTTGTCTTGCCCATATTTGTGATTTACTTTGTGTACACTTGTACTAATCATGGTAATGAGAAATTACAACAGTAAAATGAGGAACTGTTAAGAAACAGTTCAAAAACACCTGTGGAGAATCCAAATTACTGATCTAAACTGTATTTTAATTTGACATTTTTATCTTGCTATGTTAGTTTTTAAATTGTTTTCTTAAATCGTAACCCATAATAAGATCAGCCTTGCTGTACTCAATGGATACAAAGCCATACATGTGGCCAAATGAGTGGGTGGGTCTCAGTTTGTACCCCAAGCTCGAGATGTATTGCATATGCTTTCGCCTACTTCCACATTCAGAATATCCTTATTTTGTGTCTGTTTTCAGAAATACAGTTCTGATGAATAAAAACAAATCTATGCTGCTGAAAAACAGCAGCAAAAATGGTAACACATATATTAAATCTATTAGGCTATGTGTGGTATTAAATTCATTTAATAAAACCATTTAAATTACGTATTTCAAACTGTGGCTATTTGGCCACATTCTGAAGACATTAAATCAAGACGTGCATTTGCCTCTGCATCAAAGAACTGCTGCAGAATTGTTCATGCACGCTGTGCATTTTGCCTTAGCAAACTGCACTGGCAGGACTGGAATTCTGTTGACAGTTAATCAAAGGTACTACTCCTTCAATTTTATTTCCACCACTATGAATACCTCTTGGAGTCAGCCAACTCTCAATCTAAAGAATATGATCCCTGGAATCAGAAGCAAAGCACACAAATCCAAAGTGAGTTTCTTAAAATTACTATGTGTGTGTGATGCGATTCTCAGCATTCAGGCTCATCTGCTGAACCTATTCCAATCTGCAAATATTTTAATGCAGAATCACGGGGTTTGTGCCTTGCTTCGTCTACCTGCTTTTTGGTCTCATCTCTGGATTTCTACAAATCGTAACATGATTTTTGCTGGTGCCCCTAACGTTGCTGTTACAGATTAATTTGCAGATAGGCCTTCCATTTTCTGAGGATACACAATACCTGCTGCAGCTGCAGAAGAGAATATTCACACTGTGACATTTTCTTCAATTAGTTTGTCTTCTATGATTCAGTCACTCTTCAGAGCATATCGAAACCGCTACCACAACAGGTAGCTTACAAAAACTGCTGGAGGGGAAACTTTCCTTAATTAGATGGCTACAGGTATTTAGAGGGAACTTGACTTTACGAACAAACATAACAGGATTTTTCTACACAGGATGCTCAAGGAAATTATAAATCACATACACGTAAACAGCTAAGCATCCTGGGACCCTCAACATGTCCCCAGCCCCTTTTTAAGTAAATCCTTATTAAAAGATGTATCACAAGTATCTGAAGCACTACATATAGTAGGAATACAAAAAGCTAGGGGCCCAAGTCTTTCACGCAACTCATACCAATTCTGAACAGGGCATTCTCCCTTTGCCTTAGAATACACTTTGAAGACACTGCTAAGCCATCTTATTAACGCCAGCACAAGGCAAGGCATAGAAGACCAGAGCTGCAAAACAGCACTTCCCCTTTAAGTAACAGTTCACTTACAGTTAACGGTTACTTTAAGTGCAATTCAGCTACACCATTAAGTACACCCTCTCAGTTGATCTCTAACTTATTTGCAACATTACCAGGAAAACACTTCTATTTATGCAAACTTAAATTGTGAAAGTTGTTCCACACACATTTTTAAAAGTCTTCTAGCACTTTCTAACAAAATGAAACAGAAACTAAGAGCGACCTTTACTTCCTTGTCAGGAGCACCAAAGCCAGCCTCCTGAGTCTCTGGAGGACCAGCAGACTGCTCACTACGTGGCTCTCATTCTCCCTAGTAGCCAGAGCAGATTCAGCTAGACAAAATGGTCTATCCAACTCTGGTTTTGGTCAAGACACTTTCTTCCCCATCAAACCCCTCCACAAACGTCTTTAGAAAGGAACAAGTATTTTTCTGCAGAGATAAGAATTTGTCTTAGTTGAACAAACAGATGCAAAGCATTCTGAAGAGGAGGTCACAACTACACGTATCTGTATATGGTTTCTTTGAAAGAATAACCAAAAGATCTAATTTCAGTGGATCTGTAACGGCAAAGGCCATCTATGGCACCACTTACGCAACCAGTTTAAATCACCCTGAGATACTAAGAATTCTAAGGAAGCTAAAAACCCCTCAGGTTTTTAGTTATTGTTATTTCTCCACATCGTATGGACTTGTAAGTGCACTCAATGGAGCCAGCCTTCAGAATTGCTAGTATTGACAAATTAACCAGAAAGACCCTGAAATGAAAAGGAAGATTGCTACACAACGTCGTACACTTCCTTCCCTTTGTTCAAGGCTTCATGAAGATAAAAGGGAAACCTGAAGAATTTAGGAACTTGGCAAAATAATCAACCACAGCTGCTTCGCAGGGTGGCAGCCAGAGCAGAGGCAGGACACAAACACAGGAATGGCTGCAGCAAAACAAGCCGGTTTACATGATATGAAAAAAGTAACAAGACTCCTGTTGTTTGCTTTACTAAAATTTAACTGAAGTAATACACTACTGTCAACACTTCTGACACAACAGTCACAAACCCCCTCTTGCGACATCATGGTTTGTGACTGGGGGCATTCTGATTTCACAAATTCAACCACCAATTCTTAGCACACGTTTAAATACAATATAGTGAAGAAGAAAAAGGCTTCATGTACGTGTCAACTTGGAAAAAGCTAGCAAAACGTATGTGTTCACAAAAGGGAAAAAATAGTTCCACTATAATCTTCAAAATGCACTACCAAATCACTGTATGTTCACTACTTATTATACCAAAGGGAAAGTAACTAGAATATTTTTCTCCTCTGTTGTGAGAACATTCCTCCCTGCCCCCCAAACCAAACAACGCCAACCCCATAAAGCAAATGGCAGGTTTGGCTACTATGAACAAGATGTCTTCTCAAGAAAAGAAGACCCTAGAGTTGGGAATACACAATAACAAAAAAAAATAACAATCCAACAGATAAAACCAAAATTCTGAATATTGTATTAGAAGTCACTGATAGATACTACAGCTCTACTTCATAAATGAGAAGGAAGGGCGATGTTATTTATACTTCAACTAATATGAAGAAAAAACTTTACTATTATCACTGGTTGCCACTATTTATATTTTACAGCACAAATTCAAATCATTGTTCGACTATTATACTAAAAAGAAAACACAAAAAAAAAAATCAATATAGCTTTTTTCAATAGTTTCTAAATAAGATGATGTAATGATGTCCTTTGTTACTCGTGACAAGCACGACTGACTAAGATGAAAGTAGTGGGACCAAATGGCACAACATGACAAAATGGTAATTATTAATTCTTTAATGTATTAACGATACGAAAAGAGAGGAGGGCATTGAGTCAGCAAATTTTTATTTAAAACATAGAGAACACACTGACAACTACAGAAAACAAAAAACCAGCAATTTAAATTGTTATCATGGCAACAGCTGGGCAGTAATGTACAGTGAAATAAATTATTTGAATTTTACTAGGTAATAAATAAACTGTTCAAGAAAACTACAGTGGTTTAATGCAGACAACGTGTAAAATGTCAAATTCAAAGCCTAAAGATGTTCCTAGAACCTTAAAGTTCACAACAGAAAACACTACTGTATATATAGACAAGCCTTCCATCGGCGAGGGGAAGGGGAACAAACAGTTCCTGCTTCTTATTTCTTGTTTCTCTAGAAAGCAGTAACCTGAATGGGTGGGCTCTGCAAGCAGGTAATGGGAACTGGAAGCAAGAAAAAAATTCCATGTGAGAAAACACGAAGAGAGACACATCAGTGGACTCTTTACAAATGAAATACATACCACACTAATGCTTAGAAATGTAATGTTAATTAGGTCTTATGGGATATCTTACCCTTCTGGAAAAGAAAGTAATTACGCAGACAGTGCCGGACACTGAAGTGATGATTATGCTATCTACTACCGATCAGTCTGAGGGATATCTACATACCACAAAAGCAGAAGTTTATATATGTGCTGGGCTCATTCTCCCCACCTCAGTATCATAAGAGAATGTTCTGAAAGGCTTCTCTTCCATTCCTTTCTCCATGCCACAATTCACCAAAATGCACACGTGATTTTCTAGGAACAGTGACAGCAGCTACCGTCCTGAGAACCTCCTGATTCAGTCCTAGCTCCTGCTCTGCAACAGAAGTGTGAACAAGGTTCGCTTCAGCTAAGCAAGAAACAAAAAAGACTAGTCTGAATTCTTCAGCAGTTAAACTATTTTTTTGCCCCCATCAATGACTGGCAGATAAACACCACCTCCTGGGCTGTAGATGACTTAAAAGAACATCTCATTTACTTCTGCACAGAAAAGCATACAGTTCATATTTGATTGAAGATAACCTATATTAATTCAGCAGATCCTCCACTGAAGGCTCTCATATTACACATGGATGGCACAATACTCTTAAATTCCCTTACTTTCTTACTCAATATCAATTCCCACTACAGCTTTCAAAGCTTCTTTATACGCTATGTTTGTGAAGCTCATACTGCGTTATAAAATTTCTGTCTCAGCACAAGTTCACTCTCCTTGCATTTCGTATACGGACTATGTTATGTAAAAGCCTCAGCGAGAGCATTAGAAGTACAGCGTGCCAGACACAAACATGTTCATGCCTCAAAAGACTCAGGCTTCAAGAAGTGAAAACATGAACTGGGCTCTTCAGTAACTTTGTTCTTGCAAAATTGTTATGGCATATTGGACTGTTGGGAAGTTACTCTAATCTGCTAATAGTATTTAAGATCAAAGTCTGTATCATTTCAGGGACAATAAGTAGTACAGAACAATGGAAACTGATCCTCCTCATGCATTTCTGAAGAAATGTATCATCAATTTTGGCTAATTTGTTTTCCTATTGTTACTGCTTCATGCAGCAGGCCACAGGAATAAACACTGCAAGCAATGTAAAAGAAAAGCAGCTGCCCATGTTACCTACAAGCATAACTTGACGATAACAATTGAGATGAATTTTCTTTAAAAGCCACTACTGTGGCCTAGGACTTCTCTACCATAAGCATCATTTGAAAAAAAAAAAAGTTACATCTTCAGTATAATCTAGAAGAGAGAAGATGAAGCAGCAATCAGCAGAACTAAGGTCAAAGTTGCTACGTTTACAAGGAAAAATTAACATGAAAACTAATTGAAAGGTAAACAGCATAAAAACGTTCTAGGAACTAGAGTGAAAGAAACACACTATCACTGTAAGAAACAAACAATAAAATAAAAAATTCAACAGTTTCGAAACCTACTGCAGAGAATTAATATCACCAAAACAAATGCTACAATCAGATGGAGAATAGGAGACACTAGTAACTTAGAAATAATTCTTCCTGAAGTCAATTATCATTGAAAAATGAGGGATACTGCTTCATAAAAGGCACAGATCTGCAGAACAGGATATAAAATAGAATATATGCAAATCAATGAGAATTGGAAAAAAGTGACATGGTGGGGCAGACAGGGGACCAACCTGCCACCACTGAACAAAGAACACTTAATATCAGCTACAAGACATCCTTTGCAAGTGGTTTCTGTCAGACAGGTGTAAACCCAGTGGAGTAGTGTAGGCTTCCTGAAAAAAAATACAGGAAGCTTAGTCATTTTCAGCCAACAGTGTCCATAACCAATCGCATTTTGATGAAAAATTTGTTGACTCGAGTTAATATAGTGAATCACTCTGCATTAATTCTGATATCCCCCGTAAGAGGCAACCCTCTACTCCCCGGTTACTGCTTTTAAATACAGTAAGAGATACTTACAAATGTAGATGTGTATGTATGTACAGACACACCTACATTATACAGGAAATTAAAAAAAAAATTTAAACTATCAGCAAACAGAATGCTCTCTATTCTGTCCCTGAAAACGTTTTATAACCTGAAGATTTAGGAGATTATGACAAATTTTCTATAGAACTTCATCTTACCAAATCCTGCATAGTTATGCTTCTTTTTTCTCAAAAACTTGTTTTTTAAAGTAGCAGTACATTTTTCACAGGCAACTGAAATGGTTGGGTTTTGTTTGAGAATATAGGAACATTTTTTGTTATTTTTACCATAATAATTCTATTTCAAGTAGAATTGCAGCACCTTAACTTAGCAATTGTTCTAGAGCTAATGAATAGTTAACCACATATTAAAATTTAAGACTACTAAATCTGATTTTATTCTAGCAATTCTTAACTACACCAACACAGAACATCACAACTGAGGTGCAAGCATGTCACACTTCAGACCATATAGATAGCTAACTTTGATACTTATCTTTTTTGAAAATGTTAAACCAGTTCTATCTAGGAGGCTACAGATTTTCATCTAGATTTCAGTGAAGACATCATACATCAAATGAATAGCTGTTTTAGATTTCATTAGGTAAATAACTTTGGAAATACAATCAAAACCCACACGGAAAGGAAAAAAAAATAAATAAAGACCAATTAAAGCCAGAGTCTTCATTAACAGCCATCTGTTTTACCTAAGAAAAAAACCCAAAGTTTATATCTCAGTAACTGTCACTTCTGCGAAGATCTCCTGATTCGGACACAAGTCTTCGGAAATGTTAACACTGACTATCAGCTAGCAGGCATAAAGACGACAATAAAGCAATGAATAAAGGAGCTTGCAAAAAAAGTATTAAACAGAGAACAACGTACATACATACGCATAAGAAAATATCTATCAAGACTGACACAACAAATATGTATTTGTAAAAACACCTTAAGTTTCAGACTAAACAGAATGATTTTCTGTGCTGTTGTTTGAATACAAGGTGATACAGAAGAGCAACTATTATAAAATATTAGAAAACTACCACCAATTGCTCAGTCTGAAGTTCAGTTCCAAAAGGGTTCAAGCACCAGAGGTGGCCTGATTTTCAGAAATAAATATTCTTGGTAGCCTATTCTGAAAATACAAGGAAACAAAGATTTATTTTAGAAGAATGGAGATGAAAATGGGTCAGGAATTTTCACGAAGAAAGTGTAAAAACCAATGCTAATAGGGTGGGAAGTATGGAGTTTTAAGCACCACAGGAGACATAAAATTGGTAAAGGTACATTAAGACACAAAGGATAAAAAAACATCTAAATGGGAGGAAACTGGTTTCAAATACTGAAATACCATTATATCAAAGAGTCTCAGAATGCTGGTAACTTCTAAAGTTAGCATAGCCAGTATACCAGGAAGGGTGCCCCACAAAGATTTTCCATCACATCACTGAAATCTCACATACAGGTACCCCTCCACATTACCATGTTCCTTTTTCCACTGTCATTCATATATACCCCTCTTGTGGCTGCTTAATTATGCTTAGACAATGGGGATGCCGCTCACATATAAAAGTGAGAAACACTGGAACATAATCACATGTGCATGAAAAACAGCTTGCACAGAAAAATATTTTGGAGAATCTTATACCCAGTAAACACCTTGAAAAGCGCCACAGTAATACCCATTAAGAGCTGTAGTTCTTCACTGCTAACGTCTGCAAATACCCAGACTATCCCTCCCCCTTCCCACCTGATGTGGCAGTCTGAACAAAAAAAAATTGCAATGCGAACATAAGAGGACTACAGCCCTCTGGATACCGTCACACAACTAACGATCAGTACCACTTCTGAATGGAAGAGCTGGTATACCTCATTTCAGGAAAGAAATCAGGTCTACTTGCGCTACACAGCAGTAACAGGTGTGGGGGCTACATTCATGCACATTTCAGAATTGGCATTTATGTACTACAAAGTGCAAGTCCAAACTATTTTAGCTACTAGTGTGCATTTATATTTGTAATATGCGCTAAACACCAAGTAAAATGGTAATACACTCAAACAGTGCTCAGGAACTTGACAGAGTCTTCTGGTAAGTAAAACTTCACGCTGAATTTTCACAGGCAACACATCCTGCAGAACCCTGTAGCTGCAGGGCAAATAGCCATGCAGGTTGTCAACACAGACTGCTTTTGTTAATATTCCCCTGGAGCCAGACAGAAGACCTCCTTCTTGCGTAATGCTTCCCAAACCCTATCAAATTAGACATCCAATATAGAGACAGAGATTAACAGATACTAAATGGAAAAACATGCCTGTACCAAGCTTAAAATCAATTCTATATGTACCTCTATGTATTTTCAGGGATACTACTGAACTAGAAAACAGAGCCTGCTTCAATGGACACAGTACAAGTACAGCAGGTCAGAACCAGTTCTATTATCAGGGGCAGGGGGAGGTGCACAAAAAAATTCACAAAAAAAAATTCACAAAAGAAAAAAACATTAAAACCATCTATTAAGGACATTCATCTAGGATCCAAAAGACCAGGATTCAGGGCTTTGACAAATTTGAAACACAGATGTACACCTGAGTTGTCCATACTCATAGCAAGTGCCTTTAGTATCAGGCTCCACAGTCAACCTCACTTCTAAGCCGGAAGTCACCATGATGATTCACAGCAGGACAGAGGCAGAGTAACAGACTAAGCTTCCACCTATATGCGGAGAACTTGTTTCTAACTATCCTTTCCCCACCCACAACTACAGTATGACTCTGTGTAGACAAGGTGGATTTTCTGATTTAAAAAAAAAAAAGCAACTGGATAAAGAAGAATGCAATCCATTAGAGGAAGGTACTGCGGAGTTTGCAGCCATACCACCACCTGTCTTGGTTGAACACTAACAAATATAGCCTAAGTTACAAGTTCTACTCAATTCCAGCATGTTGCTATTCCTTCCAACAGAACGATTTGCAAATACTCTTTTCCACCATGCCCAGCTGGAAAACATACAATATCCCCCCTTCTGCTGGGCATACCTTTTAGTTCCCATGCACTCTGACTACTTAATGCACATACTCCAATACTTGTGGACGACAAGCCACCAATTCAAACCATACACAGAACAGTGCTCAATAGCATGGGCTTCTACAACCAGTCACATCTAACTCCTTAATACGTAACTCTGATTTGAAAAAAATAATAAAGGTTAAAGATGTATAGATTTCAATTTTAACAGCACAGGGTAAAATCATGAAATAAATTAAAACCAAAAAATAGCATCCTCATCTTGAAACCATGATTAAGTATAGAATTTTATGAGTTTAATCACAAAACTGTCTCAAAAATGAGTCACTACACTTTACGAAAAGCAATACACATCCCCAACACACCTACTTCCAAAGGCCAATCGTCTAAACCAGCTACACTTCTCAGATTAAAAAAAAACACACAAAAAAAAAAAACAACCAAAAAACAACGGGGGGGGCGGGGCAGCAGCAGAAGAGCAGCTTACACCACACAATTCACTACTCTTATACTGTTTATTACATTTGGCAGTCCCAAACGTTACAGAAAATAGCTAATGGCCATCTTATTCTTAATAAATGCCCATTTGTAGACTAAAAATTATGCCATGCAAGTGGAATTCAACTGTATGGAACCCAAATCTTTGACCTGGCATTTATCTTGTGTTGCGCCCACACTACCTTTCAGAGTGACTAAATCAGTATCTCTTAGCACTAAAAACATGGCTGTCTCTCAGAAACACAGAGAAAATTCAAAAATCATTAAACAAGCAAACTGTCAGAGAAAGCATTTTACAAACCCACTGAAGTGCAAATTCTATCACCAGAGATTTGAAATGGGACGAAGTACTCCAAAAGAACAGATGTGCAGTACAGCATTTCACATCAGGAAGTTCAAAGGCTACTGGTCCCATTCATAAACCAGCTCCTGTATGCGATTCCTACAAACACATTCGAAGATCTCCTTATGATAGATACTGTAGGGTTTGCATTTAAAATGAAATAATGATAGAAATAACTGAATGATACACATTTCAGGCGTTTGTTGCAAAGCTTTTATTATTGATGAACAACATGCTGTACTCCACAGGATTCAGTCTACAGAAGATGAGGTGTTTCGGTTAAGTATCTGACTCTTCAACTGAAGCTCTAATGACTCAGGCCTTTAGATGAAGGATCAATTCCTATATTGCTTATAGTAGCAGACATCATCAACTTCAAGTATATATTAATGCAAACCCTTAGAAGGAACTTCAGCAGTTTTACAGGCAACATAGTTTCCAAAATGCAACCAACTTGAGCCTGCATAAAGGCACGGACATAGTGATCCAGGACATAAAGTCACTCAAGAGTTTTTCATTAAAAACACAGTTCCTTAACACTAAAAAGTTGACTGTCTTCCTTTTTCAGGTTTGGCATGAATGGGGCACACCCATGTCTCCCATTTCACTGTCACTTACGCAATCGATCTTTGTTTAAAGGTTAAAGCATTCAATGGCCTGATCATAGATCTTTAAATTGCCAGAATAAACCAGTGTGAGAACTGCAGCCAACAAGAATACCTCGCAATGCAAGAAAAACTTCTTTCCACCAAAAACTGGATCTTTTCAAGCAGTGGTCCCAAAGAATAGAATTAATCTTTGTTAGAAAAAGTATATTATTAACAAAGGGTATGTGGAAAGGTGCACACATTTCTACATTTTTCTTCATTAATATACATAAAACCCCAACATACACTGTAGAAAAACCCCTGTCAAAACAGCATGTCACCACGAACAAGAAACTCCCCTGGAGAGGAAACAAGGAGAACAGCAAAACAAAACAAAAATCTATGAACCAAGCACAACAACCGCTGAATAAAGTTCTAAAGAGCACACTGGGCACCATCGCAGAAGTGGCAAATAAAAACTTCTACCAAATAAAGGAGTGAGCAAGAGGGAAGATGCAAGCAAGAGATGAAACCTTCGTCGGGGGGAATGGCAGAGAAGGGAAGTAGGCAGATCACAACTTACTCAAGCCCTGAACAACAGCACCCTCTTCACTGCGCTACCATTCCATTCCTACTCCATCTGGCAGCACAACAGCCTCCCCATTATTACTCACCCAATACACAGCATCTCCACATAATAATCCCTTCAATCATGCCAGTCACTCAGAGAACAAGTGATTAGCCCTCTGTAGAGGATGTTTGGGAAGGATGAAAAAATACAAAGGTGAGGGCATTTAAGAACATTTAAAAATGCATCAAATTTCAATTAAAGACATTTTCAAGTAATCACAAAAGGCAAAGGGTAGCATGCAAGTCAGTCCAAATGTCAATCTTTTTAATCCTTTTATTTTAAAGTGTCAAGTGTAATACAAAAGGTTCATTTTTCATAGCTTTCTGCAGTAACAGATTTATTTATATCGCAAAAAGCAAAACGCATCATTCTGGACCACCTGTGGCCTGTCCTGTGCAAGCAACAGGAGGTGCCTAAGCTTTATGCTTAAGCTTGGGAACATGAACAACACTTGCATGTGCGAGAGAGATTATTTATGTTGTCTTTAGGCCACAGATGGATAAATGGCATCTTAGGAGGCACATGCGGCTTACAGGAAAAAACTCCTAACTAATGGGGTCTGTGCTGCTGCTCCGCGCACGGAGAGGCTGCAACTGCTTTCAACTTCTTGGCCAATTAGCACCAAACAGCTACGGGAGAACGAGCTCTCCCAGCCAGCACAGTCAGGGCCCGGCAGCGCACAGCGGGGACGCAGCGGACAGGGGGGCTTCCTCTCTCATTTATTATTCCTTCCTCTCCACAAGTGGAGCAGGTGGAAGAGCTCCTGAAGTGGAGTCTTTGACAGCTGAAGACAGGAAGGCTCAGCCCTGCAGAAAAAGTAGAACCACAGGCATGCAAGTAAGCCAAGGAGATGAGGAGGAGTCCTAGAACCAGAGCAGAGACAGGGCAAAGCACATTTGAAGTAGGTGTTACAAGTTGTAAGCAGAAGATTTAAATTTTCTGTAGTCTATCTGCAGGCTAGTAGGACACACCAAACAGATCTGACTCTTAATTTATGCTAAAAAGAAAAAAATACAGCATGCTGAGAACATGCACTATTAGAAGAGCCAAGATGGAGACAGGTAACAGTGGTTTCAGAACCACTGTGGTGGCCACCATGGAGAATGAGGCACCTTGGACTATGGTGACCCACAAAAGCAGGACTCCGCTCCAGCCTCCACCCTCCAGCATCACAACCAAAAACAAATATGAAGCTTTAACAGCTACAGACGCCCAGGAGCAAGGTCTATAAGAGGAAACTACACCACCACCATACAGCGGGTACCATAAAAAGAAACAACGGGTGCTTGTGGTGGGTGACTCCCTGTTAATGGGCACTGAGGCACCCATCTGCCTCAGGGAGAGATGACCTGTGTCCTGGGTTCGGCCAGGACAGGGTTAATTTTCACCAGAATCCAGGAAGGGGCACAGCCAGGCGGGCTGACCCCACCTGGCGAAACAGAGCAGGGTATTCCATACCATGTGCGGTCATGCTGGGTTCCGGTGGGGGGGAGCGGGGCAGCGGGAACTCACTCGCAGCTCGGGAGCGCGCAGCGGCGGTCCAGGAGAGAGCGGCTCTGTTCTGTGGTTTGTTTTGTGTACTCCCCTTATCTGTATCGTTGTTGTTCCTGTTCTCTTTGTTTGCTGTTCTGTTAAACTGCCCTTATCCCGACCCACCAGTTTCTGCCTGCTGCTTTCCCTTCTCCTCCGCACCCCAGCACGGGGAGGGGCAGCCGTGTAGCGCTTTTGTTGCCGGCCGCAGCCAAACCAGAACACCCTGACAGGGAGGCACGCAAGGTGTGCTGCCTTCCAGGAGCTGAAGTCCAAGATGTGGCCGAGAGGGTGCCACAACTTGTAAAGGGCATAAGCTAATATCCACTGTTACTCTTCACGTAGGCACAAATGACACTGCAAGTCGGAACCTTGGCAGAATTAAGGAAGATTTCAAAGCCCTGGGGCATGCAAGCAAAAAGCACTGGTGCCCAGGTTATCTCCTCCTCCATTTTACCAGTTGGAGGAAAGGGATCACCAGAAATAGACGCATAATGAATATCAACTCCTGGCTTCATGGCTGGTGCCATCGTGAGGGTTTTGGCTTTTATGACAATGGGACATGATTATAACCTGTTAGGGAGGGATGGGACCCACCTGTCTAGAAGAGGCAAGAGGATCTTTCGCAGCAGGCTAGCCAACCTGGTGCCGAAGGCTTTAAACTGAAGGACTCAGGGGGGCGGCATCCAAAGTCACAATGCTCAAGCCATCCCATCTGGCTGGGGAATAAATGTGACCAACCAGAGCAGTGACAAATGTTCCTTAGCTGCCTCCCAAATTGAGAAGCAGAAGACCAACAACCTTAAGGGTGGGTATGGCTATGGCAGATCCTCCTCCACCGCTCCAGGGAAACCAGCATGCTCCTCTCTGAAATGCCTGTACACCAACACATGCAGCATGGGGAAAAAGCAGGAAGAACTAGAGGTCTGTGTGCAGTCACAGGGCCACGATCTCATTGCAATTACAGAGACCTGGTGGAACAGCTCACGTGACTGGCATGCTGTCATAGACGGCTACACACTCTTTAGGAAAGACAGGCCAACAAGGCAAGGTGGTTGACTTGCTCTTTACGTGAGGGAGCAAATTCAATGTATTGAGCTCTGTCTCGGGGCGGATGAAGAACAAGTCAAGAGCTTATGGCTAAGAATTAAGGGACAGGCTCATGTGGGTGATACTGTTGTGTGTGTTTACTACAGGCCACCTAACCAGGAGGAGGAAGTTGATGAGGCCTTCTACAGACAGCTGAAAGTAGCCTCATGGGGGGACTTCAACCACCCTGACATCTGCTGGGAAGACAACACAGCCAGGCACATGCAGCCCAGGAGGTTCCTACAGAGTACTGATAACTTTTTGATGCAGGTGGTGGAGGAGCCAATGAGGAGAGGTGTGTTGCTGAACCTTGTGCCGACAAATAGAGATGGGCTGTTGGGGATGTGAAGGTTGGAGGCAGCCTCAGCTGCAGTGACCACAAGATGGTGGAGTTCAGGATCCTGCGTGGAGGAGGCAGGGCAGTAAGTAGGATCAAAACCTTGGACTTCAGGAGAGCTAACTTTGGCCTCTTCAATGAGCTACTTTGAGGACTTCCGTGGGTCAGGACTCTAGTAGGCAGGGCGGTCCAAGAGTGCTGGTTGCTGTTTGTGCATCACTTCCTCCATGCTCAGGATCAGTGCATCCCCCTTGCAATTTAGCAAAGGAGGCAGGAGACCTGCATGGATGAGCAAGGAGCTTCTAGCAGAACTCAAATGGAAGAAAAAGGTCTGTGAAATGTGGAAAGAGGGGCAGGCCACTTGGGAGGAGTACAGGAACACTGTCAGAGCATGCACAGAAGCAACGAGGAAGGCTATAAAGTCCACCTGGAATTGAATCTGGCGAGGGATGTCAAGGACAACAAGCAGGGCTTCTTCAAGTACATCAGCAGCAAACAGAAGACTAGGAAGAATGTGGGGCTGCTGCTGAACGAGGTGGGTGGCCAGGTGATGGCAGATACAGAGAAGGCAAAGTTACTGAATGCCTTCTTAGCTTCAGTCTTAATGCTAAGGCCAGCCCTCAGGAATCCCAGGCCCTGGAGGTAAGAGAGGAAGCCTGCAGAAAGGATGATCTTCCATTGGTTGAGGAGGACTGCGTGAGGGATCATTTAAGCAATCTGGACACCCACAAATCCATGGGCCTCGATGGGATGCACCCACGAGTGCTGAGGGAGCTGGCGGATGTCATTGCTCCATCATCTTTGAGAGGTCCTGGAGGACAGCAGAGGTGCCCAAGGACTGGAGGAAAGCCAATGTCATTCCAATCTTCAAAAAGGGCAAGAAGGAGGACCCAGGGAACTACAGGCCGGTCAGCATCACCTCCATCCTGGGAAAGGTGATGGAGCAGCTTGTTCTGGAGGTCATCATTAAGCAAGTGGAAGAAGAGAAGGTTATCAGGAGTGGTCAGCAAGGGGAAATCATGCTTGACCAATCTGGTAGCTTTCTGCGATGGCGTGACCAGCTAGGTGGATGAGGGGAGAGCAGTGGATGTTGTCTACCTCGACTTCAGCAAGACTTTTGACACAGTCTCCCATAGCATCCTCCTAGGGAAGCTCAGGAAGTGTGGGCTGGATGAGTGGACAGTGAGGTGGATTGAGAACTGGCTGAATGGCAGAGCTCAGGGAGCTGTCATCAGCGGCGCAGAGTCTAATTGGAGGCCTGTAACTAGTGGGGTTCCCCAGGAGTCAGTACTTGGCCCAGTCTTGTTCCACTTACTCATCAATGATCTGGATGATGGGACACAGTGTACCCTCAGCAAGTTTGCTGATGACACAAAACTGGGAGGAGTGGCTGATACATCGGAAGGCTGTGCTGCCATTCCAGCCTGTCCAGGTCTTGCTGACACTTGGGCAGAGAGAAACCTGATGAAGTTCAGCAAGGGCAAGTGCAGAGTCCTGTACCTGGGGAGGAACAACCCTATGCACAAGTACATGCTCGGGGCGGACCTGCTGGAGAGCAGCTCTGTGGAGAGGGACCTGGGTGTCCTGGTGGACGACAAGTTGACCATGAGCCAGCAGTGTGCTCTGATTGCCAATAAGGCCAATGGTATCCTGGGGTGCATTAAGAAGAAAGTGGCCCGCAGGTCGAGGGAGGTTGTCCTTCCCCTCTGCCCTAGTGAAGCCCCATCTGGAGTACTGTGTCCAGTTCTGGACTCCCCAGTTCAAGAAAGATGAGGAGCTACTGGAGAAAGTCCAGCGGAGGGCTACGAGGATGATGAGGGGGTTGGAGCATCTCTCCTATGAGGAGAGGTTGAGGGAACTGGGCTTGTTCAGCCTGAAGAAGAGAAGGCTGCGAGGGGACCTTATAAATGCCTACAAATATCTGAAGGGTGGGGGTCAGGAGGATGGGGCCAAACTCTTTTGAGTGGTGCCCAGTGACAGGACAAGGGGCAATGGGCACAAACTGAGGCACAGGAAGTTCCGTCTGAACATGAGGAAGAACTTCTTCCCTCTGAGGGTGACGGAGCACTGGAACAGGCTGCCCAGGGAGGTTGTGGAGTCTCCTTCTCTGGAGATATTCAAGACCCGCCTGGACAAGATCCTGTGCAGCCTACTGTAGGTGACCCTGCTTTGGCAGGGGGGTTGGACTAGATGACCCACAGAGGTCCCTTCCAACCCCTACTATTCTGTGATTCTGTGATTCTGTGAAAGGCTGAGGGAACTGGGCTTGTTTAGCCTGGAGAAGACTGAGAGGGGATCTTACAAATTCTTATAAATTTCTTAAGGGTGGGTGTCAAGAGGAGGGGGCCAAGCTCTTTTCAGAGATGCCCAGCGACAGGACAAGGGGCAATGGGCACAAACTGAAGCACAGGAAGTTCCAGCTGAACACGAGGAAGAGCTTCATTGCTTTGAGGGTGACGGAGCACTGGAACAGGCTGCCCCAGAGAGGTTGTAGATTCTCCTTCTCTGGAGATATTCAAAGCCCACCTGGAGAAGTTGCTGTGCAACCTGGTCTAGGCGACCCTGCTCTGACAGGGGGGTTGGACTAGATGATCCCCAGAGGTCCTTCTAACCCCTGCCATTCTGTGACTCTGTGAATATGTTTGAAACTTTTTTTTCTGTGAGATAACTTGAAAGTCTTTGTAGAATATTAAAATCAAGTTTTCAGCTCTCGTTAATTTTATTTCCCTGGCTCTCCAGATGTAAAGACTTGGCTGCTAACTTTATGCTAGTCCCTCTCACACCCAGGCAGACTTAAAGGAGCAGAACTTCAATTCCATTCTCCTTATTGCGGTAACACTGAACAGTACAGTTACACTGCACAATATGCAGCAGGCGTAAACAAATTTGTCAAAATTTATTCTTTCTGTATATTAATGGAGTGAGATTTGAAACTGAGGATCACAGTCTCCTGCAGTTGTTTCACATACAGTTCAACATGCTGTCGTTTTCTCTGGAAGTCAGACTAAGCTCTACGTAAGACCCATTTTTCACAGGTATTTAGTAGTGTCCAAACAGCACAAAATTCAATATAATATTCCAGTAGTTCACCTTTTAAGTACACTTATTGGTGGTAGGCTATCATTATCTCCATAATTTGCAGTGATACGATATTGGCCTTCGGAGTGAATTTACAGTATTATTTTAGGTCTCTCAACTATAACTGAGGTGAAGACATGACAGTTTAAAAACACACCCATCAGCACGCCACAGATGGATTTTTCAAAGGTAAATCTATCAGGCATGTAGTAGTAAAACATTATACAGCCATATGAGATGCTGAACTCTGCAACAGGCTTATTAAAATTACTCAAAAAAACCTCAAGTACTTTAATTATTTGATTATGAAGCAACAAACCAAGATGAGTCTATGCTGCCAACCTAAAGCAGATTAAAAAAGTATACACAATTCTGGAGTTCAACAAAGGATAAATTTCCAAAGATAAAATAAGATGACCGTGGTAAATCAGACTAATAGTCAGTCTAGTGCTGCATCCACAGATTAACTGCAAGGAACCATCTTTCCTTTGTTCTGAATTTTCTTACTGCTAGTTTTAGTTGATGCTTCCAAGCTCTCGCAGTAAAAGAGTCAGGGAGTAACCTGTTCTAAAATCAGAAATATTAATACCATCTCAGCAGATTTATCTACAGCATTCTATAAAATTTCTCCAAGTTCAGAAAAGATACACTCAAATTCAGAAGAGAACTGCAGGGATAAGAGGAAACAAGAAGAGTCTCTCTTGCAAAAGGAAGTCAAAACAGCTCGAATTCTTTAGCTTGGCAAATCAAAAGCTAGGTATGTCTATTCTCTACAAGTATCAACAGGACAAAACACGAGGGAAAGAGAAAATCTGTTTCAGCCTAACAACATTAACAGACAAACAAATGTGTCTAAATTTAGACTGAAAATTTTAAAAAGGATTTGAAGAATCAGAAAATTATGATCTTGCATAGTATTGAAATGGAAACAGTACAGGCAAAACAGTACTTTTAAGTACTCTTTTAATCAGTTTTAAGACAGCAATTTTCATACATGTAATGACATTACCTGTATCTATGTAACTGTGACATAACCAGCTGCAATATAAAGGGACAGGCTTCAAAAACTGCTGGAAACTCTCATGTAAACCTATGTATTCTTTCGTGTTCTCTCTAAAAGACTCTGCACGGGATTTCTGAAAGCAGTTTCTGAGTGTGACAGA
The DNA here is from genome assembly GCF_030867145.1 of Opisthocomus hoazin. Classification (NCBI taxonomy): domain Eukaryota; kingdom Metazoa; phylum Chordata; class Aves; order Opisthocomiformes; family Opisthocomidae; genus Opisthocomus; species Opisthocomus hoazin. The sequence goes on along the minus strand of NC_134414.1, from coordinate 102,020,371 downwards.
CCAACACCAATTACTTACTATAAAGAGATAAACTGTGAAACAAAGGGCTTATGCCCTTGAGGCACTTCTGGATAAAAGTATTTGGGAAAGCTTGGGTAAAATATTGAACTAAGTTCTTAAGGTTTTGAACTACAGCATCCCCACTGCCCAGATAGGAAGCAAACACACTGTTTGTAAATGGAGAGTGTAACTACAGACCCAAAACCCACAGACAATATCTGAAATCTGGTCAGCTTCGACACCATAAATACATGTGGGATTCCATGCTTGGATTCTCTCCAGAGAATCTTCATTTTAAATTTTAATTAATGAAGGAATGCAATTTTTCCGCAGATATATTTATTATGAACTAAACCCACCTATTATGGTCTTTCAGATTACATTTTGGCCTTAGCTTCAGCATTACTCTAACTAAAGACAAGTACTAATACTGCAGGTATGTCAGTAACACCTACCATTGCAACTGAGGCTTCCTGTCCTCATACAAACTAGCTTTCCTTTAGACAAAGGCAACTGCTTCTCAAAACTCACTTGTGAAATAATCTTCGCCTGAATTTGGAGAAAAGTTTTATTTTAGCAACTTCCCAGAAAATAAAAATGAAACAGTAAAAATTAAGAACATTTACCAAAAGTCAGCAGCATTACATGCTCTGTGATATGCTTCCAAAACTTTATATAGTAAATTAAAATGGCTTTGAAGCCAAAAAAAAAAAACACACGGGTTATTCATAACTTTCTGTTAACAAACCATTTAAAGAGGCAACAAACAAACAAACAATTAAAAAACCCCAACGCTCTCCCCCCAAAGCCAAACAGCAACAGAAATGAGACTGGATCTTACTTTTTAAATAACGTTGGATGTCTCATGCCAAACACTGATTGCCACCCATAGCATAGTACCAAAAAATGAACAGCTCTTTCACTTTAAGAGCTATCAATAATATGCTACAAGAAAAACAGGTGTTCAGGAATCATGGTGGTTACATTAGAAAGGGTGTTTTAAAAAAGTTTTATAATGCTAAGCTACCGTCTCAAGTTCTCTGAAAGCAGTATTTCCAAGTAATTGTTCACAGCAGTTTTTTTCCAAAGATGTTCCCTCCACCCACATTCAAATGGATAAACGGATGCAATTTGCTTTCTGCTGCGTCATTTATCTAGTTGGTAGGCTTCTAACTCAGACTTACTTTTTTTTTCCAAAATACATATAAACAGCCATGGTCATCTATTATTTTGAAACGTTCTTAGTTCTCATAAAGCCCATGAATGCCAATTTTTCTCTCCAGAACAGAAGTTTTACCAACAAGACCAGAAGCAAATGACAAAAGAAGAAACAGATTCAGCAAAACACAGCATTACTGTTGGATTCTGCTGTCATTTTTGTTCAGGACTCCAGAATCAACAACTAATGTACTATCCATTTTCATCAACCCAAGTCTAAATCTGGCTTCGTATTTTAAAATTTGGAAAGTGCTATTTTCAGTATTTATGTCCTAATGCTACTACTTGCTTTCACCATCAAAAAGCTATCATTGTTTAAAACTACAGCTGTATGACTACAGTGAAAGCTATGGATAGTGGTATCACTATCACTATTTTTATACAGTTTACCTGAAAGCGTAGCACACCTTTTAAATAGAAACTGTAGCTCTAGGTTGGTGAAACAGGTTTTCAAGGTGACATGCTAAGTATAAAAATACCAAGTGAAAAGACCTTTGTCAATAAAATTTAACACATAGTTTTGCTTGCAAGTGGAATCTTGCATGAGGCTTTCCAGAAGGCTTGAAGCAACTAAATAACATCCTGAAAACAGGAAATACATGTAACCACAGTTCTGTCCACAAAGAACTGACAATAGTCACTAGGAAGCAGCTGTTAGTACTTTACCTGCATTAGGGGAAACTGTACTCTACAGTCAAGGTACGAAGCAAAAAAGCATGAATTGTTATATTAGTAGTGATGCACTGTAGAAAGACTTCCTCTTGAGAAATGTTGTAAGCCTGACTGCTAACATGATCAAATGAAAGACCACTTCTATGCCTCAAGAAAACCACAACGATTTACTTAGCACTGTCTTGTACAGGCAGGAGGAAGGTTCAGGGACACCTAAGCCACTACAACCATCAGCAGTTGCGTAAGGCAACGGTGACATACAAACCTCAAAGTTGGTGAAGGAAGGTAGATCATCGGGTACGGGAAAAAAAACAAGTTCAGAAAAAAGCAGAGCTGAGTCTTCCTGGAAAGCAGCTTAAGAACTGAGCTAAAGGAATGCCACAGGCAGCTGGCCTTCAGTTGCAGACAGTGGCAAAATGAGCACATGCACATTACAGACCTGAAAAGATGGAATGTCACTCATGGACATCAGAGTTATAAAGTTATGTCCACAGGCACAACAATTTCATTCGCTGGTTTTAAAAGTCTTACTAGACCAGTCTGGAAGGACAGAAGATACCACAAAATGAAGTTCACTGCATAAACCAAAATTATGTGCTGTTAACTCTGGATTTGCAAGGGAAGGGAAGGACAAAAGAAACAGTCCTTTCTCTTACTGCAACAATCAGAGTAGTTGTATTCCAGGGGGACTGCGTACAGCAAAGCCATCACTAGCTAAAGGATATGGTGTGATTCTCAAATATCCCTCTCCCCTCCTGAAAACTCTGTTACAGTTTAAAAGGACTTATGAGCTGTGCATTCAAAACACCCCCCAAAAAGATGGACTTTATCTCATTGATTTCCAGGACTCCTTTACAACCACTGGCACTCACCTGCTCCATGACCTCACGTGCCAGATGCAATTAACTGGTCAGTTTCTATCTGACACACAGGTTTGCAGGTGAGGCAAATACCAAACACCACTCTGCTACAAGAGGTTTGCAATTTAGTGCTGCCTCAAGACCAAAAAATGATGCCACTGTAAGGTGTACTTCTTAACCCAAGTTCAGCATTGCAAGCCTTCTCCATGCTGTGATCTCCCTTCCCTCACCTGCCGTACAGCCTGACGGAAGCAAAACCTTTCGTATTTCAGAGGCCTACACATAAAGTGCACAATTAATAGGTCCTGAGTAGTTTCAGACATGTGGCAGAAGGTACGCATGTAACTTCCTGACTTAATTATGTGGCCCAAGCTATATGCTACGGCCAACCCTGCTGCATACCTGGGCTGTCTTCCCTGCCTTGCTGAGACACCTCCAGAAAAACTATTCAACTACTTACTCCTTCCTGTGTTAGAAATCTTCCCACTACCCACGGTCTGCTGTTATCCGTCTGCCCTTTCTTCCCTCCTCCCATTCCAATCACACACTTTCTGTTATTTTTCCTTCCAGAAAGTAAATGTAAAACTACTTCCAAGGCTTAGACCTGTTACATATGGCATAGTCTCACAGGGCAGTTAAATTCAGCTCACTGGAGAAAGTTCTAGGTAACCTTATCTACAAAGCTTTTGCAGTGGTTCAGATATGCCTATAAGGTTTGAGGTTTCAGATACGCTTATAGGGCATGAGGTCTCAAAATTTCATTAACTAAGAACACAGAAGACAACTCAAACCTCTGAGCGCTCAGACATAACACTAGTCAAAAATTGAAGGCTTTTACAAACTGCCTGCATAAAAGTAGCTGATACTAAAGGTATTTCCCTGCAGATAATGCAGTCTACATGCATAGAAATAAAACACTGGACAATTGCATTATAGCATCCAAGAAAAAATTATTGAGGATCATTCTAAAATATATGTGTATATTAAAAAGTGCTATTACCACAATTACTTAGGTTCTTTTTGCATATTCATTCACACACTAGTTGAAAAGCATAACAGTAGACTTAAGGAAAGGTGGAGAATTTAAACAGTAATACTGAAGATAAACACTGTTTGAAACTAATTTTTCTAAAGTTAATGATACCTTCCCCTCACCCACACCCTTTCATATATATCACTACGTGCAAACTTAGGACCGACACCTCACACATCACGACATTTACATGACAGGGGGCTAGGTACATGCAGAATTTAAGATAAGCAGAGCTAGAAATGCTGCATGAGGGGGAATGATGGGGATACACGCACACAAAAAAGAATCGGTTATCGTGCTGGAGAGGTTAGGCGGCCAACATTACACAAGCAACGGAGTTTTAAGCTTTAACTGTTTCTAACCAGCCAAAGAAAATACAACTTAGACAGAACTACAGCTTCATAGAGACACGTAAGTGCAACTTCACAGGCACTTTTCTGCAGCAAATGCCACTTCGCAATGGAAATGTCACCTTTCATTTCAGCTCAATCCCCCGAGCAAGTGCTCTGCAACAGTGTTTCCCAAGAGGTACCCCTTCTCCAAAGCTAACGGAATTTTCCTTTAAGTTCTACATGCAAAGCAAGAGGTCCAACCAAAAGGATAATCAAATGCCAAAATTTTAATGCATGTGAAGGAAGAAAACCCAACATTTCATTTTTAATGTGCATTTCAAGCAGTAACACAACTTACCTTTACATTAAGACACGAAATTATTCAGAAGTAGCAATTTAATTCCCTTATCTGATTGTGGAAAGAGAGGCAGTATCATGGTACCTGCTCTACTCATTTAGTGTCTGTTCTTTCATTTCTAAATGAATTTGTTCTACTTAAATGAATTACCAATATAACAAGCAATATGAAGTTACACAAATATTGCATCATCTTAAGAATGTATGTGTTGTTTAATAATGTTCTTCTACCTACCATCTAGTTAACACTAACCATTTTCTCCTACATTGCAGATTTAATCCAAAAAGTGTATTTTCGAATGTTTTGTCCAAACCAAGTTAAAAAACAAGGAAAAACATAGTAGCTTATAATTAAAATGTAAGTTCATACAGCAGCTGCAACAAAGAACTTAACTTGTGATATGCCTTTTATTAAGGATAAAAAGCAATGGCTCTGAAAAATGTTTCTTTCCGTAAAAGCTACCACTTCAGAATAGTTTTAATCTAGAGAATATTCTGTTCTAACCAGAGTCAAATCCTGCGCAATCATGGTACAGTACAACATCACATAGTTTTTCTGGTCATTTGAGATAACAAATAGCAAGATCACATTGACCTGGGCTCTAAATTACATTACTTGCAACAAAATTTAAGGCCGAATGGAACTTTCCGTTCTTTAGACACCATGGAAGATATTGAAAACTGAAATTAATAGCAGTATTAATATCACAACAGCACAGGAAGGCCACAGCTACAGACGGCATTGCTGTTTAACAGAAATCAGCTCTATCATATTCTATTTGCTTATATGCTAGGGTAAGAAAAAAATCATATACCTTGGTTCAATCCTCCGACTAGGGTAACAGTAGAGAGCTCTAACAGGTTTTGTTTCTAACATTGCACGTAACAGCGCAATGATGCTAACAGAACAACTTCTGTCAGCATACACTATGTGGGGATTGCCGAGGCAGAGAAAATGCTAGCACAGCTACAGCAGCAGAGACTACTGTCCTACTAAGATCCAAGTGTGAACATAAACACAAAGAGGTTAACTGAATGTGACAGTACACTTGTTCTGAAACCCAGGTACCAATATGTACAGGTACTGATAGCTACTACTCTTCAGTAATTTTTAAATTTTATTTAGAAAAGGGATTCACTGGCAAACAAGGTGCTAAGTTAAACAGGTAATCTTTTTACGAGAACATACAAGTTAATGAATTTCAGCAATGACACAACAAAAGCCTGGAAAGGTTCTCTAATACTACAGAAAAATTGTGAAAATGAAGTCACTGGAGCAGCAATGTGTTCGTCCTCCTTTCCAGCTGTCTGAAACTTGACAGACCTTAAGCTAGTCATTAATAAATTGCTTTGAATCAGTTTGTTCCATTTCTGAGTTCTGATTGTGGAAGTGAAAAAGCCCTGAGGAAAAAGTTGGGAAATGACCTGTAGTTGAACTTGTCTTCCTGTTTCCATCGGTAAATCTGCATATCTGCTTACTGATTCGAAGATCCGGTAGGAAAAACCTAACAGTACAATGTATACTGTTAAGCAGGTATTCTTTATTGCGGCGCCGGGCACACGGGGGATTTCTCCTCCAAACGTGCGCACCAGACACCTCTATCATTACCCACTCCTCTTGAGGCACAGTTTCCCGTTGTTAGAAAATCCCTACCTACCTGTACCGAAGGATCTTTAAAATAAATGAGTTCTAATGCATTGGAACCAGTGCCGCACTATTAAGGAAGCTTCACTCCAACCTCATAGCTTAAAAAAATAAAAATCAAGACTAAAACAATCTCTAAATATGAACAGGCTTTCTGTAGAAGATCCCTGCTGCTTGTCTGGACAATCTGAAACACCTTTACTCACTAAATACAGAAACTGAAGCAGAGCAGTCAGGCAAAATCCATAGAGAGCTTGGGAGGCGGCAGGTGGTGTTGCTAGGCCTTCTCAAGCAGCACAGAAGTCCTAAGCTGCTTCTCAGTTCTACAGGCACCACATGTTTCCTGAATCCTGAGAGCTTGTTGTGCAAAATGAGTGCTCTTACCCATATCCACTTTCTCAGGAAGGTCACTTTCATCTAGAAATCGTAATAAAAATCACCCCTTCCATCATTCTCCACAACTGAGTAGCAAATACTGGTCTAAAGTGGAGGGCATAAACTATTCCATTCTTTCAAGCTACCAAGGACTTAGCTTAATTAGCAATTAAAAGTAAGCAGTACAAAAGATTCCTTTCTCACTGGATATAATGGAGTCATCATTGTTCTCAGATTTTTGGCCACAATGCAACCAAGCTCAAGTTTGCAACAGGCATTACAGGAAAATCTTCAAAAGTAAAAACCAAGCTGCCACGGTGGAAGAAAATCAACTGATAAAGAAAAATACAATTTAAGATGACAGCATTTTTACTGGCGTGGAATAAATAGATTGCGATATTCCAATTCCAGTTTTTTCCTCATACAGTTTGGAACACATCTACATTCCCAGATTAACTGAAGACAATCTTCAAGATTAGGCATCACAGGCCTACGCAACAATCATATCCCTACCACACACAATTATCTAAGGAATCCTTACACAACCTTCCACAATTCTTCCAATTGTCCCAAATACATCTGCCTCCCCGACAACAGATTTCCATACTACAATATATAGTTTTTTGCTGTGCTTTCTGTTTTTTTTAACATGTGTCTCTCCTTTTCAGACTCCAATCAACCATTATTTTCAAATTATTGGTATTCAATAAACTTTTAAAAATGTCTTGTATTGAGACTACACATAGCAAAACTTCCAACCAAGACAGCAAAGACGGACAGTGTATACCTAATCCCAGAAAACTGTCAAAACTAATAAAATTATTAACACACGAACTTGTAAGTTAACAGAGCCCTTTTAAAGTTGAAAATGAGACCTTATTCTGCTCATTAGTTAACATGGACTCTGATGGTCTCTGTGATCTCACCTTACTTAGGCAACGAAAATGAACTCTGCTATAAGTATAACCAGCTCTAAACCACCCCCACATATAACCAGAAGAGGCATTAAAGCCATTTCAACTATTAATTTCCACATCATAACTACATTTAAGAAAGCTCTCCACTACAACAACTTAACTTGCTAATTAAGTTACGTGTGCTCCCATGCTAAAGGTGTATTTGAGGATTTTCATAAAGCCACCAGAAGAGGCTGGCTCAGACACGCATCTCTCTCATACCATCTAATGCTTAGTGTTTTGTCTTCATGCACAACATTTTTTTAAATTTATTTCCCCATCTCTTAAGCAAGGAATAGAGGAGTATGTACTGTTCTGATTCAAAATTAGCTGAACAGTTTCTAACTAGAGATTCTTTTTCAGAAATTATAAAAAGTAAAAGCTATAGTCATCCTTTCCTTTGAATTAAGAAAGGAGCCAATAAACACTAATTTCTTCTTAAAAACAAGCAAAAAAATGGAAGAAATTTGGTTAAGAAGCAAAAAAGACCCTTAAGCCTAATTTGTTGGATCTTTTTAACAGGTAACACTTGAATTCAGATAGCCTTTCAATGAGTTTTGCAGTCTCCCATCTTTGAAAATTTATAATGTTCAAGTGTTAATGAAATCATAAATTCAAAAGCTCTGCCTTTCCAACCATTAAAACCCAGGCAAGATTAAAAATACTCAGAAGCAACACATTTCTGTGCACCACATCAAAGACTAAGAACACCTAATGTTTTAAGAACCATGGTGTGTATAAACTACCTTTAGTTACTGTATTTCTGACATGCCCAGAAGGTCCATTAAAGTTTACCAACCAATGCACTCTATTTTTGTACTTCTTTATTCTTCCCAATATCATTCCACTTTTTCTTTCCTACCAGAGATTGCTTATGACATCCTTTATGATGTTCTATAATGGATGTTCTCCATTTTTCTTCTCCTTCCACTTTATCTTACACTCTTTCTACACTTCATTGCATTAAACTATACTGTTACATTCCCTAGATCAGCATCATTCTCCCTTACACAGGCTTTCAATTCCATACTTTATTTCTTGCCCTTTTAACATATCCTCCTACATCTTCCACACTAGCTCAGCTTTCTTTATCCTTCAAATCTAAAGGCAGCAAAACATGACATGAGAACAGACACATGACAGTTCTTGGCGTTCATTTTCACCTTGGGGAAACAGCCGAAGCAGCAGGTTTCTTTACTTTTCCCCTCCTTGGGGGGTAAGTAGGGAAAAGGAAAGCAGCAGTAAAAGACATAGACAATGCAGCCAACACTTCTGTTAAATGAGCAGCTTCTTCTACCATGCCTTACTTTTATTTCAAAAATGGGAGAGAGCAGAGGCACTGCTATATTCAGAACTTGCAGCATGCAACTCTTATCAAGCTTTTTCACACCCTCCACAAACCCTCTGCAGTTTTATTATCTCTATTTTGTTCCTGTTTACCTCGCTTTTAAAACCTTTTGAGGCAGGGACCAGCATACTTTAAGTTAGCAGTAGCAGATGGTATCCAGGAACAAGATTCAGGTAGCTGCTGGAAAGAATAAATACACTACTATTTCCACTGCCATCCCCACCCCACCCCAATTTTGTCTGCATCACTATGTCACCCATTTAATTCCTTGGTTTCCCACTCTTCCTCACATCTAATTTTATAAATATCCTTTCTCAACCTTTCCTCTGCTACCTTGAACTGAAGATCTCTTCCTTTTATTACAACACTATATTCCAAAAAACCTTCCCAGAAAACTGTTTAATTTCTCCTCTACCCAAAATCAAATGGAGGCCTGATTTTCAGCAGGCATAGGTTCAAATATAATTCATTCAGTACTCAACCTAGATCCCCCAGCACCTTTCCTTCATTTAGAACCATGTCCATAATGACATAAAACAGCTTCATAAAAAAGACTTTGTATGCTTCTGCAGTCCTTGTCACATATATTCTGGTATTCTCTGCTGCTGCACACATGTGCAGATCTGAACCTGTCCTAAGTCTCCTAGTGGCAGACTAACTTCACAAAATACTAGGTCTTCCTTCAGAAAGAGTAATGAAGATGGGCCACTGCGCTCATTCCATCCCTCCTCTCCAAAAAGAAATGTAACCCTGGCAACTTGTGCTTCCAAAATATATGTAATCCCATCCCCTGTAAGAAAATAAGTGAGCAAACCTTTCTGCTGCAGCAATAGTTTTAAAAACATTCCTTACAGAAACAGCCTCACACTAAGCAGGACCCACCCTAGCCTCCCAAGTATCTCTCTCTTAAAGCACCTGTACCGCCTTCTTGAGTCTGCACAATGAATTGTATTCACAGAATCGTAGAATACCAAGTCAGAAGGGACCTCAAGGATCACCTGGTCCAACCTTTCTTGGCTAAAGCACAGTGCAGACAAGATGGCCCAGCACCCTGTCCAGATGAATCTTAAAAGTGTCGAATCCACCACCTCCCTGGGGAGGTTATTCCAACGGCTGATTGCTCTGTGAAAAACTGTCCTCTTGTGTCCAATCAGAATCTCTCCAGGAATAATCTGTACCCATTACTGCGCCCCTTTTCCATGTGACTTCTTGTAGAAAGGAGTTGCCATCTTCTTTACAGTCACTCTTTAAATATTGAAACACAGTAACAAGGTCTCCCCTAAGCCTTCTTTTCTCAAGGCTGAACAAACCTAGTTCTCTCAGTCTTTCCTCACACGGCAAGCTTCGCAGTTCTCTGATCAGCTTTGTGGCCCTTCTCTGGACCCTCTCCAGCCTGTCCACATCTATTTTGCATAGCAGGGACCAAAACTGAACACAGTATTGCAGGTGTGACCTGACAAGTTCTGAGTGGAATAGTGACTTCTTTATCTCTGCTGGTGATGCCCTTGTTGATGCAACCCCACATCCTGCTGGCTTTCTTTTCCGCAGCAGCACACTGTTCACTCACACTGAGCTTGCTGTCCATCCGGACCCCCAGGTCCCTTTCCACCGAGCTGCTCCCCAGCCAGGTGGATCCCAGCCTGTGCTGCACTCCTGGATTATGTTTTCCCAGGTGCAAGACTTTACACTTGTCCTTGCTGAACTTCATAAGACTCTTGTTACCCCACTCTTCCAGCCTATCCAGGTCATCCTGCAGAGTGGCTCTCCTTTCCGAAGTGTCCACTTCCCCACTCTGTCTGGTATCATCAGCAAACTTCATCAGGGTACACTCAGTCCCATCATCCAGATCACTTAGGAAGATATTAAACAGCCCTGGGCCCAGCATCGATCCCTGGGGGACCCCACTTGTGACAGGCTGCCCATTTGAAAAGGAGCTATCCACCACCGTCCTCTGCGTGCAGCCTCTCAGCCAGTTCCCCACCCACCGCACAGACCACTTGTCTAGACTGCAACGCATCAGTTTCTCTAGGAGAAGGCTGCATGAAACCATACCAAAAGCCTTGGAGAAATCCAGGCAGATAAAGTCCACCACTTGCCCCACATCAACCAGGCAGTTTACTGTGTCGCAGAAGGCATCAGGTTTGTCAATTTGGCCTTGGTGAATCCGTGCTGGCTTTTCCCAATCACGTGTTTCATTTGACTTGTGATGGCCCCCAGCAGGATTCATTCTACAGCTTTCCCAGGGACTGAAGTAAGACTGATGGGCCTATAATCTCCCAGATCCTCCTTTAAGCCCTTCTTGTAGATGGGGGTGACATTAACCTTCTTTCCAGCCTTCTGGGACTTCCCCCGATCTCCACGACATCTCGAAAGATTACAGCGAGCAGCCTCGCAACGCTGTCAGACAGCTCTCTTAACACCCTTGGTGGATATTGTCAGGGCCCATAAATTTGTAGGGGTCAAGCTCCTGTAATAGTTCACATACCAACTATACCTTCACTGACGGTGGGTCTGTGTTTGCATCAACCTCGCTTTCTGTTCCCAAGTCCTGGGGCCCAGCAGTTCAGGTAAAGACAGAGGTGAAGAAAGTGTTGAAAACCTCTGCCTTTTCGGCATTGTTAGTGACTAATTCACCTCTCCGGTTCAACAGCAGGCCAGGATTTTCCTTCTGTTTCTGCTCATAGTTTACATACCTGAAGAACCCTTTCCTGTAGGTTTTTACATCTCTGGCCAATTCCAATTCGAGCTAAGCTTTTGATTTTCTAACTGCATCTCCGCATGCCCTGGCAATGCTCTTTTAGTTCTCACGGGTATTCATCCGCTTTTCCACCTCTGGTATGCTCCTCTTTTGGTTTTTAGCAGACTCAAAAGCTCACAGTTAAGCCAAGGGGGTCTCTTGCTCCACCTACTTCCCTCACCTTTAAAGGGGACGAACTGTTTTTGTGCTTCCAGGGGCGCATTCTGGAAGAACTGCCAGCACTCGCTAGCTCCTTTGTCCTCCATAGAAGCTTCCCACAGAATCTCTCGCATCTGAGCTTTGAGCAAGCTGAAGTTTGCTCTTCTAGAATCTAAAATCGTTGTCTTAGTACTAACCTTGAGTATCAGTTATTCAAAACTAATGTTTCTCCATTTTTACTAAATTGTTTTTGATCTGAATCGGTTCTCCAGCCTGACTCATCACACAGGCCCGAAAAATTATTTCACTAGCACGTATGACAAGCAACAGAGACAGAGTACTCAAAATTCTGTTACCCAGAGCAAAAAATACATAAAACTAAAGCCTTGACTTCAATTCATTATTCTACTGCATATTCCTGTGCAAGTAAGTTTTCCAATCATAAGATAACGAAAATAGTGCTTAAATAAAAAGTTAAAATGGTAACTGCAATGGAAGTAACGTAATACTACCAAAAAAAAAAGAGACCTATTGGCTCTATTTTAAAGGCCATTGCACTGGATCTTTCGACTAATGCTGAAAATTATGTCCTGAAATTGTTCAGAATTTTTAAATTCTCAAAATGAAAGCAGAAATTTAATGGAAAGCACATTCACAATTCAATCTGCTTTAGACTTTTAGACTTTAATAACCAATCTATATTGAGAAGTGAATCATAATCCTCAAAACACTAAGTCATTTCCTTTTCTCACAGTAAAGCCATTTTAACAAACAGCAATTAATTTAACAACTCACCACAAAGGAAATTCATATGTAGACATATAGTGTTCTGGCTGTAATTCATAACACACTTCTAGTCACTCCCTTTACAAAACTGTAAATCAGCTCTTAATTCTACATCTTAATTACAACATGCTTCTTCCACAAACGCTATGTAGCAAATGCAAGAACCATAAAGGAAGCTACTTTGTCAAAACAGCTCTGATGGTAATCCATGCGTCCTCTCATACTCTAAAGTGAAAGTATCTCAGAAATAATATTCTTCAACTCCCAAACGCGCTTAAGGGGCTTTTTATTCATTAACACAGTATTTTATCCACATAAGGAAAACTTTCCTATCATTCTTTAGATACAAAGAATAGTACTTAGTATCAAGAATAATACCTGATCCACTGCAAAATATTGACAGAGGCCATTTTAAAAATGTGCCATTCAACAAACTTTATTAGGTCCAGAAGCAAACTGTCAAGTGGCCCTTTACTTTTGACAGCATCAACAGAACTAGTCTTCAAAACCAGATCTGAACAGACTAGTCTTGAAACAGCCCAGTCTTGAAAACAGCCTTTCCACAAGAGGAATTACAACTACTATGGCTATTTATTTTCTTTCTATTAAATCTGAAACATATAATAAAATATTTACCATTTTCTCTTGCTTTACAGAGCTTTCCTGGCCCAACAAACTCAGATTAGGCCATATCAAACACAGTTCCTCTCTTTCCTCGTAACAAGAGTTCTGTAAGGTACCAAGATTACCCTCTCAGGTATACCTACACAAATCGTGGCAGCCGTCTGCAGGGCTCCATACAGGACCACGTAGTTCAATTTTGCCTGTTTTTAACTACAAAGAAGTATTCTGGTAGTGAACAAGATTAACTTTGTTAACATTTGTAACAAAGACAGGCAACTGGTCTCTATAAAGACCTGAAGTTTAATGAGCATCACTTTAATTTTTAAATGTGAAGATACATTATTCAAATGTTACACTTCAAACACCATCACTCCAGAACCTCACCAAGAAGTGAGTTACAAAAGTAACTTAACATGAGTTGTACACGTAAAATACAAGACAGGTGTGAAACTAAAGAACTGAAAGTTGTATATCTACGTGCACTGAGAATGAGCATAATAATGGCTCAGCTTCTGGAATTATCTGAACCAATATTAAAACCTGCCACCTAGTTCAGATATGTATTATCCTCAGACTCACCGCCCATCTGCTTAATTCATTTCTGGGAGAGCTGATCTAAGCCCTTTACAGCAGTAACTGGTTTGTAGACAACTGTTTTAGTATTCTTAAAACTACAAATATACACATTTTCTTCCATTTCAGTCTGTTGAAAACATTCCAAAATCCCTCCCACTACCCAAAAATCTCATCAGTTGAGAACCAAGCAGAACAGTATTTATTCACTAACCAGAGATCAACCTGAAGTTTAACTCATTAATTTGTAAGTCTGGAAACAAAAGCTTAGTTTCTCCACAGAATGTAAGTTTCCCTCATTCCCAGTGGGATAAAGAACAACAGTTGGCTATGGCATATAATTCTGGTACTGCAAAGTCTTGTGACAAATGTTAATCAGTATAAAATCACTTTATAGCCGTAAACATTTTCCATGACTCTCCTTAATTTTGTGTCATCTTATTAATGCAACGAAAACAAATGGTTCTACACACACAATCCAAGTATGAAATATCTACTCTTTTCTAAAATGGTGTAACAAACATATGGTATAGCTTTTAGATGATGCTTTCAACACTTACTTCAGATGGTACCAACACATGCAGATAGTCCTACCTCTATAATTACCAAGTCCACTCACTACAGTGAACAAACAGCTATAAAGGCTGGGAAGAGGCAGTGAGCCGTGCTTTTCACGAGCAGAAAGCACACCTGAACACTATGCACAGACAAAAGCTTTAGATTGTCTATTTATTTTTCACATACAGTACCCGGGATTACCTGTACAGAAATCTGAAAGCTAGAGTCCACGAGTATCATGATGCACAAATAGATCAATGGAAGGACTTCAGTTGTTAAATTACTGGAATGGAATTGAAGGAAAACAACCACATCTCCATCCTTGCCAGAGGTTTTCTTCACACTTTCAAAAATTAAGTAATTTATCAGAATCTCAATTCCTCAGCTGCTAAAATACAATAATACTTCTCTCTCTTCTTCATTCCGAATTGCTGCCCGCCTTGTCTGTTTGATTATTAAGTCAGTAGGGCATGAATTATCTTAAGTCTATGCATATGTATCACTTAAACAAATGGACCACATCAGCCTCCAGACTCAGTAGACCAGTACTTAGAAGCTACAACATGTAACATTTATTCCATAAAAAACACGAAAAGTTACTATGACAAAGAAAAATCATATATTGTATTCCCTATTAACAGCCTCTTGATAGTGAACGTAAAGCTTACTGAAATGCAAATACCAATACGCTAGCCGTCCTGCAATCTTAGCTACACTCCTGCAAAAGCATGTTGTTTGCAGAGATGAGGCCCTCCCTTGCCTTTTAATCAACTTATTCAAACGACAACTGTTAACATTTGTAACTTCATCAACTTCCTTGCCTTCCAGAAGTAGTAACAACACTGCACTTTAAACTTAAGAAACATCCAAAACATTCAAGAATGCATGTTTTGAGCAATAAAAAGCACTATTCTAAAGAAATACGCCTTGAACATTAGTTTTGCAAGTATCAAAACATGCCAAGTATCTCATAAAAAGTACTGTGTAATGTCCACTAGAAAAAAAGTTGGGTTTAATACCAGATGAAATACAAATACTGCAAATCTATAACTAAGTCTTCAAGTACCAGGATACATAAATGTCACATAGACCGTAATTGTACCTTTGAAGTATAAACACGGTACAACCATGAACTATAGAATGTCATCCATTACACCTTATCTGGATCCTGAAAAACCCTATCCTATTAACATCAAGCACAAACCGCATACAGAAAAATACTGATCTTAAAAAAAAAAAACACAACTATACATCAGTCCCAGTTATCCAAGAAACACACTTTATATTTTCACTTCTAATCTTTCCACTTCCAGACACTTTCAAAAAAGGCTAAAAAACCAGTTCCACCTATAACACGATTTGCAAAATATTAACCAACTTCAACTTGTTCTACACTACCAGTCAGTACGCTAGATAATAAACAAATTACAAGAAATGCAGAATGTCTTTTAAAAAACCATAAAGGAACAGCTCAGATATAAATTTACAGAAATTGGAGCGGCTACTCACTTCCTGGAACACTTTACAAACGTCTCATGGTACCAATTCCCAGTTTCTCAATTCCCAGCACTGCCATTATACAAGGCAAACACTATAATTCTTTTTAAAGCAATACTTCTTCATTTTGATGAAAATAAATTAAACGAAAACGTTTCCAAAGTTATTAAAATAGTAACTTTACTACACCTATTTCCTGCATAATAATTTTTCAAGCAGTCTATTATAATTAAAACTGAGGATATTTAATTATAGATTAGTAGAAAATTAACACTAATGTCAACACTAAAGGGACCAAGTCAATATATACTAAGTCACACTGTCCAGAACTATTTTTAAACAAGCAACACCCACAATTATAAGAAAGATGAAAGAATACTGTCACTGTGCACTTATTCTGTACGCGTAACAAAAGCGCAGATAATCGCTTTGTTAATTCTGTCAACACGTGGCCTTTACACAACGGAAACACCATTTTTAAAATCAGCTGCAAAACAAAAGGGCTGCACAACCATAAGAGGTAACACAGAGACCAAAATATAGCACCTTGCATGGAACTACTACCTCTCTCTTTAAATTGACTTCAACACCAACACTTTCAAATAGAAACATGCTTCAAATTTTGTCTACAGGATATGACAAACCGATTAAAATCATTGAATAGGAATTAACAAGCATCTTACCAAATACACTGGACCAGCTACATCAACCTAAATCTGTATACAAAACAAATAATTACAGCTTATGAAACGAAGGTTTGTCACTGAAAGAAAGTCAACTTTGGCTAAACACTGGAAGTACCACTGAAAGAAAAGAAAAGGGAAGGAAGAAAGAAAGAAAGAAAAAGGAAATGCTTTGCAATTCACTTCTAATACAATGGATGTCCTCCCCCTTCCTCCCCCCCACGTAATCTTTAAGCTTCACCTCCTGGGAGAACGTCTTCCGGGAAGAAAGAGACATCAAGGTAACAGCAGGGGTTTGGTTTGGTTTGGTTTGGGGTTTTTTTTTACTCCTTTACGTTAATGTTCCTGTCAACTACAGAAGCATAACAGCGAGCACTTTCTCCTATACAAGACTGCCTACATCGGATTTTCAGCATTTCAATCAGTTTGAAAGGTGACCTCTCTTTCCATTTCCCTCTCCTCTCCCCCAAAACCACACTAGCTGCAAACTACAATTTTTAAGCTCCTTTTCTACAAAATAAATTCAAAAATTTTGGCAACAGAAAATTCTAGTCCTCTGTCACACATACTAACAGCGTGCACACCATTACAGGAAAGTTTGATTTATTCTGGCTTATCACATATCCAATACACGGAGCAACAATACAATATTCCTGACCTTTAGTCTATATCTTCAATAATTCATAAAAACCGTATAGATCTGATGTCTTATCCGCTCTCTTGATTTGCTACACCCAGGAGCAGGACTCAGTTTAGTTCACCATAGCACAGCCATACATCCTACAAAGCAAAATGACCAAAAAAGGGGGATTGCAGTCCAGACCTGGAATATGAATAAAACCCACGACTGTGTTAAAGCTCCAACACGAAGCTTCCCTCATCCTGAAAGGGATCCCAGATTTCTTCTTATTAATAAACTGTCAGGGCGTGGCTTCTTTAAACCAGAGCTCCCACTGCAAAGGCCTCATGAAATCTCCTGGTCAGTCTGCAAGTGGCTTGAGCCAACACGCTGCCTCCCGCTAAGTGAAACCCAGTAAAAACCAGAGCTGGATCTCCTGGTACTGAGGCACTGAATTTCAGCCCACAACAGAAGCCCACCGCTGCACAAGTACCCGTGCGGATAACGGAGCAGTTTCCTCCACACTTGCAACCTAGGACCTCACGTCTCCCCCGACAGTCTCCTCAGTCACGTAAGCTGCTCCTACCGCCTTAACCACAGGTAACCAGGGAAGAGTTGGGCACTCACAGAACAGACGTTGCTACAGCCTGCCTTTTTAAAAGGTTCAATAGGAGATGTACTATTCTCTCATCAAGGGGAGTAACAATAAATTTTTGCCTTCGTGAAGGATTCGTCTGGAAACATGACTCAATGGTTTTCCTTACCCGCTATACTTGCACATAAATCTCACATTGCTTTATAACGCACCAGCTTGTAGATTCTTAAATCAGTCAGGATTTCACAATTATGGACTCGAGGGTCTTTGTTAGCTGTTGCTGCTCCATGCACAAAAGGAAAGATTTTGTTACTATCACTGTAAAACCTACTAATGAAATGCACATACACACGGCTGCACCTTCCACTATAAAAATAACTGTTACATGGAATTGATTTGCCAGACCAATTGCTCTAAAACTTCCCCTACAGTGTAAACTGTATGAAGGTTCACACACACAGAAACTGAATCGTTGAAGTAACTAACATCTTAAAAATAACAACTTCTTACTTATCAATAACAGTAATTGAAACACGTGCACATTCCCTGAAAGTAAAAAGCACAAACAAAACCAAACCTGCTTCAAGCCAAGAAATTTCTCTCAAAACACCTCTGCACTAAACAGTAACATTTTAATCTCTCAACCTCCTTAACAATCCACCTTTCTCGGAGACATGTTTTATGAAGAACGTGCCTTGTGAGTTAGTATGCAATTTATAAACGTCCAAAACACTGTCACAAAACCAAGGTGAAACTGCAAGACACTTGTTGGGGGTTTTTTTTGTAGTATTTGCTGCATGTATTCATACATACACACAGTAGGAGAACATGGAGTGTTATTTCTAGAATTATACTTCAACACTATCAAAATGCCCCACAATTTCAGTCACCTCAGACAGGCTGGCTGCATACACCAAAACTTTAATCAACTAGCATAAAAAAGACAATGCATTATATGCAAGAAAGGACTCACAACTTAACTAATATGCTGAATTGCTGCCTACATTACTTAATTTTACAGGACGCAAAATAAAATTCAACCTAGTGACGTTATGCGACAGACGACCTAATTACGTATGCTTTTATTTTCTATCCGGCATCCCTAAACCCTATCCCATATACGATTCTCTGTAATATTTCCGATAGCCTCGACAGCATTCACAGAGCAGACATTAATTCCGGTCCACTAACAGTTAACATACACTACTTAACTGGTCTGACATGTCACTCCCCTACCTTTTTGATTTATCGGAAGAAATACTTTTATAAGTCACTCTGAAAATCAAAAGGCAACCACGAGATTTTTTAATATACAGGCACAAAGAAAAGCGTACTTGCTTTTTCTTCCATCCCTCCCCCCTCCCCCCACGTCCTGACATTGAGCTTTTCCAATCATGCCAGAAATCAACGTCCAAACAAAAGTGAGGGCCTGGGCTACCGAACTCCGCACACTTTAGAGTTCGGTCTTCAGCTCAACCACGACCAGCAACAGGAAAAAAAATAATAATTCTTCACGTGAAAAGATCATCATCCAGCACGGGCACAACAATGGGACGAACCAAGTGTCAAACGCAACGCTGCCGACAGAACAGGTCAGGGAGCAGGAACCAGCAGAGCGCAGCCCCCCGCTCCAACCGGGTGGTAGTTTGAAAGCAGCTCGGCTCGTCCTGCTGCCCGAGCGCTTATCTCCTCGCCCAGCCCGTGAAGCCGAGCGGCGGGGGCCCGGCCGGCACGGCCTTTGTCGGTCGCCGGCGGACGGGCGGGCGGGCGGCAGAGCGTGCTACAGGTTGATAAGGACACCGGGGCTGCAGGCGCCCTGCCCGCAGCGGGAGAGCACCCACCAACAACTTGCGACGCGCAGGAGAGTTTCCCTCAGCGCTCACCGGGGGCTGCACGCTCCGGGCGACGCGCATATTCGTTCCCGGTGTTTGTTTCGTGTTTACCCCCCCCCCTTCCCCCCCTCTCGCTTTCTCCTCCCTGTCCGGCCATCTTGGGCCGACAGCAGCAGCCATTACTTAACTAAATGACAGGGCCAACAACTTTTCGCAGAAACAAACATCTCTCTCACAGGGCCGGGCAGGCTCCAGCCACCCGCGGGACCGCCCCGCTCCCCGCCAAGCCGCCCCGGCGGCGGGGACGGCGGGGGGGGCCCCGGCGGGCGGAACGCGGTGCTCGGCCGGGAGGACCCGGCGGGCGGGAGGCAGCCGGGCCCGCGGAGTAAACAACTCACTCGGCGGCGGGCTCCGGGACCCGCTCGGCGCCGCGCCTGCCCCGGTCCCCCCCGCTCCCTCCGGCTCCGGGGCGGCTGCCCCCCCCCCCCCCCCCCCCCGGCTACCGCCGCCGGGCAGGGCACGCGCAGCCGCCGGCCCCCGCCGCGCGGGGCGAAAATCACGCGGGAGGGTCCGGGGAGAGGCCAACGTCAGCAGCGCCTCGCGCGCGCCCTCCCCCTCTCCCCCCCCCGCCCTCCTCGTCCTCCTCTCCCCCCCATCCCCCCGCACCCCCCTCCCCCCGCCGCGCCGCTCCGCGTTCGCTCCCGGACCCGGGCTCTGGCCCCGGCACTCTCCCGTCCCGGGGCTGGACGGACCAGCTCCAAGCGTCCGTAGCGGAGTCCCGCAAGGCCGCAGCCCCTCCGTCCCGCACCCGCCCCGCTCGGTTCGGCTCCCTCCCGCGGGGGAGGGGAAGGGGCAACGGCGGCAGCGACGCGCGTGGAGACCGCGGCGGGGGGCGACGCGGCGGGGGGGAGATCGGGGCCGTGCGCGCCCGCGGATGTGGCGGTGCCCCCCCACACGCTCGCGCCCGGGTGCACGCTCGCACGCACACGGTCACCGTGTGGGCCCGGGGGACCGGACGGGGGGGGGGGGGGGGGGGGGGGGGGGGGCCGGGCCGACTCCCTCCCCTCCCCCCCCCCCGTTACCCCCCCCTCCCCCCAGCCCGCTCCACATCCAGCCTGGCGCTTACCTTTAACAGCAAGGCCTTCGTTCTGGCGCCATCTTCATGAAGCCTCAGAAATCCGAAGAGTCGGCTGCAGGAAGGGAGCGGGGCGGGAGGGAGGGGAGAGAGGCACAGGCGTTAGCGAGAGTCAGCCCCCCGCACGGGCAGGCGGGCGGCGGGCTCGCTGCCGGCGGGGCGCGGGCAGAGCGCGGCGGCGGGGACTGGGAGCCCCGCAGACGGGCACACACGCACTCCCGAGCGGGGAGCCGCGGGCAGGGGAGGGGGGGGGACGCGGAGGGGAGCGCGGGCCGAGCCGGGACATGGAGGCGGCCGGGGCGGAGTGGGGAGCGGGGTACCTGTCGAGACCGGATAGGGCTTCTCTCTCCTCGGCTGTCAAGCTGGCGAAGTCCTCCTCGCTCTGGCCGCTCGCTTTCCCCGCCGCCATTTTCTTTTCCTCATCACCGAAAGGAGCAGCAGAGGCGGCGGCAGCGGCGAGCGACACTCCGCACGATTTCATGGAAACGCAGCGTAATTAACTCACGATCGCAACCCCCCCCCCCCCCCCCTGCGCGCCCCCAACACCCCCCAGCGCCGGGCGGGGCGGGGTGCCCGACACACACACGCACCACAACTTTTATTACAACAACAACAGCCGGCAGGGAGGGGGAGGGAGGGAGGGAGGGAGGGGAGAGGGAGGGAGGCGGGGGGAAGCCCCGCTGCTCGGAGGAGGAGGAGGAGGAGGAGGAGGAGGAGGGCGGGGGGAGGGAGGAGGGAGGGAGGGAGCCCCAGCGCTGGAGGCTCGGGGGAGGAGGCGGAGGCGGCGGCGGATGGCGTCGGAGCGGTGTTTACATGGCCGCGGCGCCGCCCGCCCCGGCGCGGAGGGGTGCGGGGAGCCGGTGTGAGGGGGAGCCCCGCCTCGCCCCGCCGCGCGGGCTGTGTTTGCCGCCCGCGCAAACTTCCCCAGCCGCTGCCCAAAGTTGTGGTAATTGTGTCACACGGCGAGCCCCACGCCGCCACCGTGACACCCGCCCCCGCCCCCCCCCACCCCCCCTCCCCTCCCCTCCCCGCCCGGGCCCACGCAGCCAATGGCCGCCTCCGCGGCGCCGCACGTGACCTTTGTTGACTTACGTCAGTCATAGCGCTCCTCACCGCCGCGCTTCGGTTTGGTTGGCCGTCGGCGCCCGCCTCCCTCGCCCGCCTCGTCCCATTGGCTGGCGTCTGAGGGAGGGGGCGGGGTTTCGGGAATCCGCGGCTTATGAGAGGTCGGGCGCGCCGTCAATCGGAGGAGCTTTCCGATTACCCAACGCCAGCAGGCTTGGCGTGCACCTTTAAAACCCGGAGGAGGCGGAGGGGGGGGAACTGTCGGGAGCAGCGGGTTTCGGGGGTGGGAGGAGGAGGAGGGCAGAGGGAGTTGCGTAATGGGGACTCTGGGTTGGGGGAGCGGGCCTCGCTAGCGCCTGGCGGGCGGGGGTCGTGCCGCCCGCGCGGCTTTGCCCTGGCTCGAGCGTGGGGCGTGGCGCTCTTGGCACAATCGGGTAATAATGGCGTCCCCGCGCGGGGAGCAGGGACGGCGCTGGCTCGGGCTCCGCGCGCTCGGGCCTCAGGAGAGGAGGAGGAGGAGGAGGAGACGTCGCCGCCTGGGGGGAGGGGGGGGGAGGGATATAACGGCCGCGCAGGAGGGCGTTGGCGGCAGAAGCGCGGGCAGCCCCCGGGGCGCGGCCGTTGAGCTCACCCGCCCTGGGGAGCGGAGGCACCGGTGTCCGGTCTGCGGCTTTCGCAGCGGGACGGGGACTTTCCCGCCGCCACCGCTCGCTGCGGGGGGGGGGGGGGAGCGGCCTTTGGCCCGCCCGCGCGGGCAGCCGAGGGATGGGCGCGTGGCGTGGCTCGAGGCGTACTGCGCGCGGATCGGGGTGGGAGGGGCGCCGGAGGGAAAGCCGCCCCTCCCCGGCAGCCAGTGACAGGTGCCTCGCGGCCGTCACGTGGGTCGGGGGCGGGGCGGGCGCCGCGCGAGAGCGCCGTGGCGGCCCACAGGCGTGAGGGCGGGGAGGGCGCCGGGGCCGGGCGGGGAGGGCGCCGGGGCCGGGCGCGGCCGCCGCCTCCCTCCCTCCCTCCGGCCGGGTGGTGCTGAGGCGGCCCGAGGATGCGGAGCGGGGTGGGGGGGCTGGGCTGGTTCGTAGGAACGCGCGAAGGACCGAAGCCGGGCTTCCGGGAGCCTGTCACGCGTGAGTAAATCTCTGAATTTCCTGGTACCTTGGTGGGGAAGGGGGTTTGCGTGCTCTGCTTGCTACCCCTCTGTTGTGAGGCCGAGCCTACCCGCGGTCCTCCTCGTGGCTTAAATGCTACCTGGGGATTTCTTGGTTCCTCGACCCTTGCCAGCTTACCCAGGGCCTGCAGGGTGCTGTTTCTCTCTTTACGGTCCCGTTTATTTGCCTGTACAGCCAGGAAGCGCTTGGGTTTTCTCAGCGGGGTTTTTGGAAGCCATTAGATCTTGCCCCTGCTGTGGTGCTTGTGAGATCAGCCTTTTGCAGGTGTGTGTGGGCACAGCTTGCTGCTCCTACCCATTTTGATGAAAACAGATCAGTGACAATTTTCTGTAACGCCACTGTATCGCTTCTCCAGTGTCTAGCTGCAGCCCCGTGACTGGGAAGACTTCTGTGCCAGTTGAATTTCCTCTGCTCAGAGAGGGGCCTATTTTATGACTGCCAGGCGCTCTGAAGCGTTGGTGAAGCTATTAACTGCCTTTGAGAATTAGATTAATAAAGTCAAAGGCCAAACTGTGCAAGACGTGTTCAATCACAATGCTGCTGCTTGCTGGGTTTTATCAGCCCTTTTTTTAATTGCCACCATCAAATCGTGTACTCATGAAATTGAAGCATGTTTCTGCCACTGTAGGTGTTACAGCTAATATTTACATGTCAGTGACACTTTCCAGAGGGATCCCCAAACGCTTTCTGGTCGTGACAGTGTCGATAGCACAGTGCAGAGACACTGCAGAAGTGTGTGAGGGCTATGCTGCTTCCCGGTATACTGACTGGAGATCTGGTCAAGACAGTCTCGAATAATGCAAAACAGGTCTCAAAGCAGTATGTCATTGCACCTCTTAGAATCTTGTCATGTACCCATGCTTTCTGATGCAAATGCAGTTAAAACAAAAAAGTACCTGAGTTTGCTAAGGTTGTGTAACTTTTTAAAATAGCCAGCAGCTAGTTGGTTAAAATATTGGTATAAGAGACAGGCTTTTGTGTTTAAAGTACTTCTGAGTTTAGAGTCCAGATAAAAAACAAATTACTTCTGGTTCTAGGAAAGGGCCATGGTCTATCAATAGTGAAAACAGAGCTATGATCAGACATCTATCTTCATCTGTATTTTGACTGCTTCAGTCACACTTTTTCTCAGCAGTGCTTCCTGAAATGCCCAACTCAGGGGCAAGAAATCTACTGATAGGTAATGTGCTAAAAATAAGATATTTCAGCACAGACTGTTTCTGAGGATTTTGACCGAGGTTTTATGTTTCCACTTTGCAGTATCCTGAGTATAAATTAACAGAAAGCATAGTAGACTATTTATTAGTACAAGGAGGGTAACTTCTAAATTACAAAGCAGTTTAGGAGAATTTGTAGAAGCATAAGTGAGTATTAGTTCAACTGAAAGTAGAATGAGAAACTTCCATGCACCTGAAGTCACAACACCCAAGTTACTCCTCTAGTACTCTCAACACCACTATTACTCCCAGCATCCTGCCTGTATTGCTTGAATTGAATTTCTACTTGCTTTTTTTTTGTTATTGGAACTACTGTTTGGATGACTTAAGAGGTACCATAAAGGCTTATGTATTGTTTCAACTTTTCAAGCTTTATCCAAAGCTCAGCTTCTTTAATAATAGCAAGAAAAGCTTGAAAATCCATACTGAAATGGATGCTCCCTGCCCTTGCAGACAGTCAATTAACAATTTTGGGAGCTAACATTGATACACTATCATGTATATGAAAGGCGAGAGACTGTTTCAGACAAGTGTGATGCTGGCCTACCACTCTGATAATGCCCTGGAAGCTGACCTCAGAAGGAGTAAGTCCTTAAACTCTTAAGAAGGAGACTGCACTGTTGTTCTGTATCTATCAAGTATTAGTTAACTTGTTAGGCTTTAGCTTAGTTTAGCTTTCAAAGTCATCTGTCAGTTTTCAGAACTGTTTTGCTACCTTCTGTGTGAAAGTTACAGACCGATAGAACTCTTGGACTGAACAGTACTCTCTGGATCCCTTTTCCTGCATGTTTTCACCCCATTAGTTTTCCATGCAGAGTTTCTTTGTGTATTCCTGTACACTGTGTCAAGTGTTGCCTGGTCATGCTTGCAAGGCTCGCCCAGTCTGTTAAGAGAGCGAATGCTGTTATTGTGTGTGTAGTTGCAGAGTAATTTATGCTAGAGTGAACTCTGTGTTCCAATTAGGTGTTTGGCATGCTGGTCATTCTCTGCAGCTTGAAATTGAGATGCCAAGTTAATGTGCCACTTCTTGAAAAGTAATGTTAGAAATGCCAGAAGTTGGTTCTAGAGTTCTCCTTATAAATAAATACACAACACCTGACATCTTTTCAAGCTGAAAAGCAACTCCTGAAATCACTGTGAAAAAGTTCATACAGAAGAAGCTTCAACACTGGGATTCAAGCTGTCATCTCACTTGATGTCAAAGGTAGTTGTGGTATCTCAAGCATCCAGGTTCACTGGCAAATAGGACAAGCCCGAGCACATATATTGGAACTCAGTCTTGGGAAGACAACTTCACATAGCATGGAACAGGGGAAGGGTGACCTGTTCCAGATCTACTTCTTTTTTACTCTCAAATATTTTTGCTGGAGCTGATGGCAGTGATCGAGTGCTTAGCTTGCCATTGTCAATTTAGGAAGGACCTTTTTAGAGATGGTGGTGATCCTACTGGTTTTTTATGAGCAAGAGTATGATAGCCTGTCATGAATGTTCATCACAGGTTCACTGTAAGCCTGTTGATAGGAAGTCCTGCCTGGAGGCTTGTTTGCTGCAGTAAATACTGTCTAGCATCAGGAATGCTGCTTCTCGCAAAGCAGGGAGCCCCTTGCTGCAAGTCTCCTGAATGACAAGCGTGGAATGCCTGATCTCCTTTTTGCTGTGTTACGATCTGGGACAAGACGAAGTAGCAGTTAGTTAGAGATCGGAGCCCTGCAAATTCAGTAGATTTTTCTGCAGAGAATTATACTTTAAAAAAAAATATTGTATTCAAAATGTAAAATGTTTTGGGCTACTTGTATGTAAAATGTGGGGGAGCAAATGGACTAATAAATATTCAAAAGTTTTAATGTGTGCATCTCCTTAAAAAAGACCATTGTGGATTTAAACTCAAAAGGGTTAGCTGGTGGGAGTATATGACACTAGTTTGTTTTAGCTATACCTGATCTTCTCACAACTCGGGGTGCAGAGCTGCCCACGTGCCTTCTTTGTATTTGCTTTTGGACTTAAAAAATGAAGAGAGCATTTCCTTGAACTCTCCAAATGTTCTGTGTAGTATCATGCAAAAAGAATTTTTTTTTCTTTCCTAGAGGCAGTTACTTCAGTTTGTCAGCTATAGTCTGCAGGCTGAACTTCCTTATACATCTCTCAGCATGGATAAGCTGGTAAAGCAACCACTCTCCCTGTTTTCCTGTGACATGGAATTCTTCCTGGACAAGGCAGCTACCACCAACTCACTTTCTCAAAACCACATTCTTTGCTGGACAAATCTGGCTTGATATTCAGTGTCTCTATAGCTCTTGCTCTTCAGAAGGGCAGAGGTTCTGTGCAACACTTCTGTGGTCATATCAAGTGTATTGAAAAGCCACACTTGCTCCATGAAGATTTTCTGGGTCACGATGTATTTCCGTGGATGACTACTGTTCTCTTACTGTCTGACCTCTTAATCAGATCCATTCTCACATACATGCTTATTTACAAGAATAGTGATTAACAGAACCTATGGGTTATTAGTAATGTATTTGGTGTGATTTTCAAGTCAGGTAGCAAATTTGGATGAGCAATACAGCAATCCCTGCTGGATACAATTGAAATCTCATGGTCTTCTGTAGTCCAAGACGTGCTTGCTCGTCATCTACAGCAAGATTCATTATTTCAGTCCCTGGAAAAGCGATGGTGCTTGAAGTTAGGCGTATCACTTAGAACTGATCTTTCACTCCTGCTTTTTGAAGTTCTTTGCAGCTGTAAGCTATGAGCTGCTAGGGAAATGAGGGTAACGGTCACCTCCTTATGCTCACATAGGAGTATCAAACAACTTGGGATGCACATGTGATCTCTACTGATGCCACTGCTTAAAAAAAAGAAGTTTTCTAGATGTGGAGTCAACATGATGCTTTTAGTACTTCAGATGACCTCTGACTATAAGGCAAATCCTTTTGCAGTAACCCAGGAGAAATGTGACAAGACAACAATCTTGGATTTGTGTGACAAGGTATACACACTGAAAAAAACAGCAAAAAAAGCAAGCTAACAAAAAGAACCCACAAGATGCCATTATGTGTCTTACAACATATAAATCTAACATTGCATTATTGCCACCTTGCCAGATTTTAATCACGCTGCCTGAAATATATGACTGTTGGGCATACAAGGGAAAGTAGCATAAACTAACACAACCTGACAATAGGTTAGTCGGGGAGAAAGTTGCCCCTTTGTTTAACCTTCCATATTCATTAACAGGTTTTTTTACTGCATCTTTATTCTTACTGCTCTTTTCTGTGTTTAGGGTAAAAGCAGAAAAGTTTAAATTACTAAATTACGTTCTTGAAATTGGGAACAAAAAAACCTGCAGTGCTTCATTTTTCTGTTTTAGTAGTAGCTCCCATGTTGTCCAGGAGCTCGTGATAAAATGATCTGCAGTTTGCATGTTCCCCGTACTACCCTCATTAAAGTTCTGACAAGTGTTGTGTGATGATCCATGTTACATTTTGACAATGGATGGTGGTCAAGAAATTAGGTGAAACTGATCTTAAAACCCAAGAGTTTGGGTTTTTTTCTCCAAAATGCACAAAAAAGTCAAACACTTTTGCTAGCTATAAGAAAAAACAATAGATGTGTGGAAGTAGTTATTGGAACTAGAAAATGTTTGCAAAAGTGTCTTTCTGATACTCTTTATACTATGTTGGTGAACAAATTGCTCTTCAATCTCAGAAATACTTTACTAACTTAGAGTGGTGAGGGGACTAAAAGCGAGCTGATCTAGGAAATGCATTATTACTGTGAAGGTATTTTTTATTTATGGATGTGTTAGATAACTAGTCATCACTAAATGGTTTAGTTATAGGCCTTACTTAGTATTGTTCTGTCTTGCTTCAATCATATAGTAATTTTTGTCACTTGCCCTCTCCTCCCCGTGGTCAGCTTGATTTTAATGTGGGTTGTATCTGAAAGGCTTAATGCTTGAATTAATCTGGAATTTAAGTGGTGATTCATAGGCATAAGAAGTACACATAGCTATCACTTAAGCAGTAATATCTGTCACTGTGCAGTGTGTCAGCAGAAATCGTAAAATTTCCCTTGAGCAACAGAAACTTCAAGGAATTGTTACTTATTTAAAAATAACGAACAACGTGTCAGCAATTTAACCTAAACATGGAAAACCATGAATTTGTATGCATAACCTTAAGTGTATTTTGAGCCGTTTCATGAAATTCAGAAATAGGGTTTTCTGGATATTCTGTAGATTTTCTGTGTAAGATAGACTAGTTCTCTGCATGCTAACATGAACACACGTACTTGTTGGCTTAAGTTCTGCCAGTAGAAGAAGCAACTGTTAGAAGAGCTACCACTATATCATATTTTTTGCACTCTATTGATCTCTGATATTATACTAACTGACAGTTTCTGCAGAGTTAGAGCAATAAAGAATAAGAAAAATTAAACTTGTCCAGGAAGTGGTTCCTTTACAGTGCTTCTGCTAGTACAGTTTTTGTAATCACACCAGTTCCTTCCTCACCCCTCTGTCCGACAGTTTCGCCTGTGTCCATTGGTGTGTATTCCAAATGTGGGCATCCTCGTGTTTATCATTTCAGAAGGTAAGGAGGTAAGTGTCCACCCTCCTACTAGGAACTGGATGTGGCAGCTTATGACATACCACCTTCCAAGGAAGTCACCCCTTTGACAGAAGATGATCATGAACAGGTATCTCTGCTCTTCAAAAACCATGCAAAAAAAGTGAGCTTTCTTGCCTTTGTAACTATGCAGGAATTTGATACAACTGTTGAGAAATTGATAATAACACTGTGTTTACATTAACTTCTCGTCTTCTTCAGATCGACAGTTGTAGCTCCCCTGTAACTTTATAGAATTTGGCAGATGCTATGGAGGGGGGAAGCAGCATTGTTTCTACGGCTAGGTATTTAGATACATATTGACTTAACATCAGATGCTAGGCAAATACCTTTGTAGCCTGCTGGTTTTCTGGCTTGCAAGTGAAAACAAGTAAATAACATTCTGAAGCAAAGTTAAGGGGTTTTGTGTAAACATTTGAAAGGAGGTGTTCATGATGCTCAGCAAACTAGAGGAATGGATATCTTGTTTAGTTTTTGTAAATCCTGGAACAGAATGCAATATTATCCAAGATACATTATTATCTGATATTTTTGTTTTTCTCGTAAAGCAGAGGATGTCACATGCTCTTACTGGATTTAATTTAGTGCTTTATAGACAAATCTGTATTGAGTTTCTGTGAACTACTTATTTTAAAAGCCTGAACTGTTGTGTATGATGCTTTTGTTAATATTCATGCAGATGCCTAAAAACAATAAAACCTTCAATAACCAATCTGAAAAACTAGTTTGGTTGCAGTCTCTGAGTCTTTCTTATCCATTTCCTACTACATCAGCCTATGCAGCAACTTTCAAAATCTGGTAATTTGCACAAGTAATGGTGCATATTGGATCTTGTAATCACGCACAGAAACAAGTTTTAAAGGTACAAATATCAGAAGGGGCTCTGTGACATTGGGTATTCCTTGTCCGGAGTTAAGGCAGTGGCTCAGGAAGTTCTGTTGTACACTTACTAGACACAGACAATGACAATTCTCCATCCTTGTCTAAAGACAGTTCAGGATTCCCTTAGAGCAGTTGGTGAGTCAGGGGCCATTTCAGATAAAACAGGATGCTTAAATTTGAAGAGTGTTGCTGTAGGGCATGCAACTTTTTATTCTCTTACATTTAGAATTTTATCTAAATAAGGTGGCATCCCATCAATTTGATGCATAGAACTCAATGAGTAAGGAACAGGCTTGTACCCAAAGCGTGTAAACTTTTCATTGTGTGTGAGTGGAAGATAAAACAAGTCCTATACTAAAACACCAAACTAATAGTTGATTTTTTTTTCTACAAAATTGCTACTGTCAAGAGGTAGATTCTATTTAGAAGCTCTGTAGTGATTTGTGTTCCACTGTGTCTTCTGCGTGTCAGTAAGAGTTTGATCAGGCCTCTAACAGAGCTGAGGACTGCAGGAGGGCATGAGGAAGACAAGTAAGCTTGATGTTCATAAAACCAGAAGCTAGCCCTGCCTTTAAGTGTACATTTTCCCTTGCTTCCCCCACCCATCAGCTGCATTTTATTTGAGAACCTGTGAATCAGGAAATTGCTAGTTTAGGAATGGTTGAGAGAATTTCCTATCTTAAAATTTCTCAAGGTATGATTTGATCTTTGAACATTTGCAGTTGTGTATCTGTTTGTATAAGTACACTTGGTAGTACTAAATTTGGGGTGTGAGCAGTTCTTCTCTAGTGTTTTGTTTTGTTTGGGCTGTAAATTAGTCCTGTAGTGATGTACGCTTGTAAGCAAAGTTAAAGTGGAGTCTTTCTTTCTGTGGATATATAGTTCCAAATGGAAAGCCGGGTGAGAGGAAGGAAATTGTCGTTGGTCTCAGGGGGAGAATAGCCTCTTGGGAAAGGGGGCAGCAAGGGGCATCTTCACTAAAAATGAGTAATATTTTCCAAAGCCTTGATGTGTTTAAATCAGTACATCTACCAGAGGTGGATACAGAAAATTTTACTATAAGTTGTGGATTTAAATCTTCATACAACAAAATCGATGTTTGTCCAGTGGCCTCTTAGTAAGAAGAAAGTCCCTCTAAAGTCAGCCTCACCTATGTTCCTGGAAAGATGATGGAACAGTTCATTCTAGAGGTCATCATTAAGCAAGTTGAGGAAGAGAAGGTTATCAGGAGTAGTCAGCACGGATTCACCAAGGGAAAACCATGCTTGACCAATCTGATAGCTTTCTATGATGGCATGACCAGCTGGGTAGGTGAGGGGAGAGCAGTGGATGTTGTCTACCTCGACTTCAGCAAGGCTTTTGACACAGTCTCCCATAGCATCCTCCTAGGGAAGCTCAGGAAGTGTGGGCTGGATGAGTGGTCAGTGAGGTGGATTGAGAACTGGCTGAATGGCAGAACTCAGAGGGTTGTCATCAGCGACACTGAGTCTGGTTGGAGGCCTGTAACTAGTGGGGTTCCCCAGGAGTCAGTACTTGGCCCAGTCTTGTTCCACTTACTCATCAATGACCTGGATGAAGGGACACAGTGTACCCTCAGCACGTTTGCTTATAGCACAAAACTGGGAAGAGTGGCTGATACATCGGAAGGCTGTGCTGCCATTCAGTGAGAGTTGGGCAGAGAGGAACCTGATGAAGTTCAACAAGGGCAAGTGCAGGGTCTTGCACCTGGGGAGGAACAACCTCATGCACCAGTACAGGCTTGGGGCGGACCTGCTGGAGAGCAGCTCTGTGGAGAGGGACCTGGGTGTCCTGGTGGACGACAGGTTGACCATGAGCTAGCAGTGTTGCTCTGGCTGCCAAGAAGGCCAATGGGATCCTGGGGTGCATTGAGACAAGTGTGGCCAGCAGGTCGAGGGAGGTTCTCCTTCCCCTCTACTCTGCCCTAGTGAGGCCCCATCTGGAGCACTGTGTCCAGTTCTGGGCTGCCCAGTTCAAGAAAGATGAGGAACTACTGGACAGAGTCTGGCGGAGGGTTACGAAGACAATTAGGGGACTGGAACATCTCTCCTGTGAGGAAAGGCTGAGGGAGCTGTGCTTGTTTAGCCTGAAGAAGAGAAGGCTGAGAGGGGACCTTACAGATGCCTATAAGTATCTGCAGGGTGGGTGTCAAGAGGATGGGGCCAGACTCTTTTCAGTGGTGCCCAGCGACAGGACAAGGGGCAATGGGCACAAACTGAAGCAGAGGAAGTTCCGTCTGAACATGAGGAAGAACTTCTTCCCTCTGAGGGTGACGGAGCACTGGAACAGGCTGCCCAGGGAAGTTGTGGAGTCTCCTTCTCTGGAGATATTCAAGACCCGCCTGGATGACGTCCCATGCTGCCTGCTATAGGCGACCCTGCTTTGGCAGGGGGGTTGGACTAGATGATCCCCAGAGGTCCCTTCCAACCCCGACCATTCTGTGATTCTGAGTATTGCTTCCTCTCAGTTAAAAGCAAAAAATCTACATCCCCTGTTCCCCTGTTGAATTCACATGCTTACATGTAATCATGCAAGTTTACCACTTTTTACCACAAAAATATCGATGCAATTGGCACTGTTTTAAATACGTCAAAGTTTTTAAAGTCTGTGGATACATTTCTTCTTCTCAAGGATAGTGTATGTAAAAAGGACTAGGGCATAATCTTGAGAAATTTACGTTGGCACTGCTCAAATTATAGTCATTCCTTGTACAAAAGGAGGACAAAGGTTTTATTACAAAATTTAAATGCTATTGTTGTAAATTATGTTATTGGTTCCTTTTTTTAACAAGCAATTGGGTTTGCTTTTATTACATATCCTTTCGATGCAGGTGCATTTGCAGTGAGTAATCCCACCTTGCAAAGGACCTGAACCTGCAAGTTACGGAATGCCATCTGAGGAGACTTTCTGCTCAGCCCTTGGCAGGATGGAGTCCCATTTTTAATGGATCAGTTCAGACGAGCTTGCAAAGTTTGAATGCTTATCAGAACTCCTTTATTCAGGAAGTTGAGCAAGAAACAGGTTTTCTTGCAAATTCAGTCTTGTTCCTAGTTTATGTTACATCAGCCCATGTTAAAGGAGATATCCTGCACTGTTGTGCTTCTGTTCTCTCTGAAAACTTTATTTACTGCAATATGCATCATTAGTGAAGAACAACTCTTACCTCTCTACTGTTAAGCCTCTTTTATGAATCAGCTGAATTTTTTCAAGTGTATTTCTGTTTAGGGTTATTAATTTTGCAGTGTAAATGCTAACTGTCAGTAGCCTGCAAAAACATACAGGGAAGATACGAGCAGGATGATTACAATTTCTGTCTCCTGGTTGGAGGGGTTTGCTTTCGAATGCTGCCGTGCATGGGGGTGGTTTGGCAGGGCACGGAGATGGAGGTCACAGCAGCAGCTGGCGAGTCACAAACAAGTGGGTGAGGAGAGAGCCACGTGCACAAGGTGGATTTGACCACTGGTTGGATAGAGGCCTTTTCTGTGGCCAAATTCTGGACTAGTCACTTACTCCAACTTTTCCTTCTGTTGCTGTCATAGTTTTCAACTACTTGCGTAAAACATGAACATTCTGTTAAAATGACAAGGTGTCTGCCAGCAAGCAGAAATGATCAGATCGTTTGGTTTTGTTTTCTTTAGGGTTTTTTCCCATCTTAGTCAAACCAATGACTATGACAGCACTTTGTCAAAAATTACACAGCTGTGTAACCAATGTGAAGGCACCTCAGAACATGGCTGTGTGACGTTTATTCCGTTACAGCAACCCCTGCCGCTGACGGTCCCTTCCCAGTCGCTGGTCCCAACCCTACACGGCAGTTTGCCCCAGCCAGTCCTCAGCGATACGGATTTAACTGTTTACGATGCCATGCTGGAAATTGAGTCAAAGTCATTGAAGTAACCTCAGTTAAAAAACCCAAACAAACCAGCCAGCCCCCCTGCAAAAAAAATCCAACCACAACAGCAACAAAAACCCCCAAACTTCCAGAGGGAGGTGAAAGCCACTTCCAGACAACTTGTATGGTAATTATTCACATGCAATATTGTGTAGCACACTGAAAATTGTTTAAGATAATTTTAATATGAAATTAAATGCCAGAACAGATAATACAGTGATTGTATTATTGGGTAGCATACTGAATTCAATTAAAACATGTCTTGTTAATAAATCTTACATCGTTGCTGGCTGCTGCTGTGAAGAATCCTGAGATTCTTTTGTAAGGAGGTCCAGGCTGTTCATAACAAGCTGGTTGACTGATGCACAACACAGAAATGTGATTGCATCTTGGGAGGCTGAGTGGAGATTGCTATCACAGGAATAAAAACTAAGTTAAAATTACAAAAACCTGGAACCTCTAAAAGCTTATGAGGTATAGAAATAACCTACTACTAACTCCTTACTACCTCTAAGTAATTGTTGATTTGGTTGCCGGTCAGTCAGATTTTAAGTTGGGAGAGTTGGACAAATTGTTGCTGGTCTTTATCATGAGCTCTTTTTTTGTACTGTTCCTGTACCAATCACAGAATCACAGAATGGTCGGAGTTGGAAGGGACCTCTGTGGGTCATCTAGTCCAACCCTCCTGCCGAAGCAGAGTCACCTACAGCAGGCTGCAGAGGACCTTGTCCAGGCGGGTCTTGAATATCTGCAGAGAAGGAGACTCCACAACCTCCCTGGGCAGCCTGTTCCAGTGCTCTGTCACCCTCAGAGGGAAGAAGTTCTTCCTCGTGTTCAGACGGAACTTCCTCTGCTTCAGTTTGTGTCCATTGCCCCTTGTCCTGTCGCTGGGCACTACTGAAAAGAGCTTGGCCCCATCCTCCTGTTACCCACCCTTCAGATATTTGTAAGCATATATTAGGTCCCCTGATGCAGCAGCCGTTGCTGGGAATCAAAACCCTGATCCACACACAAGGAGGAATAGGTCTTTTTTCAAGATAACATGTTTGAATGCTGTGTTATCTATGCACGCAGCTCTTTCCTAATGGAGCATGGTCGAAAAGGAGCACGATTCCGCACAGCTGGCAAGGCTAAAAAGGAAACAGCATCTACCAAATGATGCAATTGGTAGATTGTATAGGAAAATAACCTACACTCTTCTTTCATTCTAAAGAAAACTCTACCAGGGTTCTCTCATCTGATTACTGTTCATATAAACTTCTTTTTTTTTCCATGTAGTGAGTTTTACAAATCATGGCATTATTTATAGAAAGTTTTAGGAAAGAATTTGTGTCTTATAACATATATTAATTCTTAAGTTCATTGAACTAATCACTCCATCTTAAGCCCAGCTTTGAAGAGTTTCCATTACACTTATTCAGAAGTGTAGGAATCATAGCTAAGATGTCAATTCAGGAAGGTGTTTGAAGTAATGATAAATGAACAATAAATACTATAAGGATTAAAGATTAACGATTAAACTTTTAACTGCTATCAGCTAGCTTTGCAGCCTTAATACATGGGCTATGATTCCTGCTCTACATTAACATTCAGAAAGTTTTTCACCATGAACATGTAATTGTTTGTATTAGAAGCTTAACTGTTGTATGCGAAATTAGAATCATGCCTATGGGTATTTAAAATGGAAGAATAATACCAGCTAATGACTTCAGTGTAACTCGTAAAATTACATCAGGGAGAGTATTTCAGATTTTGCAGATTGGCTAAATTTATATTGATGAGAAATATATAAGATTTAGCTCAGTAAAATTTAATGAAACCAAGCATATATTGAGGAAATGAAAGTGTACAGGCTTATTTGTTGCAATGTGTGGAAATTGGTTAACTTTTTATCTGAGAGAGAAATGAAGTTCTGCTTTATGGAAATTTCTGATTATTCTTCCGAAACGTTGTTACTTCTTTTGACGTAAATAGTTATATGTCCTGCGGATAGGTTTCTTTAGTAAATTAAATGTATCAAACTTGCTTTTTCCTCACAGACAAACATTACCCGGAGTACACAGACACATATTCCTTTGCAGAAAGAACTGAGTCATTTTGAAATACAGAAGGAAACTAGAAGAGTTTCTGTTCAAAGTTCCAAGTGTTTTCTAGAAAAATGCTCCATCACTTTTCTGGCTGTTTTCAACTCCGTAACATCCTCTTTTGCTGAAAGATACACACACCTACTCTAAAGAATACCCAGCTCATTGCGTTGGGGAAGGTCAGTAGGCTCTAGCATTCAGGCCCTGGCAAAGTTCATTTGCATTCATCATCTGGTTTGCCATATGAACTACAATTTGTATCATAGGTTTTGTTTTAATTACTCCCAGTAGTACAACTGCTTCTCACTTTTATCCTCAGTATATGGTATAACTGCACCCTCCAATTTCAGCAAAGTTTTGCTTAGTCTAAACTGGCGGGTGCTGTAAATAACTTCGTGCTATGAAAGGTATGAGAGCATTTTGGATGTTGATATTAATTGCAAAGAACCAAGAGGTTCAAGATAAAAATAGGATCAATATTTTGGACTTCCTAGTGAAGATACGGAATCTGAAAGGATTAGAGTAGAATTAGTTAATGATTTATTTATTTATTTGTCAATTAATATAATTAGTTGGAGAACTTATAGTAAAATACTGGACACTTGAAAAGTGTTAAAAAAACAGAGATGCAGATTCAAATGCTTTAATGAACCAGATACAACTTCCAGGCAATCACTGGATGCAGGAGTGCTAAAACAGAATGAGATCAATCTCAGTTTTAAAGTTGAACAGTTTATTCAGAGATTGAATCAAATTAAGAGCGTGTGTGTATGTTCTACTAGCACAGAAATAACATAGCGAATGAACAAAAAGGTAAGCCTAATAATGTTATCCGTAGAACATCTGAAAGGAAGTAGAACAGAACAACATGTTTTAACCAAACAGCTCACAAAGCAGTCCTCTGATATATCAGAGCTAATTAGGACAGAGTCCAACAATTACAAAAGATATTTA
This sequence comes from Opisthocomus hoazin, assembly GCF_030867145.1. Taxonomy (NCBI): domain Eukaryota; kingdom Metazoa; phylum Chordata; class Aves; order Opisthocomiformes; family Opisthocomidae; genus Opisthocomus; species Opisthocomus hoazin. The sequence continues at coordinate 101,983,877 of NC_134414.1, read as the reverse complement.
GTTGTAAAGAGATACCCAGCAATGTTTTGTCTTATCTCAAGCAGATCATTAAAGGCTTCCTGTTATATTTCTTTATGATTTCTTTTCAGGAAAATCTATTACCCTCTCCTCAGGAGGAGATTGAGACCTACCAGAACAATTCATTTGGCGTACTCCCAGCCACCCCGTCTTCTGAGATAAAGCAGGGGAATAATAATAGCCTGCATGAATAGCTCTTGCAATAGCACTCTGCACTGATTGTTGCCTTGCCGCATTTTCCTCATCATGCTGCACAACATAGGTGCAAACTTTTGATCCAGTCGAATCTGTTGCACACGTGCGTGCAAACTTCCGAATGTATCAGGGAAGGCATCGCACCACAGAGTTGAGCCGTGAGTTTTGCCATAGCAGCAAGTTTGGGTACTGCTGGCTTAGCGTAGTCTCAAATTCACAAGGAAAAGATACCAGTTAATGCAGGGAGAAGAAGGGCTGGCACCATATAAGAAGTTTCTCAAAGTCCTTCTGTCAACACCATCTTTTGCTTTCATATGATTTTGCCTGTGATAGTGGCATGATAGTCTGGGGCACATTCCTTGAACAAAACAAAAGCAACTCTTTCTTCTACAGTTAATTAAGTCTGGATAGAACAGTCCTCCAGCAGCTTTTTGGGGGAGTTTTTCTTTCCCGTACATGAGAGAAATTGGGGGGGGGGGAATGGAGGTAATTAGCTAGACTGTATTCCAGAGTGATGCCGAAAGGTGTCATTGTTTATTTTTACACATAGATATCAGTATTTTAAAAATAACTTTTCAGCTGAACCTAACCTATTCTCATGCTCTCATTTGGCGCTTGTTCTTTTGCCCTTTCTTGGCCTTCCTCCACAGCCTTCTAATGGCAATCACTGCACAGTTCTCGTTCTCCACTCAGCCTTTGGATTTCCAACGCAAATTTATCACTCTTTTTGGGTATAGATGTGTGTGCTTCACAAGTATGATTTTCTGGGCTTCCTCCTTGTCACACTGTAAAGTTGATGCAAAGCATGTCCTGCCATTTTGCTAAGCAGAGGGAGAAGTTGTATAATCTCTTCAGAACAGATACTTCATTGCTACTTGACCTGTCTACTATCCACTGTTCTTAAGTCCTGCCCATACGTAATCTTACTTTTTAATGAAAAGTGTTTTGGTCTAGAAAAGGGAAGATAATGTCTGTGTGGTTTTTGTGTGGGTTTGTGCCCCTGCTTTATTTCAATTTATTCTTCAATAACGAAGCAACTGAGTATAATATTTAAAAATTGGTTCATTTTCTGAAATCAAGCAAACTTCATCCAAGCTCAAAATCCTGACAGTCAGTTCTAACATTTGCAAGTACACACTGAAGAAAAATATTTTGACATCTAGGCTGTCAGATGATCTTCCAGTAACAGTTATATCGTTCAGGGAGGGAAATGATAACTTCCAGAGTAATTTATTGGGAAAATAATACAATTACTGCAGTGAAACACCCTACTGGATGCTAGAAAAGTTACTTAGCATTTTTGCAGGGGAAGTAGTTGACTTCAGAACGTGGGTTATTCTTTTTGTGACAAAAACACAGAAAAAGAACTACTTGCCGGCAATCATCAATGAAGACTACATACCTGCAAACAGCAGTATCTTCACATACATTTGGGAAGCGTTAGGAACCTCGCTCTGAAGGATGTAATGCATAGAGAAAAGGGAAGGAGTGCTCGGGATTGTGCTCCTTACAGAAGAGGCTTGTGGGGCACAAAGGGTTGTGCATCAAATGCTTTACTTGGAATAATTTTTAATAGCTAGAGAAGTTCTTGGTGCTGTTTTGCTATGCCTGGAAAAACAGCGCTGTCTTTGGGCAGAGGTATTTCCTGGCATGATGCAACGACTGCTCCGTAGAGCTTTCACAGCTGTTGGTTTTGAATCTTCCAATTTTGCTTCACTGACATTTTTCATTTTTCTCCATCTGTTAAAAAGTAGTCTTGTTTTTGTGCAGAAGTATCTGAGCATTATGTGTAATGATAGTAGTAATCATTTCCAAAGTGTTTACAGGACTAAAGCCCAGGTTTTGTCGGCTGGCATGTTGCTGTTAGATGGTATCAGCCTGAGGCTGCATAGTGTGTTTGCTTTTAATCTAGCATACTGATTTATACATAAATTTAAGTAATTGTGGCTTCTTGGAAAGGAAATAAGTTTTTTCCATGCATTTTATCATGTAATTAACAATTAGTAAATTTGTTATCCTAGTTATTGCTCTTGTTGGAAGTGATGACAATAAAAGCCATGATTTTGCAAGAATAAGCAAGACCAAGTCATATAGGAAGACTGGCAACTTTAAAGATTATTCAGCACTTAAAGAAAGGTGTTTGTAACATAGACAATCTCCGCTTTCAAATTCTTCTCAACTCTGCCCTGTCTAATTAGTCAAACAAGCCTCACTGGAACTTACCTTTCCTTTGACAGTTAATGCCACTAGCAGTGCTCTGTTAAGCTGCTTCTTCCAGAGTTGTTTTTTTCAGTGCTTTTCCTGGTGCAGGAGATGTTTTCACTTTTCAGATAGGCGAAGCCGTTAGATTCAGTTGATGGAATTTACTCTGAGCTTTATGTGTTCTGAATCACTTATTAGAAACTACAAAATAAAATGTGTAAGACATGATCGTAGATTGTTACACCTTACCACATCTACATTGACCTTTTATTCTCTTGTCGTTTTTAGTGGAAAGACAACCTAACAAGTGGAACTTCCGTGTTTTATTAATTTCATTTATCTTCAGTGAAACTAAAAAATTAAAAACTTTTGCCATATTCATCTTTATTTATCCTCCTTATTTGTTCTTCTCTATTTCTTCTTCTTTTTCTGAGGCTAAACTGAAGAGGGGGAAAGAGAAGGCTGAGGGTGAAAGGAGGAAGGGAAAGGGTAGAAGAAAAGTAAAACCAAGGAGAAAATAAAAAAAAAATTGATACTTTTTCATGGAAAACCTATTTAAAGGGTTTACAGTTACTCCATATGGAATAACAGTAGTTTTGTCTTTTTTAAAAAAGTCTCTACCATTTCTAATGTAATCAGCATAGCTCCACCAAGGTCAACTGAGGACAAGCTATGCAAACTTTAGCCACTGTATTAGCCCATACTTAATACATTTTAGCATACTTCATCTGAGTTGACAAGATGTGCATATGGTATCTGAGTTACCAGACTGAAGGGCTGTATCCTTTATCCTTCCTCTCTGTTTCCTCACTGTCATATTTCACTCACAATCTTACTGTGTCCAACTTAGATTATCAGCCCTTTTTTGTCAATAAAGCATCCAGCATATTAAAATATTTTGTATAAGTTATTATCATAAGAAATTTGAGCCTATTTCAACTAATTTTTTTTTCTTTTTGCAAAATCATAGCCAGTTTTTAAAAGAAACAGTTTAAACTTTTTGAAATGTATTATGGATGTAGTCATGATTTATGTGCAGTCAGTTATTTTTGTATATATTGAAAAAACCTGACAAGTTTCTATCTCACATTTCATAAATCAGATTTTTCTGTATACAAAGCACATGTCAGAAATTAGTATCTAAACAACATGCCAGTTGGCTTCTCCATGTGGCAGCTTGTAAACAAAAATATTTGGGGACTGCGCATTTGTGACATGACGACATGTAATGCAGTGTACAAACACCAGTTATTTGGAAGTATCCTGTTCCCCTGCAATGAAAATAAAATGATAAATCATACTTGCACTGCTGTATCATGGTTCAGCTGGTGGAACTTTCCATATTCATATAGTACTGTTTTTTTTTCCAAATAGGTGTACTGAGAGATTAAATATTTTATTAGTGACCTATCTTTGCCTCAGAGTGGTATGTTAAAACTGATGTGCTTTGTACGTTTATCTTTAAGCTATTCTGAAATTTTTTTTCCCCATATTAGTGTGTTTCAATCAGAGACAAATTCTGGTTGTGCTGAAATCAGTGAAACATTTTGCACTAACCAGTGGGGTCAGGAATCAGCTGTCAGAGGGCAGGGGAAGAACATTGTTGCCTGCCGAAGCTGAGCTAAAACTGTGCAGTTGCCCAACAGGGAAGTCATGTTCTTGCTTCCACCGATGGGTGCGTTTCTGGTTGCATCTTTCATGCAGGCCTAGCGATCATGTGGCTGTGCAGAAAGCAAGATCAGCTTGCTGATCACGGGAAAGGAAAAAATGATTAATCTTGTGATAATTGCTAGGGCAAATGGTATCAGCTATTGTTCACGTAGTACAGATTCCAAACTGTGAATCAACATCTGTGAGGTATTTGAATTCAATACGATAAGAACTGAGAATACAAAATGCAATACTGCTAAGGTATTTTATTTAGTGAAACCCAAAACAAACTGGCCGAGTCTTGTGGAGAAGATGTAAAGGCACATTATTACATTTTTCTAATATAAATGCAGCTGGAAAAGGCTAATGAAATCATATTTAAAGCACAAAAGGTTGAGCAGGATATAGGAAGAAAACTAGAATGAACTGAAAGTAGTTGTTATCTGACTGAATGGCTCTTTAAATAAGCGTTGCAGCACAGAAACTTTCAAGCAGGGTTGAGGATCATCAATGGGCATAACATATTAGTACATCATAAAGTACAGTACATGAAAGTAATTTAAAAACCCGAAGCATTTTTACTGTTACTTAGTCGATGGAGATTCTTTTAACATTTTATCCGTTTTTTTGTTGTCAAGCCTGCAAATACATTAAACGTTTATAGGATCCTCTATAAAATTATTTCTTGTTGTTCTTTTGCTACTATGTCTCGTAAAATAGTCTCGCATTTATGTTTATGTCTTGTTATTTTTTGCGCCACATCCATTTTTGTGAAATCAAGAAATACCAAATAAGAAAAACACCATTAATGAACTGTGCTAAAGGTGAATAGCTTCTTAGTGTGGTGACCTGAGGGAAGAAAAGCTTTTTTTTTCCCCGCCCCCCCCAGATATTCCCATAAGTCAAAGTAATCATGGAAATATCTGAACCTTATATCCTTAATTTGCTTTCATAGGTTTCAAAATATCTCTGTTACTTTCAAGCTAATACTAATAATGTTTCCAACTGCCTATGTCTTATTTAATTAAAACAGAGTAGTTTCTTTTTACTATCTCAATGAAGTGATAAACAGACTTTGTAGGGTGAAGGCGAGACTCTAGATTTTGATGTTCCTGAAACTTCTTTAAGAATTTTAATAAATTCTTTATTGTTTTCTTCCTGTTGTATTAACACACTCTTCAGTGTTTTCTCTTTACAGTAGATGTCTGGAATGCCACATGCTGTTCTAAGGTTTCTTTTTTTGTAGTTGAAATGTTCTTTTTGCTGCTTTTTTAAGTCTGACTATCTTCCTAGTGTCTTTCTGTGGACTTTTTGTAGTTCAGACTTATTTAATTGATAAATAGTTTTGCATATAATTTTGTGTTCCCAGTTTTGCATTCTTGGCATAGCTAGTTTTGTAGTTATTTCAAAAGAAGAAAACAAACTTAAAAACTCAGTAAACCTAGCCAGTTACATGACTATCGAAAAGAGAAACACATGATTAGTCAGTGAAGCGAACCGTGGCAAGTAACTGGGACTTCGGTGGAACATTTGACAATATGTCGTTCAGTTTTACATACCTTAAGTAGAGGTTACCTGGAATGCAAGCCCTCTCCTAAACCAAGGATGAGAAAAAATGTCTCAGGCTGGAAGGAGCGCTGGGGGACATGGAGCAATGTTCTTGGTAAGTCATTTAGAAAAAAAGGAAAAGGATTATTATCACGTAGCATGAATTCTAACATGCAAACACCAGAGAGGAATGCAATAATGCAAATGCAGGACTGAAAACAACAAATGACAGAATTCTTGGCCAAGTGAGACTTAGTGCCACTAAGGCAATGCAATCAAGAACAACGCTGTTCCAGGGGAGGGACAAACCTGGATGACAGAAATGCTGAATGAAACCTAAGGAGTGGCATCAGGAAAGTATATACAGGAAAAAGACCAATGCAATTTTGAGTAGCAGAGATATGATGTTAAGAGGCCAACGTATATTGCCTTCTTTTCCCAAGGCTTTTGCAATCACATTTGAAATTCTGATTTCAGTTCCATCTCGATAGCAGAAAAGTAATAAGAGAATTTACAAAAGAAAGAAAACTGACAGGGAGATTAAAAGTTATGATTTAAACAGAAAGGTGTAAAAAAAAAAAAAAAACAAACAAAAAAAACCCCACACAAACAAAACACCAAACAACTGAAAGTGTTACTGGTTATCTTAATTAACAGTCTCTCAAGGAGTGGAGTGAGTAAACTCCCGAAAGTTTGGATCCCAAGGTTTGATGTTATGTGTTTACAGTTACAGAGATTAAAATTGTCAGGAAAAAAAAAGGAATATTGACCATGTTTATTGTGCTTCCTGGTTATCCCATTCCCAATATTTGCCAGATGCTTGTGTGTTCTTCTAAAACAGGTTTAAATATTCAGTATTGATATACAGTTGAAATACATAAACTGAGGAAGCCTTACAACATCAAGACGGGAACTATAGTGTAACTCATTAAATAAAAGAAAATAGATGAATTTTAAAAAGACAAGATTCAGGCTAATTATTAGCAAACATTTCGTTACTGATGTCTATATAGCAGCAGAAATTATATCTTTGAATATTTAAAACTAGATAGGAAAGGACATTGAAAAATCAGTGGTTAATTCTGTATTGGTTGGCTGTATTAGGATGACTAATAAAATAGGTTTTTGACATCTAAAATCTGTACTGCATCCAGGAAATTGAAACTGCATATACAGTGTGCAAGGGATACCAGAATTTGAGCCTATAATTGGTAAAATCCAATTATTTCAATTTGGCAAGACAATTCCAAAGTATTCTGTGCTGCATGAGAATGAAGACTATAAATAATGTATTTATTTTTTAATAAATAGGAAAGAGTAAACTTTGCCGTATTCTGAAATGCTCATAAATCACTGTGATTTACTGTGTCAGTCTTATTTTTCAGTTCTGCCATCTATTTCAGTTCAGCTTAAAGGCTGTACATATGGAGAGACTGACTACAAAATTTTCAATCTGTAGAAATCCAGATCTGATGGAAAAAAATTTCTGGAGGCCAAGCTTACCCCTTCACCTAGAGGGAGAAGTGGCAGCACTTTTAATTAGGCATTGTTCCAATCAAAACAGCATTCTGTTTATTAATTCAGGGTCTATGGGATATAGCTATGCCTCTGTATAAAGATGTATGTTGAGGATTCACTAGAGGGAAAGCAAATAACAGGGGTCAGTAGGAACATTTTATGTAGTTCAGATGCTGCGGAGGTGGGTAGCTGAGTTGGAGGTTACCCTGTTGTAAGAAGGGACGAAGAAGCACAGAAAATCAGTCACCAGTTAGTGTTTCTGCTGACCAGAGTGCTGGGAGTGAGTAGGGAGGTCGGAGCAGAATTTCAGCTTTATAGTGTGTTCTCTGTAAAAAGCTCCCTTTTGATGTGTCTCTCTCTTTCCTTCTGCTCATTTTTCATACCAAAGCTAAAACTTTCTTTCCCTGCCATTCCTCCATTTCACATCAGTTTGCAGCAGAGAGAATTAACTCTTCCAAACCAGGAGTCGATAACGTCTTGCTTCAGGAGATGCCTAATCACTGTGATGAATTGTCCTAAAAAATCACAGACCTTTACAGATGACATTTTCATTTGCAGGAAGTTGAAGATAGGTTTAGCAAACATCTGCTTTCCACATCAGCCAGGATTAGTCATCTTATTCTTACATCAAGCATAAAGTAGTTATTTTATATGAGGTGTTATGAAAGAGCCAAATAATTCTGGATTATTGATCTGCTTGTCCGCTGAGAGGTTGTGAGTGAAAAATCTTTTGCTCTGTTGTTCTTAATTCAGATGCCATTAGTGTAGAGGTTACTCTAGGATCACTATGAAAGAAATTGATATAATGCCCACAGTGCTGAAAAAAAGGTTTCTTTTCCAAATAAAAATAAATGCAACTTAACATAGAAAAAAATGTGATGTTTGGTAGCTTAGAAACCACAATGTTTTACAGTAGCAACATCAATCAAAAGCTGCTGTAAAACATGGCTTAAGACCTTGCAGAATTGTACTTAATACTTCAGACGTAAACAACCTAACTACAGTGTAATCAGTAATTATTACCCTTGTCTTCTAAAGGATCTATTTGCACTTATTTTCTTTGACTATCATCATAAAAGATAGACTAGCTCCATTTTATGTGTGATATAAATATGCTTTTTCTGATTTCACAGTAATTGCCTGCGGTCGTTTAATTTGTCATTGTGATTGAGATCTCTCCTCATTTACACTTCCAAAGTCCTACTGACTTGATGTAACAGTAACGTATTGTGTAACTATGAAAATGAGTGCAGGGTCTGACGCAGTAAATAGCATTTGCAATAAAAATAATTTGCCCTTATTTACACGCAGGTAATCGAGAGTGCTTTGTAGTCGTTTCCACAGTAAGTTTTTCTATATTTAGAAAAACAACAATGTATCTTTTATAACAGTGAATAAGAAGCTGCAGAAATCTTCCAGCTCGGTGCGGGTGCTTACAGCTTTTTGCCCCTCTCGTGATCCACGTCGTGCTGTTGGCGCGATGGCCCAGCTGCCTTCCAGCACACGCGTTTCAGGGCAGCGCGGCTGAAGCCCCGGCATGCAGCTGCCTCCCTGGATCACATCACAACCCCGTTGCATCCCCTTTCTTGCTCCTCTCTTGCACTTTGCTGCCTGTTTTAAGTTTTTTCACCTGAAGAGCAGAAGCAGCTTAGGTCTCTAAGTTTGCTACTTTTTTAAAAAACTCATCAGGTTTCTCTTTATGGCTGAGTATGTCTGGGCAGTCCTTCATCGGGCAGCCTTCTGTCAGGGCACGCGAGAAATTTCTGTAAATAAAGTTTGTTCGGTGTGAATTAGAAGCAATTTGTTTTCAGAATCACCCTTTATAGGTGCATGCGTCTGTATTGAAAACGGGGAAGGGAGGGGCTGCCGAGTGATGGTCGCAGGTGGCCAGGGGAGCCTCTGCCAAAGGCGGGCAGTGAGCAAGCCTGTGCCCCGGGGGGCTGGGCAAATTCGGGAGCGAGGATAGGGAGTAGGGCTGAGTCTGTCTCCCATCATAGGGGGAAGAGGCAGAGAGAATCCTAGAGGCCCCTCAAAAAGTGGGTCTTGGGACTTGTGGGTGTAGGAGAGGGTAGAGACTTCTGGGAGACAGAAACATGAGCAGGTACAATGGTTTGTGTTGGAGAAAAGGGCTAGAAAAGACCTCGCAGACGTGTGTGGGTTTTGTGTGTGTTTGGGGTGTCTTTCTCTAAGTCCTCTGGATATCTCAAGTGGTCAAGGAGAGAAGGGAGGACTTCAGAGCCACCTCAGGCTGCTGGAGGTACCTTCTGAGATCAGATGTTCACACCCTTCAGTTTCACCACAACAGACCTTTATCCGCATAACTATGAAGGACAACCTGCACTCTGTTCAAACTGTACTCACTTCTGCCACCGGCTTTGAGCAGTCCCCTGCATGGAAACTGCTGATGTGTTTTACCTACGTCCACGTGATCCCAACTGTGAAGTAGTGGCTGACCCTTGGTTTCTCTCTGAAGTTCAGTAATGTGCTTCCATTCCCTATTTCAATATTGTTATTGCTTGAGCAACTTTCATCACATTCTAGCGCTAGATACAGACCTCAGCACTGCACAGGAATCTCAGTAAAGAATTTAAAGAGGTTTTACAAAATACTATTCAAATTCTTTTGGTGTCAGCATAAATTAATATGCAGAAGTGAGAAGGCATGATACTATATGTTAAACAGTGTTTGTATAAGACTGCCCTTTAGCAAACACGTTTACTCAAAGCAGACTCTGTCGCTGCTGTATGTGTAAGGTACCAAAGGGATTTTTTTTGGACTTTGTTGGAAAGAAATAAAAATTCATGTCTGATTTTTTCCTTATTCCATGGAAGATGCCATTGATTTTGTAAACAGAAAGCATCTGCTTGCAGCACTACACATTAAATTAGAAACTCTTTTAAAAGATTTATGTTAACCACGAGTTTTTAATACGTTCACAATGTGAGTGCTAATGAATGAGTTGTTTTTAATATGTATCACATTTCACTGTAGAAACATCCTTATGTTTTGTCTACCCACAGTTTAATTTTGTCTTTGCCTGACATTGCCGGTAGGCAAGGCCAAAAGTAAACTGGGCTACCCAGTATTACCGAGCCAGATAAAAAAAGAGAACCCTGGGATAAATTTGAGCCAGCTGAGAGGACAGAGAGATGCCCGAACCCCAAGCAGCACTCCTCGGCTGGCGAGGGTGAAGCACAGGGTCACCCACCTCACCCCAGAAGTATGATGGAGTGGGCAAGGTGGGCACTCGCTGGGAACAAGCACAGTGAATTTCAGGCTGAGAAAGGGAGACGTGGGAGTCAAAAACAAGGAGGGAGAGCAGAGATCTGGTTTTCATCAGATTTTCTGACCTCTTGGATTTGCCAGTCCTCCTGCTTGCCAGCTGGGGAAGTCGCCTGTTCCCTGCTTCTTTATGCTCATTCCCAGCCTGGCTTTGTGTGGCGAGGCAGCGATGTTGTTCACTGAGGGACAGATCTGAATTCCTTGATCTTAGTATCCTAACTTCGCATTTGCTGGGTAATTAAAAACAGACAAACATGCACGCACACATTAAAATACAGCAATGTATTTATAAGTGTAATTGAGCTGTGATTAATTCCTCACATTTCATTACAAGCTAATAAAAATCCATTACAGGGCAATGAATCGATCCTCCTAGGAGCAGGCCCCTATCTCCTCTGTTCTGCATAATCTTTAGCCACATACCACTTTGCAAAGAATGGGCAAATGCTAACAGGACGATTTGGCAGTATTTCACGTCTGCGTTGCACGTGTGAAAGCGACAGTGCAAGCTGTAAGAACATTTAGCATCAGAATACCAGCAGATCTTTTAAGTCTTACGTACACTTCTGCCTCTGTGTAAGACAACGGCATTTCTTCTGTTCCTGAGATAAAGAGAAACTTGCTTTTCTCTCCTTTCCTTCAAAACAGACACTGCAGGGACAGACGGATATTATCTTCTTGCTAGTGGCATGAAGGCAGCATCTCAGATGTGGATTACCTCAGAATTATCCTTCTTGACAAATAGGTTGTGAAACCGCCGCTTAGTCTCTTGGCAGGTCCCAACCCTGCCTTCACCCAAGGAACCCTGAGCAGCTGCTGCCTTCTCTCTGCCACTGACTACAGGTATGCATTTTCCTTTCCCTTTGTTCCCCTGTGTATTTCAGGGTCTTTTAATCCATCTGGTGCAAGGTATGTAACTGCACAGAGCAAGCACAGTTAGAGGCCTTTCTCTGCTACGCGTTCGGTCAGCTCAGCTGAACGCAGAAACCCCTGCCAGCTATTCCACCAGAGCCACAACCCGTCTGCATCTAGCTCTAGCTAAAAAGTTCTTCTGAAATACCCATTGTGTGCTAAATGTACTGATTCCCTGATGGCATTTTGCAGCATTTGCTCCTGCCCCCAAATTCATGCAATGGTAGCATCCAGTTTTGCTCCTCTAACATTTGGGGAGGCAGGGAAAGGCACAAAGAGGGGGGGAAAAATGTATTTTTGGTTCTTTTCATTGCATTTCAGTATGATCACTTTCTGGTTTCAAAGGAAATGTAACTGAAACCCAGTGTGGCTTTGGAGTAAGGAAAATGTTAGATAAAAATTAACATTTTAAGTCAGGGAATTGATTTGTGAATTAAAATACTTTCTTCTTGTGGCTTTGCAGAATTACCTTCCCTTTGCCTTCGGGGTAGCCAGAACAATTTTCAGGCCAAACCAATACTTGAATTCTTGTTCTTCCCAAAGAAAACTAGTGGGTGGGTTTCTGTCTAGGAGTTAAACCAGAGATTTGCCCTAGGGTTTAGCTGCAGTTCAGCTTTGGGGAGGCCACCATCCTGTCCATCCTACCGGCTTCCACCAGTGATGGGCACACAGTGCCATGTAGCAGATACAGGGATAGCATTATACCAAAGTTGCTACAATACGTGCTTTCCCACTGACCGTGCCAGAAACATAGACTATGGCAAACACGACTTCATTTTCATAAAGGAGTGGTCCACTGCTTTAGACTAACAATGTTCAGCAGTGTCTCCAGTTGGCTGTTCTGGCCAGTACGAACCAAAAGGCAATATTCAACAAGAAAATACCCTGTAACAAGCTCAACGTTGCCTTTTTTTTTTAAAAAAAAAAAAGTTGCTTGCTGCCTTTGTGCTACGACACAGCCAATTAAGGGAGAGGTTTCTGTTCTTTGGTTTGATTAACAAATACGAACAACAACATTATAGCCACTTTCAGTCTTTTGGGCAACTGGAACTGGCAATGTAAGTGCATCATACCAAGCCAATCAAAGAAGGACCAGAAAAAAAAAGAGAAAAACTGCTTCTCAGCCCTCCCTTCAAGCCCCACCTCTGCTTGTCCCTATGTTTGTAACCTACAGTCTCCATAGGGTAGGGACCAATGGCATGTGTTCCCTTGGGTTCAGGACAAGTTTGAGGGACCCCATTATTCATTGAAGTCTAGAAGAGGGGATTATTTTCAGCATAATTTCCAAAGCAGAAGAGTAATTTGCGTTTGTTTTGAATTGTGAACCAGGGAAAATATATTGGAAGAGTCCAGGCTGTGAAAGCATTGGCTGGCTGCAGCCCACGCACAGAGGCAGTGTTGATCTGCCCTTGCTCGTGGTCTGCTCATGCCACAGTCTGAGAGGCCCGATAAAATCCCAGAGACAGCAAATCTAAGACACAGGAACCGGGTTGTGTCTTGTGTTGATACATTTCCCTGCACTGCACCCATTTTGGGGCAGAATGGCTTTTGTCTCCGATCCCTTCTGCGATGCTGGCGGTGCAGCAATGTAAGCTGCAGCACTGGCGTGAGGAAAGGGCTGGAAGCTCCAGCGAAGGGTCAGGCGCATGCGGCTTCTCCGGGGTGGCAGGCACCACGTAGGCTGGCTTCCCTGCTGGAAGCGCAGCCTTGCGAGGCTGTGTGCCAGGTTCCTGGCCTCATCTGCCCAGGACCACGGAGACCTGTGGCTTTGGTCCTCTGGAGACAGAGGTTTGCAGTTAGATGTCTGCAGGTTTTTTAAGTCTATTGCACTTAGAGTCATAGAATCATTGAATAGTTTGAGTTGGAAGGAATCTTACAGATGATCTCGTTCCAACCCTCCTGCCATGGGCTGGGACACCTTCCAGAGGCCCATCCAGTCTGGCCTTGGACACTGCCAGGGAGGGGGCATCCACAACTTCTCTGGGCAACCTATGCCAGTGCCTGACCACCCTCATAGGAAAGAATTTCTTCCTTACATCTAGTCTAAACCTACCCTCTTCTAGTTTAATGCCATCACCCCTTGTCCTATCACTACCTGCTTTTGGAAAAAGTCCCTCTCCAGGTTTCTTGTAGGCCCCTTCAGGTACTGGAAGGCTGCAGTAAGGTCTCCCCGCAGCCTTCTCTTCTCCAGGCTGAACAGCCCCAACTCTCTCAGCCTTTCCTCACAGGAGAGGTGCTCCATCCCTCTGATCATTTTTATGGCCTCCTCTGGACCTGCTCCAACAGGTCCATGCCTTTGCTGTGCTGAGGGCTCCACAGCTGGACCACTTTATCATAATAAGCCTGGATCAAAACCAATGCAATGTCAGGAATACAACTTCCCATTCCTCAGTCAACAACCATGACAGAGTTCGTCATTCACACTGCCTTTCAAACCCCATGCTACAATCATATGATATCCCAAAAATTGATGATCAGCAAAAGATGTTGCTGCAGGCCAGGAAATATGGAGCAGGAATTCCCACAAAGGAATCCTTCAGAAAAAATTGCCCATTATTATTTTGTTCATCTAAGGTATCTAGCTAGCCCTGATCACTGTGGATTTGAGTTTTTCATTCTTTAAATTATTTATCCTCTTGAATTCTTTCTGAGAGACATTGCAGATAAGGCACAGAGACCCCCACCTGCCATGGTGTAGGAGGTCTGAGACAACATGACACCTGAACCCAAATCCCAGACTGTGGCTTTGACCACTGAGCCAACTTCCTCTATAATCTTACTGGATTATGGAGAAAAAAACACAGTTCATTTCAACAATAATCTAATAATACAGATTTTACATTATATATATTTTTATATACACAAGCACACACAAATAGAAATGCATGTACATTTATTTCAGGTTATATTTATAACCTAATGGCATTTATATAATATACGTATGGTTTATATAACATTGAAATTATATATATACATGTTTTCAAAGTGCATTAGTATCACACTTAATATGACATGTTTCCTCTCACTGCAGAATTAGTATTTTCTGCTTTCCCCCCCCCCGTTCATTTCTTATTGCAACCCACAAGAAAGTAGTTTCATCAGCAACTTATTTTGGCTGACATGCACCTATAAACGTGTAGCATTTATTTGCCATATTTCTGCTCACAAAATGTTGCCATGCTATTGCACTCCTTTGTTTAAAGTTCTCCTCTAAAAGGCTCTCTGCAAGGGCTGTGTAGGAGGCTTTGCAGCAGGGAGGACTGAAATTGTTTTTCTGAAAATTATTCCGAAAAGTCTGTCCTTCTCAAGGTCTTGGCCAGCTGCACAGCTATTTTCCTCTTCTCATTTTCTTTACTTCTGCAGTACTGAATAATAGTCCCTACCTGATATTTTATATATAAAATACATAGCTGAATCTCTGCCATATACTTCCCTCTTTAGCAGCTTTTACTGAGCACTGAGGCACTTTCAGCAATTCTCCTTTTGCCAGTGTAGCATTCAGTCCCTTAGAGACCAGCCAATTTAGGGACCAGTTCTACCACCATTACACTTACCGCGCATTCCTTATTTTGCATGTAGTCCCGCAGATGCCAATGGGTCTCTCATTTATGGGGTAAATTGATACCATCTGTGTCAAAACCTAGTCTTCAGCAGTTGCCTCTTGCTCACTTGTGATGCCAAACAGCCGCCCAAGGTGTTATTTCCAGGAATATTGACCATCCAGCATCACTACAGCTTCCAGTCCCCTGGCAGAAAATTCCCTCCAGTTTTGACCATGGCCATGGAGACGACAGCCAAACCCCCTGGCACCAGTAGTCTGAATGGGGTCTTGCACTCAGCTCACCTCAGCAGAGAGAAAGCACTAGACGTTGACTTACAGCCAACCTTTTCCACCAAATGTTGTAAAGTAGATGTTTCACCAGGTTGGCAGCCAGGAGTTCAGTGCTCTGCTCCTGAGGGATAGGAGCAAATGTCCCACAAGTGAAAATCCGTGCCTGCTTCAAACTGTGCCGGCTCCTTTACTGATGGAGGTCACAGGTACCCTACACAAACTCAGCACCAATCTGGTTCCTGCACACCCCCTAGGCGATTCAGCCATCTGAGCAGCGACACTTTCCTCTCCCTGTTCACCCAGGACACCTACCCACGTTCAAAAGTCCTTGCAGGATCCATCCTCAGTTATGCTATGGCATAATACATTTCACATGAAGACAGGAGCAGCCTTAAGGTGTTTGCATACATCGACATATATGTGAAAAAATGGACACTTTCCTTTGTTCCTGGCACTTGGACTATAAATCCATGGAAAACTTGAGTAAACATAACTTGGTTTCTTAAAAAGTTCAGACTGTGGAAAGAAGACATTTCTGAGAAACAGATTTTAGTCTTTGAAATAATTAGACTGAGCTGAACAGATTTTTGGCATTATTTGTAAGCCAGTCATTGTTCAGCCTTTGTACTCAGAAGAGCAATTACGAGTCCTTTGGAAACATCCTTAGTTGAACTCTTAAAATAATAAAAACACTCCTCCATAAGACCACATCAACATATGGTTTTTGTAATGACAGCAAAAACAAATCACCCACTCATCAAACACACTTAGGAAGAAGACAGGAACAAACAGAATAAACAAATTTTCTAAAGATTACTTACTGGGCCTGATCAATTGAAAAAACAAAATCTAAATTGAATTCAGGAACTGCCTATGGGATATAGAATACATGTAAAATATAAAAAATACAAATAAGCAAAAACATAAATAGCACTGAACACTGTAAAGCAACGTTTATAGATAATATGCTATGAAGTTGTATTTCAGAAATATTGAGCTGTTGATGCCCAGCTGTATGATCCACTCACTGTTCTACTTTTTAACTTCAGTGGTACGTCATGAGTAAGCAAGAAAGAGACAGAGTACGTCTACACTAGTGGTCGTTATCAGAACATCCTCCCTTGTTTCACCCCCTTCCTGGTAACTCCCGGGCAAGGTCCCAGCTGAACAAGAGCTGGTGGGTGATGTGCACCCCTGCTGTAGTTCCCTCTGGTAGATGCTGCTGCGTGGTGACCACATGGGTGTTAGCTGCTTTGAGATTCATGGATCTCTGTCGCCTTTCTGTGGCTCCAGCCAGCTTGGCGTAGCTCTGTGGCGCTTGCTGAGGAGTTAGTGTCACTTCAGAGAAGCAGAGTCCCAAAGCACATCTATCTAGGCGTCTGGGGCTTATACAGAAAACACCCTGGCAACGTAAGCATCCACACCTTCCAGGAGCCTGGTCTTGGGGCACTCCTGAAAGCATCCACGTTTTTAGAAATGTGGAAGCTGAGGTAAATGGGCACAGAATAGTTTTGAACTATGTCACCTCTGATGTTATCTCGCGTAAGTATATTCAGTGTATACTGAAATGTGAGTATGTTTCAATGTGTATTGAAATGAACATGCACACATGCACAGAAGGCCTATACCTTGTCATAACTGTAATTTTCTCACCACTTTTGAGTAACATTTAGGCACTGGTCAGGGTTTTCCAGAGCCTGGAAGGGCTCCGCCTCTCCTTTGGATCACAACGTCTGTCCCTCTGCTTGCTGCAGCTTTTTATCCATGTGCCGGAGACTGTGCCCAACAGTTGCTTCTCCATAACCTGTTCCTCTGCCAGGTGGTATATAGATCAGTCCTCCCGCATGACCGATGTCCGTGCAGCTTCCTGGGGCTGAGCACTGAGAAACAACAGGGCTACCAGCAGCAGCCAGTGCAGCTTCCACACAGCTCTCTGTGAAAGCTTCAGCCAAACTTTGGTGTACAAGAAAAAGGGAGCAAACAAGCTCCACATTCAAAATGGGGTTTGCCATCTGACAAAGAACCAGAGAGAGCCCTCAGTATGAAACAGAATTTGAAAAATGCACATTAGCAGATTCCTCCAAGAAGCAATCCTGCCAGCACGTTGGTCTGTTGTTCCTGCTTACCTTCTTCCGAATGAGTATATGTTTTGTGAGTATAAGAATAGACTAGAAAACTCTAGATGCTAGTTTTGATTCCAGTTGGAAAGTGGACCAAGCAAATCTCCCACACTCATCATCCTCTTCCAAGTAGCTCTAGATGAGACTGAATGAGAACAGCATTAAAACACTGACAGGTGAACGGGAGTCCTTGATGCCATGGTCTCACTGGTGCTGCAGCCTGCGGGACTGGGCAGATGGTATCAGCGGTGGGAAACACGTGGCAACAAAAACTTCTGCAGGTAGAGCCAGAGTGTCTTGCTCATTGTCGATGCGACGAGTTAATAACAGGAAGAGAAATCAAGTTTCCTCCTCAGTTCCTACCCATGCCATTTTCAGGTTCAGTCAGACTCAGGATTGCTGCTGCTACAGATGTTCAGCTCAGAATTATGTCCCAAATAGCTTCAGCAGATGGCACTGCCTCTGTCCTGTCCTGTGCTGAAAGCTCTGCATAGCAGTGCTTGGTCTTCTTTAGCGGGGCGTAGCTCTCAGTCTGCAAAAATCCCTGTTGAGTCCTTGGAGAGACCGCAAGTGCTGAAGATGATCAGTGGTGATGAGTCACAGTGGGTGGAATACTTCCACAGAAACAGATATTAATGAAAATGAGGGGGAAAAGGTGAACATTATCTGTATTTGAACAGTGCTATCAGAGGCAATGGCTGCTTTCAATTTTTGTCAAACTGTGTTACTATTTTATCAGAAATCAAGATTTGAGTATTGAAAAACTGGAAAAATTAACAGTGCTACTGGAAACAATGCTGTGATGTAGTCTACTTTATTGAGCTTTGAAAGGTAACTAAATGAGAGTCTGATCCTTTGGGGAATTTCTCAAGACTTAATCTCTGTTATAAAGAAATTATTTAAATTTTATTTGACATTGCCGTTGTGAAGCTAGGAAAAGTCTTGGTGATGAAGTACCACTACTGTCCACGAGTACAATAAGGAATGCCACTATAAATTGTCAGTCTGTCTCCCCAGTTGCCACGGGCCTCAATCTTTGCAGGAAAATTACCCTTGAAAAACAAATCCAGTTCTCCTAATCTCAGGGCTGCTAAAGTAAGCTAGTCCTTTGCCCAGAGAAATGTTATTTTGAGATCTGCATCTAGGAACGGGATACAGCTGCAGGGAACGGGGCAGTTGACAGCAACCCTGTGCTCTGGGAGTCTCACGTTTGACTGCGTTGGCCACGTGCGTGTTTGCAGTTATCTGGGGGAAATTCATTTAGCTTTGTTGCAGCCAAAAATAGGAAGCACAGAAGAAGCTGTAGGAGGGCTCTTCATAAGCTTGAGGTGAGCTGAGAGCAGCCAGGTGTTTCAGTGAATGTTACCTATGGCTAGCAGAGTAGTATCTGATTGAAGGTTTTTCCGTGCTAGCAGTGATGACTCACACAAATTATATTTTCTCTTTGTATACTGTCTAGTGTTTACTCATTATGGTTCTGCATTGCTTTTCATTTCTTGCAAGAAAATGAAAAACATTATTACCACATTTCCCTTCACCTTAGGAGTTTTAACCTTTTCTTGTCGCGGGGCTTCCTGCAATTCTTTGGGCTCTTTGCCGCTCAGATGACATTTCTGGAGGGTCCTCAACTTTTTCTTTGTGGATTGTTTCTAAATCTGCCCTGCCCTGTTATTATCCTATTACTGTTAGCTTTGTAAAAAGCTATGCAAAAGAGTTCTATTTTTCTCTTAATTGTTTATGCGCACTTACAGCACAGAAACTTAATAGGAACATCTGTTAACTGTGGAAGTGGTATGTGTGATTGATTCACCATCATAGCTTCTTCAGAAAAGTAATTACTTGCATTTTCTTTGTGTGACAGACTGCCAGAAGGTCCTCTGCCAGTCCGTGTTCTCACTCTCTCCATTCGTTTGTCCGAGTATGTGAGTGGCAGCGGCACACAACTCTTGAATACTTACAAGATATAACAAGAGAATAAGATATTTGTCTCTGAAGGACAACTTAAAAATAAAATATATAACTATATTCATGATCAGGGCTAAGAGCTGTTTAAATGATTTCTCTAAAATAATACAGTACTACAGTCAGTTCCCTTTTACTTAAATTTTATAAATAGATATACAGTAGACCAAAGGTTACCTCCAGAAAGTTAAAAACCTTATATATTTTTCACTTGTAATGAGACTGCACATTAAGAACACAAACTTTCCAGAACCCTCTTTTAAAAAAAAATTGAAGAAATTAAAAGTCGCTTTGCATAGGCATGAGAAAAGTGTCTTATAAACCATGAAATTTTCTTAACAGGAATATCACAAGAGCTGCATTTCGTTGAGACCTGTGTCGCAGTAAAGACAACCTTCCAGTGCCTTGCAAGACTTTCTGCTTTTTTAAGACTCTCAGTTCCCTTTCCCACCCTTTATTTGCCTAGGTCATCACAAGAAGCCTAAAATTTAGCTCAACACTCCAGTCTTTATTAAGCATTTTGACTGTGCAAGATTAACCTTCATGAGTCACAGTAGTCATCTCCTTCTGCAGTCTGCTCCCACTGCTTAAGCATTAGCTACCTCCCGGAGAGATCCTAAAGCTCAGCTTCACCAGGCATGCTCTTTACCGCAAAACCTTGCTCCCCTCTTGCTGGAACTCGGCATTTCCCGCATGCGTGGCATACAGAGCATCCAAATGCAATGGTGGGATTTATACAACAGCATGAGGTCGTGGTCAAAGCTCTGTGCTGCAGTCCATGTCTCATAACAGATCAGAGGTAAGATCAAAAGATTAATGGATAATCAGCTTGCATTATGAACAATGGTGCGAATAAAACGAAGAGCAAAGATCAGTCTCTCCCCCTTTAACTTTTTTATTTCCTTACTTTTCCAGACTAGGGTCACAGGAATGTATCCTGCTGCAGCCTGACCTGACACTGACCATTTGTTTTGTTTAATTAGTAAAATGCAGATGCTGTGGATCTAGTGCATCTTCCTTGGGTGATGTCTTTCATTGTTAGCTGTTTAAAAACCTGTCACAGCACACTAAGCTTAAGGTTTCTCTTTCCATACCTATTAGTTTAATCCTTCAGCAAGGGACAATTTAAAATTTTGTTAGTTAATCTAGGCAACAGACATCCCTTTCTCTGCCCTTTCCTCCTCTCCTCATGCATGGATTTTGGTGGGAATTTCTGACTGGTGGGAATTTCTGACTGAAATTTCATTAAGACCAACAAATTAAGATTTATGGTTGGAGTCGATGATCTTAACAGTCTTTTCAAACCTAAATGATTCTATGATTCTAAAATGAGAGACTGTTATACAATTAGACTACAAAATCGAAAAGCAGAATTTCTGTCATGATCACAAAACAGAAAAAAATTCTCATAACTAAATAGCATTTTACAAAGTTAAGAAGAGCAACAAAGGAACGTTGAAGGCAACCAATACAAGCAAGCCATCAAAAGTGTCATGTGGAGATGGCACAAGACAGAAGGATATGTATTTCTTAGTGTAATAACTACAGGGAGGAGAATCTTCATTTCAGCATCTTCCTAGTGCACCGCAGTTCGGATTATGGCCCCTCTCTGCCAGGCAAGCAAGAAAGAGCTGGGATAACTCCTGGTGCAAGCTTTCATTCCTGCTCCAAAAACAATCTGGTGGCTGTTGCAGAAGGGTTGTAACCTCCAAGAGTCAGAGCCTGCTGCCTTCCCACAACAGCCCTTGCCAGGATCTCGATGGACTGAGAACCCAAATCCCTTCCCCTGTCCAAGAAGACGTTTCTCTGCCATCTGCCAGCCTACTGAGCTTTGAGTGTCCAGTCCAGTTTTTTGAAGAAGAATCATCCACTCCTTCAATATGTTTATTGCCAGTTTATTCAAACTATTTACCAGACTCAATCTCCTGAGAAGGTAAATTTCACTCACCTCTGTGGCCTAGTGAAGATGGCCTGCAGTGTGTGTTGCCATTAGTTTTTCTAATTAACCATGCAAGATGGTTAAAAATTCAAGCGTGTGTCCCCCGGCCTGGAAGTCTGGTCAGCAGCACAAAGGGGCTGTTAGGATTGGAGTCACCCAGGCGTTTGAAGGTTAGGGGGCTCTCCTCTGCTTTTGGGGCTTTGGTTTGCTTATTGTGGGGTTTTGCAGTGTTTGCAATCTAAGTATGCCATGTATGTTCTCTCACGAGCCATGGTAGTGAACTTGCTTGTCACAGGTACATGGTCAGAGGGTGGATGCACAGTCTCAACTCGTAGCCAGGGCTTACAGAGCAAAGAGAAAAATTTTTCTGTACAGTCCTTCTGATGCTACAGGGAAGCTCTTTGTTTCTAAAGAGCCTTTAAGGGTGAAGCCAAAACGTGGCTGGAGTTTAAATTGCCTGCCTTTCCTTGAAGAATTTGTCCCCGTGGATAGCTTGAGGAAGCCACCTATGCGCTCTTAGTTTGAATGGGCTTGGGGTTTTTTATACAGCTGCAGAGCCTGGATAACTTGTGGTCTCCTCAGTAAGGTCCAACACAATTATGCCAAAGATCTGGTTAGAAGCCCTCCAAAGCACTCTGTGTCTCTGGAGCCACGAGGTTTGCCGTCTCTGCAGGGGCTGTGAGGTTCACGGGAAGCAAGAGCAATCCTGACGGCGTTTGCTGTGCTGGCGTCAAGCCGGTGCCACAGGCAGCGCTCGCAGACCCCGCGCAGCAGCCGCCCAGGAGCAGCTGAGGACCTGGCTGAGGTACCCACCACGGCGGCAGCTGCCAGAGACAGACTGCACCCTCCGCAGCTGGCACCCCTTGGGAAATGTCTCGCGTTAGGAAGCGTGCACACCCCAATCCCAGAAGAGATACCAGAGCCCCACAAGCTGCCGAAAGGTCTTTCTCCGGCTCTTTCCTAAACTCCTTCTGTTCCGCTTGTCACACTCCCCCGGCTCGGGAAGAGGGGTGCAGAGCAGGCAGGGCTGCCCGGCGTAGGTGTGTGGTACACCCAGGCGGGGTCCACCACCAGTGCAGGGACGGCCTTGCCAAAAATGCTGCACAGGCTGGTGGACCGGGCCATGGGTGAATGCCCTTGAGATTCGCGGGTGTCCTGAGAGTGCAGCACCGCGGGGCACGGCCGAGAGAAGGGTGTGGATGTGGCCATTTGCACCAACGAGGAGAGCGAGCCCCAAGAGCAGAGGGACCTCGGGCAGTGGCATTGAGTTTGGAACAGTGGTTGGACCACTAATTGCATGTGAGATGCAGACACAGCCCAGCAGATAAGCCACAAGACAACACTTAAAACTTCAGACCAAATTCAGTATCCAGCAGTTTGTCAGTGCCCACCTAAGCATTTAAGACAAACTCCACTCAATAAGCACACCACTGCTTTCTGGTTTCAGTCTCCGAGTTGATGCAAACAGAAGTTGTGTGTAGAACATAACACAGTTTCTAATATTAATCTTTAAAAAGTATTGATCATATAAATCTCTCCATTCTGAAGGGAAATTAATATAATTGCTTGTACAGACATGAGGAAAGTCATCTGAGAAGTGCTGCTGCATGATCAGTTAAAAAGAGTGAAACCACATACTACAAATTTGAGCAACAGAAAGCAGAAAAATATGTCGGCCAGCAGGCTCATACAATCCAAGCACAACTTCCTAGTTGCCTCCCTTACCATATTGGCATCTGACTTGGAAGTCTTGCACAGACTTCAGACTGTCTCTGTCAGGCATGGGATAAGAAATTTCATAGAATCATAGAATCAGAGGTTGGAAAAGACCTCTCAGATCATTGAGTCCAACCATCACCCCAACACCACCATGCCTACTAAACCATGTCCCAAAGTGCCACATCTACACGTTTTTTGAACGCCTCCAGGGATGGGGACTCCACCACTTCCCTGGGCAGCCTGTTCCAATGCCTGACCATTTTGAAGCATTGGCTGAGATGATACGAAACAAGGTGTCTATAATGACCAGCCTGACAATCCTTTCTCTCTACGATCTCTCCACAGCCTTGCCTACACAGTGAACAGGAGAAGCGAAAGGTTGTGGGAGCTCCGCAGGGATGCACTCAGCCAGAAGAGTAAACAGCAGTAAAAAACTATTTTCCAGGATCTCCCCGAGAGACAGAAATAGAGCTGCTGACAGCCAGCCACACCAACTGCTGCAGGGTTTGCAACTGCATCAACCGTTGTCAAACCGAGACCAGCCGGCAGGTCTGTCCGCGTCAGTCGAAGCACCTTCCCCGTTCTCCCGGCCAGGAGACCATCTGCCGCGGGAGCCAGCTTCGGGCAGGCGCACCCTCCGCTGTAAACCCAGACTGACAACAGTCGGGAAGACCCAAAATACCTCAATAATGGGAACCTTTTCTTGAGATACCATGGATGAGTTAGCGGGTTGCCTTTTGTCTGGTCTTGGCATCGTGAGGGAAGCCACGAAAGCAGCTTGTTTAGTTGTGGGAGCGTGCTGCCTTCCACTGTTAGTTATAGGGACTGCGTAACACAGGCCAGACTCTTTTTTTTTTTAAGACAAACTGCTGGTGTTAAAAATGTAAATAATTTTGCAATAAAATTCAACAAGCTTTTTGTTATTGATTGGGAAAGGAATATAAAAGAAAAAAATTTATGCTTGAACATGGAAAGTCCAAAGATATTAGATGTTTGTCAAAACAAAGTGTAAGAGACGAATTTGTGTTCCATACAGAAACGGGGTTATGGAAAATCTTAAGGAAAGCCATATGCTACCTGGTTCTGCCTGGCGTGCGAGCACCTGCTGGTCGTGATGGCAAATGTTTGTCATAAAAATCAGTTAATAAGCAAGCCGCTATTTTATACACCAACTTCAAATTTTGTCTGCTAACTTCAGTCCCAGAGCTGATTTAAGAAGTACCTTTGTGTAGAACACATTCTTCTTTTTTATTTCTTGCATGTCTGTTAAGGCTGGTGTAATTAAGGGATTAATTAGAATCCTACATGCTCAGTTCGCGTGTTGTGAGATATGTCGCCCTCAGCTTCATGGCATGGGAAGAAGTGGGGGTTTTTCACTGCAATTGGCCGTCTTGTGTGTTGGCAGTGTGAGGCCAAATGAGGGGCTGTAAACATGTTCAAATAATCGGTTTCCAATTTTCTTTTCATTATTTGCAGTAAGTGGACTCTCTCGTGTGTTTCGCGGCTCGCATTGGCTTTAACCTCTGTTCTGTGAGGGGCCTCGCGTTTTGTTTTCTTTCTTGGATATTAATTTTTAGGGGACACCTCATGCCCAAATGGCCGCCCGCCCTCCCCCGGGGAACTACAGCCCCCACAATCCTCCGCGGCGCCGCCCCCCCCGCCCCGCTGTGGAGGGGGGTGGAGGGTGTCGGGCGCATGCGCGCTGTCTCCCCGCGGCCGCAGAGGGGGCGGCGCCGCGGCTGGCAGAGCAGAGCGGCTCTCTGGGGGCGGAGCGAGGCGGCCCCGCGCCCGGCTCCGCTGTCAACACCAGCCCAAGATGGCGGCGCGGAGGCCCCGCACCGCCTCAGGTCAGTGGTCTCCGCTCGGGCTCGGGCGCCTCCGCGGCGACGCGCCCCGTCCCGTCCCCTTAGCGGAAAGGCGAGGAGGAGGAGGCACGGCGGCCGCCCTTGCTCTCGGGGGCGGGGGAGGCCTGGTGCCGGTGCCGGCGCCCGGGGAAGGGGGGGCTGGCCCGGGTTCTGCCCCTCCCCCTCTGCGCGGCCGGTGGGGGCGGGGCGCCTGCGCGGCGGGTCTCGCGCCTGGCCGTTGGCCGCTGCTTGGCGGCCCCGACCCCTTCCCGGGGGCGGGAGAGAGGGAGAGGGCCGCCCCGGTGCCGACGCGCCCGGGCAGCAGCGGGCCCTCGCCGGAGGCCGCGGAACTGACTCCGCTGGGGGGGGGGGGGGGGGGGGGGGACCGGGAGCGGCTGCCCGTCCCCCTGCCCGTCCCCGCGTCTTTTACCGTGCGGGTGTTCGGGTGCGCCGGCGCGGCCCGGCGGCGTAACGCCTTTCTGCGCGGGCACGGCCCCCCGGGCTGAGGAGTGCGCAGAGCAGCGTCCCGCGAGGCGAGGACTGCTTTTTGCCCGTAGAAGATTCTTAGCGTTGTTGTTTTCTACACAACGTGTGAGGCTGGTGTGAGTTTTGATCCGAATAATACTAATTTAGGGGCAGAATTGACGGAACCAGCAGTCTGTTGCGGCGTTTTTGTGTTTTTCAATTAAAGATATTGAACGGTTTGTACTTGACACCTGAAAGTTGGAAAGAAAGAAGATTAAATAACAACTTCTTAGCATTATGGGTCTTGCTATGTATGTTTTAGTACTCGGCAACACTTAGGTGATAATAAAGGGACAGAATTCATACCTACGTGTGTGTTTCTTGCATTCTCAGGGCAAGGAGCCATGGCTTTCAACTAAGGGAGGGTAGATTTCAACTGGATATAAGGAAGAAATTTTTTACCATGAGGGTGGTGAAACACTGGAACGGATTGCCCAGAGAGGCAGTGGAGGCCCCATCCCTGGAAACATTCAAGGCCAGGTTGGATGGGGCTCTGAGTAACCTGGTCTGGTTGGAGATGTCCCTGCTCACTGCAGGGGGGCTGGGCTAGATGGCCTCTGAAGGGCCCTCCCAACCCAAAGCATTCTACGATTCTCTAACCTTTTACCCACACTTGTAGTAAGAGTTAAAAAAAGCTGCTGACATTCTTAATAAAATGTTTATATCTACAGTCTTTTTGTGTAATTCTAGGTAGTAGTTTAACTTCTGTTCCTCTCTGGAATGTCCCAGCATCGTTGCTGAACTTATATTTCACCTTAAATATGTTTAACCGAAGTGGACTTTAATTCATGTGTGTATGTCCATAGAGCTATGATACCATTTTAAAATATTAAAAAAACCCCAAACATTTCACTATCTCTTCCTTTTGTTTGAGTATACGTGGCATTTAGGATCTCTAATTTGAAGTTGTAGGAGGCCCATTTTGAAAATGTTGACAGAATTATACTGCAAGTATGGAACTTAATTGAAGTCCCAGCTTCATCTGTTTCATCTGTTGTGGAGTAAGAACAGAAGTGTCTGTTCTTGGCTTATTGGCATATGCTAACATCTAGCCCTCTGAGGAAAACACTAGCCCAGGAATTCAAAGTTTTGGTCTATCCAGAAGAGATGTGTGTGCTTTCTCATAAGTTAGACATGTTTCACATTGCTTAAGATCATAAAAGCAATTGTAGTAGGTCAGATGAAAGCCCAGCGTCGTATGTCTGAAAGCCATCAGCTGCAGGATGAGCTGAGAAAGTATCACTACATGCTTACCCTGTTAAATCTTTCTCCAAATATTTTTAATGATTTTCAGCCCAAGACCTCAGTAGCCATGGTTGCCTTTATGTCTGACAGCCCTTGGTGGATTCCCCCCGTTAATTTGTTCCATTGTTCTTTGGAGTCCACATCAGCTTTTGGTATCCACAGCATCCTGCAGCGAGCTGTTCCACAGGTTAACCAGGGCTCCCGGGGGTGGGGGTGAAGGAGAGGAGGGGAGGGGTGGGCTTCCTTTCTTTGTGTTGAACCAGCTGCCTGCTAGTTTCACCTGATGCCTCTTGGTTCCTGTACTTGAACAGGTAGGAGATTCCTGTTCACCTTCTCAGTGCCTGTCGTGGATTTTATAGGTCATACCTTCCCTGTAGTCTTCTCTTCCTTGCCTTGAAGATGATGGCATAAAATCTCAAAATGGTTTGTTCTGTGGGCTGCTGGACCATAGAGAGCCTGTATGCTGCAATTTAAACCATTGGATTAGCCAGCTAATGCCAAAAACGACTCTGACAGTGTTTGGGGTTTTTGCACAGGTTGTTAATTTACTGTATAACTGAGAAAATCACTTTTTTCTTTTTTTGTTTCTTTTAAAGACCATGAAAGTGACGATGATTCCTATGAAGTGTTGGATTTAACAGAATATGCACGGCGTCACCACTGGTGGAACCGGGTGTTTGGCCGGAATTCAGGACCAATTGTAGAAAAATACTCTGTAGCTACCCAGATTGTGATGGGCGGCGTGACTGGCTGGTGAGGGAGCATCACTTCTCTTAACTGTGCTAGACCATTACTGTTCTTACAAGATCCCTTTCCAAGGCTATTTCAAGCAGATAAATGTATCTTCTCTAATGGAATTTCCTTTATGAGTGATTAAGATTATTCATGCGTGAACACTTTAACTCATTACTCTTGACTCATCATTCTAAAGTGTTTTGTAGTATTGGTAAAACACCAGTTACCTAAGGGAACTCATACCGGTTACTGTGAAGAGGATTTGGAGAAATGTCAGAACTCTAAAAGTACAAGGAATAAATTGAAAATAATTGCATATAACTTCTGTTTGTATGGAAAAGCATATTTCCTTACTAGGATAGATTTAGAATCCTAGTTATGATATTATGGCTAAGGTATTTTATAGGTAAAAGAAACGAAGGAAAAAAATGTGTGGAAGAATATACTTTTAATTAAACCCCCCATTTTATAGAGACTTTTTTCCCTCTAAATTCGACTGGAGCCATTTTGAAGAAATTAAAGGTCTGCTCTCATGTTGACTGAAGAGAGACACCCCAGCATAGTTACACTAAAATAATTCATGGTGAAAGCTAGACAGTAGAGATGAGAACTTAAACTGGAAAATGTGGCTACAGCCTTAGCAGGTATGTCAAGGTATTTGTTATTTGTCAAAGGTATTTGAATGGTATTTGTCTATTCCAGTAGTCTAAAAAATTGAAATTCAGTGAAAAACAACATTATGGTAGCACAGTAACTTTTAAAACCTAGTTATGTAAGATTTGGAAGATGAAATAGACTAAAAATGAAATTGTCACTCCCAGGCTCAGTACAGCTTTGAGGAGTGCAGGCTTAGCTTTCAGTCTTGTTTTTATTTGCCTCTGTAGCCTTAAAGTTATTTTTAAAAGTTAGATCTATATACACAAACTTGAAGCTTCTAGGGAATAGTTCATCTGGCATCCATAAAAGCTGGAAACTCTGTATTTCAGTATCTGTAGATGTATATACCTCTGTATGTGCATTCATGTATATAAATATGAATTCACTATTCGTATGCAGGGGGAAGAAAATTGCCCTCTGTGTGTGGGCTGGCGGGGGAGTGGGGGGAGGAGAGTGGGGTGTCAGACACCAGCAGAGCTGCCCAGAGGAGCTGCGGAGCCATCAGCCCTGGAAACATTCAGCGCTCGCCTGAGTCAGGACCCTGAGCAACCCAATTTAGCTGGGGTGTGGGGCTGGACTTTGCAGCAAGCCTAGTTCTGGGAGGGTGGCTGGACCAGATGACCCTCAGAGGTCCATTCCTGCCCAGACTATTCTATGATATCGATATCTATGCTGTTCTCTATTTGATGTGGGAGTGTTTGGAGACTGTGAACAAATTTTGTGGTTGCCTTGATCCGTTAAAAATAGACAGAGACCATGTCCCAGTAGAGGGGCCCCACTGATTTTAACTCTCGTGGTAGGGATGTAACTCTTTCTACCTGAGATATTGAAGTTATGGGTTGTGTAGTTAATATAAATGATGGTATAATATATTTACCTTCCATTTGGGAACAGTTACAATGGCATTTTTGTATTACTACTTTGTGCTTTATTAACGTGCTCCATTTAATAGCAGCATACAGCTTTTGTGTATAGACAAGGCCTGGAGCCTACTTTAAAGGGACTGTCAAACAGCCATGAACTAGCAACCATTACTCATGTTGTCTTGTGTTAGACATTATTAATTAAATATTGTTTGTATTAAATACTCTGATTTTTAAATTTTAAAATGTAAAATCATACATTTTCTTTGTTAAATGAAAAAATAGTAGTAGTTGTAGTTGGGAATTTTGGAGTGTGGCATTGTTCAGCAGACAACTTCATTGGACTGGGTTTTTTTGTTTTGTTCTCCTAAGGTGTGCGGGATTTTTGTTCCAGAAAGTCGGAAAGCTTGCAGCAACTGCAGTAGGTGGTGGCTTTCTTCTGCTTCAAGTATGTAGAATTTCATGCTTTATAAGTTGGCAAATGTTATTTACTAAACAATAGGAAAAACACAGCTGTTGGGTAAAATTTAATTAGGAAGGCTTCTTATCTACTTCATCATTTTAGTCTTATCAGTCAAAACCTTACATTTCAGCTGGAATATTGTGTGCTTTTCTAAAAATCAGTGGTAAATCAGAATCAGCTCTGTCCCGTAAAATAGTTTGTAGTAAGCCAAAATAAACCTCTGTGCAGAAACTGAGATGCCGGATGTGATTCAGTATTGCCAGATTAGAGGAACTGCCTGTAAACCCATGATGGGAGATCAAGGAATATAAGCTGTGTTTATTTTAAATAGGTTTGAGAATTTTGTCAGTGCTTTAAAAGAAGTAGGCTTCTTTGGCAGTTGCTTACAGGGCATACTCTGGTCCCATTATGAAACTGTTTTCTGTTTTCTCCCCATGCTGTATTTACTGGTTCTATCTCTTGAACCCCTGAAGCTTTGCTGACTTCTTGTAGCTTCATTGCATTCCTTTGTTCAATTGGATTTCAAGTCTAGAATTTTAAAATTATGTTATCTGACGTGACCATTTGCATTTTTCATCAGATGTTATGGTTATGGAAGGACATATTTCCAAAAAGCCTTTACATTAGATGAAGAAACTGTAAGTGAAGGAGAACTTCACATACCATTCTGTAAGATGCCAAGTAATTCTTATGTTTTTACTGGCATTTTTCAAATCTTAATACCTGTGAGCTTGTCATTTTTTTCTCAAATCATTATAGAGGAAGTATATTGGTAACTGCTTAGGTTCATGCAAATAATATACCATTTTCTGAGACAGGATGTTAGAGATTTTTTTATTATTATTATTTTTATTATTCTTTCCAACATCACCCTGGAGGGTTTCTGAAAGGCATATCCCACTTTTAGTTACTCTCTTGATTGTAGTGGCTGTTGCAGTCAACCATTGATCAGGAAGGCTTAGGTAGTACCTCTGACTGCTGCTGTGTCATGCATCAAAATGTCACAGCTCTGTGAAGTACTCTCACTTCATTCATGATCATGTTCTCTACTGTTTTAGGGTTTGGTTTTGTTGTTTTTTTTAAACCCCATGCTAAACATATACCTGAACTGCAGCACTCTACATGAGAATGTATGCTCTTGGAACTATGTGGTTACACTTTATATTTGTTGAAAACAAGTTAATTTTGTTTTAATTACTCAAAAGCAAGCATCATCAACAATGTACAACGTCAAAGAGAAACAGTTTTGATATGAAGCTTTATAGTAGTTGCATTTGTTCCACTTCACCATTGTGCAATGATGACCTTTTTAAATCTCCTGGATATCACTGGTTATTGGGCTTGTACCTCAACATAGGTATGAATTTTACAAGGGTGTTGAATTTGAAATGGCTTAGAATCATCCAGATGTGAATTTTTGGCAAAATATTCTATGCCAGCAAATGAATCAATTTGATGGAGTATTCTGGACTTCTTTAGCCCGTAATTGTGGATTTCTGGATCACGAGGGAAGAATTAAATCTTTATATGTATCTGTCTGCAGTGGATCTTGAAGTACTTGTCATGCTTTTCATCTAGTTGACTTTAAGATTCCAGTCTCTCTTCCTGTATTATATGCCATTTGTCTTAATTCTTCTGATGACAATTCTTACCTAAATATGACTGAAGAGCCTACAGAACAGAGGCCTGGCATCCAGGGGTAGCAGGCACAATGTTGCCTGCAGGTGCCTGCTGTAGTACTTCTGACTACAGGAAGCTGAAAACTTAAAACTAAGACCCACAGACAAAGGAAAACAGAAGTTGCTTAAAACACATTACTTGTGCAGTGGTTTTGCTTGTTGAGCTGTGAAGCTTGGGGAGCTTTCCTGCACATAAAATAGATTTGCCGTGTGTCTGAGTGTCTGATTTCTTAGCTGGTCTCATTTACAGTGTATCTGAAAAGGGATATTATCCAAGAGGAAAAATGAGTTGCATATTTTGATTGAGTTGTCTGTATCTTTAATTAAGTAAGATCAGATTCTCTTGGAAGGGAATGAAATAAATGCCTTGGTCTTTCATTTTAATTCAAAATGTTTTGCATTTTAAAGCTGAGTCATAAATTCTATAGTGTAATTACATTCCTGTAGTCTTCAATTTTTTCATTTAAAGATCACACATTGTGATTCTAATTTCCCTATGAATACATGTTCAGTGCTTCCCCTGAGTGGGCAGAGCAGCGTTTCAGCACATGACTAGAAACCTCCTTTTTATCTGTAAATTTCTCTGAAGTTGCAGATTTCATTTCAACTCCTGATTGCAATATAGACATTGTAATTACCTGCTAAAACAAGAACAACTACAGAAGGCAAGATTCTTGGCTAAAGCCCATTCAGTGAAACATTTCAGTCCTGAAACTAAAAAACTGCGTTGTTTCTTCAGCATGGGATGACTTCATCTGAAGAAATCTAGTAGGAAGCCAAAAGCAATACATTTTTGGAGTGTCAGTTTGTACAAGAAACAAAAAAAGACTTTCCCAGATTTTTTTGTAAGTGGTCTAGAATTTTTTCAGTCTTAATACAGATTAAATGAAAAGTAGTCCGAGGAAGAGAATAAAAATGACATTAAGGAATTTGCATACTTTTTCAAAATTATGATCTGTTTTCACATCTTTGTGTTGGGTATTTCACCACCTTGATTTGATCAGTCAACTATCCTTTTTATTGAAATAGGAGTAGTTCTTCAAACGTGCTGGTATAAGACTAATACCCATGCACTATGTTAAGGAAAATACAGTTCATTTCTCATAGCACGTAAGGTATTTTCCTTGTGTAATTTCTAGTTTATACAGCACAGATTTAGTGAAATCCAGAAGAGCACGGAAGTATGAACTCGTGTGGTTCTGCTATAATGAATTAGTTAAAAGCAATTGTTCTTAAGGAGTGTCTGTTCTCTCTCTGTTTTTAAACTCCTTTATCTTCAATAATGGTTTTATTGTTTTTTGCTCTGCAGCCAACATTGCAGGTTTTTCTATTGTGTGTTGACCATTATTTAATTATAAAATTGTATTTTTGTTTGGTGATTTTTGCTTTCATTGATATATTTTGCCTCATTCCATTAACATGCCATTCATGAATTCAATTCAATTCGTCATTAAATTATTTTCTAACTTAAGTGAATCTTGGAAAACAACACAAGGAAGCAAAATAAAGGCACTATAAGGTATCCTTAGCTATATATTGTACGGGGGTTTGTGGATACCATGCCATGATGATGATGCGGCATCTTGTTGAAGTAGGGAGAGAACAACATGCTTCTGGGGGTGGGGACTTAATGAGAAAGAGTTGTATTCAGTTTGTGTTGAATATGCCACTTGACAGTTGATGTCTGCAGACTTTGAGGGAACATTCAGTGGAACAGCCAAAGCAAACGGTAGCTGGAAGTTAGCCTTTTAAAGACATACCGTATTTCTGGCAGGTTTTGACATGAAATGGAGGGGCATCGTTCTTCTGCCTTTGTAAACTGGAGTAGTTTCACTAGTTACAGTGGAGCTGTGCCAGCAGATGGTGGCTGAAGATACCAGCCTCTGCAGTTTAACTCTAAAAAAAATGTTGTATCGTTTCTCACTCCCTCCTTGTCTTTGTATATTGAAGTTAGAGACTTGTCAGATCTGTTCTGGAAACTGGTTGAGTACGATGGGGGTTGCTACCTATCTAAATACCAGAAAATACCTAAAAGTATGCATGTCTTCTGCATGCTGCACACGCAGCTGAGCACAGGGAGCTCACGTGTACCTTCTGGGCTTTGCTGGGCTTTGTTAGTACGAAAGATTTTGTCTTTGAAGAAATAAAAACTCTTTTATCCCATCTTGCCATATAAATTTTTTGCTCTTAAACATTTTTTGCCAATTACTCTTAATGTTTCACAATAATGAAGTACTTGCATGCTGCTCCAGTATCGCCCCCAAAATGAGGTCTTCCTTTTCAGGTTCTCTGTTTTCTTTGGTTAGTGTAGAGAAAGATGCACGTATTTTTAGTATTCCTGCACTGATGTATTTTTTCGATTGCCTTTTTGGAAAAAATCCATTATTTTTTCAATAGTTCTGGAAGATCTTCAACAAAAATCAATTTTACTAATGTTATATATGAGAGTGAGAGATATGTATATAATATATACATTATCCCGTTATCGTTTATACATATATGGATAGGTTTCTGTATATACAGAAATCTACACATGCCCACCTCCTGTATGTGTCTCTAAGAATATCTGTCTATCTATATGTATAGACCTATATGACTCCTTGATATCTGTAAGTATGGAACTGATAATGGAATATTATTTTAGTTTGTTATTGTTGGGGCTGGGTCTAAAAATACTAGTGAACTTTAAGAATTTGTGTTTATGTAAATTTACTGTTGTAAGCACATAGGGTTTTTTTATTATGCATTAGGGTCTAAAAATTGAAGTCCGTCTTGCCAACATTGGAGTTCAGTGGGTTCATTTCTGCGCTTACATACAGAGTTATGTAATGAGTAGGCTTGCAGCCAAAGTAGGTATGACACAGGCTCTATCACTGCAGTGAAGTACAGGGGGTTTTTTTCTTCTCAGTTGTAAATTTTACATTCAGAACACTGTCCTCTGTTGCTTATTTCAGATGTGTACAAACACTCAAAAGCAGAACTTAAGATCTCTGATACTAAGTTCAGGGAGAGAAGTAGTGTAATTTTTATTGTGTAAACTGGAGTTTTGACACAAATATAAGTTGTAACTACTAGAGAGGTAAACAGAACTTAATTAAAAACTTCTGCCTCATCCTTGTACTGTATGGATAACTGAGCTAATTAAACTAGTCTTAATGAAATGTTTCTTTTAAAGTCCATTTGCTTATATGTTTTTACAAGCAAGCAAATATATTATCATGTCTTAAATTGTGTTGGACTCAGTGGATGAGTCCATGTCTAGTTTCCAGTTTTATGATTTGGGAGGCACCAATTCAGTGCTTGGACCTTTTTGAAGTTCTTGTGGTATTGTTAAATTCATAAAATAAAAATTACCCCAGTGAGCAACATTTATTTTTTTCCTGGTATGTCGTCCAGTGACTGGATGCACAACCAGTACAGCTTTGAAACTGGTTTAATGTTTTCACACTTGTATAGATAGTCCTTAATTAGCTATCCCCGCCTAACACTAGTGCCCATGTGGATAAATGGTTTTACAATAGACAGGCAACGTCAATGAATTTGTTATATTCTGAGGTATGAAGTAAAGGAGGGTAGAATATTTAATAAGTTCATTTTTGCATTTGTCCACTGAATTGTTTTTTTAAATCTTGTGCAAAGATGGAAGCTGAAGTTTACTTCCTTACATAGGTAGTCTTTTAGGAGCTTCGTTTTGAATTTAGACAAAATCTGAGACTTGTTTCATTTTAGTTTTTTTTTCAGGATCTTGAAATTCTAATTTGTGGTGAAATATGTTGCTTAATTATTGTGGCTGTTGTAAAACAAGCTACATGGTCTCATTTTAGTTACTTGGTAGAAAGAACTATGTGAACGTCAAAATTCAGTGCCTGTAAGCGATGTGCAACATCTCTTTTTATGCCAAACCTAATAAATCGTATATTTAAAGATCTGTTCCACAAAAGTTCATTATCTGTGACTTTTGTTTACCAGTTGTACCATTTGCATAGACTGCTGTTACGTAAGTTACATGAATTTGCCAAACATGACCTTAAGAAGGACCTGAGAAATCGCACTCTTCATAAAGTGTTTCTTGCATAAGAGTCATTTACTTGTAAAGGTAGTGGTCTGTATCTGTTTGTCTTAGCAGTTAAAATAAGCAGTAATCCTTAGTTTTGGGGTTCTCTAGGGCATGCAGTAATTGCCTGGTTTTGTTTTTTTTTTAAAGCTATGATCTTACAAACATTTATAAGATGTGTTTCTTTTGTGAATTGTGTTAAGGAAATTGGTGGGACTGTCATTGTTGGTCAGGTAGCAGATCATGTTACTTTTTTCGGGGATCAAATCTTAGTAAGAGAAGTAAGGCAAAGGGTTGGGATGATGGTTAAATGCGCTAAAAGTTGTTTAAGCATTTTGGGAGTTGGAGTCTAAATTGGTAAGAACAGGCCCCTCAAGCTTACCCATTTTGCTGATGTTACAGAATTTGTGCTGTACACAGGCCGTTTTATTTTTCTGCTTACTGGCTTTCTTTTGTAGAAAGTATGAGAATTCTCATGTATCGAATACTTTTTTGTTGGACAATTTAAATGATGTAAGATAAAATAATGGTTTTCAGTATTTCTAAGGATGATTCTGCTTAGCCCCAGATACCCCGGCACAAATCAGAATTCCACAATTCTGAAAGAAGCTGAAATTTTAATTTCATTTCTTTCGTTGCTGTCCTATGAACATGGTTTTCTTTTTCCTTTTATTACTAGCAAAGCTACAGTAAATGTTGAAGGAAAAAGCATTGTTATTCAAAGCTTTTAGAACTAAAGAGTAGAGAAGTGGTAAAATTGCTAATTTCTACTTTCTGTCTACTTTCAGGACTTTGCCATTGCTTGTTCTAATTTGAACTGCTGTTACTGTGGAAAGTATTAGTGTTTGAAGCAGAGTACCTGCTGTAATTGAAACAATGTCTTTTCCTGTATCTATAATAAAAAAAGAAAAGGAAAGAAAAAAACCCCAACTTTGTAGGCACTGAGATACTGTATTTTGACTCATGAAATGTTAACTACAAGTGTACTAAATACCCTTTATTTTCCTAGATTGCTAGTCATAGTGGATATGTACAAGTTGACTGGAAGAGAGTTGAAAAAGATGTAAACAAAGCGAAAAAACAGCTAAAAAAGCGTGCAAATAAGGCAGCACCTGAAATCAATACTCTTATTGAAGAGGTAAGTCTAAGGTGATAAACTGTTTTCTACCAGCCGATTTTTCTTACCTTCCACTGCAGGTGATAATTAGTTGAAAATGCAGGTGCAAAAATGGAAGGCGTCAGAAATAGTCTGGCTGTATATTTTATTGCAAGTTAACAGATTGCGCTCTCTTTTATTCACTTAGCTTTCTATTTTGTTCACTTTTAAAGATGATACGCAGGCTTCAAAGTTAATGCATTTCTACAGCTGAGATGGCTTAGGGACTGCCACTGGCTTTGCCGTGTAGTCTGTGCAGATTCTGGGCCGGTGAGGAAGCCAGCAAGGTCGTGACACGGTAAAAAGTTGAGGGTGCTGTGGTTAAAACATGATAGCTGAAAAAACAAAAACCAAATCTTCTTATAAGGCTGGTAACAAAATTACTTGGGTGGAGAAGACTGACCTTTCTTTCTGGAGAAACGCTATAACTACTTTGTAACTAGAGTTGTGGGTTTTATCTCATTTTTATACAGTTTGAAGAATATCTGTCTTCAGAATCTGTCAGTTACATACTGTGTTGAAAAGAGGTAGGTAGCCTTGGTACTGATCAGTGTCACTGGGGCGATTTCAGTCTGTCCTTTGAAGACTTTAATTTAATCATTTTATCTTTTCTTTTTTTAAAAGTATCTTTATCCTGGTTTTACATATTTTCACATTTCATACAGGCAATCTAAGTTTCTTTCTCAATAACTGTGAATCCTGACTTGGAATATGCTGCAGACAATATAACAGCAGCCACACTAGCACTCTGTAATTGAGAGTTTTGACATCTTGGATTTAGCCTCTGTGGAGTTGCACATAGGTTGATAAAAATTACTTAAATTTTAATGTGAATGTGAAGTGGAAGTTCAAGAGAGATGGTTTTCTAGCTTCTTATGTACCCCAAATAGCTTAACCTGTACTTCTCCATTGGGTGGGACAGGATGGGGTTTGGGGTTTTTTCTTTTTTTTTTTTCTTTCTTTCTCAGATTATATTACTTTCTTCTAATTGTGCACTAGTAGCTAGTGTGAAGTGCTTGAAGTGGAGGATTTATGAAATGGCACGTTTGATGTAATGTGTTATACTCTTTGCTGTTACTTAATGAAATACTGTACACAAATGTCATCATACATAAGTGTTTTTTGTAGGATGAAGTTGTTAGGAAGCTCATAATGGATTGAAGTGTATTTCTTTTCCAACGATCGATCTAGTTTTCCAAAACCTGGTATTTTTTAAAAACTTTTTTCATGTGATTAAAATTGAAGTCATGATGGTGCTCATGCTTTTTTGCCAAGGGAGTTTGTAAAACATCTGTCTTTTAATCAAAACGAGAGTGGTATTGGCATGAAATTGCTATGACAATTCCTCTGTATTTTGACTTTTAAAGTGCTAACTGTATTTAAAATAATCGTTAAAGACAGCAGAGAGTCAGTTTTCAACCCATTGGTGCCAGCAGTTGCCAGCTGGCTTTGTATGTTTTTAAACACGTTGCTTACCCCCTCACCCCCTCCATAATTTTAGTATTCTTGTTTCCAGGCAATTGTGATAAGTGTTAAATGTTACAATCAGACACGATTGACTCAGTTCTTTATACATAGCATTTTTCTTCTCAGTCAACAGAATTTATCAAACAGAACATCGTGGTGTCAAGTGGATTTGTTGGAGGCTTTTTGTTAGGCCTGGCATCGTAAGGACCTGAAGGCATCCATGTCGGCAAAGAGCAGTTGTGGTGGCACGCTGTCTTGGAGCAGTGTGGATCCCTGGGGCTTCCAGAGCAAGACGAGTGGACTAGCTAGACAACTTGGAAGCTTTTACATTTCAGGCTTTTGCCTCTTGAAGCTTGGCAAAATTAGGATTTGCTGAAAAACTGTGCAATGTGCTCATTTACAGCATTTTTGGGCAAAACTGGTTCATCTTCATCATGACTCTTTTTATCTATGACCTTTCAAGATCTAGCATTTTTTAAAATGTTATTCTTGGAATATAGATACTTAACCATACTGTAAGAAAGAAAGCTCCATTTCTATGTTTTCAGTTAAATATCGTTTATTTTTAAAGTATTTTTTCTTCATGCTGTTGTAGATAGTATCAATGACTATATAATGTATGTGGTATTGTAGTTTCAGCCTCGTGGCTGTCCATGTTCTTTAGAAGTCACTGCAATAATCTACCAATCTGTAATACCTTTCTACAGAGTATTAAACAACAAAGAATCATGAGCTTATTAAAGGTGAAAATTAACTTTGACTCTGGCCTTTGTGTACATAGAAAATAAGAAAGCCTCACGTTTATAGCCTGTAGGCATCTGGTACAAATATTTGCAGAGATACTTGTGATATTTATGTGCTAAGTAAATGTCTAGATGTCGTTTCTCCCAGATGCGCAAGCCATGTGTAAACTCATCATTAGAGCTGTAGGTAGCGCACCGGTAATTGTGGCAAGCGCAGACTCTGCAGTGATTGGATGCTTAATTGCTTTACACTGAGGAAGCCACGGGGGTCGTTTCAGACCTCAGTGGTTGGTGAGATGGAGCGATGGGGCTTCGGTCTGAGCACTTTGCGAGGGCCAGTGCCTCACAGGGCTTGACAGCACGTCAGTATGACGGACCCTGCGCGAACTGACGGCGGCTCTTGCGGTCCGTTTTAGCTGGAAGTGATGTTCACTTTCATATTCCCCTCTGCTGCCACTATGTTCTCCCAACCTTGGACGTATTTTTTTTCCCCACAGTTGTCACTTAACTTGACTTTCACTGTCTAGGATGTCAGCTGTGGAAAAACGAGGGTACAGATTGGCTTCAGAAGTCAATTCTGAGGAGCATGGACACGCGCCTGTTTCCTCTGAAGCCTGGGGAAGGAAATGGGACTTAATCAGCTCGGTGTGTTTGCTGCCTCCGCCCCTGACAGATCAAAGCAGGAGGCGGACTCTGAAGGAGACTGGAGGCAGAACTGTGGGTGGGCTGGAAAATTTATTCTCAAGTAGGTTGTTAAGGTGGTTTTGGTAATTTGTTACTAGGTTATTCTAAAGAAGTTGAGAATCCAAACAAATGCTTAATGCAGTCTGTGAACCTTTTACAAGTTGTTTGACATAGTAACCTAGTGTGTTTAGATCAGTGCATCTGTGGACTTCAGAGGTCTGTGTGAGGTGTTGATGTCACATATGCATGCTTCTGGCCAAAGTGAGTTAAGAGGCACATCGTGCATACGTCTGTGAGGTTTAAAGGTTTGGTTAAGCTAAAGCCTGTTTAAGACACTTGAAAACTGAACACACACACACACACAGACTCCCCCCAACCAAACCCCAGAAGCAGGGAACGTAAATGGGCACAAATAACACATGAGCATCCTAAATATTGTGTTTTAAGGTGAGTATCTAAAGCTGTGCAAGCACAATTGTTGCAGTTTATTGGAAATGGGAAACCCAAGGAGGAATGTGTGTGCTGGGTCATCTGGGATTCAAACAAAAAAGAAAGCATCTTAAGAAAGATCAAAACGTTAAAAAGTGAGATTTTCTTTGCCTTTGTGTTCAGCCCGAAGGATGATGGGAAGGTAACCAGTCAGCTCTCTTCTGCTGATAAAGCTCATGGATTCTTGGCATGGCAGCAGAGTTGCTGAAGCCAACTGACGCGAGTCGCTCAGCCTGACTGGAGTGACCTCGGGCGTTGCGAAGGGCTGCGGGAATGAAGTGACCACTTCCATAACATGAACCCATAAAGCTGCATTTTAAAAAAGTGTCTGCTCTCTGACAGGATTGCAAGGGAGCATCTTCTGGTGTGCTTGCCAAAAGGCTGTTCGTGTGACCAAGGAATGTACTTCACAGTTAAAAGTAGAATTAAAAATCAAAAAATCCATCAAATTATATATTTGTATGCAAGACTGATTTCTGCAGAGGAAAGTTGTTCTGCTGTTCTGTTGCCACTAGCTGAGATTCTCAGTAAGGCAAGGAATAAAGAACTGATTTAAATATATTTGGGTTTTCTAGTATTATTTTATTTTTTGAAGCCTTTGGAATAAGAAGCATAATGCTATGGTAGATGTAAAACTGTCTGAGGGACAATTGAAACCAGAAAGGTGAATGCTGGCGGTTTGTATTAGGATTGACCTTACGTAACGCATTCATCACGTGAGAAGAACGGCTGGTGGCACAGCAATACTTGCTGAGTTCTCTGACGCAGCTCCTCAGGTTGGTGAGGTAGAGGGGATGCTGCCGGGAGCTACAGGTAGAACTGACATGGTGGGGAGATGATGGAGCGGCAGACTTTGATATGCATAAAGTACTGAGACAAATGCAGTTTTTCTTGCAAATACCTGAGATTTTATATGCGTCAGCTCAGAGCAGAGTCTTGGGCAACCCCTGCTATCAACACAGGCTGGGAGGTGAAGGATTGAGAGCAGCCCTGCCAAGAAGGACTTGGGGGTGCTGGTGGATGAAAAGCTGGACATGAGCCACCAGTGTGTGCTCTCAGCCCAGGAGTCCAACCATATCCTGGGCTGTATCAAAAGCAGCGTGGCCAGCAGGGCAAGGGAGGGGGTTCTGCCCCTCTGCTCTTTTTTGATCAGACTCCTCCTGGAGTCCTGCATCCAGCTCTGGAGCCCCCAACACAAGAAGGACGTGGAGCTGCTGGAGTGGGTCCAGAGGAGGGAGACAAAAGTGATCCGAGGGCTGGAGCACCTCTCCTGTGAGGACAGGCTGAGGGAGCTGGGGCTGTTCAGCCTGGAGAAGAGAAGGCTGCGGGGAGACCTCAGAGCAGCCTTCCAGTGCCTGAAGGGGGCCTACAGGAATGATGGGGAAAATATTTTCAGCAGGGCTTGTCACGATAGGACAAGGAGTGACGGCTTTAAACTAAGAGAGGGTAGATTCAGACTGGATACAAGGAAGGAATTTTTTACCCTGAGGGTGGTGAAACACCAGAACAGGTTGCCCAGAGAGGCAGTGGAGGCTTCATCCCTGGAAACATTCCAGGCCAGGTTGGACGGGGCTCTGAGCAACCTGGTCTGATTGAAGATGTCCCTGCTCACTGCAGGGGGGTTGGGCTAGATGGCCTCTGAAGGTCCCATCCAGCCCAAAGCATTCTATGATATCACTGTACATAAAGGAATGCCCTATAAAATACAGTCAGAAAAATTAATGTTGATGGGATTATTGAGAATGGAACGGAGCATAACAGAAATACTGTGTTTCTGGTGGTAAGTTCTTCTCTGGAATGATGTTACTGTTAGTCTCTGACAAAAACTAATGCAGGCTAAGAAGATTCAGAGAAGAGCAAAATAAAGATTGAAGATGAAGAAAATTGAGCATTTTTGGGGGGAAAAACAAGAGAACATCAATTTTAGAAAGCAGCTAACTAAAAGGGAAAGTGTTAGAAATACATCAGTTAATGAAAGGCTGAGCCAGCATTTCTACGCTTTTTATTGTATAGCTGAAGAACTTAACTGAAAGGTGGAAAACATGAACCTAGCACAGGGAAACAGCTTTTCGCATACGGCGTAATTGGTCTGTGGAACTCATTTCCACTGCGTGCGAGTGAAACCAAGGAACAGGCCCCATTCGGGGAAAGGGGGGACAACACCGAGGTGAACTGCAGGAGCGCTCAGTTATATCTAAAGATGCAAGAAAAGCAACTTCAGGTTTCTCCGGCCATAGCTAATATTGCTTGGTGAACTTCATGATAAAATTATTCTAGTGATCAGATTATCCTACCTTTGCCTTCTCCAGGCTTGTGCATTTTTTTCCCCTCAAACAGTTGTTAGCAGTCACTTTTCAAGAACCCTAAGCTAAATGATTGACTGAGCCAGGCCATACAGCCCCCTGTAGTGAGCAGCTGTTGGAAGTTTACTAAATAATGAGTTTTGTGAAAGATGATTGCTAATAAATCATCTATCTGTTTTGTATTATCTTAATGGGATAATCCATTTTCTGAAATTATTTCTTTTTAGTTAAAGAAGCATTGGGCAATAAGTTTTAATTTAAAGTGAGATGACTGGTTGGTCGAAACCAGTGTGATCTTATTACTGAGTTTTAAGAGGCCAGAATTTGGCTAAACCTTTGAAGACTGTTTCTGTTTTAGCAGCCAGACTGAAAAATAAAATGTTGTAGTTAATGATACAGCTGCCTCTTAGATGCAAGTGCATCCGTCATGAGGTCTTAAGAAAGGGGGATGCATACAGAGTAAAATGCAGACCTCAATACTGTAGTTCAAAATTTATGCCTGTGCAGATTTCATAACATACGTAGCATACAGTAACGTGAAGAAGCATTGGTAATACCTCCTCCTAACCTTTTGAAAACTGTTGGAAATCTCAAATAATTACTTTAAAAATAAAATGTTTATAGCATGCACCTGCCTGTGTGGGGTCTGTAGGTGATAGTGGAAAAAGATAACGTTCACCCAAATTCAGCACTCCTAGAGCTAGGTGACATTTTGGAAGGGAGATTGATCATAAAAAACAGTGGGGTTTGGTCACCCTAGGACTGTGCATGGGGCAAGTGGGGGTGGGGAGAAGGACTAGAATCAAATCTGCCAAGAGTAGGAGGCGGCGTCCTCTCTTGTCTTTTGTATCATAGTTCAAAAATCAGACAGGAAAGATGAGCTTAAAGAGCTGTTTTCCCCTTATCTGATTGGGAAGCAGGCCTGAGGCAATGGGGTCACATCCCAGTACTGGGACACACGGTAAAGTTGACATTCATTATTTTGGGGCAATTTGGGAAGCAAGTGGTGGGCTCTGAACTACTGAGACAGATGACATTCATCCTGTAAGACCAGAAGCCAATCTGAATGAAGACAACTGCAGGGTAAGTCTGCGCAAAGCATCTGGTGCTGATCCAGCGCAGCCGGAAACCTCGATGGTGTCTGGCCCCGCATTCAAGCCAAGAGGCCACCCAAGCCTCCGAGTGCTGAGGAACACGGCGCAGAGACATAACACGGGCTTTTGTGCCTGCCCACTGGCCTGGAAACAGCATGGCCAACCCCAGCACCAGTGGTGCCACGCTTTCACCAAGACACCTTGCAGGACTCAAGCTGGCTCCAGTCTAGAGCTTGGGTGAAGCAAGACAGCATTAACAGATTTGACTGGTTCGTGGGTTCAGCACCCAGAGGTCGTCTGTCTCCACCACCCTCTTGCCTTGCCCCCCGACCTCTGTCCCCAGCTTCTCAGCGTGCTGCATGTTCCTACTTCCCTGCTTCTGTTTTGCCTGTCTGCTTTTTTCCACAGCTTCCGAGGGTAGGGCACCACAGCACACGCTGCTGCCGAGCTGCGACACAGAGGAAACGCAGTGCTTGAAAATGGGGTGAAGCTGGGAAATAAACCCCACAAGCCAATTCAGCTGTTGGACTATCTGCCAGCTCATGCCTCTGGGACGGAGAGCTCGAGGAAGCTGGAGACCACATTCAGTTACCTCTTCCTGGGAAACCCCTCCTGCTTCCTAGACCAGCACCCTCCCTACCAAACCGTAAGGCATTTTGGCATGAGAGAGACTCCCTTGGTCTCTCGTGCGGACATACTCTGTTGTGTGGATGTGTCTCAGCAGTCATGGGAGGGAGGACAGAAACCTGGGTCTCGCCTTCTCAAAGTTTGCCTTAAATCATTGCTAAATAGTTTAATATGCTGCTTGAAGTGGAAATGCTCTAAAAGGCAGGCAGGCAGGCAGGAAGCCAGGCTGGTTACATCCAGGATATTTTGCTGCCTGTTTGGTAGAAGTGTCCTACCTGGTAAGTGTCACCTGAGAACTAGAATATCTTGTTACATATCTCATCCTTGATACATGAGCTTTTGGCTTCACTGTCAAACCCCCACAAAATCAACTGCTCTCAGCCTTAAGCTGTAAAAAAACATTTCTGCACATGTGCACTGTATATTTTAAAAATAATAGAAAATGTTAACATCCACACAGAAAATTAATGAGTATTGAACCAGCAGAGCTGCCCAGAGGAGCTGCGGAGCCATCAGCCCTGGAAACATTCAGCGCTCACCTGAGTCAGGACCCTGAGCAACCTGATTTAGCTGGGAGGTGGGGCTGGACTTTGCAGCTGGCCTAGTTCTGGGAGGGTGGCTGGACCAGATGACCCTCAGAGGTCCATTCCTGCCCAGACTGTTCTATGATATCGATATCAATACAATTCCCGTTTAACACAGATGTTTTGAACTTCCATTGCAACGAGTGCTATCTACATACACTTGCCAACACGCACTCATGGGACCAAGAGAATTAAGAGCCAACATATCAAGTATGCTTTTTAATTAAATGTCTTACTTTCTTGAAGTATTAGTTGTGAAGTAAAGGTTATGATGTTTTCTCATGTGTTTAACAGACAACAAACTCACAGTGCAGCCAAATATACAGAGTTTTATTTTCAGATTTCAAATCTTCTCCAGTGAGACAACTGAAATGCTTTGATAGTTGATGTTGCTCAGACAGAAATCTAAGCCAAAATACATCTGAGCAAATCTGTAAACACAAGAAAAACCTGCAGATGTATGAAAAGAATGTACAAAAATCAAGTGTTGCCAAATATTGTTTCAGGATCCACTTGGGACAATAAAGAGGTGGAATAAAAATTAAGAACAATAAGGGAGTCTATATTTTAATGCTCTTATAACAGTGTGTGATTGTTAAAGTTAAAAAAATATTGAGAAATTGCCTTTTCAAACATTGACAATATTTTTTTTTCTATTTCTATGGCATCAAATATGATACTT
Organism: Opisthocomus hoazin; assembly: GCF_030867145.1. Lineage (NCBI taxonomy): Eukaryota > Metazoa > Chordata > Aves > Opisthocomiformes > Opisthocomidae > Opisthocomus > Opisthocomus hoazin. The sequence continues at coordinate 101,939,086 of NC_134414.1, read as the reverse complement.
AATTTCCAGACTTAAAAGCTACTTGTGCGAGCTAAACTGCATGCTGGCTCCTGCAGGAGCTTTGTTTCGAGGCTGCTTGTGCAAGTAAAGCTGAGCATTTGCTTCAATGACTAACTGGTTTGTGTATGAAAGCAAAGGTAGAACAAACATTGGAAGTGATATGCCCATTTTTCTCTCTTTTCATGTTGTCACAGGAATGTCCAGGTAGGCTTTGAGACCCTCAGGCAGCCTGCAGAGAATCAGAAAACCAAGGACTGCACAATGTGCAGGAGCTGGAGGTGAGGCACAAGAACTGGAATCTGTCTGTCTGAATGTGGACGTCGAGCCAGGTACCCTGTGGCCTGCTCATACGAATGAAAGGAAACAGGCATTTCCACACAAATTTGCCTTACTCTAAAATTGACATCTGCAGCGGCTCGGATGAATCTGACCTAGACGGACCCATTTTCCCCCATGGTTTGTAAACGCAGCCCAGGCCCTGTCTCGCTTGAGGTACTTCAGGCTGTGTGAACTGAATTCCATGAAACCTGCTCAATCTGCTGAGGGCACGAAGGATGACACGGTGATTTGCCAAGGGCGAGTCATGCTTGGCCAGCCTGTCCCCTGACGATATGACTGGCTCTGCAGAGAAGGGGAGGCTGGTGGAGTGGGCTCTTACGTGGGCTGAAAACTTCCTGCGCTGCCAGGCCCCAAGGGCAGCGATCAACGCCTTGGTGTCCAGCTGGCAACAAGCAGAACACGTCAGGGACTGCTGCTGCACAAATATCGTTCAACGTCTTCGTCAAAGACCTTTGTGATGGGCCAGAGTGCAGTCCCTTAACAAACTGCGGATGACGCCAAATTAGGAGAGGCATTTGGCACGCCGAACTGCAGAGCTGCAAGCCAAAGGCAAAGCTGGGGCAGCTGAGCATTGCACGAAGAGCTATCTCGTTCAGCAAGGAGAAGCAAGTCCGGCACCTGGGGCAGGTGGAACCCCGTAGACAGCCACTGGCTGAGCAGCAGCCATGCTGGAAAGGGCATGGAGGCTATGGCGGACCTCAGATTGAATTTGAACGAACCCTGCGCTCTCACTGCAAACCTCAGTACGTGATGGTACCTGGGGAGGAGTACAGTCCGCAGTTATGGAAAGTTATCTGTTGGTTGGTACTCAGAACTGGTGAGATCACACCTGGAATACCATGACTGTTTTTGGTCATGTAGCTAAGCTGATGAGGGACCTAAAGTGCAGGACCTATATGGGGATCTCAGGTTGTTCAGCCTGGGGAAAAGGAGGCTGAGGGGCAATCTAAGGCAGCCTGCAACTACTTCAAGGGGAGCTACAAAGATGATGGAGCCAAACCCTGCTCAACAAGGGCCAGCAGCCACAAGCTGTGGCTTGGGAGGGTCATACTGGACATTAGGAAGAGCTCTTCCACCAGGAGACTGGTGCTGCACTGGGACAAGTCACCCAGGGTGGGCTGGGATTCTCCCTCCTCAGGGGTTTACAAGATTTGGCTGAACAAAGCCACAGCTGACCCGATCCAGCGTTGATGACCGACCATCCTGCTGTGAGCAGAAGGCTCCAGCGGTCCCATCCAAGCAGCACTTCTTTGGGACTGTGAAAGTCAGGTGTCACCCCACTCAGCCCCACAGCCTTTCTCCTGGCTTTATCCTTGTGTCCCTGCACATCTGAACATACTTCATAAATATTCTTCCACGGCTGTTTTTTTCTTACTACTCACTCTAAGCAGGAAAAGTAGATGCTAAGGGTATGTGGTACCACAATTAATGCCAGTTTTTTCACTTAAAAAAAATTTATTTATTATATCAGCATTGGAAAGGTTAGAGACCTGCCAAATGTCTTTGTGATATTAGACTTCCTTTTAGAAAACTAAGATCCTCTGGTAGGTGACATACAGGAATTTGTGTATGTGTGTGATTTGCTTGGACTTGTTGCAGCAAATTCTCAAATATGGAACAGCCAGAAAAATGCGCTTTTTTTTTTTAATAGGCACTTCTACCCTAATTTAAAAATAGTAAACTGGAGCAAGGTAAGTATCACAGAGCCTGACGTGAGAAAGCACATTGACAGAAAATAAGGAATAGAAGATGTGATGAAGATTGACATCGCAAATAAAAAGGAAGAGGAAAAAAAATAACACAAAATAACGGCAGATGCAAAGCGATTAGGGAGCACCGAGAGAGAGAGAGAGGGGAATGGAGAGCTGGTGACAGATGAGGTTGGTGAGGCAAAGAGCCTAGAGGAATTCCTCGCCCCAGTAACCACAGAGGCAGTGGAAGGCAATATCCCAGGAACTGGGATTCATTTTCCTCAAGGAAGGAAGGAAAATGTCAAAAGGTTTTACTCTTGCACTGGAGTGGATAATAAGGCAATTAGTACTATTAAAAGTTGTCAGCGCACCCAGACTGGAGTGATAAATCACCTCCTAGGGTTGTAAAGGGAGAGGGAGATGCTGGAAAGCTTTTCTGGAGCAGTTGTGATAACTTACTGGAAAGGGAATTATTGAGAACTGGTGAGTGTTTAATGAAGTTCACACCAAAAAAACGAGAGGGAGCACCGCAGTCCTGGCATTTACAGACCTGTGAGCTTGGCTTCACTTCTGCAGGAGAAACTAAACACTGGTGAGTCACAGCTGTGTACGTTTATAAGTGGGAACATGAATATATTATTAAAAATACATTATTTTAACATACATGCCACAGGAGAAGTATATATAATACAAATGATTTGGAGTCTGTGGCACAAAAGATTTATGCAAATAATCTCTATTAATAGGATTTCCCAGTGCAAATGCTTTCTCGTCAATATGAGAAGAGGTCTTGGCAATGCTATGCTCGTGATTTACCTTTCCAAAGGGTTTCTGACGTTTCTACAGTTTCAAATGTTGTTTGTCCCTAATTTAATATATATTATAGAGGAGGTAACTGCTAACCTTTTGCAAAGCTCTGTAAATATGTGAACTATGCAGTTTATCATCTGCAGGTTGAATAAGTAGGGAGAGGAATACAAATTCTCCGTACGCTACACACACCTTCCCTCGTCTGCTCTCCACACCTTTTATTACTTGATCTATTTTAGATAAGAACGTGATTCCCTTATGAAATAGTTTAACTGCTCCCGATAAAAATAAAATTAAAATAACGGGCAAACTTCCCTGGGTCAGGGACGTGGGGCTGCGGGTCGGGGTCAGGATGAGCAGGGCCCGTGGCCAGGCAGGGCTGCACCACCACTGGGGTGGGAGCGGGACAAGGGTCTGCTGCGGGCAGCAGCTCCCCGAAGAGGCTGCCCACCGCTCCTTCTCCCACAGCCCTCTCCCCTGCGCCGGCTCCAGGCTCCGGAGGGGGCTGCCCTCCGGCCCAGCCGTCCGCCCGCATCTCCAGGGATGAAGAGGGGCTGAAGGGGTAAGACCAGGCAGGAAGAAGGTCACAAGCCTGCAGAGTGTTTCATTTACCTTCTCCTAGAGCTGCATGTCGTACCTTCCTTGGGAGGCACCAGGGGGACCTCTGCTTGAGGGGAAAAAACAGGAGATAAGGAAATGGGCTGGAAAAATCTGACCCTCTTGAGGAGAGCAGCCTCTGCAGAGAGTGGTTGAATAAACCAGTACGTCTCCAGCGGGCAGGAGGAATCGTCTGCTAGAAGATGCCAGCTGAAGGGTGTCAAAGATGCTTTGCAAGGTGTTTCCATGGTGCCCAGCACCAGCAGCACTGCTCTGACTGGGCTGGCTGCAGAAAACCAGTGAGGCAAGAGCTGTGGGAGCAACAGACTGTGTGAGAATAACCACCACTGGGAAAATGAGAGGAGCGCTCAGGGACGTAAAGGCATCCTTCAGGGTCTTCCCATCTACAGCGACCACCCTGCCCGGGACACTTAGCACCTCCCATGAGGGGTTTCTTTTCCAGGACTTGTGCAGCCCAAATCCTAAACAGATGGAACATGGTCACCACCGCAGGGTGGCCAACAGACCCTCATTAGATACCTGTAGTTCTTGTGTGGTAAAGGCACATGCCCAAGGCTGGGAGACCTCATGGGACCACTGTGCAGCTGCACAGAGAGGCAAAAGAGCTGCCAAGGCCAACCTTGCCAGGACACCCAGAGGCATGGCCACCCAGGGCTGGGACCTTGGGCTGTCCCCGTGTCCTGCTCCCATGTGAGGAGGAGCTCCCCTCCTCCTCAGCTCCCCATGGACACCAGTTCATCCTCCAACATGGCCTTTGCTCTGCTTGGCAGCTGCTGTGCGGGTTTGGATGTCCAAACTCATCTTTGGCTGAAGTTCAGGACTTGGGAAAAACAAAGGCACAACTGAGTCCAGCCGCAATTAGCCTGCTGAGGGCCAGAAAATTTGGTGACGACCCAATGAGTGGCTCTGTGTGTGTGCGTCTGGGCAGGCACCATGTTTCTGGGGTTTGTGCACTGGTCCAGCAAGCGTGACCCACCTGCGCCCTTGCTTCATCTCGAGGTGTCAAATTTAATACCTGCTCTTCCACGCCGTGCTGCTCAGACAGGACACGGCCATACCCCTGGAGCCGCTGCTGCAGCATCTCTCCATGGCTGGGAGGGACATCTGGGGCTCAAAGCTGGCTCACGCACCTTTACTGCAGGGGACGACGGGCATTTCAAAAAGCCAGTTAACCCCATGGCGTGAGAGGTAACACCGACGACATGACCCGGCCATCCCTCATTTCTGACCAGCCCCCAAACAGCCTCATTTTTTTCTTAAAAGGATTCAATACTTTTCCCTGCAGGAGTTTTCCCTCTTGAATTCTTGAGCTCTACAACAAGGCTGCCTCAGCATCCCCGCCTCTGACTGTAATTTTACCTCTCTCAGCTGTGTGCCGACTTTCTCATGGCTCTTTCTCAGCAGCCCGACTCAAGGTTACGCAGCGGTGCCCTGTCAGAGCTGGTCCTTGGGTCCTCGCTACACCGGCTGCCGAGCTCCCCGGGGGGAGGTTGCAGAGATCGGGGGGTACAGCACTGCACTGCCCGTCTCACAGTCTGGGTGTTTCGGGAAAGATGAGCAAGCCTACGGAGCCATACTTTACTCCTCAGGTCACGTAACGGATGGGCACTGCTTCAGTTCCTATCGACTCGGGGGTGACAAGGCAGCGCCCACCATTGCCACCCATCACTTTTGCTCCTCCTTGCTATCATGTCACACCACCAAGGAGCTGTATGACACGCAAAACTGGTGCTTTCTGAATGAAACTTCAGCACAAGTATTTCTACAAACAGCTAAAAGTGATACCATTCTTGTGCTATACATATTGTTTTCAATTCTGGGTTTGAGTTTCTTCCAGCCTGCTCAGTGTTGGGAGACACGCAGTCTTACTTGCTCCTTGCTTCTTCTTCAAACCGATCCCCTTCAACAAAACGAGCAGTGACGGACTTGATCTCCCCAGCTCCATAACCTAAATTGGAACGGTAGTGTGAGGCACCCACAGGCTTTGCGTTGCTTTTCAAAGGCTGTCAGAGCTCTCACGGATGAGCGGCAGCAGTGCCAACCAATTCTGGATTTCAGGCAGGGTTCCCATTCGTTGACAAACAGGTTTCATTTTTCAGAAAACACAAATCTAGTTTTGTGCAAGAAGTTTCCTTCTGAAGAGAGGAGGAGATGTGGACACATGCAGCCCGAGGTTCACACCAGGAGCCAGACACGCACAGCTGAAGTGGCAGCATCAGTCCTGTGTGGCTGAGAAAATGCTCCTGAGTGATTTCTAAAATCAGTGTATTTGGGGTTGTTGATTATCTGCATCAATTTTCTTAATCTCCAGCTTCGTAAGAAGTGGGAAGTCCACTGTGTTTTTATCCAGATTACCTAATACAGCTGTCCTTGGCTCAGCAAGTAGTCACTTAGGCCACTGCAAGTTCAATAAGGGATCAGAGGCACCAGTCAGTTAAATTGTCCAAACATTTTTGTTGGAACAAAATTGCAAACCTTTATCCCACTAGAAGGATTTACAGATTACACATGACACTGATAAATAAGAGTATCAGTTCAGTGTCTGACAGGTCGCCTCTCAGAGGAGTGAAACCTGCATTTGCAGAGGGATAGAGATGGTTATCAAATGATCATTCCTGTCTTTTTCTTTTATGAAAACTGCCTATTTTTTGGCCAAGTGGTACAAAAGGAAAATAGTTTGGAAGAGTTATTTTAAGGCCAAAACCAAGTTCTCAGAAAATCTGTCTCCCAGTCTTCTAGTATGTACAAGGTTGTTACAAATAGGATTATGATCAACTGCTCATCATGTCCATCAGAAGAAGGACAAGAAGAAATCAGCTTAAACTGAAGTAAAGAAGATTTAGGCTAGGCAATCAAGAAAACTTCCTAATGACAACAGTCACGCAGCACTGGAAGACATAACCCTGGGATGTTTTGTTCAACTTTTCAAAGAGAAAATTACGGAAACATCCAGCACTGACGGTTCAGAAATGCTCAGCCCTGTCTCGGTGCATGAGGCTCTACGCGTTGGGAGGGTGTCCCTTCCAGCTGTGAATCCCTGTGACTATGGGATGCACTATTCTAATGCAATGAGAGGCTTTTCAGGTAGCCTAGCATTGCTGAGGGATTCATAGAGGCATAATGAAGTCCTTCAGGCATTTTGCCCTCTTAAGCATCCAAAATTTCACCTGATGGACCTCTTTAGTAAAAAGTGCCATCCCTGTATGCACGCAATTGTTTGTCCTGGATGTTGTAGATCTGGGTGCCACCTCATCTGTGGTGGGGCAATAGAGGGGGAAGGACTCAGGCGCATGGACAGGCGGGTCCAGCACCCTTGGGACACTTCAGGATATCCAAGCCATCCACGTGGGGTTTTGTGTCATCTCTGCCACCTATATATGGATGACTTGGACACTGCAGGGTGTTTCACATGGGACAGGGTGCCTCTGTTTAGACAGCCAAATCATAGCCCCGAGAGATCCAGCTTGTCTCTACATCTGGGAGTCTCACCCTCACCTCTGTACAGCTCCAGTTTGAAAACATGCAACCAACTCCCAACCTGTCTTCTTCCCAAGTGCAATACTGCTGAAACTGAAATGCTTTTTAAAAAGGGAGCTGGGTTATTTTTTCCAAATATCGTCACGGTTACTCAAACCTCCTGTAAATTATCTGCAGCAAAATAGAGCAAACGCTGCACCCCGAGGAGTCTCTCAGCTGAGAGAGGAGTCATGGCCAGAACGACCACACTCCACACGGAATGATGTTCCTTCCCTTGCCCAGGACATTGAGTTGATATGATATGATCTGAAAGGCAGGTACTGTCTGTGCTCGGCTCTTGCTGGCAGCTTGGCCCTGCAAAAATCTTCGTGCTTTAAATTACCAGTGCCACCATAGCGATCCTCACCACAGCTGACCGAGCACCGAAAATGTAGAAAACTGGTCAGTGGCAGCAGGGGACAGAAAACGGCCCATTTTTTCTTGGTAACAGGCTAACATCATGCTACGTGCGACTTCTCACTTGACGTGCAGACTGAAAAGCTGTGATTAGACGACCTCCCCTCACCTTCGCGTTCTTGCCCAAGAGAGAAACTTGACAAAAATATTGGAGAATGTGATTGCAAAGCTATATAAATTAGCAGAGGGATCCCAGGATCTGTTAGTTACTGAATTGATTTAGAATGACTTTTTTTTTTTTAACTGCCTAGTTCCAGTTTGATGGGTCCCTTTGAGAACTAAGCAGGTCATGTAGCTAAACTAAGCAAGAGCTTGTCTTCGTTATGAACAGCCTCTGAGTCATGTTTGTGCTCAAAGGGAACAGTGTCATGCATTAATTGAGTCTCACTGGTTTAATTTCTAATTGACAAGTAAAATAGTCCTGGTTCTTAAAAAATTACAAGACAGAAAAACCTCTCAGTAATACTCTGGTGACAGTCTTCCCAGGTACATTTTGTTGTTGTTGTTGTTTCCAGATCAGCACAAACTGCAAACGCAGTTGATATTGCATCATTCTGTTTCAATGGGTGTTATTATGGTCCATTGTATTAATCTGATTATACTGAATTTTGGCTCTTATTCACAGCTAAATTAACTTTGCTTATTTAATGCAGCTGCCTGTGCAACACTTGAATAAAATTGCTAACTATTTCAGTGACTCTGATTTTGTTCCAAAGCGAAATTCATGTAATCTGCCAAACTGCTGGGTGAGGAATCCAGAAGAAAAGCTGTATGGACACAGTTTAAGGGTCAGCCTTTCCCAGCTGTTTACAGATGCAGAGGAGAATTTAGGCCTCTTCATCTCTCCACAGGGAACAAGAACGTAGGAGTGCTTACTCTCCCGATTATAAAGATTACTGGGAAATCAGCCTCTCCTTTCACCAGTTCTGAGATGGTGCTGGGGTGAAAGAGCCCTGGAGGAGGAAGGCGGGAGGTACAGGGGGATTGTGGCTGGGCTCTTCTGTCTATAGATGTCAACCCATCACCCTAGCTGGGTAGCACAAACCAGCCCAGGCCTCCTTCGCCTCAGCTGCATACATGCTTCTTGTTGGGAGAGTCCCAGGGCAGGCGAAATGCACGACATGGCCGCAGTCTGAACACAGGGTTTTGTCAGAAGCCTGGTAGGAAGAGTACTTTAGGAACAAAGATAGGTGTGTAGAAACAGGCCTCTCTGCTGAGGTGTTCATCTCCGGAGGTCTGTGGGCTGAGAAAGAGAGTCCTGCTACCTCCACTCCCCCATCCCCTGCCAACCACAGCTGGGAGAAGACCAAAGGATGGTGGTGGACACATCCACACCTGGACCACCAGGGGCTCTGCACAAATAAACCCCTCTCTAGCAAGCGTGAGGTCCCATCTGTGCATGCACCCAACTGGCTGTTATTTTATTTCAGTATGACATTGCATCTAAGAAAAGGACTGCTTAGGTAAGCATTAATTTATTTATATCCTCGGGATAGGAGTCTCACTGACTTTGGAAGGACCTAACATTTGCCTTCCCACACCTATGGGGAGGTGACTGGATGAGAGAGACAGGCTCTTCACAGGGGTGCATGGCAGGACGGAGAGAGACAGCGGGCGCACTTTGAAACAAGAGAGGTTCAGACCGGCCATATGGAGGAACTTGTTCCCCATGAGGACAAGCCCGAAGCAGAGCAGGTTGCCCAGAGAGGCTGCGCAGGCTCCATCGCTGAAGGTTTCCGAGTCCTGTCTTTCTCAAGCCATGAGCAACATGGGTTGACCTCAGAGCTGATCCTTCTCTGAGGCCCTCAAGGTCCCTTCCAAACCGTGCTATCCTGTGACCCTATGATTACTTTCGCTGTTGGCAATGCATCTCCCACAGGTGGGATCAGCCTGACTGGAGCTCTGCCCCCCAGTCCCCCTCTCTGCTGCTATTTCCTCCCCTCCCCCAGAGAAAACAAGCTATCCTCTGGCCAAGGGTACTTGGTGTTGTGTCACCACGGTTGGCTGTCGCAAGGCTGCTTGTAGGTTTTAGCTGTGTAGTAACTCAGGTGAACAAGATATGGGACAAGAAATGAAAGGCGGAAAACATGTGGCAGGCTAAATCTGAGCCCTGTAACTTCACCACTGTAAGTTCCCCCTTTGGTAAAGCATACAAATGTGCTTCTCCTTCTGTGTTATGTGCCACATTGTGGGGTACATTCTGCAGGTCCTCTGCGGAGGTAATTCCCTCATGTCAGTGCAGTGGCACTACTGAGAATATAGTGGAACTGCTTTTGCAAAAATAACAGAACTGATTATTGGCAAAAATGCCTTTGATCAGGGATATCACTCATTTACTTCACAATAGCAATGACAGAGTCTTGATGCCATTTAGGAATATGTAATATTGATCTCAGATTGACTATGTTTTCACACCTTGTCTTCCTTGACCAGCACACGATCAAAAAAAAAGAAACCATTCCTAAGAAACTGTACATTTATAAAATATTTTGCTTCACACAGAACGCATACTTTAATTTTCTACTCTGTATGAACTGTGTTCTTCTAAATTACTCAAAACTGTCCAGTATCTGGGCTGATCATCACAGCTCAGCTCTGATGGCTACTGAGCACCACCAATTTTTACATTTCCAAATCTACGACTGTTATGAAGCAGGCACAGAACACAATTAATACATTCCTACTTTATTAAAGAAGAAGGCAGTTTCACTCTTCTAAACATGCCCTAAATCTATAGGTCTTAGAAAGATGGCCTCTCTCCTCTCTTCTTCATAACAAATAGAAACAAAAATAAAATCCAGAAGAGAATCTTCCAGTGCATCTCAAAGTCTCCTTTATGGTGCCTGTCCAGCCAGCATGGATCAGAAATGGTGCTGCATTTTCTCTGTGCCCATGCAGTGATACAACCTTTACCCAGAGACTGCATCCTCGGTCAGAACTAGATGGACTACAATCCATCTAGACCAGAATCCATACTGCCTCCTAAATGAGAAAGGGTCCTCTAAATAACAGTCTATATACCCATGACTAAAACCTGTACTGCTGTACAGAGGGATTTGGATCACAACTACATAAGAAGCTTTAATCCTGGCATGTCCTAACTTTGTAACTGAAATGTTTTTTCAGTCTTTTTTTAGGTCCTGTATTAATATTAATGTGTCAATGAATTGTGTAACACGATGAATGGTATTTGCAGTACTTCTTTGTGATCTAGAAAAGAGGTGAGGGAGCAACATTTGAAGGTGACAAAGTTATTTAGGTCAGGCTGAGCCAATGGAGGGAAAAGGATTCCCAAAAGTTTTGTCCAGCCTGAGTGTGTGGGCATTGGGATGATGAAGTTGTTGGTGCTCATTAATGCAAAATCATGTCCAGTGGATGGGCTAGCCTGAAGCACTCTGCAGAGTGCTTGGTCCTAAATCACAGACAACAAAGTCAGGGAATTCTGGAACATACACCTGGAAGTTCAGTGGAAACCAGTAGCCAAATCACAAACAAGATCTTGGGGTTCATAAGGAATAGGATGGAAAATACACTCAGTATTATGACATTACAATGCCATTAAGGTTTAGTGATTCACCTGGAATATCGCATTTGGTTCTGGTCAGCCTAGCACTCTACAGAGACTTACTCAGAAGACCTACTTTAGCCTAAGGAGCTTACTCTCCCTGAGATCCTTCTGCAGACAAGGGTGAGCTTTGGGCTCTCTCCTAGGAGACATTTCAAGCATCTTGCAGTAGGTTACCATTCTCCAGCATCCTTCAGAATAGCCTGGTTTTCTCCACTAAAACAGAGGTGAATGTTAGCCCTTTGTCAAGACACAGAAATGTAAGGCACGGTTAAGGAAAATCTTTAGGGAAGTTGGAAAAAAAAAATCAAGACTGAGGAAGCTGTTTGATTTACATGGGGAGCAATCAGAATTATATGGGCTGTCAAGAGCAGGTAGACCTGGCACTTCTGACTTTTTCATAACAAGACAGCAAAACCCAGCAGTGGCACTGAGAGGCAGGGGATGAGAGAGGAAGGCTGTTCCACTCGACGAGGGGATGAAGCTTCATTGCCTCAGCAGCCTTGCAGGATTCAAAGAATGTCATCCACGCCACAACGGATGAGACTACCAATAGTTCTGCTAGCAAGGATTAAGGCGTGAGCTGCCTCAGGGATTGGGTAGCTGTGCTTCAGATCACTACTTAACGTCTTAACGTAGAAGCTGAATTCTCATATTTGCCCTTCTTCCACCAACCAGCAGTTTATTCACTGGTTACCCACTCCCATGGCTCCTGCGTTTTTCCATGAGGCGTCTGGCACAGCTACCCCAGAGACAAAACATCCCACCCTCTGGATCAGACCGCTGATCTCCCCAGCCCCTTCCGAGCGACTCTACAGCCGCTAGCTGTGCAGAAGCAGAAGAGACCACAGGGACAAGCCCGAATGCGCACTTCAGAGGAAACGATGAGCCCGACCGCCACGGGTGGAAGGCCACCCACTCCCTTGCCTTCCCACTGGGGTTCCTGCCAGGCCATTACTGCAGACACGCATCGCCGTATCCTGGATGAAAAACGGTGCCGAGAGAGATGCATTTACAACATCCCACCAGCCCCGGGGTGGACCAGCTGTATCTAAGCCATACCTAGCAGACATCTGCCTAACCTGTTGTTACAGGCACTGGAAGATGAGGACGCTCTGCTTAGCAGGGGCGTGACACTCTTCTTCGCCATCTTCACAGCTAGAGCACTTTTCAGGTGTAACTGGATTACTTTCCGTCTTGTCTTCTCCCCTATGGCCATTAAACACAGATAAAGAATCACAGCTCCAGAGAGATAATTTGAACACCAGGCTTTCTCACATGCAGCACCTTTCCCCACGTTTGGTGCTCTCCTTCACGCATCGGCCCAAGCATCCAGGATGCAGAAGCACAGCGAGATGCTGCCAGCACTGGGAAGGCTGGCTCCCTCTTACCTGCAGGGCTTTTGGGGTCTTCTCCTTGGCTATACGTTTTCCTGCCATTCGGCTCAGAAGCACGGGATGCTCAAAGCTTTGCAGCAAATGCCCCCCCCCCCCCCCCCAGCCTCCCAGCCCTCCCTGCCTCCTCCCCTCCTTGCTGGGCATCCTCTTTTTTGAAAGGGCCACAGCTGCTCTCAGCTGCAGGAGCCCTGCGAGAGCACACCAGACCGCTCACGTCCCTCTCCCCCAGCTCCTTCCAGCTCTGGGGCTCCCTGCATTGTACAGCTATTGCAGACCACACAGCCTTCAGCGCAGGCAGCTGCGCGAGCACTGGTAGCAGGAACCTGAGGGGATCTCACATTTTGCCTCTGTTGGAAAGCCCCCTCCAAGCATATTTGTGGTAGGCCTGTCCAGTGCCCCCCGACCCCCCGCACACGCGCACACACACACACTCACCCACCCTTGTGTGTGGCCCATTCTGTACCTACAACACCTGTTTGCTTGTCATAAAAGGAAATTTGGTGGGTTTGAAAAAAGGCCAGTCATATCAAGCTGCATCTCATTTTAATTTCATGGAATTGCAAATCACCTGATTACCTGTTTCAGCCTTTTGTCGGAGCTTACAGGGATGGCGGTTATTTCTAATTCCCTGGCTCCACAATTCCCTGCCCCTAGTTCTAACAGAAGCACTATGTTTGTCTTCTAGTCTTCTTCAAAAAAGTCACTAAGATCTCTGACCTTCTCAGCATCATCTGCCAATTTTCCTACCCACAGAGTAATTCTTCCCTTGGTTTCCCTTTTTGTTACTACCAAAAATGCCCTTAAAATGCCTTATTAGTATAAGCAAAGAATAGGAGCCGTATTTTATTTTGTGCCTTAGACTTTCTGATTTTGTCTCTGTATGCTCATGCTGAGTTTTTTCTTAACATTCATTTTCAGATATTTGACCTAGTTTCTATGTTCTGTACACTCCCTTCTTGCACTTGAGATCACTGAAGAGCTTCTGATTTCACAGATATCTCTCACTCCATTTTCTATTCTTTCTGCACGCTGGGATATTCTGTGATTCTGCTCCTACTGTCTTTTGTTTATTTTTTTTTTAACTGAACCATCAACTGTTTCTGGAGCTATTTTTTTCCATAGATTTTATTCCCAGCAAAATTTACCTGCTAATATCCTCTGTGTTCATTGAAGTCTGCCGCCTTCAAGTCCTTTGCATTCAGGTTTATGTTATCCTTCCTCCATTCCCTGAGGTTTACAAATGCTGTAACTCCCTCACCGACATCGTCCTCCAACTTCACACTCCCCAGCTGTTCCTCTCCTGTGGTAGGAACTGACTCCAGGATCACCACCTGGGAGGCTGCTTTCTGTACTGCTGCATGACAAAATACCAGTGACATGCTTGCCGAGCGGGCTGTGCCCTAGTTTATCACGTTCTTCACAACTATTGGAGTAGCTAAAGACTGCCCCAAACCAATGAGCCACAGAATCACAGAATCACAGAATGGTAGGGGTTGGAAGGGACCTCTGTGGGTCATCTAGTCCAACCCTCCTGCCAAAGCAGGGTCACCTACAACAGACTGCACAGGACCTTGTCCAGGCGGGTCTTGAATATCTCCAGAGAAGGAGACTCCACAACCTCCCTGGGCAGCCTGTTCCAGTGCTCCGTCACCCTCAGAGGGAAGAAGTTCTTCCTCATGTTCAGACGGAACTTCCTGTGCCTCAGTTTGTGCCCATTGCCCCTTGTCCTGTCACTGGGCACCACTGAAAAGAGCTTGGCCCCATCCTCCTGACACCCACCCTTCAGATATTTATTAGCATTTATTAGGTCCCCTCGCAGCCTTTTCTTCAGGCTGAGCCTGGGGTTTTTTTAATGGTTCTGCTAGCTGCTCAAGAAAAAGCCTCACCTACGTGAGTTTCTTATTTAGGGGCAAGCAGACGAGTGTAATGGACGTGATTTTTTGCCCTGTTATTTCCTGCTACTAATCAGAGATTGGGTCCATCGCGCCCTACACTTTTTCTCTGAGAAGAAATGTGTGTAACTGCCTTTCCCTCGCCAGTTCACATTTCTCCAGTTCACTGCTTTTCATTTCTTCCTCGTGTACGCAGTCAGTCTCTCTGAGGAGCATCCTAATGGGAGGGGAGGGAAAAACGCTGGCTGTCGCTCAATCTTCCCTGCTTGTGAGACGTGACAGTCGCGCAGAGAAGCACCTCAGAATTCACAGGCAAGACCTCTCAAGCAGATTACTTCATCCTTCCAGGAAGTCACATAAATTAGAAAGCAAGATTTTCCCCAACCCAGCAGCCATGATTTGACTACCAGGGCCACTTTGTTCCCCGTTTCTTTAATAGGTAGCCTTTCCTCTTAAACATAGATTAAAATTTGGTGCTGAGACCACACTGGATCACTAAGTATAGGCTGATTTGATCTTGTAATCTTCATTATGAACTGACCTTATCTGAAACAGAAACATCATCATAGCTACATTAAATATCAATAAAATTTCGTGCAAATACAAAGATTAACTCATTCCAACTTGACTTTTTGCTGCATGATCCTGTCCTCCTCATCCACATGAATATTATTCAGCCGCAAAAGGCCCTTGAGCACAACATGACATTTACAGCATCTCTGAGTACTTCTTGTTTCTTTCTCATAAATTTCCTTTGTTAATAACTCAGCAACATTCTACAGTATACACATACATTACATGATTATCTCATATTTTATACAACACATGTTAAAGTAATTAATTTTCTCAGGCAAATGTCATACCATTTAGTTCATTGTTAGGAGCCAAATATTTGTGCAACCGTTTGTTACAAATATATGCATAACCACAGAACACTTCAGCTCTGTGGTATTTATTAAGCGCAATTTAAAGGGACACTGTCAAGGTTGTTACAGTCTCAACTTTCACATTAGTTTTGTTCCACTTGAAATTCCTTTAAGGATTCAACCTCAACTCGTTTATTTGTTAACTATCCTTGCTACAGCATTTAGCACACAAAAATAAATACAGGCTCACTGTGGTGTGGAACATGCTATGGACCAGCTAATTTCAAGCCCTAGCATGACAGCAGGGTTTCATCTCTCATTTAAACCTTCCTCAGCCTTTTCATTGACAAGATCTGGAGTTTGTCCCATCTTTAAGGCAGAACCATAGCAAATAAGAATAGGTACCTCCTTCATAAAAAAACCTGAGTTTAATCAGAAGTTCAACTGAGCTTCGAGTCAAGACATTTCTTTCTGTGCTAACACAGGCTGCCTCCAAACAGACAGATAAAACCCGATCAGGACAGTAGCTCTCATTTCAACAGCCAGAAGACAAGTTAGCCACACAGCATCAGGACCAGTTGCCTTGAAAATTACATTTTAAGGGCATGAAATCACACCTGACAGATAGTGAAGTCTGCTTCTCCCATCCCCTAAATTTGGTCTCAGCCATACTCCTCACACACTGATACAAAAGTCCTCCAAAATACAGAGAGAGGAAGAGCAGCAGTGGAGCTGTGCAGTAAGAAATTGTGCTCAGAGACTCGGCAGGCTGAAGCAGACGGCTCCATTCAAGCTAACAGCCCAATAAATCCTACTCCCCACAGACCACTTCTTCAGCACGTTCAATCAACAGGTTTGGAAAGGGGGACTCGACACTTTTCTCACTTATTTTGTCCTTCGATGAGAAAAGCAGCAGTGAAGAAAGGAAGCAGAACCAAAAGCGTTACAAGGGGAAATGCAAAGGGGTAGGAGGAAGCACAAACCCAAGGAAGCAGAAAGACAGGAGTAAGAAATATTGAGGAGACACAGCAGAGTGACAGACAGCAGGGATGAGAGTGACTGGAACCGTGCAGCACCTTGTTGGGACTTCTTTTAGGTTATTGTGAATAGCTACCTTTTTTCAAGGAAGACGCACTCCGACTGGAACAGGCAGAGAGAAAAGCAGACCTGGGTGTTCAGAAGAAAGATGAGTTATATCACACAAATGGAGTGCCAGAAAGTCTGGTTCGCTAAACCTCGCAAAAAGCTGAAAGGAGATGTGATTGCTATCTGCCGTTACATAAGGAGCAGACATTGAATGGCAAAAAAAGAGACACCTTATTCAAAGGACAATGCCAAAACAAGGACGAAAAGGATATGTTTCCCATGCATGCCTTCAGGCTGGAAGTTAGAATAAAGTCCTAACCAGCAAAAGGATTAGGTTTGGGTTAAACCTCAATTCCTAACTTACTCATAATTGACTGATTTCAGTCATTTTTAAGAAGCTGGTATTGACCAAGACTTTTGATCCATGCAGAGGACCTCATTAAGGCAGAGCTTGATTAACTTAAGAAGCAATTTCTTGTGCGGTGCCTGCTGTTGCCAATGTCTTGGTCTCTGTGACGGGGGGGATTACTGTCACTCCCATTCTGTTATTATTCTGGCAGACTTCACCAGTTCTGAGACCACTGCTCGGAAACCCCAAATTTACTTGCTGCTTTGATATCTTACACTGCTTTAATTTTTTCTGTGGACAATGTGCTATCATATTCGAAGCGGAATGGATGAGTTCTCAAAGCAGCTTTGATCTGTCCTAGATCCTCAAAGCAGCCTGCAAGGATAGCTTGAAAGCTTTTTATTTAAAATAAGTGGCATTTCCTCCCCTCTCATTTTAATTGAAATAGATGCTGAATGCAGGGCAAATTGTATTGTAAGCTTGATTGCAGAAAGCAAGCATACTTCTAAACCAGCCTTGATCAATAGCAGTTTCTGGTAATTGACTTTAATCTATCTATCTATTTATTGCCAAGTGAATTTTAAAAATTGTTGTGTTTTTTTGTTGTTGTTTTATCCATCAGCTGAAAAGATTAAGCTGGAAGATGGAGGATGGGAAGAGAGGGAGGAATTGATCAGTGGTTCAGCATCAACTGACAGTGTATCCTCAAGGCAACGTGCAAGACTTGGAGCAACGCCGACAGCATTTTCCTAAGCAGAAGGAAGCAGACTGGTAAATCTGGCTGAGCAGAGCCAGGGCTGGGGCTTTTAAGGGTCTTGTGGTGCCTGGTTGGCTGGATGGGAGAGCTTTGACAACGGGCACAGAGATTCAGGCTGCAGGCAAGTTACCCCACTGGTGCAAAGGAGGAAAGACGCGTATTGACACTTCTGCTGAGCCAAAGCCCTCGTTTCTGCCAGCCAGGCGGTGCAAGGGCAGAAAGAGGGAAGTCAGGCAACGTTTGTGACGTGGCTGGGTTCAGCCCCACCGACATCCCAGACAGGTCAGGAGTAAAGCAAGGGAAACAAATACAGTTGGGAGGGAAATAGCTGCCTCCCCTCTTTACCGTGGCCCCACCGTCCCGCAGCAGCCTGGATGCTGCAGCCAAGGTGACGGTGGCATCTCCCTGACTCTCACGGGGCTGTCTGCGGGCAGCTGCCCGCCACGGGGGCTTTGTGTCCCTGGGTGACCTGTCCTCACTCTGAAATGCATGTTATCTGCAGGGGGGAACATGTGCTTCGCGCTTTGTGCAGGTGACGACATAACTGGGGACCTCGACCGCGTTTTGACGAATGGCTACATTGCTGCCAAGTGCTGTATTTGTACCTTCCTCCTGCTGGTTTGTTGGAATCATAGAATGCTTTGGGTTGGAAGGGACCTTTAGAGTTCATCTAGTCCAACCGCCCGCAGTGAGCAGGGACATCTCCAACCAGACCAGGTTGCTCAGAGCCCCGTTCAACCTGACCTTGGGACGTTTCCAGGGATGGGGCATCTGCCACCTCTCTGGGCAACCCGTTCCAGTGTTTCAGCGTCCTCATTGTAAAAAATTTCTTCCTTACATCTAGCCTAAATCTACCCTCCCTTAGTTTAAAGCCATGGCTCCTTGAATTAGGTAGGTAAGTTACTTATCACGGGTTTTCCTACTCTTCCCAGCAACTACTGCATGCTGTATTAAACGCATGTCTACGCTTTAATTGCAAAAAATCTGCATTCCACTTCTGAATTAATTTAGAGGTTTTCCTGTCAGGTTCATTTCACTAGCGTGGCTGCATCTCAAATCAGTCCACGTAAGGAGGGTGGAGAGGAACAGAACAGCTACTCTGTACTGCAGATCTCACTGAATATATGCAGTGGGGGCAACTCAAAAGTGTCTACCAGACCCAGAATATTTATTTTTTGTGTACTTTCAGAAGTGTGTGGGACTTTTAGGAAAGCGGCCCCTCACATTCACCCCAACTTCAATGACAGGGAAGTCGGGCCAATAGCAAACATCCCTGAAAAGCTCAAACCCTGTGTAAAAGAGATGAGTATCAGATGAGTAGGAACTTCAAGATGCAGACATGATAAAGCGAAACGTGCCCGCTGAGCTGGTTCTGTGAGACAGCAAGCTTCTTCCATCCAGTTTCCAGAGGCTGCTGAGTTTGTGAGATGGTGTGACGGGGTGGGGACAGACGGGGAGGACACCCAGCCCACTGCACGGCCCCTAGCACACAGGCTGCACCAGGGAGGTGGCACCAGCAGGGCTGTTACAGCTCCCACCCTGCTCCCTGCCCAACACCCCGCTTCCCCGAAGGGCACGGCAGATCCGAGCGAGGTGACTCCTGTGCCAGCGTGCCTTATTACGACATGCTGAATTGGAGCAATTAGCCACGGAAAGGTCATTCCGGCTAACGAAACCTTCCGGTGAGACCAGGCTGGATGTAGCTGCTTTTCAGTTCTCCTGTCCCCTGCAGCATCGCCAGGAGAAAAATGTTATGGGCCATGAGCCATGGAAATTCACGCTTAGCACCTTGCCTTCTGGGGCCAGTGGGCAGCTCCAGCAATAAGGTGCCAAGCGCCCATGTGGTACACAGCCAGCACAGACCAGCGGCCGCAGAAATGCCCAATTTTCCCTGTGTGGGTTGTCTGGAGCACTCCACAGCCACAGCCAAAAATTATGGTCTGAGCATTGTTTTCTGGCCACTGAGGAAGTAGCCTCATATGCTACACGTTCACTGACCGATGAAAACAAAATGAATG
The DNA here is from genome assembly GCF_030867145.1 of Opisthocomus hoazin. Lineage (NCBI taxonomy): Eukaryota > Metazoa > Chordata > Aves > Opisthocomiformes > Opisthocomidae > Opisthocomus > Opisthocomus hoazin. Next base: position 101,919,765 of record NC_134414.1, on the reverse strand, counting down.
AGGTAATAAAAGTCAGGGGAAAACCTACGGAACTGATTTTTGTAAGGATCATTCACTGATGGTATCAGTCAACCCATGCTGCACTGCAACGAACAGCCACGTCAGGCTCTGCCCTTTTCCCCTCCCTACGCTCGCTAGCTACAGAATCATAGAATCATTAAGGTTGGAAAAGACCTCTAAGATCATCAAGTCCAACCATCAAGTCAACACCATCATGCCTGCCAAACCATGTCCTGAAGCGCCACATCTACATGTTTTTTGAACACCTCCAGGGATGGGGACTCCACCACTGCCCTGGGCAGCCTATTCCAATGTCTGACCACTCTTTCAGTAAAGAACTTCTTCCTAATATTCAATGTAAACATCCCCTGGCAGGACTTGAAGCCATTGCCTCTCATCCTATTGCTAGTTACTTAGGAGAAGAGACCAACACCCGCCTCACTACAACCTCCTTTCAGGCAGTTGTAGAAAGTGATAAGGTCTCACCTCAGCCTCCTCTTCTCCAGACTAAACAACCCCAGCTCCCTCAGCCGCTCCTCATCAGACTTGTTGCCCTTCTCTGGACACACTCCAGCACCGCAATGACCTTCTTGTAGTGAGGGGCCCAAAACTGAACACAGTATTTGAGGTACGGCCTCACCAGTGCCGAGTACAGGTAGGGCTGTAGCCCTCTCTCTGTGTGTCTGTGTGTGTTGGATTCCTCTAATCCTATCCCCTATGTGATTTCTGCGACGACTGTTACAGCATTTGATATTTTTCTAAGACAGGCCTAAGGAAGAAGTTATTAATAGGTAATAATTTTCCATTCTTAATTTCTGGTAAGTGTATGTCAGGATTCAACTTGTGTTCAAAGTTTCAGTGTGCTTGCACGATGATCCATGTAGGGCCATAATTCACTTCAAGCTATGCAGCCTGGGAACAATCTAATTTTGGACAGCCCCAGCCTTAACACGGCCTGTAAAACCAGTCACAGGAAGAGGATGAAGTAACATGTATGATGGAAGCAGAGACATGTCCTCAGAGTGAAGTGACACTAAATTATGCTGATATAAGTCAAACTTCCCTGGTCTCCTCTTCTTTCCAAACTTCCCTATTCTAGACTGACACAACTTGGAAGTAGAAGACCTGGTCTTCCACTCAGACAAATGGACTAACAAGAGCCTGGAGCCAATGGCACTTGGTCAGAGTAAAAAACATTTTTTTTTTTTAATAAATTGAGCCTTTTCTGGAAAGTTTTGGGTTCCTCAGAACTTTACAATTTGAATACCCTCACTGATTTCAAGTTTGCTAGTAAAACTCAATCTCGATATAAAGAAACCAGAATCTCTTTTTATCACAAAAACAGTATTTTCCATGTTTTCCCCAGCTTCAGCTTCCCTCCTGCTTTTTTCCTCCTTTGAACCATACAGCTAATGCAGTCTTACATACACTCACCATTATCTGTGGAGTACTGTCAGAATATATAGTTAATTTACTACTGCCAACTGCTTGTCTTTGTTGTCACTAACAATCTTCATTTAATAAAAAGCTTTCATCAAAAATGCTTTTCCTGTAGTACTTTTATTTTTCCCAGAAAAGACATTAAAATTAATTTGTTTTGACTTGGTCTGTACTCTTGAGTGAATGCAGCAAGGAACAAAAAAGATAAACATGTGAGAGAAACCCCAAAGAAAAGGTAATGTAGGAAGAAACAATTCTGTTCTAAAGCAGAATATAGGGTAGGTTTTTCTTTCACTTTTGAAAGCAAAAAAAAAAAAAGATTGAAGACTGGTAGAAAACACCACATTGCATCCATGCTTTTGGAGTACAAGGAATACGCTCCCCTTCTCCCCAGCTCCCTGCGGCTGCTTTACGGGGCGAGGCAGAAGGCGACCCTAGGCGGAAAGATCTGACAGAAACGTCAGGGGCGATTCACGGGATCTTCTGCTTGAAATGCAGTGGACTCTCTACTGACGCTGTGCGCTTCACTGACCTCCCTGAAGAAGACAGACAACCTCTGCCCATACTCCCTGAAACCTAGGAGCAACAGTTTGTTTTTTGTACTAGAAGAGTGTTAAGACATTTCAACCGCCCCGCTATGCAATGAACCACAAAAAATGAACAGGAGATACCAATTCTGGGGGAAAAATGAAGAGAAAAGAGACACTAACTCCTTATTACTGTGTTTTGACAATGGTTACCACCCCAAATGAGAAGTTGTGCCATTAGTTGCAGGGGGCCTATGGGGATTCTGCATGAAGCCGCAGCTAGGCTGCTTCCATAACCTGGGAGACACACCAATACACGCACGTCATAAAATGCTTCGGATCCACTTTCTGAAGACTCTCGCTCTCTAACGACAGCTGCCGCAAGTGAAAGGTGTGTTTTATGAGTGTGCCAGCTGTCTCCCATGCAATGTTTGCCAGGTACATAAAGACATACCGAAAGGATGTCGGGGCACCACATGAACAGCAAAGAACAACAGGAGATGCTGAAGAGCTGCTCCGCTGAAGGATGCAGCGTTGCGCGCCCTGCAACAGTCCTTTCAGAATTTGCAGGTCTTGCTTTCCTGCCTTCTCCTTCTCCTTCCCTTCCTTTCCTCTTCTTCTTACCCCTCCCCTTCCCTTCCCCTTTTCAAACTTTTGGAAAAAAAAACAAAAAAAAAAAGAAGAAAGAATTTTCAATGAAATTACAGTTTTTGGAATCAGAACATTTTGGCCAAATACCAATTCTGATAGCGAACGCCACACAAGCCGTACAGGGAGCACCTCCCAGTCTCATTCAGACTGAACGCTGTTCCACGAGCCTCTGTGTCAGGGAGGAGGGAAGATAAGTTTTGGGAATTTCATGGCCTGACACATCACTGAGTATGAAACATGGCAGGGGAGCTCCACTCCATCTACGCGAATAAGGACATTAAGCACCTGAAGTATGGCTCCTCTGAGACAGCATGACGGCGTATCAGAGTTGAAGTATTTGGGTTTCAGCTAACTGTTTTATCCATAAGCTCATTTTTCTGTAAAAAGCAGCTCTAATTAAAAAAATGTATTCATGAACAGCTTTTATGTAAAATGGAGGAACATAATGTAGCATGGTTGCTGTTCTCTGGGACAGGCTTCAGAGGCGACCTGAAATGCACCCTCCCTTATCGACAAGGAAAACGTTACTCCCATTTGGGACAGAAACAACCCTTCCCCCAAACCACCGGTGAGAAACACCCTCTGTATTTGCTGTTTGAAATTTAAATTTGACAATAAGACCACTGGCTATACGAATGGGATTTAAAATGACGGTTCCCTTTACTTTCAATTAAAATGCAACTTCAAAGGTTCACCCTTCCGTGCCAGACACAAGCGCAGGTGCGTGAGGCAGCACAGGAAAAGCGCGCAGCAGAAACCCACTGACCCAGTTCCAACGGCCCACTGGGTCAGAACGCAACAAAAACAAAAATAAAACCAAACAAAAAAGCAGCAAAAGCAGCCCGCCCTCACCCGCACCCAAGCCCGCCAGGGCCCCCCGGTAAAATGTGCTCCACGAAAAAAAGTTGTGAGGTGAAAACCGTTAAAAACGAATTCGTGCACCCAGCTGCACGGTGTTTTGGGGGGGAACCACCTTCAGAGGGAGAGAGGGAGGGAGGGAACGGGGCTACACAGGGCCCTTGGGCTGAGGTAAATCTCGAGCGATTTGTGAAGAAGCCGCCAGCGAATTCCGAAAAAATTAAACACGCGGATTCATATTTAGCTCTGCTTCGCCCTCCTGGGCCCCAAACCCTGACACACACATTCCCCCCCGCCCCCCGCCTCCGTTCTGGGCCCGCCCCGCCACACCTCCCGCACCCCGCGGGGCCGGGGCTCCTGAGGCCGAAGGCCAGGGCCTGCCTCCCTCCGGTGCCGCCTGGGCGGGCTGTGACACCCGGGGAAACGGCGGCGGGGGGCCGGGGCCGGGGCCGGGGCCGGGGCCGGCTGGAGCGGGGAGCGTGGAGCGGCGGGGACCGGCGGGGCCCGCCCAACATCGCCCGTCGCCGCGGGGCGGGGCCGGAGCCGAGCGCGCCTCGCTCCGCTCCACTCGGCTCCACCGCCCGTCGCCCCGCCCCCAGTGACGTCACGGCCCGGTCTCCACGGCAACGGCGCCCCCAGCGGCGCGGGGCTGCCGGCGACCCGGGGCGGCCATGGCGCTGCCGCTGCTGCCCGGGGCCTTCCGCTACCGGAACGTGAGTGACAGCGGAGGGGACGCCCCCAGCCCTCCCCCGCCCTCCCCCGCCCCGGTGCCGGCCGCCTCGGCGCCGGCCGCCTCGGCGCCGGTTGGCCCGGCCGCCCCCCTCAGGCGAGGCGAGGCGAAGCGAGGCGATGGCAGCGCTCCGCTGGCCTGAGGGGCGGCGGGGGGGGCCGGCAGGAGGGGGCGAGGCGCAGGCGTTCCCTGCGGAGCCGACCCCGGGGCCGCGGCCGGGCGCTTCCTCGCTGCCCGCAGCCGGCAGGCGAGGGGCTGTGGGGCGAGCGAGCCGCCCCCGGCTGTGCCGCAGGAGGGGGAAGGCTTCGCCCCTCGGCCGGGAGCGAGGGGCCTGGCGGCTGCCGCGGGGCGGTTCGAGCCCCTGTTGCCTCTCTGACAAAGCCAAACCGGGGGGACCCTCTCAATAAACCCTTTGCGGGGAGGGGGGGACACGCTGGGGATGCTAATGCAGCTTTTCAGAGTTGGCGGTGCTGTTAAATACCGGCGGCAGCCCGCGGGTACGGAAGGCCGTGTTTTTAGCAGGGGCGACAACGGCAAACGAGAGAGAAGGCTGCCATCGCCGCTCCAGACCTGCTCAGCGAGGGTGGCTGGGAGTTCTGCTGAGTGCCATCCGCACTGTGAAACGGTGCCGGGGGAGGGAAGGATTTGGTGCCTTTGGGAGGCGGGTGGAACCGTGTCGGCTTTTCCTAACGCTGTTCAAATACCTGGAAGGGTTTTCACACGACGAACGTTCTGTGGCCATCGGAGCCCTGGTTTCTGCAGCCGGACTGCTGGGGTGCTTTGCCAGCTCCGGAGTCTGGCCCGCGCTATGAGGGAGTCTACGGACAGCGATAACGTAGTTCAGCAGCAATTTGCAAATGATCTGTCAGGACACGTGTATGCCAGTGATACCATGGCCATCAGTACCCCTTCGACATGAGACTTCTCCTTGCTGTTTGCATGCCTGGAGCCTACTCTATGACCTATGGATCAGTTTGCATTAAGTGCGGTCCGGTGCAAAACCCCTGGCAGCTCTCTGAAAAGCAAAGACAGGTAGATGCAACTGTAGCTGCCCAGGTGTTGGTATAGGGAGCGTGAAATTGCATAGGAATAGGTGGACTCCTCAGCCTCACCTGCTGTGTCAGCCTTGCACAGGTGCCTGCAAACACAGGACTTCTTGCAGGAGGAGCCCAGCTTACAAGCACTGAGGATCTTTCAGGCAACTTCTTCCCTGCAAACTGCAGGCTGGGTGCCATTGTTTTAGAAGGGAAAAAGAGAAGGGTCTGGTTGTGAGCACTCAGTCTTGTCTTGCTGAATTCAAATTTGTATTGTAAAGAGTTGGTTGTGTATGTAACGCTTCAGGTAGCTGCTGAGTGGGCATGTCAGCAACACTGAAATTGGTATCTGGTGGGTGCAAGCAAAATAGCTCAGCTAAACATTATCCATGACTGTATTGTTTTCCAAATTTCAGTTTAACTTAATTGATAGGGCTTACTGTTTTTGGAGTGTAATGGAGTGAGTTGTCTCCCGACCTCCATAGGAGCAGGGAAGAGGCTTTGTGATAGGCATGGTGCCTCGTTTTTCAGAGAAAAGGCACAGTATTTGGCTTCATGTACTTGGGAAGTGTTACATACAGAGAGCATTGAACGCCCTGTGCTGAAATACATATAGTGCGTATATGTGTTATGAGAACCAGAGGTGTGAAAACCAAGTCACAATTTCCCCAAGACAGCATTGTGAAACCATGGTTATATCGTTGTCAGAGCTCCAAATTGCTCTTTTTGACAGTCCTTGAGATACTGGAGTTAATACTGATAACTTGCCTTTCTTGAAAAGCATTTCTGATTTCCACTTAGTTGTTGGCTATTAGATTTAGTTTTGGTTTCGTATAGTTCCAAAAATGAGAAGCTAAGAAGAGCATATTTAAAGGAGAAAGGAAGTGTCACTGCTATAGATAAATTGAAAAGAAGGAAGTGTTTTCACCTGTTAGTACTCTAAGCATTGCCGCTGACGCCTCTTATTGCACAGAAACACCAGTAGCAAGCATCCCCTGAAGAAGGGCGAGCAGAGGACAGGGGATTGCTGCTCCTGTCAGCCCTTGGTTTGTAGTTATGGGTGTTAATTCCACTCTTATCACTGTTCAAACTACTGCTGTGATCCTCTTTTCTCTGCCCCTAATGCTTCCACCAGCCTCAAATACGGAAGGCAGTAGAAGAGGATTACATACGCATTTTGTCTACCTTGGATGTGTTTAATTAGGTGGCTGGGCTGTCTCCAGAAAATCATAGCTTCGAGGTAGTTAGGGACACAGAGTCTAACTTCAGGGCAGCAGGGACTGCACTGGCAAATGAGAAGGAGGAAATCCTTTCGTGGCGCTTAGGTCTCTGGATCCGAGAGCCACTGGCCCTTGTGTCACCCCTCCCTTAAGATTATTATCACTTCTGGCTCGCTCTACCAGGAACACTTACTCCCTCTCTGGCAAGGAGCAGAAACGCTGCATCTCCGGCTGGGAGCAAGGGCAGCGAGGCCCAGCAGCTCACAGCTGCGCTGGTGCCGGCACTGAGACAGGCAGCAGCCACTGTCTTTTTTTTACTATTTTTCCCTCCCTTAACTGTAACCAACTGGTGCCCTATTCAGCAGCTTCCCCAAGAGCGATGCTGCCGCGGTGGGACAAAATGTTGCTGCTCAGGCATCGCAGCTAATGAGACCGGAGGGAAACGTAGGAAGGTGATAGGGACTTTGAAAACAGTTGGAGTGGCTCCTATGGTAAAGTAAGGTAATGTTTCCTTTGAGCGAAGTGAAGAGCAGGGATGAAAGGGACAGGCGTAGCACCAGCAGTGCCATGTTTGATGTTTGGTTTGATGGGGTGGAGAAGAATGATGGCTAGCAGAAGGCATGAGGAGCATAAAATATTTCCTGTCTACAAAGAGAGTAAAAGGAACCGCTCCTATTTTTTCAAATCTTTTTAAAATCATAATTACAGTGCTTTGTGTACACACAAGTCCACCCGTCAAATAAACCCCCTTCAGCTCCTTTAAAACTCCTGTTCTTTGAACAGAAGTCCAAAGATAAGCTGCTCATCAGCAGCACCCGTCGCGTTCACGTGTGGGTGATGAGGAGATTTAAGGATAGAGCAGGCTGGTATTTTGAGCGCAGATTAGCCTGTCTCCTGCCCACTGGCGAGGCCCCTCTCTTCAGGGGGCTGGCTGACGGGCAGGAGTCAGGGCTGTCCCCTCTGCCGAGGCTGTGCTGGGAGCGCTGCTGGCCCTCGGCGAGGCTGGTGCCCCTCTGCCCTGACACCCTTGGGGAAGTGCCCATGCCTGCCTGGCGCTGGCAGGGTGTGCTGCTCGCACACCATTTACCATCCTGTTGAACTGAAGACTTTATTAATTTCTTTATTTTCATCAACTGTAACTCATGGGTGACCTGTCTGAAAATTTCACTACCTGTTGCGTGCTGTTGAAAAGGGGAATTCTTCTTTTCTTTTGTTCCTGCCACCAAAGCCGATGTTTAAGAGCCATGAGGAGGCCTAGGTGCTGTAGCTTCTGCCTGCAGAGCCCAGCTGGTACTGAAATTGTGCAATAGCAAGATTTTCATCTTCATCCATACAAGTTATATGCATGTCACCTGTGTCAGGACAGAAAATCATGGATCTTGATAACCATGTTTAATCCTGCATGTGGTGGAAATGTTGCATATAACAGGTTTACTCTGTTACTGCAGGAAAAAGTTTGTGCATTTAGAGTCTGGACTGTCTTAGGGATGACGCTGGTTGCAATGCAACAGCATCAGTACTTCCTTTGTTAGTCTTACTGGTCTACCTCCCATTGTCCAAGACAGCTGTCCCTTCTGATACCAGACTGATGTTCTTGCCTGCTATCAGCAGCTAATGGAGAGGACCTCATGTTCATATGGGTCTGATAAACCACGTGCTAGCTGACCAGTGTGTATTCTTGCCTGAGGTTTGAAGTCTCTCTCAGAGAGAGAATTCTGTGCAACAACTCTGCGTGGCATTTCTCAGAGAATCGGACAATGGGTTTATAGATCTCCGGGGGAGAATACATGCTTGAGAATGTCAGTTTCTGTTGCAAACTTTAGTGGCGCAGCAGAAATTCCCCATCTTCCTTGTTTATTGCAGGAGCTTGGAATTGCCCTCAACTGTGCTGCTGTTGCTGTCTTTGTGTTTCCTGGCTTGAGTGTTTTCTGCTGCTCTGTAATCATTGGTGCTAAAATGAGACATTAGTTTTTCTTGACAGAGTGCTTGCCAACCTCTTTATAAGTAAGCCTGCCTGCTGTGCCTTCCCTTCTCCTTGCCCTGGCCTTCTTTCCTGAACCCCTTCCGCTACCTCCTGCCTCTCAGCCCTGCTCCCCCAGATCTCTGTTCACAACCCCCAAACCTTCTGTAGCTTCCCATCAGGGCTGCATTTTGGACTCTGTCCTTTACATCCTCAGTTGTCTTCTCTCAGGCTGTGCCAGCTCAGGCAGTAAGAGGAAGCTTGTAGTTCTCCTCCAGGCTGTTAGTGTTGATGCACCTTGTTCTGGGACATGTTAGAGGGGCACCACCATTGCTGGGAACAATGTCTTAAGGTAATCCTCCTTTTACAGTATCGCTCAACCTCTGAACATACTGAAACCTCTGCAGCAAGCCAGGGATGGATGATAAAAGTTTGAGACTCGGTAGCTGTAATATGGCTTTTCATTAAGCAGCGAGTGCTACTCTATGGGAGATGCTACTTATACGTATTGCAGGAGCTTCAGCTGTTTGCCTCATCTCTGGTGGCAACCTCTGCTTTCCGCAGGGCAGGAGGTCACATGAATTTGGCACAGTGTGCAGCATTTGCATTTATTTCCATTGCTTAGTGGAAGCACCCAGGAGAGTGCATCAGCAGCCTAGACTAGTTCAGAAACGCCGCAGTTCATCCTGATACAGGATTTGAGCAGGCGCTCCACAGTGCAGCTGCTGTCCTCAAGGTGGGAATTAAAAATGGATATGAGGAAGAGAACCAGACTCCTGCCAGTGGCTTCTGTCACAACTCCCCGTGGGACTTGGTTAAAAACATGTAGCTCCTGAAGACAGTGTGTGTCACAGGGCTCCTTCATCACTCCAGCCATTGTGGTGAGGGGTTTCCAGTTGTATTTAGTTCAGCTGAAATGTGCATCTCCCCCATGAGTTTGCTGTGACTCTGTACCAGAGTATTAAAAAGAGCAAGATGGAGAGAGCACGAGGCAGTGTTCCCCAGGATCTGCAGTGGCTGAGTTTGCAAAGCCAATGGCTGCAGTCAGAGAATCCTGACCTTTGCATTAGTGACTATTGAATATATCCTCAATGTTTGTTTCAGGCTCACCGCACAGAAAATGGCCACCTTTGTTCAGCAGATCTACAGCCTGCTCAGTTTAGTTGCATTAGCACAGCAGACACAGAAAAGCTCTTTCCCTGCACGCGCACGGATTTCTTTTAGAAGTCATTTAATATTACTGTGGAGGTAACATATTTAATATTACTGTGGAGGTAACATGATGTTCTGTCGCCATTTTAGGCTGGATGTGGTCTGAGTTCACTAGCTGAAGTTTCCCCAATGTAATTTTTCTCCTTTGTGATTTTCAGTTATAATTACTCTTTTTCTTAAACTTTCTTTTCTTTGTTTGTTTTTAAAGAAATAACCTGTTCAGATTCTTAGGAGATATTGTTTTGCATATGGATTTGTGTGCTTTTCATGGAGAAGGGGCTTGTAAGTAATTCTGTGATGAGGAATCTAAAATGGTCATTCTGTCAAACCCTAGAAAGTTTCAAGGATGCCACAAAAGATTCTTAACAGAAGTGCAGCTGTTGGGCCATGTATTTTTTCACGTTAAATTGTGAATGATGTTGCGGTTTCATCCTTAAATTCTGGAAAATTTCCAGCAGGAGCAAACCTGGGTTACTTTGATGAACACTTTACCACACCGGAGCTCGCCAACAGCAAATGCTTCTAGAAGAAGCTTTGAGGACATGAAAAGCTTTCCTTTGCCCAGGAAAACTGCCACCCTCACTGTGCTTTGCTGTGCTTTGATAACTATGCCTTTCTCCCTAACTCATGCTTTGGTAATAGGGGGAAAATAATTAAATACTTGCTGTGCCAGGAAGAGGATCTATTCTATAATACCTTCAGTATAAATCAGATGTTTCTGCCTACAAATTTCCCTTTTAAAACTCAAATTGACTATAGTTATTCCACATTTGAACTGATAAATGCAGAAAGCTCCCTCCCATTCTGACTCCTCCCCAACTCCTTATCATCTTACCAAGGAACAAAATTATTAAAAAAAGCAATAGAAGAAGAAAGGGCAGCTCGGTAGTGCCCAAAGGAAAGGGAGAAAGCCATCCCAAGTGCAGATGTGTTACAAAGCGGGTGCCAGACCTCGTCAGTGCCGTCTGTTCCAGGGTCCTGTACCTGGGGAGAGCCTGTGCTCTTTGTCAGGGAAGGGTGGGATGACCACAGGAAGGGCTGCTCCTGATGCCTAAATGTCAGTGCTTATACTGCACACTGAAGCATGAAATTTTGTATCACAGCTCAAAAAAATGTGCCAATATGAAATATTTTATTTTGAGCATTATTCCTGCAAATATGCCCCTTTTTTAATCTTGTTGAATTCCTGGATTGAGCAATGCTGTGAGGCAGGGGGGCCCGCGGGCTAACTAGTTGTTACACAAACAAGTATTTCCTTTTTATTGATTTTCTCTTTTATTCAGTAACCTTTGTTCTTGAGTTATAAACATATGGTTGAGGAGTTCTTTTTTTCCTTTGCATTATTCTTTCAACTATGGTTCTTGCCATGTGCCTTTTTATTCACCTTTTTTCAAAACATTGCTTACCTTTTAAAGTTCCTCTTTGGGGAAATGCTTCAGTACTCCCAGTCATTACTGTCCCCAGTATGTGAACCTTATCTCATTTTGCAATGACTGTTTCGAAGGGTGCTGGCTAGCCCGGCTTTTGTTAACCTAAGCAAGACATGGCCATTGATTATTATGGTATTAAAAATAATAATTTGTAAAAATATTAATTAATTTATTATTTTTCATACCACTGTCCTTGCAAAGGTGGTATGCAAGAGGATTTTAAGCAAAGGTTAAGCAGAGGCAGTGACTGAGCCGTTCACGTCACGGGCAGCTCTCTGTCCTGTGTTGTTGGATTTGGAGAACTGCAAGGCAGGTGAACAGTTCAGATTGTAGCCTTCAGTGTGCAGTAGTTTGTACATACAAGTGTTGAATGTTATGAGCCGTGAGGTTGAGTGGCTGCCTTTCAGATTCCTCACTCTCCTTTATATTGGCGGAATGAAATAACTACTCAGTTACTTTCAGGTTTTGCTGCTTCACTCCTTACGCTTGTTCCTGGAACTGCTGTGCTGAGCGTGTGTCGCGTCATCTTAGAGCACTTGAACGTTGCCATGATGAAAAATGATTGTTTTAACTGTTTTTTTGATTCATGATAGTAACTTAGAGTTGTCTACACCTTTCTGGGGAGTAGTGGTTTAAATATATGTGTGTGATAATTAGTGATGCCCAGTCTTCCAGATGTAGTGGGGGAGGCAATTTTGGCCCTCTGCTACTTTACCGACATACCAGCTCCAGTGCTGCTATGAAAAATTTTGCTGTCCAGCCTTTTGCTCTACCCAGGACCTTCTCTGTGCTCACCCATAACATCAGTTCCTCCCCCTTCAGCCCCATCCTCCCTCGAGTTCACCCGGTCCCAGGCCACGGGAGGGCACAGCTGCGGTGGTCTCTGTCTCCCCGCAGGAGGTGTGCCGGGGTGCAGTTAGCCAGCGGCCCTTCTCCGCCTTCCCAGACAGAGTGTTTCGGGGATTTGGGAGGGCAAAGAAGGGAGGAACAGCGGAGCGAGAGGAGCTGATGAGTCAGAACTGCTGCTCATGGGACAAGGGATTGGTGGAGCTTTCTGTTGGCTTTTCCTGCTTCCCTGTCCTCTGGTGTGAGACTGACGTGTGGGCTCGTTGAGGGATTGCTGCCCGATGTCAGGTCGCGCCGGCTGCCTCCGCTCGAGGGAAGTGGCCAGCAGAGCAGGCAGCTCATTGGGAGGGACGTTCCCACAGGCAGGACTGATATTCATGTGAGGCCGGAGGCTTTTCTGCATCGCTTCAAGACTGCCTCCAGCCCCAGCCAAGAAATGCGAGTAGGCAAGATGGCTTTCTTTGCAGTTCGTTGTGCATATTTTTTTAAGCACTCCATCCTTAATTGCCTGAGAAAATGGTAATAATGTAAAGAAATCACTACAGAGACCTTATTTTGGAATAAGCCCAGAGGGAATGAATATTCTGTCTTTTGGTTGAGATCCAACTTCCCGAATTTGAGGTGTATTCACTAGTACAGAGGAATTTATTTGCACTCCTGGATGCAAGTGTAAATAAGATCTTGGACAGAAGTAATGAGAGCAGGTTTTTCTCTGGGTACTCCTGAACCATTTCCATTTGTCCTCTGGAGATCTGTAGAAGAGGCTTTTCCCCTATACCTTTTGCAACAGTTCTCATGGGTGACTTGCTTGTTTCTACCACACGCCTCAGTCCTTGTTGCAGGGAAGGAGGGGCGGGGGTGGGGGTGGGTGGAAAATTGTTGGTGTCATCCCATCTCTCAGCCTGGGTAAATTACTGGAATATTTTTCAATTTTCATCTATAAGACTGGCAAATTGACCACTGAAATACATCACTTCACTTGCAGCATTCCAATTGTTACAGGTTTTTATACTCTGTATTAAAAGTAATTGTAGGTAAACTTTTACATGATTAATTCCCCTTGCTGAGATAGTTAACGCTTAGAGATTTAAAAACAAACACACAGATGTGTTTTTTTTTCTCTTTTTCTTCCAAACTTTTGACAGATAGGGAAAGAAAAGTTCCACAAGTCACAGCACTGGGATTACTGCAATAATGTCGCTATGCTGGTTGGGGAAGATAAACCTGGAATAGGAGGGGAACCGTTACCTGGCCAGAAGCTGAAACCCAAATACAGTGTGTTTCCTGAAGGGATGGGAAGTGATGCTCCTGCTTGGGTAGCATTCGACAAGCAGGTACGTAGAAATCTGTATGGTTTTTTATGAATAGCTACAATATGACAAAGATGGTATAAAGGTGAAATTCAGTTAGTCAGATATTTCAGAAGATTATTTTGTGCATGCAAAAAAAGCTCCTATATATACACAAAAAGAGTGGTAACAAATGTTTTTCCTTCATATTGGTATATTGGACAATTAGTATAAACATATACCATACAGCAAGATATAAAAATATTTATCTATTGGTGCACATCTCCTACAGGATATCATAAAAATAAGGGAGTGGTAGATATATCTCTTTTTAGTGATAATGGTGACAGTAAAGGAATTATTTGGCAACCTGGTAAGACTGAATGTAAGGTAGGTCACGGTGCAGGAGAAAATGTCCGTGGGTACTCGGGAACTGTTAACCACAGTGGAGGGCTATAGGCTCAGAATTCACTGGTGCCGCCATGTTTGCTTGCTCAAGGTCCTGTTGACTTTTGTGTGATCTGTGCATGTGTAATGTAGGTAGACTGTGTCTGTTATAGGCACAGGAATTTAAAATTAGTATTTTTTTACTTTTTAAGAATGTAGTGACACCTTTAAAGTTAGAGAGATATCAAATAACTGTAATCTGTGATGATATGAATTTTGTAGCACCCTGTCATTACTTTCCATATTTAAATTTACATGAAATTCTGCTTAGCGATGTTTTATTTCTAAAGCAAAAAGCCTACAATTAGAGAAGAAAAATGATCCAGAAAAAGAAATCATTCAGCAGATAGCAAAAACGTTGCATGACTAAATGATTATGGTATTTAAATATTGGGAAGAATGGCTAATCTCATAATTTTTGCTTTAAAAGAAAAGCCGTGCAGGTAATTGCAGTTCAATTACGCATTCGTCTCTTTGGCAGGCCAGAACTACTACAAGAAAATGTAAGGCTTGAGCAGATAGACATGACTTTGGTCAGAAGTCCTTAGTATTGCTCACATAGTTTTCAGCAATGTGCTCAAGTATGAATTGGTCTGATGTGCCCAAGCGTTAAGGTTTCCGCTGGTCCTGCACTAGCTTTATCTGCACACCTCCTCTTTCAGCGTGGCGGTGTGCGTTGGTTTCTCAGGGCCATACATCAGCTAGCAGGACGTGGACTCAAGTTTACGAAATAAAAGTGTTAGGTAGAGCGCAGTGGGGACCTGCCACTGAACGTGGCTGATGAGATGAACTAGCTAGCCGTTCGACATTGCTGCTCCGATCGGTGCATTCCTCCACAGCCAACACAGGGCAGGGGTTTGCAGGTTCAGAACTGGCCTCTGGAGGGCTCATGTGTTTGGATTAGTTGCAGAGAGCTGAAGGGTACTACCCGACTAATTTAGCTTCCCCAGTTAAGAGCCTACAATGCAGCTGTGTCCTCCGGTGCTGCAGTTTGTGACTCGACAAAATGAACAACATGAAAAGTAGTTTTAGTAGGTGTTTATCTTTTTAAATGTAGTCTGCTTTCTTACCATTTTTCTTTGGTTTCTAACTTTCAGCAGTACCATAGCAGCTGGAGGAAGGACAGGCATAAAACTTCATTATTAAGTAGGATATGAAATAGTTTTTGCGATTTCATATGCCTAATGGGAAGCAGGTGTAAATTTAATTTCTTCTACGATTAAGTACACACACAAGGTCTCCTGGGCTTGAAACAACGTTTATAACTGGACTACCACAGGTGCCAAGAAAACCTTGTGCCAGCTTTACAAAATGCCACAGATTTTATTCAATATTTGTTACTCTTGGTTTTCACACATAACATTTAATTTTTTAAAGAGTGGGATGGGAACGCTGCACACAGCAATATACTACAGATGGGACATGAGGTAGGAAGTGTTACATTTCAAGTATTTTCAAAATTAACTTTGCTTTGAAATGAAAGGTAAGTAATCTTCTTTTCTGTTCCCTCCCCTTCTCACCCTTCCTGAATCATCTGTTTGGATCTGCAACTTGCAGTTGGCTGCTGCACATTATTTCATACACTAGCATGTTGATAAGGGTATGAAGAGAATAAAGTTTAAGTGCAAAAGAACTTGCACAAACTCCTCGAACAGAGTAAACCAGGACATAAGTGTATGCTCAGTGAAAGAAGTATGTCACGAGACAACCATTCTCAGAAGAGTTCATTGACAAAATCGAGAACAATTAGTAATCAAATAGGGCTCTTGAACAACATGTTTGTCAAACAGCTATGCTCTAGTGGGACTAGCGGAATAGGGAGAAGAGGGTACAGCATCTCAGGAAGCTTCCAATGGTTGCATGGCTTGTCAGCAGCTGGGCAAGGAATGAAATTCAGCTCCTTGTCAGCTGAACCCCAGGATCTTTGGACTGGGATAAAGTGGTTCCACCATAGTACCTTTTAAGACCCCTGGAGTATTCAAGAGCTTCACACAGTAGTAGCTGGAGGCCAGGAAGGATACCTTGGCCACCAAAAATGGCACTATAAACCAATGTTTAGACAAATGGAAGGAAGAAGAGACTTTAAAGGATGATAGAGTTGTTTTGTGTTGCCTATGTTGTATGTCAGATGTTTTATCGAGTGTTTTTATATTTGATACGTGACGCAGTGAAATCCACAGTTAGAAATTACCTGTGGCCAGAATGATTTTTTATTTATTTTCAACTATTTTGTCTGTAGGTTGGTCAGAAACTTGCATGTTGTACTACTTAAACAAACAATAACTGATGGTGTCTAGATTTTTTTGTGTGAAGATTTAATGCCATCAGGTTTAACAGGTAACAGTTATGTCATTTGATTATAATTTAAATTTTATTTCTCTAAAGGTGGTGGGTCACAGTGCAGGATAGTTGATGCCAGAAATGTGCCTGTCACGTTATTTGATGTATGCTGAAAATCAGTGAGATCTTGGCCTGTGAAATAGTTCGAAGAAATGGAGTTTTTCTCATCTTGCAGTTACCCTGCCTGAGAGAAGGAAGAGTGGCCTGTTGAGAGGTCTGGCTGGGACACAGGGCGGCTGTTCTTGTGTGCTCCTGAGCACTCTGCTAGCTCGCTCTCACCAGATGTAGAAAAAGAGGTTGTGTTTGTCTATTAGGGTGTTTTAAAATCTCTGTCATTAGTATCCACAGAAGTACTTTGAGCTTCTCAAAGACATGTGTTAAAGGAATACAGACTGTGAACCAGTCTGTTCTGTGTCGTATAGGGATCTTGGCTAGCTCACTAGATTTTCAAGCATTTTAAACCATGGTCTCCCAGATGGTCATTGAAACATAGGGAACAGCTAAATTGTCTTTTTTCCAATGCTTCAGGTTATCTAATGAATCAAAAATAAAAGTAATTGAATATATTAAATAGAATCATTGCAAAAAGTGAAATAAGGATTAGCACTGATTTGACCCAAATGAGTTGAGGGGGCAGGATAGAAACCTTGTTTTAATTATTACCTTCTTGCACCTACTTACCGCAGCAAGCAACCTGGTAGATAATGCACTACTAAGCAGATACTTCTTGCACCTTCCCTTCAAATTGGGCTTGGTGATTAAAGACCATACATGATACCAAGAAGTGCAAAACTTGTATAATGAGTTTGAGTTGGGATCTCCAGACATAAAGGCCACTGTAGTAAACCACTGAGCACCTCACCTATGAAGGTTTTTTTCCTTGCATTATTGCTATTGCAAGAGACCATGAAGACCAGTTGGTATATTTTCTGAGATCTCTGAAATCTGTCTGAGATTTCCCCACTGGCTGAACTGCAGAACCAGGTAAGTTTTGAAATGCCAATATTGCTCTAAAAGACTCCTGAAAAATGTCATTTCTTTCTGATAGTCTTCAGTACCATTCATTAGACAGCTTTCATGATCTACTTAAAAAGAACACTCCTTTGCACTTACCTGAACGGTAAAGCCATTACTGTCATAATGCACCTTATTTTCCAGCAATTCATTGAATAAAAGTGTAAAATTTGCTTCAGGACCTTGGTAGCTCATTGTGCTGTCAAAAGTGCTTTGTTTAGAAAATTTTCCAAGCAGCCTGTTGATAGTTTTATATTTGATTTATTTCTTTACTTTAGAGTTCCATCTCTGCTTAGATGTTGTGACAATAAAAATGCCAAGAAATAATTTTAAATTTATGTGATTTAATGTGGATTGCTGTTCTTACATTTCTGAGAAATAAATCTACCTCCTGAAATCCATACATTTAGTTACTTGTAATCTATACAAGTTTATTTTATGGAGATATTTTGCAAAAGCATTGGGGATTTTGTTGCTTTATACTTATTTATTGTTTTTAATAGGTATTGTCTTTTGATGCCTATTTTGAGGAGGAAGTGCCTGACAAAAATCAAGAGCTATACAGAGTGAGACATTGTAAAATATACTTCTACCTTGAAGATGATACAATTCAAGTGATTGAACCCCAAGTGAAAAACAGTGGCATAACTCAAGGTATCTATTTTTAATAGCACTCTTTTTGTTGCCCTTTATATCTTTCTTCAGTACAGTCTTGGTCCACTCCAAAGGATATGTAATGTGACTTCTTATAGTTAAAATGGGATGCAAGTGAACAGCTACAGTTGTCTTTTCTTGTTACGGATCATAATGGGAACTTTTTTATTGTCTTAGTTTCTGAAAATGCAGGTTTTGTTAAGGCAGAATCCCCTCCCATACTCACACATAGAATTTTTTCTCTAATACAGTTTTTTGAAATTATATAGTAGTAGGTCTTTTTTCTGTCAGTGTTGTGTCACTTCTGCAAAAGCAATTTGTGTTCTAGATCTCCATTCCTGAGCCTGGCTCCTCCCATCTTGGCCCTGACAGTAGGTTCTCTAGCTGCAGCCCAGTAATTGTTCATTAGCTGCTGTAGTATCTCTGCCATTGTTGGAGGAGAGCGCCTTTTGTGCCTCTGGCTCTTGGCTCTTTTATGATCAAAGTGCCCTTGGCAGAGTAATTTTTCCTGGATACCTCTAAGTTAAGAAGCTGCCTTGCCTCAGTGTCACGTCGCCGCACTTGGGCCAGCCTGAGGACTTTTGGAGGAGGGTTTACTGAGCTGATATACTGGAGTATTAATGGACTTGCTTTATGTTAAGAAAATGCAATCTAGCAGTCAACATCCTGTTGCAGAAGGGGAGCACAGCTGCTGCTTCTTGGTGTTTATGGGTCACTGCCTGAACTGAAAAAGTTTTCAAGGGATATAGTCCAGATAAGCAGGATGTCTTGGGATGAGTATCTTGGGATGACTGCACCTCCCAATCTCCAAAGATATTCTGTATGTTCTGGTGGATCTTAACACAGCAATTTTCAAAAATAAGTTAACCATTTAGCTACTATATTCTTTTCCAAGATGAGCAGATGCTATCAATTTCCCTGTCTACAGAGTAGAATAATATTTAAGGGTGTTACATGCATCATTACTGTTAGACCTGGGATAAAATTACCTGGGAATCTTTGCTTAAACCACTACTTCAGGCCTTGCTCTGCCTGTGTTGAGTGGTTCCCCTTGCCAGAAATCTTGTTGGCTCTTCAGCAGGAACTGATTTTGAATGCAGAGGAATCTCGTCCTACTCCTACCTGGGCAAGTGCTTTTTCAAGACCTGAAGAAAAGCGTGCTGGATCTCTTCTCCTGGGGACTTACAAGTTACTTAACCCCTCCCTGGACTCATATGCATGAGGCCAGAGACATCATCAGGTTTAGGTTTTCCTTGACTGGCGTGTCACAGGAGTGGGGGTGGCTGTTTCTGGATTTTGTGGCTTAGAACAAATGACTATCGACAAAGGAAGCGCAGTGAACCTGAGAGGCAGAGGTGATGTCTTTGAGAGGGAAGGTGGAAGCCACGTTCCTTAGAGCAGGAACAAATTCAAAGCTGATTCCTTTGAATCTAGCTACAGTAATGAGTCATTGTCTTAGTAGTATGGGTTGTGCATGCTGCCCCTTCAGGCCTGATGTTTCTGGCAGTCTAGTGATGCCTGTGGTTACAGCAAGGCTGCAGTTTCCCCCTGTTTCCTTGGTTATATCTTATGTTAATGGTTTTGGAGTCACTGTCGGTACTGGATCTAAAATTAACTGAATAGTGTTAGAGAGACATAAGAATTCTCCCAGTCTTCCATGTAAGGATGTTTCGAAGGCTTCTACAGCTTTGTATGAGCACTTTATGTGGGATAAAGGAGTATACACGACGTATTAAACTGATGGATTAAAAAGAAATGTTCCAGGATCTCAAAAGTGCACTTAATTTGTTGCTGATACCTGGGCTAGTAAGGAAGCTCTGTATATTGATTATGTTTAGGAAGGAAGATATATTGTAGATGAAAGGCCCAAGGACTATTTGGGATGTGTTTAGGCTTCACAGTTGATGAGAAGATCTGGGGCCTATACTTTATCATCAACATCTCCATATTCTTCTTATGCTAGAGAGTAATATGATGATATGGGAAAAAGGTGGTGTAGATGCCTGTCAGAAGATTCTTTACTCACATGCACTTGGGCAGTGACTTCGTGCTCCATAACTGAAGAACAACCACAAAGTTGTTATGTTAAAGGCACTAAATATTTGTCATTGAATATATGCTAAAGCAGTGTTTCTTAAAAAGAAATCCCAAACCATCAACTGCTAGTCTTACTCCATTTTCAGTTAAAAATTGGCCCATTGCCTCTTTTATTATAATTATGTATATCTCGTATATTATTCAAATTCCCTGTCCCGACTGGGAATTTGTAAGCCTGAGAACAGTAGAAGCATAACTGCATTGTGAAGCTGGGTAAACTGACACACAAAGGAATGAAAATCTTGCCCACGATCATGCAGAAAAGGTCGTTAACAGGATGAGGAACTGAACTGACGTTCGGGATCTTAGCCATAAAGTTGTCCTCTGCACGTCTGCTGAAATACGACGTTTCAGTTAGTTAAAAGGCCAGGGGTTTGTAGAGGAGAGTTCTACAGTAGGAGAGCTTGGGTTCTTGAAAGACAAAGTGTGCTGAACAAAAGAGCACAGGTGTGGGGATGTGGGTGAAGAAAGAAGTGTGGGAACATCAGGAGCAGGATAGGCTCAGTCTGTGTGAGCAGTTGGAGAGTTGCAGTGGCAGGAAAGGGGTTGTGTAAAGGAGGAGCAGCAAAAAAAAGTGATGGAAAAAGTGGAATTGTACTGTGGAAGGCAGAAAGTGGTGGTGACCTTAACTTGGATGTTTAATCCTGGTGGAAAAGATGTAAAATATCTCAAATGGCTGTTCTCAGGAGTCTTCTTGCAGAGTAGCTGTGGCAGTGGTGGGGTAGATCAAAGGCAGGTGGTAGGGCAGATCAAAGGTAGATCTTCTTAGCTTTGCTGGTTAATGCCTTGAGGCCACAGGATTACCAGTGCTTGTGCTGTAACCCACAAATGAGAGCTTGATGGTCTGAATGGGTGTCCCTGGGCATGGTGGGATCAGAGAAATGTAGTAGTTTCCCACTGTACTCTCCATTGTGGGTAGCACTTGTGGCTTTGCGGAAAAAAGAAACTTGGAGAGGCTTATGGACTGCAGGAAAATTTGGTGAAGGAATAGCTGTCACAAGTTAGAAGAATTTCCAACTTCGATTATGATTTTACAAAACTAAACCAAATTGGCTTTGGGGGAAAAAAAAAAGGCCAGAAATGTGCTCATTGATCAAAATCTCAAAGTGACACAGTAAATGATCTGTGGGAAATGTATTTCAGTGACTTTTAAAAAGTGCATTGGGGAATTGGCTGCTGTACTTGGACATGAATTTAGACAGATAAGGTTGCTACCAAATACCTGAAATTTAAAGTTAATTTAATTTTGGAAACTGCCTTGCTATTTTTTGAACTTTGGAAAATATTAGAGGCGTTAGAAGAAATCTATACAAACAGAGAAACTGAATGCAAAACACAAAGCAATGCAGAGGCCAACCTGAACTTGAGAAACCAGAATCGAGGCAAAAAATACCAGGAAAATCACAATGCACAAAAACTAACTAAAGATAAGGGAGTACAGAGCGAAGAGAAGGACAGTAAACTTGACCGCGTAACAAACTCCACTATGTTCTTCCAGAGCCAGAATGCTAATTATTCTTCCCACATAAAAAGAAATTCTCCCATGGAGAGCCAGGCTAGATATGGCAGTGCAAGTGTTTTGTAGATCTAATTCCCAGTTAACAGGACTGTGACTGGCTGATACTGCCTTATCGAAAGGTCATTTATGTCCCATGGGGTTGGCTGTAGCTTCCAGTGCAATCCAGGCCCTGCAAGCCAGCACAGAGTGGAGCAGCTGGCTGGTTTCCCCAAGGTCAGCCAGCTGAAAAGGAGAGCGGAGCTGCCTGCTGGCTGGGTTCCCAAGGCCGGCTGGCTGAAGAGGAAAGTACAAGCGGGAAAGTGAAGTTGCAGTCAGCTCCTCCAATATAACCGATTATCTAAGAGTTTAAGATGTCCCCTGAGGCCTTGAAATAATTGTGATTTTGCCATACTTGATGGTGGCAAAATCATGACCTTGCTATGTTCTGAGATGGGTGAATAAGTGCATGTAAGAAGCCCCCTTGTTTATTGGAGTGAACTTAGTGTTGCTGGAATACTGGTGGTTGCTTCTCCTCCTTTCTGTGCAAGCAGTCAAAGCATGTACGAACTCCAGGTGTTACCCGTTCCTCTCCTCTAATGCGCTCTTGAGTAGTGGCGAGGGAGTCAGAAAGCTGTGCTGAGGAAATTCTTGATACCACTTTATTCCTTCTGCAGTCCAGCATAGCAGCAGAGACCAAATCATTCGCTGCCCAGCTTCACGAGCTGCCTCATAGTCAAAAGGCCTTCACTACTATTAGGGTCTCCTTACATTGCTGCTGTAGTTGCCAAATAATCAGAAGCCCTGAGAACAAAGAAGATATGCTACAAATTGTGGTGTGGGAACTCGATGCCACCACCAATGTCAGAGAAAAGCAGTACTCCAACTCCCTTTACAAGAGCACAGTAGAGGAGAGCTTTAGCCTGACCACATGCAAATATTTAAAATAAAGCTTGGTGGTGCAGTAGGTTAGCCTGCTCAATATACTGACAGAAGACAGAAGAAACATGAAGGATAGCTATCCGTCCTGAGCAATCTGAGTGTTGCACATGCCCAGATCCTCCTATGACAAATTGTAGCAAATTTCTAGAAGTAGAAATGTAATTGTTTTCCAGAAGGAAGGACAGTTTAAAAATGCTGAGACCTAACCTCAGCTGATCAGGTTTTATTAAATTTCAAATTCAATGATATAAAGTGTATCCTCTATATATGTAGATCAGGCACAGTGATACCTAATAAAAGGAAAGGATTGCTATAGATATTATCTTTACAAGACATTCTCCATTAGGAAAGAAATTCTTATCCCTCAGAACAAAATGGGCATGTGTATTATACTTTTAAAAGTGACATGAAAAACTAACCGAAGGCTTATTCACCAGTTCTGAAGTGAATATACGCTCAGGAAACACCTCATATTAGAAAATTGTCAACCATTATATTTTCACTAAAATGATGATTCAACAGGATTTGCATTAATGCAGAAGACTGTTCTGACTTAGCACATTATCTGTTGGGTTTTGTGGGCGTGACCCAAGGATTAGCCAAAATCAGGTAACATATTTTAAAGTATGTGGTTTTGCTAATGGTAATGCGATGCAGTTTTTCATCAGGTTAAAATGTACCAATTACCATGGTTTCTGACTAATATTTCCTTGACGATACATCTTAAATACATGTATAAGTATGTTTAAGCAGATGGAGATTCAAATTTATTTTACAGTCAAAGGCCAGTAACCAGAATGTTGGGTTTGGTACATATGAAACATCAGAATGCTGAACGAGTCTTAAATAATTATTTTAATGGGTACATAAAGTAAATCTGCTTTGTTGCTTTATTCCCCTGAAAAATTAAGGGTATGTTTTCATTGTGGGAGTTAGAATTTAACAAACAACTCTGATAATGTAGTAGTGGAAGGTATTTCATACAGATTAGTCCCTAGGGAAATAAGGCGAACAATAAAGAATTTCTGTGGACTAACTCAGAAATAAGGCCATTCAAACACCAAACAAAACCACACAGCGATATCTTTCTCCCTCCTCCTCTGCCTCTCTTCATCCGCTCTCTCCCCAGGCCCTCCTCCGCCCCCACATACCCCCAAAACAAAATAGCAGTGCTGGAAAATCATCAAACGCGACTCAGTGGGAAACACTACCAGATGCACAGCTGAAGGGCACTGGAAAGAGATCCAGCTCTGTAGCGAGAGATAATGAGACAGACCTTTTAGATAATTGTGTCTAGTAAACTGTTATTGTAGTAGTAGGTTAACACTGGAAGTATTTTTAGTTTTGGAATTTTTGTGTGTTTACTGTAGTTGTATTAAAGTTGCACCTTTTGTAATTACTGTAATTTTGAAGTTGTTGGCAACCTATGATGACAAGGAATTATTATAATAGTTTAGTTTGGTGGTTTCTGTCTGGTCTTAACCAGTGAGTATCCACATTATAAAGCTGGTGTTACAGAGGTGTTTGAGTTGGTAAGCACAGCAAAGACCCTGAGGTTGAAGACTGGACCATCTTTTTATTCTCTGTACAGTATTTTCACACAACTATACTGAGGTATTGATGTGGCAAAACTTTCACTGTTGTCCTTTTTGTTTTCTCATAATGTTGAAAAAAAAGAGTTTAGTCCCAGCTTTGCCAGCCTGCTGTTCTTTGTGAACTCTAACTTCACTCAGAATAAATCATAGGCTCGCATACGTGCAGCTGCATACCTTTCTTTAATGTATGTGTTACATATTTGTTTAACCTAATGAGACTGTAACTTCTAAGTTGTTTCTAAAATACCTGTGGTATCACAGAATCGTTGAGGTTGGAACAGATATCTTAAGATTGTGTAGTCCAACAGCCTGCTCAAAGCAGGATCAGTTAGAGCCAGATGCCCACGGCCATGTTCAATTGGGTTTTATGTATCTCCAACGATGGAGACTCTACGGTCTTTTTTGATCAGCCTATTCCAGTGTTTCATCACCCTCATAGTTTTCTTGTGTTCAGATGAAATGTTATATCTTTGAATTTGTGTCCATTGCCTCATGTCCTGTCAGTGGGCACCATGGAGAAGAGCCTGTCTCTGTCTTCTTCATTCCCTGGCATCAGGTATTTATAAACATTGATAAGATTCTGAGCCATCTGTGCTCCAAGGTGAGCAGACCCAGCTCTTTCAACCTTTCTATATGAGAAATGGTGTCTTAATCATCAGCAGTGGGTACTTTTGAAGCATTACCCAATTCGTCAATGTATTTGTGAGTTTTCAGCTGATAGACCAATAGCAGATTCCGTCTCTTTTAATGTAGCAGTACGTAAAGTAGTAAATGCTCCCAGAATAGCATTCCTTTCATTTAAAGACTATCAAGAAGAAAACCTAACTTTTAACTTTTTAACTTTTAACAAAGTTAAAATATCTCTCTTTTTCCTTTGTGCTTTTTATTTTCCCTTTCTTTTTCTTTTGGATAGTGTTCCTGTTAGACTATGGGTTATGAGTTCCTGGCTCTGTATTTCTGGGATGAATCAGTATTTATGTTTCTCTACTGCAGCCCAGCAAGCAGCCCAACTCATCTCAGTTGTCTCTACTTTCAGTTTGCTCCTTTAAGAAGCTCAGTTGAATGCACCTGCTTCCATGCTTGATGAACTTTTTTCCTTGGTAGGGCAGTTTTTTCCCCTGACCTTAGCTATATATGGCTCTCCTCACCCTGCAAAGCATAGACGAATCTAGTCCCTCCTGTACACCCCTGCCATGTAGATTTTTTGCACAACTTTTTGTGTGTGTTTTTTTAGACAAAAAATAAGGATACTAATAAGTGCTGGAGACTGCTTTGCTTCTCAGAAAAAGACATCTGTTTTCATAATGAGAGCAGTGTCTTTGCTATTCTTGTTGAAAAAATACTAACCTGTTACATTTGCAGCAACACATGGGGATTTATTCCAGTGATTTCCTGTTTGCTACAAAGATGGTAATTTTCTGTATTTCCTTCAGTCAAATACTAGCACCCGAGGTTCTAGAAAGATGATCAGTGTAAAGTATTGTTGTTAATAAAAAGGATCCTCTTACCTAATAGTTCTTTTGCTGAATGAAGGATAATTTTGTTTGTTCCATATGGCTTCATCTGTTTTGGTCATATCAGCACAGAAAATTAGCAAGTCTGTGAAGTCATCCTTAGAGGAAAGGATATTAACTCTGTGAATTTATTCTAATTCTTTTACAGGAACTATTGTTCGGCGGCATCGGATTCCACTTCCACCTCCTCACGAAGATCAGTTCTATACTATAGATAATTTCAATATCAACATAGAAGTAATCATTTATGCCCGAAGATACAAGATTATAGATTGTGACCAATTTACAAAAAATTTCCTGAGGAAGATGGGAGTTAGATTAAATAGTCCCGCAGGTCGTCCAGATGACCCATACACCAAAGAGCGGCAAAAGGTCACATGAAGCAGTAATAGTGAAAACTTGATTTTAATAGTAGTGCCATTGCTATTAGTAATATACATTATATAGAATATTTCTCTAATAGCAAATAAAAAGTGTGTAGAAGTAACTATTTCAACATAATGAATCACAGGAGAAAACTTGCTTTTTAAAATTTTGTTATATGGCTCATTGTACTAACATAGTGAAGTCCCAAATATAACTAATTTTCTCCTCATGTGTTCACACACCTTTTGAAACTGAAAACAATTAATCGGTAAAAATAAAATAAACCTTTCCGTATTAAACTGAAAAGAAAAAAAATGGACCTATTATATGTCCTACTTATGATTTTGCTTGAGTTAATTTAATGATAATAAACACTTTTAAAGTGTTTAAAGGAAGATCTAATTGGAATTGTGGTTCAACCACATCCATGGCTTCCTGCAGACTCACTTACTTGGTCTATTCATGTCATCCTTCATCTCTACCCTACATGTTATTAACAGCTCTTTGCATCTGTAAAGCAGATTCTGCTGCCACAAAGAACTGAGCACTCTGCAATCTTAAGACCTGTAAGATTTTGTCTGAACACAGTTCCCTCGTTTATGAGTATATGGGAATACATACACACCTCATCCAAAAATCTCACTCACAGCTCCTAGATGCTACATGGATTCTTCTCTACAGGGCTTGGGTCTTTTCTCTGGGAACAGTAGTGGGAGTGATGTTTTTTTGTAGGGGATAATGGCAGTTTCTTTCAGTTCTGTTTTTCTTGATGAATATGACTGCAGATGGCAGTGTATTTTGCTCTTGACCTGACTCTGTTAGGACTGTTGGCCCATGATATGCAGCCTGTTGCAGTACATCAAACCTAGTACTATGAAAGCAATAAATACTACACGTGTCTGTTGTGTTCAACTTCATCCTCCTATTGAGAAAACTGCTGCAGCCCTCAGCAGCAAAAATGGAAGGTAATTATGACTGAGATGTGTAGGAGCATTTGCATGTCTTTGAGGCACTCTGAGGCCAACATGTTGGTTTCACTTCGTTCACGGTTTCAGGCTTTTTGCAGCCCCCCCAGTGAAGAGTAGTATTTTTAATTCATCTCCTTGTTCTGTGTAGTGGTGACTCAGGCTGGCCATGGGTTGCTTTTCCCTTACTCAGGCCTTGTAAGTAATAGGTGTGTATTAACACATGCTGAGTTGTCTTGATATTGGCAGACTGCATCAACATTATATATGGTACTGCATAACTGGCTTGGATTTTTTTGTTGTTGGTGGTAAAAACAACAAGGAAAACATTCAGGTATTGTGCATATGTGTGCCCAAAGAGAATGGAGGAAGGAAAAAGAGTTTTGAGAAATAAGAGCATCAGAAGACCAAAAATTACTGGAATCTATGTCTTAATATTCTCAGTTGTTAAGAAATTACAGAAAAGTTGTCTAGCAAATTCTGTCTGCTTTATGCTCTCACTTCCTGTGACTAATTTTTGGAAGGTTATTTATTTATTTATTTAAGGGTGGATTGCTCTGGACTGCTTTGAGCAAAATTAAGTTGATTTGCACCAGACTCCTTATAGTGCAGATAGCCAGAAAATGAAGGTACAAAGGAAAGGAGGGAATATGATGAGGCAGAAAATGAGACCAATGAAAAATGTAGCAAGACCATTAGATTCATATTTCTGTATTGTTGGAGATGATATCCCATGGATGGTGATGTTATCTGGCTCTGTGGCTGTATTTGATTGCTCATTGCATCTTCAAGGGTCAGGAAGGAGGAAAGATAGTACTGGGATGGTAAATACCATGCATATGAACATGATGATGCTTGAAATGGAAGGAGTGCTACAGATCAGCAAGGATGTTGGCAGGCAAAACTTGGTTCTGCTCTCCTTATTTTAAGACTTGATGCTTTGAAAGAATGAACCTTTCCCCTCTCAGATTTTTAAGGGCAGAAGATGTATCAGTGGTTAAATAGAAATGTAGACAATGGTATAAACTGCCTGTAGTCGACAGTACTTTCTGTTCAGGCAGCTCAGCTTACAGTCTCATTGATGTCTATCACCATTCTCCTTTGGAAGTAATTTTGTAGAGTTTTGTAGATTAGAAGGACTGTCTTGCCCCTTTAACCCGCTTTGGTCATGATGGATTTTGACTTTGGAGAAACACCCTGTTCAGGTCACCATTTAGATGTGTGACTGTAACTGACAGTATGTAAATGCAATCTTTGGACTGGATCATCATCCTGGGATCCGATTTAATGCAGTGCTACTGGTTTTGCAGCAACCATGACTGTAGATAGCATCTTGTCATATGTCTTACCAGCTGGAATATATCTTTAGCTGGAAATTTGCTATTCCTTTTCAGACCTATGGGTGTATATTGAGAGAAGAACATCCATACGCAGTACCTGCCAACTGTGTGATGTGAATCAAAAGTTAATTAACTATTTTTTAAAGCTAAAAGAAAGAAAACACCAAAGGGAAAAGAAAGAATTAATTCTTTATACCACATCATCTATAAAAAAATAATTTTCAAGGAAGTAAATCAGGCAGGGTGATGCTATTTGGAGTCGTAGTCATCTGATTACCATGGGCAATTTGTGGAAAATGTGAGCTGTACTATAAATAATTTAACAGTTCTCTGATCTGAAGGACCTTAATGCAAGAAAAACAAGGATCAAAACCAATCCAAATTTGTTTTCATATATTTTCTGAGGGCACAGCAACCCTGTAAATAGTTCTTTGGTAATGGCATAAATTGAGTTTCATGTATTGCAATTGTATGGTATTACTTGAAAATCCTGAAAACATGTTCTAAGATTCGATGGTACCCTGCAGTTTGGTATTCTGTTTTTAAGAGCAAATAATTTAAAAAATTGTTTCTCTTAATTTCTCCTTTATCTGCAGATTCTGGATAGTATGAAGCCATTGCGCCCTTACGAGCGCATTGACACTTTGAAACAATTTCTGGAGCATGATAGACACGTTTTACGTTTTTTCTGTGTGTGGGATGACCCAGAATCCATGTTTCATGACCCACGAGAACTTGTTCTGCGCTATTATTTGTCTGATGATACTATTGATATAAAAGAAATTATACCAGTAAACTCAGGCCGGGATGCAGTTCCACTTTTCCTCAGAAGAGATAAGCTTCCAAAGGTGAGGAATGAAAACTTCAGCTTACTTCCAATTCTTCTGCTTTTTAAGAAATCTTAAATACCTTGTTTTGCAAATCCTCTGTTAGGATTGCAATGATACTTAGGAAGTGTTATCAGAGTATTAATCATAATTGCATGATTTAGGCTTTGCACACATATTCATATAATAACTTAAGTGATGGAAAAAAATAAATTTAGGCTTTTCATGCTTAAATTATAAGGAGAGAGAATTTAGGCAGAAAGATACCCTGTGCTTTCTCCCATATAGTCTATTATGTACTAATAAAGCTCTGCAGTAATGGAAATCCAGAAAATTAATTACTATTGATAGATAAATTAATGTAAAACTGAGGTGAATTCAGATTTGATCCATATGACTTATATTTGGAACCTTTGGAAGAGTCCAGTTGTAGTATTCCATAAGATTACTACTTTGTAGCAAATCTACAGTGATTTCTTAGAATTGAGTTCCTAGATTTGGGACTTTATGCAAAGCTAGTTAAAATCAATAGGAATCTATGAATAAGCTTTGTCAGGCATTAATCAGGTGCTTATTTGAGAAGGCTTCTCTCAGAGAAATCTTCAAGGGGTTTGAGTCCTCTGTAACCTATTATGATTATAAAATTAATGAGCTGATACACTTCTGTATCGCTTTAGAGAGATGATAGAATAACGTCAACTCACAGGTGGAGTAAAACACTGGGGAATCTTTTCCCTCCTTTCCTTCTAATACTGGTTATCTATTTGGGATGCCACAGATGCACATGAGATTTTATAGTAAAAATCTAACAGCAAAATATTGTGCTTTTCTACCTCGTGCATCCTGTGTTCTGAGATGCTGATTTAGCAGCGGCTGTATGTTAACAGACCGTTCTGCTGTTGAAGTGCATGTTGCAGTTTTAAGGGGTAGCTTCTTCCTCCGAGTTCAGTGGAAGTTTTGAGGACCGCAGAGGAGATCAGTCAAAAGCTGGGGTGTCAGGGAAGATGATAATACAAAATAACCCACTTCGGTGACCCTGAATCAGCAGTTTGTTCACAATTAAAAAAATGAAATGTGTTTGTTTATTAAGTTTGATGTTACTGGGATAAACTACTATTGTAATTTTGAAATTCATAATAGAAACAAAAATACCTATGCTTTTGCCAATAGAATCATGCTGACTTGAATGCACTGTATTGGTGCAGTGGTTAGCACAGTAGGACCAATCCTGAGCGGTTCTTTTGCATGTTTTATAATTATTACCAATCAAAATAGTAGCCTCTAGAGCAGATGTTGACAATGATGTGCTGCTTTGGATGTGCTAACCTTTGCTTTCTGTTTGCTTCCAAGAGAAAGACTTTACTCTTGGACACACAGTAAGATTCTGAATGCTTCTTCTGGCATACGTACTGGCTGTTGACATACACACTGGCTTTTAGGTTCGGTCGTGCAATCTTACTTCAGAAGTTACTAAAAATTCTCCCAAGAAAATACTACAATAACAGTCAGTCTGAAAAAAAAAAAAAACAAACCAAAAAAATCCCAACAAAACAGACCTGCTAGTTCTAAGGTAACTGAGTTCTCTTTCTTCACTGTTAAGTGTATTTCTAAAGAGCTGGTCTCTTTTCTTGCAGTATGCTCCCACCGGGCTGTATCAGCCAGGCGCAGTCACCAGTCGCACTGTTCTCAATGTGTTTGGAAAGTTAGTAGGAAACAGAGACCATTACATTCTGGACAATCGTAAGGTCAGATATTATTGAATGCCTCCAGCTGTTGAATGTCTTTATAGTAGTTTTTGTAATTTCTGTGGTTGTTATCCTCTACAACAAAGAGAGTTACAAAATTGTGTTGCCACTGGAGAACAGTTCAAATGAAAACTACTGAGATTTACTGTATGTAAATTCTGCATTTGTGAAAGTGAGGTAGCTTAGCATGGGGTGAAAAATACTGGCAAATGGGCTATGAAGGTTATATTTTAAATGACGTGCACTAAATGACCTAGATTTTAAGAAAGGTTGTGGGATTCTGAGATTTATAGAGCTGCTGTATAAATGCTCCCTCTTTTATTAGACAGGAGCAGTGCATCAGGAATTTTACAGAGACAGTGACCTGAAAATAGGGGCAATAATCAATGTTTGGGGAAGGAAGATAATGCTCTGTGATTGTGATGAATTCACTAAAGAATATTACAGGACAAAGTATGGAATCGGTAAGTAGTGATAATTATCCTTTCCTTGTGAGCCTGTTTTATACTTCTGACAGAGCTGTCTTTGAATTTTATTACTGACAAAACATGTTCATTAAAACCTTTAGCAATAACAATCTGTTGTAGGCTGTAAACAGCAAAGCAGTAATTTTGCAGGTGATCCAGAAGGGCTTTCTTATATGTTACTGCATGGAAAACTAACACATAATGTACATATTCTGTTCCTAACTGCCTCTATTTTAAAACTAGAATGACAAAATAGTCATATGGATAGACTGTCACTTCTCTCCTTCCCCCTCCCATTCCAATAGCTCTGTTTGCAGTCAGAAAATGATAAAGAGCATGTAGTGGGTGAGGAAGTAGAATGAGCTCAATTATTCTCCATTATACTATGTTTCATTTTATATGGATGTCTAAATCCTCACGTAATAAGATTTTCTGACATGACAGTAGTAGTCTGTCACATTATTGGTTTTGACAATGCAGTTTTGTGTATTCTGGACCATTAGAGTATGTATCCTGTGAAGCTTCACCACTGAATTCTGGAAACATTTAGCAACTGTGTATATAATGGAAAAGCATTTTGGAAATGTATTAACAATAGGGGCTTTCGTTTATCTGTCTCTGAATTCACTCTGTCAGACGTGCTAACGGTTCTATTATGGACAGCTTCCTGCAAAAATGACTTAGTTTCTGGCAGTTTATTCATTCAATAAATATAGCTAAGTGGAAGAAGCTGGCTGGAAGAATCCTACTATGGCCTTTCTCTGACATTGTGAAACAAAATACCTAAGTAGACTATTTATTTCAGCTGGACTTGTGATCAGATAGAGTGTAGTATTTGGATCAAAGCTTGTCTGCAGCATTGGGGGAATTACATCATTTAGGGCTGCCATTAAAACACTAAAGTTCTTCATTGGCGAAACATGTCTCATTAGGAGTTTTTTAATAATAGTTTAGCATGTCTGTACCAGAATAAATCTTTTCTTATACTAACCAGTGTGTGAGGAAGACATATTCAATAACCTTAGCGTTATCTGTAATAATAGTGAGTCTAACTCCAGAGATGCAAAATAGGGGGTTCTTCACTGAGAATTTCTTCAGCGAAGACCGCTGCCGCTGTTTGGCAGAAATATCCTCTGTCTGAGCAAAGTATCCTGGAACAGTGAATGGGGATTTCTTACTCACAGCAGGGAATAAATGAAATGCAGCTGACGATTCTCTATCAACCAAGCAATGCAACCAAGTGCTACACAAACTCAAAGGCTCTTCCCCTCCTGCAGTGTTGGCTCAGTAATTACTGGTTATGTGTCTGGATGTTAAAGTTAGGTGGTTTGCAGGTTAGGATAAGTCAGAAGTTGCTGATGTTCAGAATTCTAGAAAATTAGGACCACAGGTGATCTAGTCCATTCCCATTGTTCTGAGGCAGGATAGTGTATATAGATAGATTGTCACTGGCTGATGTTTGTATAGCCTTTTATCAGCATCCTTCGGTAGAGGAGATTGCCTCCTGAGGTATCTTGTCCTAACCTCATAGTTAGAAATCCTGCTTAATAGCTTCTCTGAAGCTGGTTTGTGTAAACAGAGTAACTTTTTTGTCTTACCTTTGCTGGACATGGAGAACAACTGCTCAGTTTCCTCTTTTTATAACAACCTTGTACATATTTGAACACTATTCCAATACACCATCTTACCACCCTACCTCCCTCCTGGGCCATTTGCTGCTGGGGGAAACCTTCCAGTCTTTCTCCATGGGCCATGCTTTTGTATCTGTGATTGATAATTTTTGGGTTTTTTTTCTCAGTGCTCTCTCCAGTTGCTCTGCCTCCTTAACACGAAACACACAAAGATGTGCTCTAGCTGAGAGCTTTGGGAGACTGGGAAGTGTTTTGCACATACCTTTAAGGATACATGATGGCAGAGACTCTGGCTAACACACATTAAAAAAATCCATCTTGATGCAGCCTATCTTGTTCACAGAAAATACACACTTTCTTAGAGCTAAGAGATTCTCACAATTTACTGTGAAATTCTTTCCTGCTTTCCCCATCAGGATTAAGCAAATGTAGGTACGACTTTTTAACTAGAAGGGAGTAGGAGTAGAATCAGGGTAATTTTTGGCTTAGAAGCAGGTTTTGAGAGAGGAAGGGTGAAGGTTCACCTTGTATTCTCAGTGAGTTACAAATTTTGTTTGTGTCTGGTGGACATAGAAGGTACTCTCAGTGGGCTCAGTCCCACAAAGTGCCTGGCATTCTGCTCCCATCCAATTAAACACTGAAACGTGCTTAATTGCAGTTTGAGTCCAGGGAGGCCATTTACTTGAGTAAGAGTAAGCAAGTGGATAAATTAGTTCTTACATCAAGGCACAGTGCTCAGCACCTCTCAGCATCAATCCAGCTGTTTGTTATTGTGTTTTCACATTACTCCCCTTCAATTTATACTCTTCTGCCAAAGCCATTAAAGAGGCCGACATTTATTTTTGACTCTGCAGTTTCAGCGTAAGTTGCTTGCCCATGGAATTTGCCCTTTAGGAAAATCAAGGCCAGTTTAGATTTCCCTTGAAGTGTGTGATTATGATATCTGAAATATTTCCAGTGTTGCTTTTGCTGGTTTTACTCTTTATACTGTTTGTGAAAATCAAAGCAGAGCTTTTCTGTGGGTAAACAATAGCTAATGCCCTTCATTAGGAAGCTAATGACATTACTGTCATCTAGCTGTGCTATGAATGCCAGAGAAAATGCCTCAATGTGTGATATTATCTGTCTAGACTTGCTAGTGCAGCCTCAGAGAAGGAGGAAAATATTCTGTAGCCATGTAAGTGTTGTGGTCGCTCAGCTGAAACATGAAATATACTGGTGTGTGGTGGGGGGAAGCTGATACTCGTTCTTCTCACTATGCTCAGTATGTTAGCGCAGAGTTGAGTAAAGTGTAAAGTATAAAGTGTTCTTTCTTAAATAACAGATTGTTCCTGAAGGAACAAAGCCAGTAAAATTTGGTTTCCTACTGATTTTTATTCAATGTCACGGCAACTCCCAAGCCTGTCTGCTACGCCTTTTTGCAGCACCCTGAGATCCCTCTCCTGTCCCGGCTCTCCTCGCCCTCCCACCCCCTCATTTCTCAGGCTCCCTCTCTGACCTGCTGCCCGGGCAGAGCAGCGTGCGGGGTGATCGCCTGGCCAGTACATGTGTGCTTTTGGCCAGGCAGCTGCTGCTGGATAACAGCTGACTTCTTGTTTTTCCCTCAGTGGGGGCATTAAGGCCTGCTGCCAATTTTCACTAGGCTCGTTAGAGATCGGAGTCTCTCTGGCGTCTAACCCCTCCGCTACATGCGACGGAGACTGAGCAGCAGCTTCTAAATAGACTCGTGCATTTACAGATGCCTTTTTTCCTCAGGTAACTGGAATAATCGTGTAAGAGTAAGACTCTGTAAAAGGAGATTTTCTTCGAATCGGAATAAACACTGTCGTGTTTTAGCTGCATGGATGGTTCTGTGAGCAGTAGATTTTTTTTTAATCCTGCATGTAAAAGTTGTGAAGGTGGTTGTATTGCCTTCTTATTTTACTTCTTACCTAAATTGTGAAACAGACTCTCACAAAAACCAGGTCTCAGCTGTTTGTTATATGCCTCCTCTTATGTATAGAGAACACCTTGTTAAAAATGTCCTCCCTCCAGGTTATCACCACCTCTTATGTTGTCCAAGGCTGGTGGGACTTCTCTCTCCTGTTCTTGGTTGTAATGCTCAGCGGTGTCTGTCCTCTTCCTCTGAAGGCAGAATTTCTTGCCTGCCTGTTATATACTGCTGTTCAGTATGGTTATCGCTCTAATCCAAAATGTGTAGCACTTGACTCTTCCTTGAAATACGGTTTTATCTAACACATGAGGGTTTTCCTACAGCTCTTTGACTGAGGGCAGAAGGTATCGTACAACGCACACCAGAATCTTACAGTGTATATTGAAACTGAAAGCAGACAAGCTTATTCAAGCTGATTTAATGCTGCCTCTTTGGCAACAAATTCTTGAGGAATTTAGTTTTTCTTACAAAGAAGGCTGTGCTATCTTCAATTTGTTTATATGCTAAACATGTGGCTGGAGCTGTTTTGTTTCTTGCTGTTCACAGTGCTTGTTCAAATCTCACGCAGGTTTTGATGTCGTGAGAAAGTTACTGGTATGTGGTGCCTGTTTGGTCTACTGGATGAAACAAACCCCGTGGTGCCAGCCCGTCTCCTGCTGGGCATCAGCTGATGCAGTAACGAGGGGTGACACTGTCCGTGGGGAAAATACCTGTGCTGTTCTGTCTGGAGGTAGAAATTTGTAATCCCGGACTTTCAGTTTACCCTCTGCCCACTCTAAATTCACACTGAGAATGTTACAGCTTGGCAGAAGAGAGCATTGATTCCTTTTCCAGACTGGACAGAGGTAATTTTCATAAGAAAGAGTGATAACCTTGAGAGGAGCGCAGTTTATGTGTAAGTGCCAGTTATCTGTGTGATTCTGCCCTCATGGTGTGTGGCAGAGCGAAGATGAGTTTAGAGCTCAAGTGTAGCTGTTGGTCAGCTGCACCTAGCTGGCTGTTCAGAAGTTGCAGAAATGCGTTTTTTGACTAGTTCCATAAACCGTGTTTCTCCGTGGCAATTTCTTTCTGAATTTCCTCATTCGCAGGAGAGAATCTGAGTCCGTAATCCTTTAAAATCCTGGAAACTGCCGGTGGCACGAGGCTGGGTGTTTGTGTTGGGAGAATCTGAATGAAGCCAGGTCGTTTTACACCAGGGAAGGGGTGGGGACCGAGGCGCTGAACTCCTTGGACTTCGTATACCCCGTGCTTGGGTTATGAGGGCTTTAATATACTCTCTGGGGCCGGCACAATATTCCTCTTAATTCGTAGTTTCCTTCTGGTTTATTAATGTAATTTTCATCCGCATGTGCCGGAGTACATCCAGAGGGAAATGCCTTAGCATTATGGGATGCCTTACGCGTCAGGCACGCCGTGACCCGCACGCAAAGACATCGCCTCGGGTTCGGCCCAGCGCCCGGCTGCCCCGGCTCCTCCGGCCGGCCGGGCGTTACCCGCAGCCCTGCGGAGAGGAGGGGGTTGCTACAGCCCCAGAAACAGCCGCGAAGGCCCGGCTGGCAGAGCCGGCCGTCCGCGCCCGGCGCCGCGCCCTGACGGGAGCGGGGCGGGGAGGGGCGGTGCCCGCCGCCGCCCGGCCGGGCACGAGGTGGCGCTGTGGGAGCGCGGGAATCGCCACGCGGGGCTCCCCGCTCCCCTCGCCGCCCACCCGAGGGTCGCTGCCCGCGGCGGAGCTTGCTTGGAGAATTTCGGAACGGGCTTTGTTCTGCTGGTGGGCTCGGCCTTTGCTCTTCTGGGCCGCAGGAGGGGCACCGGTGGTTTTTATGGAGAAAATGGCGGCGTGGTTTTGCAAAACCCCTCTTTGGCTGAGTCAGGCGAAGGCCTGAGCTTTGCAAATCAGACCATGTTCTTCTCAGAGGTGAAGGCCAAAGGAGATGTCACAGAGTTTTCGAGTTAAGGAAAAACTCTGACATCTGAATGCTTTCTAGATTTGTCAACTTCATGCTGCTGTTAGGCAAGTCAGATTTAATTTAAGAGTGTGTTGCTTTGATCTTCTGATATAGCCAAGTTTGAAACATTTTAATCACAAACCAATGCAGAAAATGTTCAGTGACAGCAGTTTTGTCATTCTTCTCTATTTGCACCAAAACCCCATCCTACAAATGTAGGTTATTCATCTCCCCTTAGTTCTGGGTAGAAAACTGAAGTTTTAAAGAAAAAAACTTATTCCATGGGGTCCACTTTGATACACTGGTCTCTTATATCACTCTTTGCCCCCCAGGCTGTGGTTTGTGATCCATCTTCCTCCCAGTTCGCCTCACATGTTTGCCTTTGTCTGCCCAGCACAGCCAGCTCTGTCCCAGGCAGCATCCCCAGCCCGCCCGGGCGCGGAGGACTCCCAACTTCTCATTGCTCCCACATTGGCACGGGAAGGGCTCTGCGGGTTGTGGGGGGCAGCAATTTGGGCTTGGGGCCACAGCAAAGAGGGCCTGGGCTGCCCAAAAATCGAGGAAAGTGACTATCCCCTTCTGCTCAGCCCTCGTTAGACCTTGTCAAGGTACTGTGTCCCCTTCTGGGTCTGCCAAGACAGGAAAAACATGGACCAGCCAGGGCGTGTTCAGGGGAGGCCTCAGGACGGTCAGGGCTGAGGAGCACCCCGGAGAGCAGGGAAGGGAGACCAGGCAGCCTGGCTCTTCACAGGGGTACCTGGCAGAAGGGCATGAGTGGAAACAGGAGGCTCCAAGTTGGGTATCAGGAAAAGCTTTGCTCCCTGGGGCAGGCTGCACAGGCTCTGTCCTGGGAGGTGTCAAGCCCCAACTGGACACAGCCCTAAGCAGCCTGGTCTGGCCTGGGGCTGACCCTGTCCGGAGCAAGGAGACCACGCTGAATGCCTCCCGAGGTCCTGTCCAACCTGAATTATCCTGTGTTGCTGTGATTTACATCTTCATTTGCCTCAGGTCTACCCGTTTACTTTCTCCCATATACAAGTTACTTTTTTCTCTCACCTTTTCCATTTTCCATTGACCTTATTTAACCTGCAGAC
This sequence comes from Opisthocomus hoazin, assembly GCF_030867145.1. NCBI lineage: Eukaryota > Metazoa > Chordata > Aves > Opisthocomiformes > Opisthocomidae > Opisthocomus > Opisthocomus hoazin. Next base: position 101,882,156 of record NC_134414.1, on the reverse strand, counting down.
TGTATTACTCTGTTGAAGTTTTATGGAACCCCACTGGCAGCTGGAAGCTGTGTTGCAGCAAAAGAGCAGTGCAGGGAGGCAACAAGGGGCCAAGCAAGATTTTCATCAAGAGAGGAGTAAGGAGGGACCATAGGGCAGTGGGGCTTTTGGGAGCAACCCCTATGGGAAGTGAGTGCAGGTCCCTGACCAGACATGTCTCTACTGAGTCAGAAGAGCTCCTGTTGTGTGTCTGGGATAGTCAGGACCATTGATCACCATGAGGAAAGACTTCAGGCTGGGGAAAATGAGTAAAAGCAAAGCTTCTCAAATGCTGGATAAAGTGAGATGTGGACTGAAGCTGTTGTCTTCGAAGTACCACATGCTTCTTATGTATGTATGATTTAAATAATGCATAAAATGTTATTTGTTTATGTATTTATTTTCCTCTGGCAAAAAGCAGGGGGCAGGAAACTCATAAGCCAAGTATTTACTTAATCATGTTGTCTCAAAGGATATAACTGAAAAATTAATTTAAAATTGTTAATTTATTATTTTATCCCATTCTGAAACTATATTTGTTTTTTTCTTTTGCCTGTGTATCTTAATGATATTTGTCAAACATTTGAAGATTGTAGATGAAATCCTGAAACCCTTGAAGAAACACTGATTTTGCTTTTGGCTTCTATGGAGTCTTTTTCTATCCTGTAACGGTAGGAGGGATTCTGATTTGACTTTGATCAGTGCTCTGTTGCAGAAATAGGCTAACGAGTATTCGTATTGGAAGTTTAGATGCTTAATAGAGTGGCTTCATCAGAACAGCAATAAATAAGTCTTACTGTCTTTGTTGTAGAGGATTTCACCCCAGTTCCATATAAGACTCCATCACCTCCAAAACCAGAAAAAACGTTTCCTCCATATACTGGATTTGGTTCTGAAGAGGATTCTCTGTGCTCCTGTATGGGTCTGCTGCTGAAGCCACCCAGTAAAGACTTCAAGAAATTCATGGAGAAAGACAGGTATTTCAGTGAAAAATAATTCCAACGTTTAAAATTACGTTTATTTGTGAAGGAGATAAATGTTAAGTAGGGGTGTCACTTTTTTCAGCAAAATATGTAGCTCAGCAGACTTTCAAGGGACAGGTGAATGAGGACTGGTTTTGTAACATGGTAGTCCAATTTTATCCGAACTCGGCAAAATTTCTCATTTGAGAAGGCAAATATTCTGACCTTCCCATCTCCTACCTCCTTCTCTTCTGCTGTCTTCAGTGGGAGTTTGATGGAAGTCTTAGTCCAGGAATTAGTCAGGAATTTTGTATGCTTTAGCTGTCCAACACTGATTTGGTTTTCTGTTTGATTTTCTGCCGTTTACTTTTTTTTTTGTCTGCTGAATTTCATGCAGTTTACTGTAGCAGTATTAAAACATTAACCTTTTACTTTTCATTATGAAATGGTTTGTCAGGCAGTGGTTGTTGAAGCCGAAGTGGAAAGGAAGGTCACATGCTAGAGATTCACCTGTAGAACCTCTGTAAAAGAAGGCGGCTATTAGAAAAAGGCTTGGGAATGTGTTGATAGTGCATATAGTGGTACTGTAAGTCATTTAAAACACAATTGCTTAACAGATATCCAGCTATTAAGACCATATGGTGGGCCTGATTTTGTGGAGATAATCCTAGTATGTATCACCATTCAGACCTTCTTCCTTTATAAATTTTCTGGAAAGAAAGTTGGAGCTTGATTTGCAGCTGAATTTGAATACAAATCCGTTCCAGACCTGTGGCAGAGAAGTAATTTTCTGATGAAAATTATTCCTTTTTATCTTGTTGACTTTAGTTGGTCAGTTAATTTAAGCTGAAAATGGTTTTTGACAAAGTAGGGAACCTTATGCCGTTTCTCTTCTTGGTCCAGGAGTAACGCAATTAATGTATGTTACAAAACTCAGGAGACTGCGTCTCTTGGTGATGAAAACTCTTCTCATACTGCGTTTTCGATTTCTTACATCTCCTTTTGCTGTTTAGAAGTGGCATGGAAAGTAATATACTGCGCTTTGTTGCAAAACTCATCACAGATAGTCCTGTTGACAAGGATCGGAAATTCATTATTTCCTACTTCCTGAGTGATGACACCATTTCAGTTTTTGAACATAAACAGCAAAACACAGGTAAGATGTGGTAATGTCTTGCGATCAGTCCCAGTTGCCCTGCTCATTTGATTAGCGTTTACAGTCAACACTGTGGGCAGACTCAGCACTAGCAGAAGCAGCGATGTGGATTTTTAAATGCAATGGGGATTACATCAGCAGGTCTACTGCGTTATCTTACATAGCTCTATGTCATAGTAATTTATAATCTTCATCGCTCAGAATAATGCTGTGCATTGTATGACAGTACTTCATAATCTCCTCTGGGAACTGGAATTTTAATGTGTTAGAACTTGTATTACATTTTAATTTTCAAATCTGGCCTTTAAACATTTCCTTTTGTTGTGGATAAAATACGGGAATAGTATTGTAACTGATGATAAATAGGGACAGGAAATGTAAGACATCAAGAATGAAAGAGTAAATCCTTTGTTTTGCAAGACTGTGTTATGGTGTTATGATACCTATATAACATCCACTGTATAGAAGCACGTCTTGAAAGCAAAACAGCTGTGATATTTTTTTAACATACTTTATCATTAATCATGTAGTGTTGAGCATATAAAGAGTGACGATTGCCCTGTGCTAGTCTCTGTACGTGTGTGTGTGTGTGTGCGTGTATAACACTGAACTGATTTTCAAGAGCCAGACTACCAGTGTTGAAGTGACAAATGCTTTGTTCTCAGTTGCTTGATCACATTTATCCTGTTGCTGGATCATAGTCACCCAATGTTGTCATGGTTAAATTCTTTTGACCACTGTTGTTGGTTGTAGGCTGACTCCAACTGAGGATACAAAAGGTTTTGTGATTTCCAAGCATCTTTTTACTTCCTTGGAGTGTCTTGTGCATGGATGGAAAGACACAGCACTGGGAAGGATGTCAGGAAGTCATTCCGTAACTCAGAGAGATAGGGAAGCCTTGGCTAACCATGACCCTGTTGGAGAGATTAATGTATTGCTGTGAAGCCCACAAACATCTGCAGCAACAGTTTCATAGCAGTTAACGTCCAGAAGTGTTCTGGCACCTCTCAACATGTGCTATTGAAGGACTGACTCTTAAGAGCTGCTGTCGGCCTCTGATAAAACAAAGAGAGAGAGCAAAAAACCAGAAAATCACGTTTTTTCTCAAAGGCGAGAGAAAGAGTAATAGAAAGTTTCCTTAGTTACCGTGCTGGGCTCTTGCGGAACCTCCTGACTAGCTCTTGTAATACTGCTTGAATCGCCCTGTATCAGCTTCTTGGCACAGAGCACCAGGTATTTCAGGTACACCTTGCAGTGGTGACCAGCTCGCTGTGCTCAGTACTGACCTATTTGGTACTCCCAGCTCACTGTCTAGAGCAAAGACTGTCCCAGGGAGGACTGTTCACTGTCCCTTGCTTCAGGCTCTGGTGGCAGCAGTTGACTTTCTGAGGTCCAGTTATGCAGCTTACACTTAAGGACTAAGTATTCTTGTGATCCTATTCTTAAGCCTTTACTAAAAATGATATCTGAAGTTAATCAATTTCAGACCTGTTGTGAACATCACATCCATAAAAAAATGAAGGTGTGGTGAATATCCAGACCCTGCTGTATTCCTTCAGAACTCTTTCCGTGCCAGTGGTGCTACTAAGGTATTTTGAATGTCCTGCACAGGAGTAGGTTTTTGGGAAGGCCTGAGCCTTTTCAATGCAAAGAGCTTCTAATAGCATCTCTGCTTGTATCCAACTATATTATGAATGCATAAATAGGGACCTCACCCCCAGCTAAGATACAAGCAATTCTCTGAGAAATGTTTTGAAAATGTGTAGAGTACCTGTCTGGGCTTCAATCGGCATTCCCAATTAGCCCTTCTTCACTGCAACATCAAGATTCAGCACTGCTTATGGCAGCAGTGTCCTCTCATCATTATTTTACTAGTTTCCTGCCATCCAGTGGCCTGTAACTTATGCAAACTATTTTACTGCAGCTAAATACACATACACATATATATATTTATTATGTAATGCTGCTGTGAGGCTCAGGAGCAGGTCAGTTCTCCACCAGTGAATGACATGTTTGATTGGCATTCTTTATGTCTGGAGACAAAGGATGCTAAGGGTACAGCTGCACTGTTAAATTAAAGAAATCCAGGGAACAGTTTGAATCTTTGACCCCAAGCATATGTAATGCCTGTTCGGTCACTCCTCATTCTGCTTTGCACCATGTCAACTAGACAAGGGCCCAGAGAGCCTGGGGCCCCTCCTGGAGGGTGCTTAACTCCAGGAAACTCTCCTGCAAGGCAGTAAGGACAAGGCTGCACCAGGTTTGGCTTGCTCCACCCTTCTCAGTCATCAAAAGCTATCCCAGGAGGTTTTGCACACTCAAAAACTCAGGTCTTTCTGCCACACCCAGGGGCTGCAAAACATATTCTCAGTTTTACGCTGTAAAACACCACTCTGTTGGACTGCAGCACAGCCCTCACAAACCTTCAAGCAGTTGGAACACACGAAAGTAACAGCTGTGTCTTGAGACCCCAGATTTATCACACAGCACCCAGAGCAGAGCCAGAGCCACGCACTGGGCAGTGTGGATGTAGTCATTTGGTCAGGCTCTCAACAGCATGGGTGCCAGGCCAGAGATTGCTTCCGGGCTTCCTTTTATTTTGGAATGAGAATACATGCTGGGATTGCACCTGGGAGCCCGTTGAACATTGCTAGTCAAACAAAATGTGAAACAATAAACGGGCAAGTTTGCATACCAATGATAACAAATAAGAAGGACATGGACCTGTTGGAGTGGGTCCAGAGGAGGGCCACAAAAATGACCTGAGGGCTGGAGCACCTCTCCTATGAGGAAACGCTGAGAGTGTTGGGGTTGTTCAGCCTGGAGAAGAGAAGGCTCCAGGGAGACCTTATTGCGGCCTTTCAGTACTTGAAGGGTGCCTACAAGAAAGACTGGAGAGGGACGTTTTTACAAGGGCAGGTAGTGGTAAGACAAGGGGTAATGGCTTCAAGCTGAAAGAGGGTAGATTTAGATTAGATATAAGGAAGAATTTCTTTCCTATGAGGGTGGTGAGGCAGTGGAACAGGTTGCCCAGAGGAGCTGTGGATGCCCCCTCCCTGGCAGTGTTCAAGGCCAGGTTGGATGGGGCTTTGAGCAACCTGGTCTAGTGGAAGGTGTCCCTGCTCATGGCAGGGGGGTTGGAACTAGATGATCTTTAAGGTCCTTCCCAATCCAAACTATTCCATGATTCTATGGTTCTAAATGCTTTAAGACACGTATGAAAGGCAAGTATCTATAAATGGGTTTTTAACTTTCCTGGGATGTTAAAGTGGATGGAGTAGCTGACTTGCAGAGGTGGTAGAAGGTGAAGTGGAAGGATGTGGCTAAGAACCAGTCATTGGAGAGTTTAGTGAGAACAGCCTTGAAGAGGCAGGATAAGAAGTAGGGATGGAGGGGGAGGTAGATCAGCAGCTGGAAAGAGGCCTCAGACTGCAGAAGTTTCTTTGTTCCCACCTTCCTTCTTTTCTTTTCCCTGTTTCTTCTCTCTATCCCTCCCTTGGTTTCGTCATGTCTGAAGGAAAAGTGAACGGGTTTCTTCGGGGTTAAGAATGAGAAGGCTTTGCATAGGTCAGACAGGAAAAAGGAGTAAGGCATGCAAAATGGGAGCGAGAATAGCATTCATGTGTGAGAAGGAAAGGTGCTGATGTGGACGGGGTGGGAGAAGAGTAAGGCTGAGCACATTTTGGAGAGGGGATGAGTTAAAAGAGTAAGTGCCTCCCAAAATAACAACTTGACCATCCCTTTTGTATACAGATTCAAAGGGCTATTTTTGCCTTTTTTTAAATGACTTGATACAAATTGGCAAGTAAAAATGTTCCAAATCTCAGTCCTGAGATGGAAGTAATGAAGTTGCTCTTGATTTTTTCAGTCCAGCAGCCTGAAGGTTGCTGAGAAGTACTTCACACTATTAGTAACACTCTGCAACTGTATTTGAAATGCACAGGGCTGGACATCTTGAAGCACTTCTTGAGATGGGGGTCAAAGTGTGAGAACTTTGCCTCCCCATGTAGGAGATGACAACTCCTTTTTTACTCAGTGTAAGACCAAGCCAACAGCTGTACAAACACCTGCAAAGTCTAATCTGATCTTAATGGAAGAGCGTCTTTGGTTGTGCTTAGAGCCTGGCTCTTGTAGATTTCCATCAAAATCTCTCATCAGGTTTCAGTGTAAAATCTCTAACCTAGTGAGATACTTTTGGTTGTTTTTCTTTATACCACGTGAAATGTACTAACTTGTAACATTTAAAAAACAGTTATGGGATAGAGGTATTACGGTAAGTTTCCTATCTAAGTGCATAATTGCAAGGAAATACAGAGGCAAGAGTGAAATTCCAATCTTACAATGACCAGTTCTGCTTAAATATTACAAAGAGTTGCCAGGATTATATAACCTAAAGTTTCATATTTGTTTAAATAGCTAGATGAAAAAGAATGTGTTGAGATTAGAGTTACATTAGTGATTCAAATTGTTGTTTTTGTCGAACTAGACCTGACTAGTACCATAGTGTATTTTTTGTCTTTTGCTTTTGTGGTGCTAGTAAAGCAGTGAAGACAGACATCTGATCCAAACTCTGGTTTAATAAGTAGTTTGGGTTTCACATTCACTTAGAAGTTTGACTATAAAAGGCATTTTGTTGCACTGTTACTCAGCCTTTTATTGGAGTTGCATCACTACCTAATATGTAAGACATCATTAAACATTACTAAAGTATGCTTTTTTGGCATTTGGCTTGGAAGCTCAAATATTAGCAGGAAAAAAACCCCATGCACTCCGGAGTTGTTGTGGGGCACGTATCCTGATGAAACTAAACATGTGACAGACCGTTTTCTAGAAAGCTTGGTATAGGCAACGCAGCCTTGTGGTGCACCAGATGATAGTACTGGAAAGCGGAATGTTACATCACCTTGAGCACTGTGTGCAGTTTCCTGTGGCATGAATAAAATCATTATAATGTGAAAAGAAATAATGTGACATACCCATCTCACAAAGAAAAAAACAGATCGCAGTTAAATTGCATTGGCAGAACAGTGTGTGGAAGTGTCATGTCACTCCAGCTTTTTTTTTTTTTTTTTTGCATTCAAAAGCACTTAAAAACAAGTTAGAATTACAGTACACCAGAATTCATCATCTTCATAGGACTGTGCTATCCTAAGTTGTGATTTTTTTTTTCTTTTTTGTTTAAACAGTTCAAAGATAATTGCCTGCATCTTACATTTTGCAAATAATGTTTCTCAAGGGTCAGTCCCAAAGCTGGCAACAGGGTTATGGGAATGATTTGAAGAGGCACATTTCTGTCCCATTTTAAAGAAAAGAAAAGAAGGGAAGGTGTTGTTCAAATGTGACATGTCACAGAATGTGCACAATGTAACTGTTGCCGTGGACCCTGGAAGAGACAGTTCTTTCAGCAGTGAGAGCGAGAGGGAGAGTATATTGAGACAAGAAACTCAAGGATGAAAACTGATATTTAAGTACAAAGCAGCTGGTCTGGCGTATCTTTTGGGTTTTCTTTTGTGTTGTTTTCTGGGTTTTTGTTTTTTGTTTTTTTTTTTCCCCCCAAGTAGAGCCACAATTAATTATTTACAATTCTATTCCCACAGGGATACTTGGTGGGAAGTTCTTGGAAAGAGGTCGCATTAAGAAGCCTGGGCAGGAGCTATTTAAGAGTGAGCCATCTGAATACTTCAAGGCTCAGAATCTGTTTGTTGGAGCCAGAGTTTGTTTCCATGGTCACAACTTTCTTTTGGTGGATGCTGATGAGTACACGTTCAACTACATGGAGAAGCATGCAAATGAGGTGAAACAAGCTTTTGTTATTTTCTGTTATCTTTAAGGACTATCTTATCTATATATTTTTTAGAATGATTTGTGCCTAGTTTCTTCCCCCAAAGTTCACAGCCTAGTGCTCTCTGTCTAGCAATGGATTTAGGAAATGCTAGCTAGGGAGTGCATGCACTCCTGGTCACTCTTTACTGTCTGTTCCCTTTCTACTTTCTCAGCATCCCCTTTTACTGTATTAGGAGTAGTTAGAAGGTATATCCCGGCCTATTCATTTTTGAGACTGTTTATGGACCTGTTGTCCCTGAATTGATCTAACCCTTATTGAACCTACAGATACTGTCTGCTTCCAGAGCTTTCTGTAGCAGCAAGTTGAAAAGTTCACTGCCTGCTCTGTAAAAAAAAATATGATAATAGAAGTAACTATCTTTTATCTGTTTTAAACCCACCTCCCACTAGTTTCAATGCCGCTTCTAGTGTTCTTGGGCTTGGTGAAGATCCCCATTCACGTTATGCACCACCCCTGTCATTTTGTAACTCTCACACATTCTGCCCTCTTAGCCTAATCCTATCCAGGTAAGAGTCTCACCCTTTTTAGTCTGTCCTTGCAAGGCAACTGTGAGGTGTGGAGAATGGAACAGTGCACAGTACTCAAGATGTGGACACATCCAACTTACAGTCTTACTGATGAGGCTATTTTATTCCCTGCTTTGATTTTTTGGGGTTCATACATATTTATCTGCTAAAACATTTCCCTTGTAATATTAGAAATTCATATCACAGTCAGGAATTCAAGCTTACTGTTTGTGCAGAGTTTCACTATCTTTTGGTGTTGCCTTCAGAGGGGAGAGCAACAATTAACACAGAGCTGGGGTGCCTCTGCTGATAGATACTTTATGCTACCAGTCATTACACAAGTGACTGATAAAGAAGCCTTCATTCGCCAAAGCCAGAAACATATCCAATACAAGGAAATTTATTGTCCTATACCAATTATCAGGTCAAAAAAAGAAAGGATACAGAGATGGAGAACCACAGGACATTTACAGAGCATTTTGTGGGGCTTTATGTTGGTTTGGTAAGAAATGTGGACTATGTTTTGGGTTTTTTTTGTGATGAAGTTTGTGCTGCCATATTTGAATAAATATGCCCTGGTATACTTGGAAATTCCTGTTACATGCAGTTCTGACCCAGTCACTCTGAGAGCCAGCTCAGGAGCCAAGGCATTTCTGCATCCCAGTCTGTCTTCTGGATAGTTGCTTCATCACAGTGTCATCTTGAAGACCCTTTGGACTAGACTATGCTGTGAGGACTTGTAGTGTGTATGCTTCATGGCTCGTGGTGCGGCGGCAGCATGAGCTGTGCCTTCAGCAGACCTTCTCCAGAGCTGCCCTTTTGCTTAGGCTTGCTGAGAGTACCCCTAGGGAAAATATCCAGGAGGGTTTATCGAGCTGTGGTCCTCTGCCCATTTGTCCAGACCTTTTGTGGATGGAGACGGGAGAAGGTTCTTAGTGCAAGTTTTAATTGTCCCCTGTGTGCTGGATCACCAAAGCGAGTAAACCTGCAGGACTCCCAAGACCCCAGTAGGCCTAGCGCAGTCTTGGGGACTGCGAGTCTTGATGCCATTGTGCTGCTGAGGCAGAGGTAGATGTAACCTGACCCTGTGCTGCCTTTGGGCCACACGTGCTGTTCTCACTCGAATGAAAATAGCAGAACGGTGTGATTTCTTTGTAAATGAACATGGCCTTAGCACCACCTGCCTTTCCTGGAATAATGAGGAATGTCTGCAAAACGCTTGTTGATGTAAAACACTACAACTGCTAAATGCTTTAAGCAGTAAAATGCAAAGCTATATACATTATGTTTTCTTACTGCTGGACTGTTTCTCCTCCTAGTAGGATGAAACCCAAAGCTATTCTCCAAAATGCAGAGCACATCATTAGATTGTAAATGTTGTTTGGAATTGCTGTTTGCATTGATTATCTTGGATCAAACAGATGAGTTCTTAGTTTTCCAGGCCAAATGACTGTATATTATTAAAATAACATCTGCAAAATGGAAAGAAGCAAGACTAAAAATACTTCTTTAAAATGAATTTTGAAATGTTCTTTGCAGAGTTAAGATTTCAAAACAGCTGGTAGAAAAAAAGGCTTATTCTCACAATGATGGATGCTTTTATTCACATCCTTTCAACAGATCTCCAGAAGGAAGGACATCCCTTGTTTGCCTCTGTTCATCAAGGGATTGCATATTCAAATCACAAGAACTTGAGCAATTATTAGAGAAGAGCAGACCTTTAAGATGGTTTGAAGAAGGGGAAACAATGTTGACTATTAGTCAGTTATTTCTAGAACAGAAAATAAATAATTTTCCTTCTGAGTAGACAGAGATTTCCTTTCAGCAGAACACATCAGTATGTTTTCTGGAAACTGGTGAAAGAAATCCAAATGGAATGTTTTTCTTCTGGAAAATACCATTTTGACCACATTGCAATAGGCATATGTTGATGTAGATGAAATTTTGATTTGGTAATCATGGTGCAGGTGGGAATTTATTTTGCCGGCATTAAAACTTTTGTTTGACACTGTAGGAGATATTAAGAAAATTTTAATTTTCTGTTTCAGAATTGTATTTATTGTATTGTTTTTAAGTTATGGGGAGAGAAAAATCATGGAGTCTCGTCACTGATTTTTTTCTCAAAACTTTTCAACGCTGCTAGTTTCTTTTACAATTTGAGGAAAAAAGATGTATTTAGGAAGCGTAAATTTGCATGCAAAGCAGAACATGTGTGTTGTGCACAGTCCTACCAGTATTATTGAGGTTTGAAGAGGACCCTTTCAAATAATGCCTCCTTGGAAATGATTTCATCATCTCTGAAACAGTTCAATTTTTCAAACTTTGTAGTCTTCTGCAGCACAAACGTGGAAGTTGATTTTACTTCCATTGAATCCAACATAATAACTTCTGACCTTAGCAAGACAATCAAACAAAACGAGATTGTGACTATAGCATGTCAGCAGTTAAATGACAACGGAGTAGAGTGTGTAAAGATTTATTGCCATGCTGCTTGGATACTTGATGTCTATGTAGGTGTTTGGAATAAGTAGTTTAGAAAAAAGATGTAAAAATAACTGCTTTGATAATGTAGGGAAGACAGGTTTTTAAATAGGCAGAACACTTTGTCCATCTTTAAATACTCTTCTGATTGATTCCTTCTGCCCAGTCTTTTCTCAGTCTCTGTTCCTTGCCTTTTCAAAAAAGCTGTGTGCTGTGGCCCAAACAATAACAGCTTGGAGAGAGGATTGAAAAAGTTGCTTTCTCCAAAACTTTTTGATCACTGGTCCAGCTGCTCCACACCACTGCCTTGCGTGGCATTGCTTGCCAAGCTTGTACCTGGAGCAGTTTTGGCATATGCAGCAACTGTTTTCTCTAAATCTGAACATGTTACCTGCAACCACTGATGCATTTGCTAAACTTGGATCACTTTATACTGCTCTGTCAGTGTCATAGGGACTTTACCTACTTCTAGATACTTTTGAACTGATACAAAGCTGTAGATAGACTTCAGCATAATTGGGAATGAGGCCGAATCTCGGTTGTAATTAGGTCCTTAATATCAGTCATGCCAAATTTCAAATAATTGCTAGTTGAAACAACATTGCTTACTGGAAGAAATGGGAGAAAACTACTTTTGGACAGTTCATTCTGCTTTGTAAGTTAGGTAGAGCATAACAGATGTAAGGGTATATGAGATACTCGTGCTTGGATTCAACCCCTATTTAATGACTAAATACATATATGTTTTATGTTAAAAATGAGTACAGCAAGTAAATCTTTGATAGAGCTGTGCCACAACAATCTGAATGTAGGGCAGAAGCTTAAGTGCTTCAGTTCTGTTTATCTAAATTTGATTTTGTTTTAATGGCCTTTATTTAGAAGAAATAAGCATTCTTCTTACATGACAGGAGAAACTGGTTCCTAAGAAATTTCCAGTATGTTAATTCGGAGTATGTAAAACAGCATATTCAGTCTAATATGAATGAGAATATCTGTTCAACAGTTTATCGGAATCAACGGTGAAAAGATTAGTTTTAACATGGTGAGTTTTGTTGAGAATAGAGATGCACCAAGATAAAATGAGGACCAAGTTATCAGAACAGTGCTTTAAATTCTTCTGCTTTAACAATTCAACGTTTGAAGCAAAAGTGGATGTCCTTTTATGTACCTGGAATAAGCTTTCTGAGAGCGCCTGGTCTGATGATTTTTGTTTAATTTTTTATATTCTCAGTAGGAGGCAGTTTTTTTTCATTAGCAAGCTTCCCTTCAAACTTGACACAGTGCTGATTTATGCATTTGAAGTGAGACAATGAAGAAACTAATAAAACTTAGAAGGTCAGCATTGCCCTGCATCTTGACAGCTCTTGCAGGTACATGCATAGGTGGTTGCCTTTCTCTCTAATCTATGTGTTGCTTTCCTTTTGTTAAGTTCTCCATGGCTGATATTGGTGTCATCCTCAAGAAACTGAAAGACACAGCTGAACCTCATTCCCGAGAGATCATACAGGTGTTTGCAGCCACTGACCCTGAGCATACCGAGGTGATTGAGTACGACCCTTTCAGGTAAGACAGTGGATTTTGTTTTTTAGTATTTAATGAAGGCACATTGCCCAAAAATGTATAGAGCATGACTGTTTCTTGATGTTTTCTGCACGTGTTAGCTGACAAATGGGATACATTTGTTTTGCATTTACTTGGAGACTGTATGTGAAAAGAAAGTGAATCCATACCCCAGAAAAAAAAAAAAAAGAGAAATGGAATAGTTTGAAGTAAGCTGAAAAGCACAACTAAAATCTGTCTGCTTTTTATGAAGCTGGCACAGGATGTTGGGAAGAAGGGCAAGTCAGCACTAGTATATACACCAAAGGATAAAGAAAAGCCTATGCTGAGAGAGTCAAACAGGTTAATTAGTAGTTTTGAAATTCAAGAAGGCGTGTTTGAGTGGGCCTCCTGAAAATTATGTTATTTGGGTTTTGAGTCATTGATAAAGAAGAGAGTCTTCGCAGCACCATGGTGTATTGAAATTATAGGATGCAGTGGTAGCATCTATAAGCATCTTTAAAAAACACTGGAAAGCAGTAGTGAGAGCAATGATTAATGCTTGTATAGTAATTTCAGCAGAGACCGGCTGAGTGATTGTGAGATCCAGTGAGACCTGGATTCTGGCAATGATGCATATATGGCAAGCTGCAAATGGATAGATATTTGAAAGAGCAAATCATGTTCAAATGCAAGCTGATTTTAGTTTGTCCCACAGCCAGAATACTTGAGCATATGAACTGTGCTGGGTACTGGTGAAGTTAATGATGTGGAACAGAGGAAGAGATTTTGCCTAGAAGCATTTTGATCTTCACAGTGGTAATATACTATGTATCTAGGAACTGTCATAGCAACTAAAGCATATAAGTAGATGTATGTGTATATGGGAATGTTAACCAAGGCAGAAAAGGCTTCTGAAATATCTGAGAAGATATGTAGGTCAGCAGAAGGTTCATCCAGCAATTGAAAGTAGTGAGAAATTAAAACAAGGTGGTATTCAGAAATGAAACATAAGTGATTAAAAGGTAGAACTCACACTAAGAGAGGTCACAGTTATTGGCAGTTTTTGGTAAAAATATTTCTAGGCTGAGATGTTCTACTTGACAGAAGCAAGATTCTGAGTTGTTAGCTGCATTAAGAGGGACTCTAGTTATTACTAGAGTAAGAAGGGGAGAAAATTGAAAGTTCATGTATATCTGAAGAAACTTTGTAGCACTTGGAAAAGGGTTTTAATTTATGTACTCAGCAACTGTTTAGAATCAAATAGTTACAGTTTTGGTTCAAATTATGAAATAATCATCTGCAAAACTTTGTCTTCTTGCATGCACTAAGAGCGGGCCAATGTTTCGGAACATTTTCATGACAAAATTGGCGGAGCACACTTTTAGAAGGGATGATTGTGCTTCTAAACAAGCAGGGAAAGATTTTTATTTTATCAAGGAGAGACTCAGTTGAATGTAAATTTAATCACAGTGCAGCTATGAACTGTCCAGCTGTATAATTTAGGCTAGTGCTGTTCTGTGGCATGCAGTAAGGTAGGTCTAGTTATGTGGTATTGAGGCACTCAGTTCCAGCAACCAGTAGCCTTCTCCATGAGTAAGAGAGAAAGCAGGGCAATCCATGTAATACTGTTTTTTTGGCCTCAGTGCTCACCTGGGCGTGTCTGAGCACCTACTGATGGTGTACATGCCTCCTGCGGTGGGACCGAAGGGATTCCAACAGGAAGCGTTCACACTGACAGAGGAAGAATTTGCCCCTAAGGAATGTTTAACTTTGGTGCTTTCTAGCAACAGTAGATTTTGTTTCTGTTAATTCGTGTTATATCCAGTAATCTAAAGGCTCTCTTTATTATCCATGTGTCTTATTTTAGAATGATGGAAACATTTTTTAATTATGAAGACGAGAGCACTTCTTTGCATCTATGAAAAGTCAAAGATATTTTTCTGTGAATAGAGTATGTATTTTTCTTTCAGTTTTGTATTTGCTTGTGTACATCACTGTTTGTTTTTAATCTGTTGTGGTATTTCGTGATTATAACTAACTGCAAATGATTATTTTTAGTACAGGCAATTATCTGTGTGACAGTTTCAACCAGCATGATAATCCTCTTTTCTTATCTTAAGTACAGCTAAAGCTGTACTGTGCTCTGAATTTGACTGTTCAGATTTATTCCTTTCTACCTATGTAATTTCACATAAGCTGCATTTAAAAGTACACCTGTAAGTATGATGTAGTGAAGCAGAGTTGTAATTACACAATTTATTTTAACTGCTTTCAGAACCCAAATCAAATCTACAGCACGTCATCCGGGAAATAAATACATGAGGTACACTGAAGCTATCCCCTAAGCTATTGTTAAAACTATTGAAAGCTTTGTTAAAAAGAGAAGAAAAAAATAACTAAAACTTTGATGCCTGTGCGTCACATGTTCCCATCCAGACTGCTTTTTCTCATGAACTACTGGCAAGACTGTTCACTGTTAGAGACAAAGAATCATGTGGGTTTAACAAAGATGACTATCTTCAATTCAGCTTGAGAAACAGCTCTCTTAGGCAGTTAATTGTTATTTCTGCTTTCTCTACCAAATTCAGACTGCAATCTGTCTTATGCTTCTAGAACCAAAAGAAAAAAAAAAGTAAACCCAAAGATAACTAATCTGTGGGAACAATTGTTGCAACTTGTTTCTTTTTGTCAGTAAGAGTTTAGATGTAATTCTGTTTGCAGATCTTTGGTCTCACTCATTAGTACTTAGCAATCACTAGAATATTGCTTAATTCCCAAATGAGACAATAATTTTATCTGAGGGTTTTGGTGACTTGATTGTCTCTGACTGGCTTAAGAAAATAAGAGACCTATAAAATCCTGACCCTGGAAAAATCTGTGCCATGTGTGGAAATTCAGTCTGTGGAAATATTCAGATGGGTAACGTTGTCTACATCCTTTCAGCTTCACCAGCCCAAGCATTCAGAGTGCCAGGCTTATCAGGTGGTATTGTCCTCTTCTTTGTCTTTGCAGTAGTATTACTTCAGGTTCCAGGAAAGAGGCTTCAGTTTTGACTGGATCTCTGAACGCTGCTATGATATAAATAATAATATTGAGTAAGTGGAATAAGAATACTGACAAGATAATGATAATATTAATAGATGAACCAAGTTTTGGTCATTGAGTTTGCATAATCTCCAATAAGATTCACCACTGTCAACAACTTGTCCTTATATTTATTCCCTGCCACTGCAAAGAAAGGATCTTTCTGATTCATTTAATATGAAAAAGCAGCAGTTGAATCAAAGTAGACACTGCACATTGTTTAGCATCCTTTTTTGAATAGCTGTATAAGTGCAATCATATTCTATGAAGAGATCATCATTTGAACAGGACTGCAAAGCCTCTGAGAGGAACCAAGTGAAAAATTCTGTTTGTTGATAAAACTTTGCAGTTTGGAAAGGTATTAAGTTTCTGTGCTTTCAGTTCATATGTGGACGTTAAGAGACCCATTATCAGATTCATTCAACAATTTAACTGTTCTCCAGCTAGCAGTTTGAGTCTTGCATCAGAACTTTGTGCATCACAAATAATTTCTCCAATCTGTTTTCAAAGGTCGGTATATAATAACAGTGATGCAGTACCCTCAAGGGTTCCACAAGGTACAGCTCTAATTGCATCAGCAGTTACAGGGAAGTTTATTCTTAGTGCAGTTTATTCAGAAGTATTATATATAATCAATGCATTTTTGATTGAGGCACATAGGCCTGTGTTGACAGTTACTGTTAAAAAAGCCCCGTGTTGAGCGTGTGTTCACCAGAGACAGACGTTTGGGTTCATAACACCAATGTATAGCTACACTAAGCCAGGTTTGACAAGAGAGCTTGTAACAGCTGAGGTAACCTACAGTTCAGGCCATTTTTTTCCAGGAGAGCAGGAAGCCTCTTAGGTTTTGCATACTTCACTACTGATGTTTTTCTTCCCTTATGTTGTGTCAGCTTCCAGGACCTATGAATAACTCTGTAATCATTGAAGGCAACAAAACTCCTACTACAAAGACAATGTGTTCTTTAAAATTACTTCTTCTTCTCCCCTCCACCAGCACTATAAAGCAGAGGGAGATTGTTCTGAACTGTAATTGCTAGTCCTGATTCTTAAGCTCCAAAGCTTGTGTCCATTTGCTGATATACTACATGCACTTTCAGGAGCTTACTGTCACTCCAGCTCTATTACTGGCAATAGATTCATGATATTAGCAGGAATGACTAGTCATTCAGTGCCAGCACTGGTGCATCAGATGGATCTCAGGAACATTTCTTCTTCCTTGGACTGGGCAGATCCATCTGAGCAGCACGAGCAATCTTGGGAGAGCACACCTCAGGCTCTTTCCTGCATGGGATCTGATTCTCTGCTGACAGTGTCCAAGCACAAACAGGTCTTGCTACCGCCTCCTGTCTTCCATTCTTGCCCGAAGGACTTGTGGTTACAAGTTGGGTGTAATTTTCTGCCCTTTCTCTGTGACCATTTTCTGTTTCCATTCCCCCAGATTTCCCCTGAAAGCTACCCCACAGAGCCAGCTTTCACAATGACACTTGATTAATATCCTGTTCTCTGTTTGGATCTTCTGCCCCACTTCTCTGCCGTTGTTAATTCTCTCTTTGTTTTATGCAACTGTTGTTGTGCATGCTTTTTGTTTACAAATAATTAATCATGCGCTGCAGAATGCAAAATAGAATTAGGAACAAAACAGGGTAACACCTTTTTAGTTCATTCTCTGGTTGGATAAACGCAATGATGTAACTAATCTTTGCTAATATCCTATGCCAGTATGGTATCTCTGGTAAAAGGCTTCAGCCATGATTTTTATGTATTTTTGTATGTGTAGCCAGCTATTGAAGAAATGTGGACATCCCGCAAAAGTTTAAGTGTTCAGGTATTTTCCATTATACTTCCTCAAACAGGTCTGGATTTCAAATTTAAGTGGATGCATTCTTTAAAGATCTAAATACAGCATTTTATAATGAGTGCACTTTAATCCTTTTTTTGCCCAAAATGTAGTGATTATTAACTGATTTTAACTCCTTTGCTTAAAACTAATGTAGGCTGGTTTTTTTGTGAACAGGAATTTGATAGTCAGTGTCACTGATGGAGCGTTTTCAGAACATGAAATTATGACTCTCGGGCGCTATTACAGCATGAGAGATGAATATGAAATGGACCGCCACTTCCTTCTTGCAGTGGCTCAAGAACAACTGAAGAAAAACAGCTTTGAGAACTTTGAACAATTGTCTGCGGTGCTTATATACAACGACCGCAAAAAGTAAGTTTGCTCAGTTTGTCCTAAGCTGTTATTTGGAAGCTCTGCTTGTAAACCTACCTACTTTCTGGTTGTTGCTGAGCAAATGGTATATTGCGGCCAAAGAATATGATTTATGATGTTAAGCATCTCTCAGCACTTGACAGTAGACAAGAGAAGGATGGCCTTTTTGTCTCCTCTTCATTTTGTTTGTGGACTTTTTATTATAGCTGCTGTACTGAACATTCTGTGACATAATCAGATGCCTGTTGACAAGCAAAACAGTAATTTAAATCAGAGGAAAAATAGTTATTTAAGGGAAAAAAGAAAGGGTTTGTAGCTGATTCTTTATATGACTCATCTGCCCTTTTTGTTCTCTGATGTCACAGATAAAGAATCACAGAATCGCTAAGGACCTCAGCGTGGGGCGGACAGGCCCCGTGTGCTCTTTAAGTTTCTCAGCTTTGTAATAGCGAAATTTCAGAAAACCTCGTTTTCTTTACCTCTACCCCAATATTCCTCATGTATTTTCCTATTCACAGCAACATTCACTTGAAGGAAATCTGGAAAATACCTAATGTACGCTTCTCCCCCTCTCCTTCTGTTTGTGTAGATGTGGAGTGCTGCCCCATGAGATGTGCAGGACTATTTGCAAGTCCTTTAAGTTGCCGCTGGCTGATGATAATCTCCAAGCTTTACTGACCATGTAAGTTAAGGGCAGATAGTATGACCTGCATACATAGGTGCAAATCAATGCTAAATATCTATGACAGACACAGTTCTTCAGAATTTGTCTTTTATATAATACTAATAATTTTATGATGCCGATTTTGTCCCTATACACATGTGGACTTTCATATTTATAGAATATTTATAATCAACTAAGGTGCATCCATCTTAGAACCTTCTCTTCATTTTGTCTGGCATGGTAGATCATCTGGGTTTTGCCAGTATTCTATGGAATTAGTCTTATGGGAATCAGCTACTGATACTTCTCATCATCAATGAGATTCACTTTTTTTGCAGTACTTGTTCATATGTATATGTAAGGTAAAACCAATAATCTTATGAAAGCACATTGTGCGAGTTTTAAGAAACATACCAAGATGAATACAATGAAATGTCCCTGAATCAAGTAAACAGCATCAGTAGTAAATAAAAGTGGTTTGCTACTCCTATTAATCTCACCTGAAACATAGTTTATTGTAATTTTTAAAAAGGAAAAGGAGTGTTGGCATGGTTTTGGTATTTTTCCATAGCATGTTTAATTGTTTTGAGACAAGTTGCTTGGCTAGCTGTATTAATGGGAATAGAAGTGAAAAAAACAAGTATTCAGTGCACTTGTATTAAAGGCTAACCTGTGGTGTTTTGAACACTGATGTCATGTTGAGTTTGGTTTTCATGGCCAGATTTTCTATTAATAGATTTAAATGCATGCTCATTAGTCTCTTCTTTCCCCTGTGGGAAATCCTTGAATGTGTTGTCTGTGCCTTCATGCTACATAAAAAGCAGGAGCAGGTCTTGTCTTCTGTCATGTTTAGATGCTTTCAGGTAGATATGCTTTTTGATTTCAGGAGGAATTGCAAACTAAGCATCCGGATTTATCAAATAATGAAAAGACTCATGTCAGGCAGAGATGTGGAATCTATTTTAATAAAGCGTCTTTGTACTGCAAGCAAGACTTCCTACTTAAATCAGTGTCAACAAGACTGCTTTAAGAAGCCAAAGGGGCTATTTTTCACAAAGCCCATGTTTCCAGACCAAAAACTTCCAGAACAGTTCCCTGCACTAGCCAGATAGAAAACTTTGGCAGTTTGTTTGCCATTCATCACTTCTGACAGTTAGGTTACAAACATTAGTCATCAAAAGCGTGTCTGAATTTTAGCATTAATTTAAAATTCAGCGTTTAGAACTCCCACTAAGCTGCCCAGCGCATAAAGTGTTGGAAGACAATTGACATCCTGTACTAGACAAGGGGTTCTCATAGTTTCTGCTTCATAAAGGCTGAAATTTAATAGGCGCACAGACAAGGGACTAGAGGTTTTCCTTTATGTACTAACTCAATGCTGATTAAAAACAGACAAGCCTGTCACATCATAGGCTCCAGAGACATGTTTATTGTTTGTGAATTTATACCAGGGAAAGCTTTTGTGAGATGAACCTCTGCTCTCCTGAGAAGTCTCAGTGTAGGCAGTTAATAAGTCCAGTACACTATAATAAAAATTAGAGATAAGCTTAGAAGACAAGGAGGAGACTAAGGGTTGGATTTCACGCAGCTTTAGGCAGGTACTCATAACAGCTGAGTTAGGATTCAGCCGCTGTAGAGTCTTTCTGTAGACAATGGAGGAGAGAGTTATCTCCTCAGCTTGTACAGAAGCTGGATTTCGAAATTACCATCCATTTTCCTTTGTTTCTAAAGGGGCTGTGGCCAGCCTGTATTGCAGATTTCTGTGTGAGAAAGGTAAATGGTGTGAAGCTGGGCCTCAGATATCAGTGTGAGAAGTACTTTGTGTGGTAGAGTGCTACGTGTAATGCCAGTTCTACGTTACAATATCACCTGCTTCGAAAGGCGGTGGTTTATGTGGTGAGTCACTGCACTGCAGACAAGAAGGAAGACTGTCACATGCTTAATAGTGTGTGCAGTTGTCACTGCCTGGTCATTTTATTGTACACAGTCGGGGAAAGATTGGGGTTTTTTTTGAAGTCTATTTAATAGGAGTCAATTTCCAGTAACCTGGAAATCAAAGAGTAGAGTTGGCGGTATGAGATTTAGACTTCTCTTCCTTTCCTTCTGAATTTTCTTTGAGACTGAAGGAGCGTGAAACAGGCAGATTTATTGTTAGTGAAGAACAATCTCACTCCTGGGGAGTATGCAATTCAGCGTGGGCAAAGTTTGTCAGCAATATTTCTTCCCTGGTTTTTTTTTTTTCTTTTTTTTAATGAGGAAGCATGTAATTTTGTGTCCACTGATGTTTCTGAAGCAAGTGGTGATGGAGTTCCTACTGTGTGTGTCTGTATTTATGAAAGAAGCAAGTGGTACAATAAAAGTGGTTGGACTGATTCCCACAAAATCAGTATATATAGCTAATGCATTAGCTGGACCCTATTCAGCTATAAAATGATGCTAGGCAGTGTGATCAGATAATAGCTGAAGAGTGAAGCTGTATGTTTATTCAGCTTTGTTGTCTGAGATTAGGTGGCTAAGACTTTCTGTAGGACTTAATGGTTCTATTTTTCCATTTTGAAAGGTAATACTCTTAAAGTATTTGTTATTTACATTTGTAAATTATACTGCAACGATCTGTCACTTATTAAAAGCATGGGATGGGAGTAGAAGTTACTGTCTAATTTTGTGGTCACCTCCAGATGACCGAAGAGTTTGTTTACTGTACCCAAAGACCATTCAGTTTCCACAGAGTGCAGGGAGAATTAGCACAAAGACTGTGAGTTTTCATAACACACTTTCAAATTGCCTGTCTAGAGTAAATTTATATTTTTAGTTGTGGGATGGTGGAATAATAAGATTTAGGTACCCAACAATGTGTCCATTTTTCCAGTTTACCTGGGCTGGATTACCAAAAAGTATTTTCTTTCTCCATCAGCATGTTCTCACATAGTTTTTTAATCACAGGGCAATACACACACTTAATCACTATGTATTAAGCAATGCAGATGGTGCACAATTGTTTCTGCCAGAAAACTGCAGCAATCATTGTAAGCATTTCTTTAAATTTAGGCGGGCACAATGGACAATTATAGTTTTTTTAATAAATAAATGTTGTTAAGGTGCTTAAGTAATGAATTTAGGGTTTTTTTCTGTTATTTACTGCAATGCTAAATGTATGCTAACAAGGACTTAAAAAAGATGCGTCCTTTCCAAGGGTGTATATAAACAGCTGGCAGATAAGGAAAGAAAAAAATGGAGGCGAGAAAGAATGGATGACAAGTTTACAAGTATGACCTGTTGATTGTTCCACAGGAGTTTAGTTGTTCAGCATGTATCCCTATTTTTAAAAATATGTCTTTTAATTTCTGTTAAAAGTGGCTGTGTAGTTCTTCACCTCTCCACAGTACCAGGGTGAGGCTGTTGGACTCTGGAGGGGAGCTTGTGGGTTTCAAAAAGTTAATTCCTAATGTCTCAGGTAGCGGTGCCTGATGGCAATGGGCCTCCTGCATGGTCATCCCAATACTTACATTACTAATAGGCCCGTCCAGGTCACTCCTGCCTCCTTAGCCCTGGTTTGTGGCTGAGTAATAATTTTTTACCTAGTTGCGTCCCTGTAATATTTTTTTTTTAGGGCTGACCTATTTCTTTCAGGAAGCAAACCTTCTTTTCCTGCTATAGCAAGTGTTCTAGTAGCAGAAGCGAGATTGGAAATGGTCTCATGGTCGTTCTGCACTCGGTTTTCTGCTCGTTACCTTAGCTGCCTGAGACTACCTGTGCCTTCATTTGTGATGAAAAGAGTCTCTAGCATTAGTATTTGAATCTCTTAAAAGAAATTCTTTCTGTTATTCAGTATGCTGGGGAACTGATGGTTCAATTTATTCAAGACATGAGTAAATGTATACACAAGATGGTAGCCATTACTTAATTCATACTGATCAACTGCATAGACTTGTCTGTGCTTGCTGTTTTAAATCTTTCATAATGCAGTTTATGACAGCGTAGATGTATACCTGTATTACACAGACACCATCAAACAGACTGAAGAATCCCAATATTTTCAGTAAGTTAAAGCAGCATGATGCTTCTCCACAATTATTATCAGATTAACTTCTTAATAAATGTTACTCAAAGCTAACTAATTAAAAAAACTCTGCATGTACATTAACATTTCACATAAATATTTGGGTTACAGATTTCCTGATGGGAAAGAAAAAGTATGTGTAAGTAGCCTTTACTCACCAAAGCATCCTCAGGAATGGTCATAATGTGATTTAACGAGATTTTTTGCATATCTGGAGTATTTCATTATGGATATATTTTTAAAAGCAGAAACGTGTGATTATTTCTGCAATGTCAAAGGAAAAAAGCTCTGCAAACTATGACAGGGATGGAGAAGTGACTTTCGTAGTCGAAAATCACATGTATTGGTGAAGTCATAAGGCAAAACTGAAAAGAAGCATGGTCTCAAGAGATCTTTGTTGCATCTTCTTGATAAGACAAATCTAATTTCCTTTCCTGAAGAGCATTGTCAGTTTCAGTCATATTAACTTCAGCCACTGAAATGCATGACATCTCTGTCCTAATAATGCATAAAAATTGATAACATCTCCTCAGTCCATCTGGATACTCTGTGCCAAATTGCAAGTGTGTGCTTTTAGTATATTGATACAATAAGTCACAGCAGGAAAGAGATCTAAAGAGTAGATTATTTTTTTTTTCTTTCTGGATTGTTCTGGAGTAATATTTTAAGCTGCTTTCTGTAGCTATTTAAATATGGGATGTAGGAGTCCCATTTCCTCTGCTTATATTAAAATCTTTGGTTGTAGTTAACTTCATGCCCATGTTGTCATCTCAGTTTGCTAGTGCTGTCACATCAAAGGACTTTTCTCCTTGTTAATGGTTTTTGAAAGCAGAAGCAATGCTTTCCTTGACTTCATTGCATCAACATAAAGTTTAAGCAGTTACATGCCTTCACTTGTTCTGTATTTAAAAATCCTGCTTATACAGCTCTGCATCTTGGCAGTAGACTTCATCTTCTGACTTTTCAAAATGAGAAAAAGTTAAATACATATGTAGTAAAAGAATAAGTAATTGTCATGATAGTTCTGATGTTCAAAATCTGTGTGCCATAGTTTTTTTCCAAGAGGCATAAGCTTTTTTATTGTCTGGTTACTTCTAATGCAAAACTCCTTTCTTTTCCCAATTGCCACCTGCAAAAAACCTGAAAAAAACACATCCTAGAAGTGGGAATGACAATTTCCTTATAGCTTGGATATATTCCCCAAAAGTAAGGCTTTATGAAAATGTTAACTTGCGTGTGAGCTGTTATAAAGAGGCAAGCTATTATAGGAGGGTTTCTCATGGCAATGTTTCAGGCTCCTCTTTAATACTAGTAACAGTAGCATTCTTTTCTGACTTTGCTTTCATCTTCAGCATAACTCGCTGTACTTAGCATTCCAGTTTATCGCTATAGCATCTCTGTTTATGTCTCTCAGTATATTTTATTATTACCTCTCCTACTGACTATTGAATAAAAGGTGTGGGGGGAGGAGAGGATGAGTTGCAGTTTATTGCAGTTTATTTTTGTCACAAGGTTTATTTCTCCTCTTCTCTGGTATTCTTTTCCAAGTTTGTGCTGTAAATTCTCCCTTAAAGTACCTTTATGCTTGATTTTTATCAGAACCCTCTGCAGTGGTTGAAAGGTGTGGAGGCCCATGTTTTGTGCAGTGCTATTTCTTTAAGAATGAGATAAAATGATTTGCTAAAAGACTTGTTTCCTGGAGATGATCTTTCCCCTTTGCAGCTGTATTTGTCTCACCAGATTACAGGGCAGAATTATTTAACCTGATGTTTCCCACCAAAGAATAGGTATTGCGTCTCTCTAGTTGTATCTGACTCTTCATGGACCCCAGTGAAGCACAGACACTTCCAGGGTGTTCTTACATGCCTAAACCAGGTCCTTTTTATATGTAGGTGGTGTTAGGTGAGACAGAAGTCATTCACAAAAGCTGCTAGTACTGTATTTATAGCAGAGCAGTTAAGCTGTTCATTTTGAGAATGTTTTGTATGGGAGCTTCAGCTTGCGGGTATCTTTCAAGCATTTGACTAGTCCCACTGAAATAACAGTGGTTCCCAAGTGCCTTAATCACCTCAGTGTTTTGTTGAATTGAGAACTTTTTTTTCTGAAGCTGCTTCATCCAAATCAATGGCAGAAGGATGACATGGCTTACAAATCTGCTCCCATGGGGTTTATTAGTGCAGGGCAATGATTTTAGAAATTTGAGGGAGGGAGACAGTGTGTTCCACATGTACCTGTCGACCTTAGCTGGCAGCATATATATCTTCATGCATTTAGGGGATCCTTATAACTGACAGAAATATATATTTACTCCAGAGAAATAAAGACCAATGCCATAAAACAACTACCAAATGACAAGGCTTGTGATTTTTAATTCTGGCTATTATTTGATCGGTTAGAGACCTGTGTGGTTGTCAATTGTAAATTGATCCCAAGGTGTGTGCAAACAGAATTTTTGAAGGATTGATTATTTTCAGGAAATGATTGTAGAAGCCATATAAAGCAAGTCAGTCGTGTTATAGCACAACTCTCTTGTATCATTCTACCTGTTTCTTTTCTACACAAAGGAATCAGATACTGATATCCCAACTCTATGTTTGTCACCAGTTGTGAGATCCCAGTGTTGGAAAAGGTTGGGCAATACTTAAAAAGTAAAACGAAATAAATGGAAATGTAGTAAACCTTAAAGAAGTTGAATTCTACTATCAGAGACAATAATAAGGTGCAAGAATATTGAACAATGTACGATATAGAAGTCCTGACGGTTTGGTAGTGTTTTTCTGTCCTCCTGCCAGTGTTTGGAAATAAAGGAGTAAAAATTTATTATCCAGAAGGTAATGTATTAGTATGCTGTAGATAACATGACACAACTTTGTTAAAAATTTGCTTTAACCTTGAGTCATCTTATGGATACTCTGCTTAGGTTTGAAGATGACCATAAGCAAGTGGAATATAAAAAGTTTGTGGATGGGCTGAACTGGAGAGAGAATCAAATCCCTGCTTTCCAGACAATAAAGGTTCCTCTCAAGGTAAAACGAGTGTATATAAGCAAAGGAACAATACACTACATTGATATAATTTGTCCAGTGTTAACAGGAGTGCCTTATCCAATGGAGACCACAACAGTTTTCATATTTGTGTATTTGTGCCTGTTTTCTTGAAGTAATTAATTATTTTTTGGGAAGTTTAGAATGAAGCAGAGAAGTCAAACAGGGACGAGGAGCCCTGTAACGCCCCCGTGCCTAGTAGGTGTCACATCTCTGTGACATTTTTCTAGAAGAAAAAAAAAAAGAGAATGGGAACATGAACAATGGGTGTGAATACCGCTTCACCCACAAATATCGTTGTCACATGTTAAATGATCTGTTCGCTTGCTGAGATAGACAGGAAATACTTTAAACTCCACTGACACTGCAGAAAATAGCTGTGTATTTTTTATAACTGCATAGAAAGTTGTACATAATACACCACATCACTGGTAGGCGTACAGCAGGAGCAGTATTGATGGATCAGCTTTGTATATCTCCCCCAGCCTGCTGCTTAGGGTAAATAAAAATGTGGTAGCAACAAACTGCAGAGATTACTCTGATCTTGCCATCTTGTGCAGAATGGAACATTTTTAAATAGATGGTGCATAAGGCAATTATGCTGATTTTTAAAACCTGTGTAACAGAGAAGTCCAAAGCCCTGCTGCCAACTCGTATCTTTGCTGTTCTGGCCTAGTCAATGTGTTGCTATGCTTGTGCAGAGTTTGTTTGACTGTATTCAGACCTTTTAGAAACTTAGCATTCCTTTAAATTCAAGTTCAGCAGTGACATAGTTTAAACCAATATTCCTGAAGTATTGTGTTATTAACCTGGTTCCTCTCTCTTACTTGGTTTACCAGGTCTTCTGTAGCACTTGAGGTGCTGAACTGTTGTTGATGTTTAACGAGGGCCCAGTGCTGCTAGTTTCTTCTGCTTTCCATGGTGGTTTATTTTTCACTTTGTCACTGAGAAGAATTCTTCCATCTTGTACAGATAAAATCAAAGCCCTTCCATGTGTTTTATACAGCAGTCGTGTGGTTCAAAGTGTGCAGTAGGTTTTGTGCAGTGGGTAGTCTTCCTTTTTATGGAAGAATTCTGTGCTTAAGTTATAACTCAGTATTTAAACAGTAACTGCTCTCGGGAGATTGTGTCAGGATAAGGGGCCCTGTGAGCTTCAGTGCTACAGAAACAAAAAGAAGGTCAGAGCCTGCGCCCGGAGGTTTTTTGCCTTGAAGATGGTGCTAAGCTCTGTACTGAAAATCAAGGATGAAAGAAGCAGAGGCGCAGACGCACTTGCTGTTGACTGTGTTTGACAGTTTTTTTCCCCTCACAGAATGGCTTATCTAGCCATTGAGCATGACCTGGTTTCTGGCAGGTGAGGGAAGGGTTTGGCTCCTGAGGGGTGAAGGTGGGGTGCAAGTGGAGGTGGAACCAACAGGCAGCCTTCACAAGTTGAAGGTGTGGAGGAAAATGTGCTTGCGACACACCAGCAGGTTGAAGTGGACATTTGTGGTGAAACGTATGTTCTGACCAGCGTAAGAGATGAGGTTTTGTTTGGTTTTTGTTTGTTTGGGTGTGAAGAAGACATTATCTTTGCTTGGAGGGACAGCAGGTGCTTTCCGTGAGTGGCTGACACCTAAGAGCCCCAGCTGAGAACGGTACATGGAGTTATGGGAGGAAATTAAGGAGCATCAACAGCTGAAATAAAGGCGCATCAATAGAAATTATAATCAGTCATCATCATGCTGGGATAATCAATTCCTCATCAGCTCCAAAACCTTGCTGTAACTGTCATACTGACATATAGCACTCTTTTTAATGAACCGCACTCACTTTGGTGCCAGTATAGTTTACTGAGTTTTAATGACTTTATT
The DNA here is from genome assembly GCF_030867145.1 of Opisthocomus hoazin. Classification (NCBI taxonomy): domain Eukaryota; kingdom Metazoa; phylum Chordata; class Aves; order Opisthocomiformes; family Opisthocomidae; genus Opisthocomus; species Opisthocomus hoazin. The sequence continues at coordinate 101,854,726 of NC_134414.1, read as the reverse complement.
ATTTTGTTAGTTAGCTGCAATGCCTAGACTATCTTTGGTACAGTACAAGAATATTTTAATGAAGAGATCAGTATGAAATGGAAAAAATCAGAGAAGGGAAAGGATTTAATTCTTGTTCAACTTCAGAATCCAAACGTCATTCTGTTCATGACTTACCATGAATTAACAGCAATATTTTGGAGCTACAGTACCTGCATTTCACAGATAGATTTCAGCAACAGAGTTGTGCTTCTTTAGCTGACTTTTTTCTTCTTTCTCTCTATCTCACTATTTTATATAATTTTTGGTGTTGAGACATAGATGACTTTCAATGGTAAGCATCTCAATGAAGCATTACTTAATTTCAAAATATCTGCAAAAGGTCTAGTGACAAATTTTTTTAAATAAAATATTCTGGAAGATTGATTAAAATGATTATGTAGCAATCTTTTAAGAGGATGTACTATATAAAGGTCCACTTTTTCACAGATTTTTATGTAGAAATGAAGCAGCGCATTCAGTCTTATGTTGACCAGCTTTTAATTATTCTTGTTTTCAATATTATATTCTAAGATATTCTCTGGGTTACTAATTTCAGAATGAAGATGACTGGATTGGACAGCCACCGTCCTTTCCTGTGAAAAGGATCAAATACTTATCTCTTCTGGATGATCTGTTCGGCAAGGAAGAATAATCTGATCTGTGCAAGGCACTGCGTTTGGATTAGCGTTTCACCTCCAAAGCTTACTTAGACAGATACTGAAAACATTCCTTGTAAAATAAAAAGATCAGATATAGGTTTTATTGCATTTAGTTTCTTATTCCAACATAGATGTATACTTTGTGTGTTTTTGTAACTCCGTCTAAATCAACAATACTCTTTCATACTTATACAAGCATAATTAAACCTGTATCCTCCAATCTTTGTGTCTGGTTATACGGAGAATTTACAAGTATTGAGAAATCTTTGAGTCAAACAGAGCAAAATCTGACTGACCCCACTTTGTTCTACAAACAAAAGAGGTTGTTGAATGGCCTCTTAAAATATTAGGTTGAACTATCTTAGCACTATAAGGTAATTCTGTTCAAATGTCCTCTCTTGCTCTTTATCTTATACCTGTGTTTTTCCTGTATCCCTGTGGTGATGCTTAATTACTGTTTGTGTCGATGTTTTTTATTTGATGGAGGAAATGCTGGCAAGGTTTTAGCACAGTATAAAGTTGCTCTGGTATCAGAGATAATTATAGCCTTCCAATGTAGAAGTAAATATTTTGCAGGCACGGCATGGAAGCTATCAGTTCTTCCTTTTTGTTTTAAATGTGACTCAGATTAGTAGCCACATAAGTTTACTAGGATGAGACAGGTATGAAGAGAAGGTGTTTCAGTATAATTTTAGTGTGCAGCTTTCTTGCAGTAGCACTGTACTTGCTCTTTGAAAAATAATTGATGCCTTTCTGTTTGCTCAAAATTGCGGGACTAAATGGAGTTCCTGTTAGCATTTTTGTATCTTCTTAAGCTTATGCCAGCTCAAAGCCATTATTAGATCTGAATTTCCTGCATGCTTTTGTGAGAGAAGTAATTACCCAGTTTAAGAAATGGGAGCTGAGATGAAGGGGGGAGCTGACTCATCCACGGCAATACCATAGGGGAAGGGAAAGAGGTGTGAGTCAGCGCAGCTTTGCCGGTGGCTGGGAAACTCACACATTCAGTAGACTGAGAACCCAGCACTTTCTGTAATCTGAAACTACAATTTGAGGAGAAAGTGTTTGATTGAGAAGAATGAGAATTCAACATATCTAAGTCCCCAAACTGAGGGAAAGACATTAGTTCAAGAATAACTTAATTCAGTAAATCTGTATCTTTTTGGAAACTTGGAGATCCCTTTTAGAAGTATGATTCCATTTAGAAATACCTTGTTGTGCTTTTGCATAGTAGTATAAATGAAATTTTCAATTCTCTCTAGCCTTCCCCAGCTTTTGAGAAGAAATTATTTTCCCTCCATATGGCAAAATGCGAAGCTTTTGGCAGCTTTTTACCTTTTTTGTCAGCAGAAAGGGACTAGAGGCAAGGCACAATTTTGTGTGTTGCTGCTACTTAAGAAGATGTTTGCAATAAAATGAGTAAGTGATGGTCTGTGTCCAGGGGATCAAAAAGAAAACTGTGAAAACTTGTTAAAGTGCTTCAAGTTGTAGATAAGACCATGTACTGCTTTTTGATCCAAAAGAGGAAAAAGGTTTCTTACATGACAACAAAAATGCCTGATCACAGGTATAGTGTCAGGAGCCAAAACAATAATAACTTGTGTTTGAAGCCAGTTTGATGAAAGCTGAAGAATTTTAAAACACGCCACCAAGACTGAGCTTGACACTTTAAATGACTGCAGTTGCCTTGTAAGTTTTTAGTGTTCCCCAGACTTCAGAAGGATATGTTTCAGTTGTGGAAATCTTGTACAGCCGAGGGTTTCCATGAAAGATTGACTCTGAACATTTAGAACTTCCCAAGTAGCTTTTAGAGATGAGAAATTCACTTTGGTTTGCTTTCTTTTATGTGACAGGACAAAGAGGAGCCTCTTTTCAGGGGGAAAAAAAAAAGTACAAGAAATACAATTTCTTATAATTCCATGTGCAACCCTCTGTATAGGTCTGGTCTATCATGGTCTGGTCTGTTTGTGACCAAGAAAGGTGACTGCAGACTGGAATCAGTGCAGGGAAGAACTAGAAAGGTGACCAAGAGAATGGATATGAAAGGAGACTAATGGAGCTCGTCTTATTTAGCAAAATAAAATGAAGTGTCAGAGAGAATATGACTGCTCTCTGTAAATACATTATGACCAGGTGAGGAAAATAATCTGTTTCAGTGAAGAACATTGGTAGTCTAAGAACAAATGGGTATAATTTGCCAGGAATAAATTTAAACTAGACAACAAAAGGTAGTTTCTCACTTCTAAAACAATGAGGGTTGGAACCAGCCTTCCAAGACTAAAGTACTCAGTTTTAAAGTTGAGATGGGTCATCTGATGACAGTAATTTTAGGATGTTTATTAACAGCGTTCTGAGTTATTATCCTCACTTCTTTCTCCTCTTTTCCCATGCATCTTGCGTAACTCTGACAAGCACAAAAGGATCTCTTAGGTGCAGGGCAGACAGGGCCTGAATAATATTTTCAGTGCTTGTCACTGTGCTCGCAGTGTGTCATATGCTGTGATCAGATGTGTTCTAAACACTTTTTACCAGGTTTTCTTTTTTACACGCAGCAGTGCTTCCCTAAGGGAAAACCCAAGCCAATGAGCAGTCCAATAATACTCTTTGTATAATGTGACTTACAGCATATGCTGCCCAGAATATTTCAGTATCTCCTCTAATCCTGCCACCAGCTTTTCTCTCTTTTCACATTGCTGATCAGGGGCCTGAATGAAGACAATACCACCAGATTATGTTTCAAGATGGCAGGAGGGCACAGCTTTAAAGCACGCATTGCATAAAGGGGAAGGCAGCCCTCACAGTTGCTATTGATCTCAGCTCTCGATCTCTGTAGGGCAGCCAGAGATATCTTCTTTCCACAAGTATCTGTGCTGTCCACGGCAGGAGTGAAGAGATTCACATTACAGTAACGGCTCCCCATGTCACTGCTGGGGTCTGCTGCGTAGTCAGTGCTAATTTTTATTTCCTCAACTTGGCATTTGAGAATAAGAGGCTTCAAGTTCTCTGGAATAGCTGCTGCTGCAGGCAAATGGCAGGCTGCAAATGGCAAAGAGGACCTGTCCTCGTGTGCAGGTGGTGTGCTGGTCAGCCCGTGGCCTCACATCAGCTTCTGCTCCTGCCCAGTTCAGAGTGCCTGCTCTGGTCACCAGCAGGTGAGCCGCCTCAGATGTGGTAGCCACCGGCAGCCACAGACAGTCTGTGGACAACAATGAAGTTCCTCACCAGGCAATATTTTCCTGTGCCCTGCCCACCATACAGGCATCTACTGTATTTTTCTAGACAGACCCATTTGTACCAACGTTTGGTTCATGTACATAAATTAAAAGATGTTGAAGTCCTCCTTCTGCATTTGTCTGTCTCGTACTGATGTGAATTGATCCTACTTCATGGCAGGAAAGCTCTTCACAGAAGAAATTTGAGCTCAGTTGACTCCTATGTCTGCTTTCTCTGTCTTGTCCTTTTAGCCCAAGAGATGTTTCTGCATCCCAAAGGTGAACTTTCTGTGGGAAAACTGCAGGGATCCGAATTCCACAATAACCAAAATATTGGATGTTTTAGTTCAGAGAACGGCAGTCCATACATCACTAATAGTAATTCACTGGTCTCTTGCTTGCTGGATGCTTCTGTATGTTCCCATGCTTTGAGACACGGAGCTAAGCATTAGAAAAATTTTCCAGTTTTTAACATCTGGTAGTCATAGATAGGTTATTCAGTGACATGGAGGGAAACATTAGTTCTTTAAGCAATAATGTCCTGTACCCTCAGTAACTTACCCATTGCATATTTACTCTCAGCATTTCTTCCTCTTTGAGGTGGCTTAGCCAGCAAGCCGCAGTACAATGAGAAGGACAAAATGGCAGCGTGTCTGTGAAGAAGTTACAACATCAGGAGGAAAAAAAACCACAATCTGAGCTCAGTCAGGTTTTTAAAATTAATTGTAGGTCTTAAAAGGCAGCATAGATAACACTTGAGAGAAAACTGTCTTGGAAGAAGACTTTTCCAAGTTACTGTTTGCTCTGAATTAAGTTCTTGTTGTTTGTTTAGGGTGGTAACTCAGCTTCAGTCAGAAGCAGCGTTCCTGTTTTAGGCAATGGTCAGACAGACCAGGTAGGGTGGTGGGGGGAGGTCCGTGTCCCTACCAGTTTCCAGTGTAAAGTTTAAAACCAATGAGGAAGCATAACCAAGATGAGGAAGGAAGCTAATATAGATATAATATATTGAAGTTATAGATTGATTCTAGAAAATCTTTCTCTGCACAGCTGGCCATTTCTGAATCATCTGGAAGTTTCTTCTGGTATGTATTACACAAAAATAAACTAGCTGTCCTCATCTGCCCTTCATCCTAGCCATTTGTCCTCTTTGCTCTCCTCTGTCGTCAGGCTAGTTTCGTACGAAGAACTACGAACAAAGGGGAGTAAAGAAGCTGATTCACAACCTTCTCAGTAATCTGATGCAGATCCCTGGCAAGCAGCATGGTGGGATGATCTGCACAGCAAAAATTCATTGTATCACCTAACAGTATTTGAGAGAGCTCCCACTTTCAAAGGCAAATCTGCCAGAAGAATGGCATTGTCTTGAAAGACAAGAGGAAGGCCTTTTGCAGAGCTGCTGTGGCGCAGGTGGGGCGCAGCCTCCTCTAAATTAGCACGAGGTTTCTGGGTGAGACTTCTGTTCCTCACCTTCAGATGTCTACAGTGCAGATGTCTGCCCCTGCACTAGTTCTCTGGATCCCTTACGGGCCGAGGGAAGGGTGGTGGGCACCTCGAGGGACGGGAGGCCTGTTAGCCATACACTGCTCCTCCCTCTGCGCTGACCGTGGAGGGATTTAAAACAACCAGCTAAAAGTGGGTGTTTGCATTGCTGTTGAGATGAATCCCACCCTTGGGGTCCATCGGCATTGCTGCAGGAGCACTGGGGTCAAGCATGGTGGGAGCTTGGCTGCTGCCCACCCTTGCTGCAGGTTGCGGCCGCGCTGCAGCAGTACGACGGTGCGTGTAGGAAGGGCTGAGCTTCAGGCAGCTGCGGGGAGTGCGGGTCGAGCTGGGCAGACTGGGCAAGGAGAGCGCGAGTCCACGCTGCGTGCTGGCCGTGCGTGTGATTCCTCTCGTGGGGTATTAGGGAGCTCAGGCTGAGCAGAGGCTCGGGGCCATGTTTAGCAGGAGGACCTGGCTGTCCTCAGTGAGCTTGACTCATGCTCTGGCCAGGGGGTCTTGGTCAAATTTCACTCCAGCTAGGTAAACAGGAAAACCTGGGTTGATTTAAATGGAAATAGGGTTTGTCTTGTTAGAGCTCTCTGAGAATCTAATTCAGCAAAGTATTTAAGCGCATGCGTAAGGCTGTCCCTTTTGCACAAAGCCACTCGAGCGTGTGCAGCAGGCTTGCTAAAATCTGTCAAATGAAGCACTGGTGGAAATGCTTTCCTGACAAAAAGGAATTCCTGATTTGAGGCATTTAGGGATTAAATCATTGTAATAAGAAACCCCGCCGTATGAGAAGGTAGCAGTGAAAGGAGGTAATATAGAATTGTCTGGACATGTTTACACAGGCTATATATTGTGTGTTATTATTGTAGTTCTTCTGCAATATAAGCTAGCAATTAGCAATTAAATTCCCATTATGGGATCATGTTGGTAATTGAGATAAACTGTAAGCGTGTAACTGCTTTAAGCCTTTCTTTTAACTAACCCAAATACTGTAGTATCTCTTATATAATTTAGAGATAATATCCACATTAGTAGAGTTTATGACTCAATAAACAGCTCCCACAAGTTCATAAAAGCCAAAACCATAAACACCAGGACTATTAATGCAATAGAAATTCTGTGCCTCCCTGTTTTCTTGGTGGTCTAGTTAGAGCAAAGGGAAATGCTATCTCAGAAAAAAAAAACATTTGTTCTGGCTGCATAAATATAAATGAATTGTCTTAAAACCCATCTGGAAATTTCCTCTCCTCCCCATGTCCCAGGTGGTCTGGCAACGGTGATGCATTCTGCTTTTGTCTGCGGGCAAGAGCAAGAGCTCCCATTTCAAATCATTTACATGAAAGGGTTGCATGCAGAAGCGCTGGTGGTATCCTCACCCCACCTCTCCCTTCTGGAGAAATGGAACAATATTGTCTCCAGAGCTGGGTCTCAGTGTACTTTTCTATTATTATTCTTATTCTTTTTTTTTTTTGAAGGAAAAGCCTCATCGAAGTCCTCGGACTTCACAGTTTTTGAACCTCTTTGCTGCTGGCATTTTTTCCCTGTTTTGACAGCTAAATGAGTTTTAGGGAAGAGCATCTGTTTGCCTGGAGGTTAGTACAAGCAGAGCTTTTGTAACTCAAGTCTTTTTCCATTTGGAGCTGAGGGAAGTGATTAATTAAGCCACTTGCAACAAAAAGCGAACCCTTTCCTTTGTCCAGAAGAGCTTTATTTTGCAGTGTGGTAGGGGCCGTTCTCTTAGCAAATCGTTGCACAATGAACCACCTCGATCTGCTCGGTCACTCGGCTGCTGGAGCATGTTTCTTCCTGCGCCATTAGAATCACATTGTGGGAGCTCATCAAAATGCGTGAAGTTTCTTGTCATCGCGAGTTCAAGTGCATGTGAAAAGTGGGAGGTACGCGAGAGAGCAACTGCTCTTGCCCTCCCTCTCCCAGCAGGTAGCTCTTCCCAGGACGAAACGCGGTTTTCATTTGTTTCGCTGTTTCGTCACGTCTCCTGTTTTTTGCCACTTTTGTGTGAGGGTTTGTTCCCAGAGTAAGCGTCTCAAGCAGCTGTTGGGATTTGTGTCTATCACCTCGCCGCGGCTGGATCCCTGACCTTTACGCCTACAAGGGAGTTTGGCCTTTAGGACCCCAGGAAAGCTCATTTCCACAAAAGGCAGAAACTCAGACATTTTGTTCTGCGGAAGCGTGGTGAGTAGTGAGCAAATACGTCTCTCCCGGGCTTCGTGCCATTTGCATTTTGCTGGCCTTCCCGGTTTATCCTGAAGTTTTAAATTTCCGTAAGAATGGTATCAAACAGGGAAGCACTCCTTCGGGAACCTGCCTGCCCACTCGCTCTCACCCCACACGCAACACCCGCTCGGGAACGTTTCGTGGCCTCGCAGCAGGTTTGGAGATTCCCCTTTTGATTCCCTGTTGGCAACCACATCATGAAGACAACCCAAGACCCAAAGCAAAATAAGTATTCGAATTAGAAAGACTCAGCAGCTTAATGAATCAGAATTCCTTTTAGGAGGCAAACAGTCACGAAGGACCTGAACCATCACTGCTGAGCTCCTGACAGTTTCACCACTGATTTCTGTGGGAACAGGATTTGGCTTTGCTTTATAGGGAAGGACAGTTGCTTTGCTGCTTTCCTACCCTCGCACACAAAATCCTCAACTCGTCTCAGAGTAGTCCACATGCTCCCGGTGCAGCAGCCAGGTCCTAGGGCTGGCAGATCCCAGGTCAAAATGCAGTATTGCAGGCGTGCAGGTATGGGGCTCTGTGATGGGTGCACTTGACTCAACCAAACTAGCGGTAGTTTGGTACAGGCTTCAAAGGAGGTAAAAGCCTAAGCCGTAAGCGGGCTGAGGCCTCCTCTAGTTCCCATCTGTTCTCTGAAAACCCACAAAGGAGCAGAGTGACACAGTGGGCATCAATGCATATGAGCTTGGAACACCCATTATGTGATTAACACGTGAACAGAGGGTGGCTTTTCCAAGACTCATTGATCAAGGAACAAAGAAAGTTGCGGGTGCAAGGTGCCTCATGCACACCTCTTCCATCGCATGTGATTTGACTGCAAGCCATCACTTTATTCCATAAATGCGACAGCCTAAGTGAGCCTTCTCTGAGCTCTCCCTGCTAAGCAGCCTGGCTGCATGGCGGTGATCTCCTCCTGAGCTGGGACACCTCTCAAGGTTGCTCCTTGAGGCAGAGAGACCTTTCACCGATGGCAGACCTTCGGCGGACGACTGATACCACGCATAACACGGTATTATTGTAACTTCAGTTTTTGTCTTGGTAACGTTGACTCTGCCTTGGTAGTTTTGAATCATTGTTGAAGTGATTGTGCAGTGCAGTAACAGAGGGAACCTTGCCATCGAACTTTGTTAAGTCACACTTTTACATCATCGTATTTCAATACAAACCCTTTTGCTGATACCTTTGACAGTGGTTCTTTAAGCGATCTAAATTTCCCTTTCACATGGGGTCACCCCGCCTGCTCTGTGCCTGCAGCATTAGCAGCTCTGGCTCCCAGCACATGGTGGGATGGGGAGCCAGAAGGAGCCGTGCCCTGGCTCCTGGCAGGACAAGAGGCTGGATCCAAGCCTCGTGCAGGCAGGAAAGATGGATGGTGACTCCAGTGCCAGCTCCAGCCCGTGAGTAGGGAGGTAACACTACCAAGACTGCACAGGGAAGGGAAAAGGAGTAATTCCTAGGTTTGAGATAGTGTTCCTGATGCTGTGTAAGTATGCTGAGGAGCAGGACGGAATCTGAGATTCTCTGTCACAGAAAAATGTCCGTAATATTTTCTGCCTGATGTACTACATCTCTATCATCCTGTGTCAACAGAGGGGATTGATGGAGTAATAGAAATATTTTCAGAAGAAACACTTGTAAGAAGAGAATTAATGATTTTTTCATTATCCTATGCTACACCTTAATCTAAGTATGTGGGTGGGCTGTTACTTGAATTATGGTGAAGAAAACTAGACTTCTCAGGCTTTGACTCCATTGTATGCAGTTACGAAACGCTCCAAAGCCTCCTGAGAGGTTCTTGGTCACTTAGAGGGAGTGGGATGAGTCTCTTCTCTCAGGTTAGAAAATCACCATCTGAACTCCATGGGTGACTTCAGGTCTTGTGGGTTGCCCAAGTCGCTGCGTGTAGCTCGGGAGGCAATGTTGGGGCTGTTTTCCCAAAGTAGGCCCAGCAATTGCAGAATTGCCTCCTCACTGAGAAGAGGTTTCAGCTTTCAGATCGTTCTTTTCCCTCCTGGATTACTCCACTCGGTTGCACCCACTTTCCCTGGGTGAGAAGCAACGCTCCCTTTCTCGTGGGTCAGGGTGATTGCGTAGTCTTCCTCCTGCTTCATCTGGGGCTTCTGGATACTCTGAGACTGTTTAGTTCTGCCCTGCAAAGCCCCTGGCCGAGCTTTTCCTGCTGATGGCACAAGGAGAGCTATAGGAAGCACGAATGGCATGAGCATTAACACCTGACAAGCAGGAGGAAGAGCTGCACAACCAATGCACGAACGTTGATGAACGCTTCCCTCCCCTCACATTCTTTTTATAAAAATGTCCTGTTGGTGGCATTTGAAGCATCTCTGCCTCAGTGTGCCAGGGGCCTCTCCCACTGCAGGAGGTAAACTGTAAATTACAATGTGAGACACAATTTTTTTGATTTAATATTGCTGATTCAGTCCATGTTGGCTACGCTGAGAATGCATCAGCCAAGGAAAACTGTTGGTTGACCACCTCTGGGGAGCATTTTCAGAGTGTTTTCAGGTCTGAAAGGTGGACCCCAAGTTTATGGAACAGGATGTTTCCAGCACAGGTGAGTGGAAATTGTTCTTGGAGTGATACAGCATAATGTTTATCTCAGGGGTACAACTAACAGATAATGTACCAGTGCAAATGGATTTTACAGTATGATGTGATAGCAGCCTTTCATTTGTGTGCCTAAACATTCAAACCAGAATAACATCCTTGAGAGAACTGGTTACTGTCCTTCCGGAAGACAATAATGCAGGATTCGGCATAAAAAGTTGGCCTCGTGCAGCAGGCTGGATAACATCAGTTAAAACAGTGGTGGTAATGTAAATAAAAGATAGGTGGGTTTATCAGGATAGTAATGGGACTGTCGCTGCTTCCCTCCCCCTGTTTGCATGACTCACCGTGTCTGCTCTGGGTAATACGGGGGAGAGGAGATACGGAGCTGAGTCTGCCAGGAAAGAAAGGGTGGGTTGCACCAGGGCGCATTGTTTCCGAGAGTCAGGCCATTTTAGGAAGGATGAGCAAGAAGGACTGGGAAAGACTTGCCCCACAGAGATGATTACAGTTTTGTGAGTAAGCCTTGCTTTGTCCTCTGGGAACTGATGGCTTTTGTTTCAAGAAAGCCGATGTGTGTCGGATGGCTGAAGGGGACTCGTTAAACAGCACATGTTAAAATTACACTAGTATTGCAGTGAGAAGTATCAGGAAGGGAAGGAGAAAGAGATAATCAACATTTGTTTACTTTTAACAGTACTGAAATTAAGCTTTTTTTTATTACTGTTTTCAGGGCCAGCTCCTGAGGTTGCTATGCTCCCTGTTCCTCTGTTCATGGCTGTTGCTGTTCCTTATCCAGAATGGTCTTCCACATCAAGTGAAAGCCAGCGTTATGAGTTGGGTGCGGGCTGGTGTGACCAAGGAAGGCGGTGTCTCTGCCAGGCTGCACTTGCCATTTAAGTGATAAAGATTTCAAACTCTATTTTTTTCGATTCAAAGTGTGATGCTGTAATGCTGGACTGGTGGGAACACTGCTGCACACAGTTGCTAGGGAAACATCTTCAAGTTCATTTTCCTTTGAGTTTTGTCATTCAACTCGCAGCACGGCCGTAATTGTTCTTTTAAAAGTGGGACGTGTGAGCCATGAAGAAGGGCCAGTCACGGATGTAAGAGCTGGAATTGACCAAATGCTCAGGCTTGAATCTCACCGAGGTTCTTGGGGTCAACAGAGATTTCTGCAGGTGCTGGAGCGGGGTGGGAAGCAAACCCGCATCAGCACAGATTTGTATAATGTGTTGAGAAACCCTTTTACCTGAAGCAGTGATTCAAGTTCAAGCTTATATGCTTGAGATGTTTGCTAGACTTTGTATTTACGTTTGAGTAGCCTTTTCTTCTGGCAGTGATGTCCCTTGTTTGTTAATGAGTCTGCTAGCAGTTATTGGTAGGCTCTGTAATGAGGGAAAATATGACAGGATTTATTGACACAATACTCAAAACTGATCAGAAAATTCTCCTCTAAAGAGGAAGTGAAATGACAAGGCTTTTTCTGTTATTCAACCTTGAACGTCTTTAAAATCATCCCTCATCAGCATGCCACAGAGGTAGTGATGGAAGTTGCAAACATCAACCTTTGTGCAGGAGGAGGCCTCTCAAAATAGGTGTTAGCTCCCTAATATTTGTGTGTCTAAACTCTCCCGTGAAGAGATAATCAGGCACAAAATCACTGATCCTTCAGTAGGAACTGAGCCGGGGACCATTTTCTAATGGACAATTCTAGGAATCGCTCTGTGAGCAGTGGCAAAACAGATATTTTGGAAAAACAGTTGCAGTTTTGTCATCATCCCTCTGTAATGCCTGTATGTCAGCAAAGTTGTGCGTGGAGCCTTGTTGTCTCATCGCACAGACACAGTGGGAGTCGGCTTGTGATCCAGATATCGCCCTTAAAGTAGATCAGATGAAAGCTGGGAAGGGGGTCTTGAGAAGCGGGGCAAAGTGACACAGCCAAGATTAGCATGGCAGACCTAAGGCAAAAATCTTGACCCTCTGAAACCCTAAATAGCACTTTCTCCAGCAGGCTTCATATTTCCCTTTTTCTTTTTGGGTCTACACCCCAGGTAACCTCTTCAGAGGACGGCTGCTCCCTCCCAGAACTTGCCAGCTGAACCGGGATGGGGTCTTCTGTGGGTTTTGCCTTCCTGGGGGCCCAGGGTCCTGTGCTGGGTGAGGATTTGCATCACGCAGAGAAGGGGGACACAAGGCAGGCCCCCACAGAGGGATGACCCCTCCTGGAAGGCTGCACCCCTTCTCCAGCTCCTGTCCTCAGTCTCCTTCACAGCCCCAGGCTGCCAAGCACAAGGAGGCTTTTTTGGAGTGAGGTGGGATCCTGGGTGTCAGGAGAGAAGAAGAATGATCCCACACCGGCTCCATCATCCCCATCCCTTGCTTTGACAGAAAGTTGGGTCAGTGTTGTTTTTGTTTCTGCTTCTTCCTCCCTTGCCAAAGAAATCATCGTGACTAACTCCTCATTATATGTGTTCCACAGTGTTTCTGGGATCAGGTCTTTCTCATGAAAACAAAAACAATCCGTCTTGCCTCCCCTCCCAGCTATCCCATAACATACGTAAGTGTTCAAGGAAGACAGGAATGTATTTTAATTAAGATCATTATTAATAAGTTCAGGAGCTATGAGTTTTCCCCTCTTCATTTAAAGTGAATTATGTTTTGGAGAAAAATATATCCATCTTACAAAGTTTTAATCCAAAGGGACACTTCTTAATTAAATTAACCAGTGAAAAGGAAATACTTGTAATAAGGGTGCAAGATAAGTATTTGTACCATGCACATTCTAATTTATCACAGCCTTAAAAGAGTCCATAAGGTTTGTTTTTCTTCACTGAAATGTGACGCATTCAGATATCATTCTAATTTATAAATTAGTGTACGCCACATGGGATACCCCCCTGTGGGTTAAGGGTATTGGCCTGTGAGTGATATACTGCAGCTGAGAGAGCTGTGAAGTGAAGATGAGTAGACCTGAAATGCAAGCCCGAAATTTAACATTACCCAGAGGCAAACACAGCCCTGAACTGACTCAAGGGTGGAAGCAAGGCTGCACAGCCCTGATGTATTATCATGTGGGAATGCAGTGTGATGATGCTGCTAATTTTGAGGGAGAAAGGTGAAAGCACTCACACTCCCTCCATTAATCTGCATTTGTTTACCTAGGTGGTACCATGATGATACCCACGGAAGCCCTGAGTAGGTGAAATATTGAGGTGTGAACCTATTTTTAACGCATCTGATAGGTTGCATTAGTTTCACAGACAGTGCTTTCACACTTATGTTCATGATTAAATACTCGATGCCTTCATTGCTATAGGTTACTTCTACCTCTTTGGGTTTTACTTTTAGCATTTTTTGAAATAAAACACAATTCCTGTACACGTACTCATGCTCATGCAGTGTTACACGCACACACACACACGTACACACACTCAGGTGTATAAGACAGACGGAGAAGTCAAATATAAATTTGCATAGTTTTAGCCTATGTTATACGTTTGACTACATTTTGAAAGGGTTTGGTATACAAATTTCTACTTTGTAAAACTGGGGCTGAAAGTGCTGAAGGCAAATATGCTAAAACATAAACAAATATGCACAATTATTCCAGGAAAGGAATGTGTACAGGGAAAGCTGTACCAATATAACTGAGATTATGGAGGTAAAATAGTGCTAGTGCATTTCCCAGTGTAAGAGGGCTCTAATTAATTGTGAACTCAGAGCACAGCATTAATTGCAGATGCCAAACTATATGACAACTGGATGTTCAGTTGGTGCCTTGTACTACGTTTGAATCATAAGAGATGATAGGTGCAAAATTGTGGGGGAAGAAATTGCCAGTGCATTTTGCTGTGCAAAAAAGAAATCAGCACTTTATTCATGGAATAAGGGCAACTTCCCAAATATTTTCGTTGTGGGCATACTTTGGGCCAGTCTGTGGAAGAAGTTACACTTTCACCAGGGAACCTAGCAAAGACAACTGAACTTGTCTACAGGTGTCGTCATTTAAGCCAGCAGCTGGCAACCAAGCACTAGGCAGATGCTCGCTCACCCCGTCCCTTCCCCCCCAGCGGGATGGAGAGGAGACATGGACAGAAGGGGAAACTCGGGGGTTGAGACAAAGCCAGTTTAATAAGACAACAAAGTCAATACTACTGCTACTGCTACTCCTACTGATAATAAAGAACATGCAAAACAAACTATATAGAATACAATTTTTCTCACCACCTGATGACCGATTTGCAGTCAGTCCCTGAGCAGTGATTGTGGAACCCCAAACTCATGAATTTTTGAAAATTTCATAAAACTCACAAAAACCACCCAAACTCCCGGAAAAGTTTGAACTCCTGGACAAGAGGGGATTCAAACTCATGGAAACGAGAAGAGCCAAATCCTGCCTCCTGGCAGTCCTCATTTCTAAACTGAGCATGGTGTCTAAGGTACGGAATATTTCCACTGGCCAGCTTGGGCTGGCTGCCTGGCTCTGCTCCCTCCCAGCTCCTGCACATCAGCTGAATATGAGAAACTGAAAAAAGTCCTTGATTTCGTAGCAACAACCGAAAACATCAGTGTTATCAAAATTCTTCTGGTACTAAATCCAGAACACAGCAGCTGCTGAGAGGAAAATTAACTCTATCCCAGCCAAAACCAGGCCACGGGGAATGTTTCTTTTCCTACTAATTATTAATAAAACCTCACATTTGAACCTTTTGTTTCAGATACAATAACTATAGCTAGAAATAATTCAAGAATGAAGCTGAGAACTGCAGACTAATGTGCTGGTCTTCTACAGTGGGCAAGGTGTTGGAAATTGTATCACAGATTAGAATTGACAGACACGGATGGCCTCCGTGTGTGAGATAGATGGTGGAAGGAGAGGAATGTTGCATCTGTGGGGGAAAGTCAGGCTTTGCAAATCTGTTGGCAGTCTTTGCAGAGGTTGGTAAGCATGTGACTAAGCAAGGTATCACTGATAAAGCATATCCACCTTTCCAAAAATGGTACTTTTACCCCAGGCACGATGGAAAGCCAAGCTGTAGAGGGAAAAAGGCCGAAGAGAAAAAAGGCCAGAGAGCTGCTCTAGTCTAGAAAACATTGTACATGTATGTGGTATAATCCAAGGTATTAATCAAAGACCTGGAAGAGGGCGTAAATAGTGAGTTAACTCCATTTGCAGATGTTGCAGAACTCTTCAGAAGAGCCAACAGCGAACAGTTGCAGGAGGATCTCACACTGGGAGATGAAGTGTCAGGAGAAAGTCAGTGCAAATTAGTGAAACAGAGGGAAAGCAACAAAATGACCACTGCTTGTTCAGCAGCTGGCTTTCAGCAAGCTGCTGCCATTTAGAAAGAAGTTTGGAATAATGATGGAAAATTCTCTGATAGCATTGTCTGCTACTCAGCAATGGAGGAAAAATACAAGCAAATGAAGTGCTAGATACTACCAGGAAAGGAAGCTGTTGTTTGAATCATAAGTCCAAGCCATGCCATGTTTCAACCCCTCTAAAATGCGTTACAGGAGAGCCAGAGGTATGGGGAGAAGAAAATGAGAATGAGGAGGGCTGTGACCAAGCTTCCACGAGAGGAGTGATGGGACAGCTTATGAAGAAAGGCCTATTCAGGGAAAGAGCCTATTCAGTGTTTCTTGTAATGTAAGAACTAAGAGCCTTCCAAGGACATTATCAGGTTTAAAAAGAGGGCAAGGATGCATTGATTCCACACGCAGCGTAGCTGCCTTGTTGCCTGCGTCTTTGCCACAGGAGGCTGCAAAGGCCGAGAGGACAGAGGGGCTTGAAAGAAGCTTAGACAAATTCGGAGAGGACTGGGCCATCAGCGACTGTCAAGCATGGTGGCCCAGCTGCATCTCCAGCTCAGGAAGTCCTGTGACCGCGGAGTGCTGGGAGCACAGCGGGGACACCGGGAAAGGCCCCTGGGCTGTGCTCCGAGCATCTGCCACCGGCCGCCGTTGGAGGCAGGATGCGGGCTTGGACCGACCCCTGCTCTGACCTTGCAGAGGAGCAGTTCGTGTGTTCCTCTGTCTC
Organism: Opisthocomus hoazin; assembly: GCF_030867145.1. Lineage (NCBI taxonomy): Eukaryota > Metazoa > Chordata > Aves > Opisthocomiformes > Opisthocomidae > Opisthocomus > Opisthocomus hoazin. Next base: position 101,838,485 of record NC_134414.1, on the reverse strand, counting down.
ACCGAGAAATACAGATGGGCCGTGCTGACATCTAAATAAAATAAAATAATCTAACTCTAAATAAACTGAATGTTCTCCTTGAACTAAAAAAAAACACCCCAAACAAACCAACAACAAAAAAAACCCACCCAAAATAAAACCAAGATAATGTTTATACTAGTAAACGTGCATTTTTTTCTTCCTGGGTAATTCAAAAACAGCTGGAGGGGTTTTATTCAGGCTCTCCCCCTCCAAAGTTCACTTTTAGGTTGAGAAAAATTTTTTCAGTGCCAAAGAAGACATTTGAAGGTGGCTGTAAATGAGAGAAAACAGAGTTAAGATGCAAGCTTAACAAGTAATCTCACGATTGACAGTAATTTTGCTAACATTTGCTTATCTTCAGGGAGAGAATGGCTCTGGTTTAGCGGAAGCTGTGTTTTACCAGGAGGATAAACAATGATCTTACTGACTACTCAGGATTTCCCAATGTTGTCTCATGAAGATTTCAGGAAAAATCTCCTCAGAACAACGCTCTTAATAGTAGGGCTGAGAGATTTGAAAGCAAGCGTTGGACCCGATATTGCTTAGCAGCTGCTGGGACAGACCCTGTGCATGTCACAGAACCTAAGGAAATCTGGAATTAATCTTGGTGGCAGGCGCAGTGGGGGATTTTGCCTTCAGTAAAGACAGGATTGCCCAACACTTCCCACTATAAGCTCTTGCTTGTGCTTTCTCATAACATTGGCAAACTTTAGCTCTTCAGGCTAGAATTATGCACGTCAAATATCTCTCCCTAGCTTACAAGTTTGGGAAAATGTCAATGCAAATGGAAACTTCTGAGGAGGAGGAGAGAATGGAGGCAGTAAATGGGGGGCTTACAACCTACCTACCAGCTCGTTCCCATCAAGGATGCAAAGTTCCTCTGGAGGCGTGGCAAAGGCTTGAAACCTGGAAAGGGAGCCGGTGTCAAGAAAGTGTGTTTTCTTTCTGTCACCACAAAAACTAGCTGTCAGTTAGTTATGTGGTACTCTAAAGTCCCATTTTTACATGCTCTAACATGCTGAAAAAGTCCCATTTTTACATGCTCTAACATGCCAGCAGTACTGGGAATGCTCCTGTTACACAATCCCTGTTCGGTGGGCATTGTCCTAGAGAAGAAGATTTACCCTAAACAATGTTTTGAGGGGTAGGAAGAATCGCGCATTCCCGGTTTGGCTCTTCCCCTTGCGGGTAGCTAGAAGCTGATTTTATAAGAGCACCAGTGGTGTGACTTCAGGCCCTGTGGCATTAGGGAGTGCTGGCATGGAGTGTGCAACCTTGGCAAGGTTGGACTTCAAGGACAAGGTCCCAGAACTTCAAGAAGTCCCAGCACCCTCCCGTCTTCCAGGTGGGGTCAACCTGGTGCTCCAGCCATAACGTCATAGGCAGGATGGTGTGTTAGCAGCCACGGTTCTCCCCCTCTGCAGGGGAGATGAGAAATGACCAAGGGTGATAAGTACCAAAAAGCTGTTGATGTGCATTCAGGAGTCTGGGAAGGAACATAGGAAATCTGTGTTTCCTGTTCTGCCAGAGGCACATTTGATGAACCTACCATAATATGTATGTGCAGAAGGTTTGAATGAAGGGTCATTACATGTTAAATTAACTGTATTGCAAGAGCATTAAAGAAAACAAGAACAGGAGAAACTCTTCAATCCATGAGAGGATTTGTGTGATGCCTCAGAAAAACAGATCTTCTTGTTAGCAGAAGTCCTGTCATTCTTGTGGGGTCACTGGAAGAGACCCAGGGCCTTTCACACTCTGCATGTGCAGCATAAAATAGCTTTGCATTTGCTTGATCTTTTTCATTATATTATACAACCTTGAGGAAAGAAAAACAAGCATCGAATTTGTGATTTATGGCTTGATATTTACTTGCCGTATCCGGGTGCGAGACCTAATCCAAGAAACAAAAAGAGACTGTGAGCCCAGAACAAAACCTACATGCTTAAGGACTAAATGTATTTTTCTTGGAGCAATGTCACCACTAGCTCTGCTTGGAAAGCTGACCGCCTGCTCACCCTGCAAGGGTTTCCAAGCTCATGTGCTTCCACGTTGAAGTCTCTCTCTCTGTCTCAACGCTCTTCACACTTGGCTCAGTGGACCTTAACCCTCATCCTCACTGCTGCTTGTGGCGGAGATTCCTGCGCCCCATGGCTGGGCTGAGAAAACCCCTTTTCAATAAATTAACACAGTATGATGGGATGCGGGAGCATCTGGCGCTCCCAGTTCTGATTTATTTCTGCAGCAACACACAAAACATCGAGTGATAAATTATTGAAAGTCAGTGTGCCCTTGGAGAATGGGGCCATGATGAATAGTGAGCAGTTGGCATCCCACATAACCCTGTGTCCCAGAGGGCTACCTGGGGAGATGGTAAGGGGAAAGAAAAGGCTGAAGCCTTTGAAGGATACAGCTGTTAGGAATGTCTTCCTTTCAATGAGAGATTACTTTGATTTTTAATGCCTTATTTCAGCAATGGGGAACAGGATTAGTAGTCGGCTGGGAATAAATAGTAACCACTAAACTCACTTTCACCTGCAACCTGGTGTGATACAGGATGACAATGAAGCCGAATATTGATTGACCCTAAATGAATTTTTCATTAAGGATGCTGGGGTTCCCTTAAAGATGTTGCGGATACCAGAGCTGTCTTTTGCAACTTCCAAGGCAGGGAAATTCACAGTCTGTGCCTCACCAGTAAAAAAGCCACAATGTTCTTGTTTAGTATGGATATTAGAATTATTTTGGAGTCAGTGTTTAAGGATACTGGAACAAAGGTCAGATAGTGTAAACACTTCCTGATTGCCCTGGTTGTATGGGATTTTCACAAGGGGCAGTGGAGAAACCACAGAGAAATACCCTTCCTTAATGATCCTGGAGGCAAAAATCTTCAGGTGAGGGGATGTAGCAACTGGGATTGCTGCAGGGGGCTGCTGGCTGGGGCTGCTGAGTGTCACTGGGGCAGGTAATCCCTCCCTGTGCCCCCATCCCGTAACCTGGGGGCTGGGTGCAGAAAAGGCACCGTCTAGCATCAAAGACCTCTTGACAGAAGATTTTTTGTACATCAGATTGTTACAGTGGCCTTTTCCAAGCCTGTACGTACCATGAGCTTCCCTACATCCTATGAAGCAAAATATGCCCATATCTTGCATACATGGGTGCGAGAGTTAAAATGAGCCCTGTACCTAGAGGTGAAAAATTGGAGCCAGGATGAGAGCAAGAGAGGGTAGTGCTCTGGGCCCTGACCACCCTGGCCTGACTCCAGCTTTTCCCACTGGATCTCCTTTCAGGACGGCATGCAGGTAGCTGTGCATGGACATCTAGAGCATCCTTGCGCAAGGACTTTGAAAATCTTGATCTGGTGCTTCAGACTTGTTGTGCTTTTTGGATGATATGACTATTTATCAGTATTACAGCTGGCAGCCAGGGTATATTCCACAGTCTTACTCGGGGGCACTCTCATTTGCAAAGATTGTATCTGGCAGCTAGCGGCAACTTCACTTTGGCTTCAAAATTTTCATTTCAGTTGCCACAGAAGCCATCAAATGCTACATCCTCTTGTCTGCTTCTGCTTCAGACAGCTCTGCTTTCAGATACATGTTTGGGTGGGATGTTCACATGCATATCTACCTCAATGAGAAAAAAGTCAGTACAACATTTTCATGTTTGTTTTCTCTCGTCTGCCTCTTGTGTTTTCTTCTCTGCCTCCATCTTCTGCTGTAATGGGTATTTGTATTTACTAGTTATTATTCAGTAACTGGGGAATTCCTTACTGGTAGTGTTTTTTCTGCTCTGCTTTTGGCTGAACTACATGTTTTGGAAGTTCCTAAAAATTGGTAGTTAGATGATTCTCATAAACTGCTACAAGTAACTCTAAACAGAAAGATAGAAACACCAAAACATCAGCGTAATTTATAATTGCTTGCTGGAAGCCTCCATGCGGGTTTTTGTTGTAACCATGGATTGCTCAATGGGCTGGTTGAGCTATTTGTTTTCAAACTTCACTGGCTTTTGTAAAACTGCAGGTGTGGAGCAGAATGGGCACCCACAGGGTGGAGGGGGCTCGGGAGGAGCCGGTCACGTACACCCCGTGGATGTCAGCATAGACTCCGGCTTCCCCTGTCCAGCCCAGGCTGCGATGGCATGCCGGCTGACAAAAGCTGGTTTTGACCGTGCTGACTTGGGAGTCACCAGGCATGGCGTGGGGTCTGGAGTGGACAAACCTGTATCGCTTCTCTGGAGGGCTTCAGAGCCCAGGCTGGGCTCTGGGCTGGCAGGCATGCATTCAGGCTGCCTCCGGTGTTTCGGCCACTTCTATTCACACCGTTCGTGCTGCCTTATTGCAGCTATCACAAGGCAATGGCTGCTGAGTTGGCCCTATGAAGGTGCTTATAACACAGCCATGTCAGGATATTTTGGTGCCCATTTAAGACCTTCCTCCTTGCCTCTTACTCTCCCTAACTCAATTTCCAGACTCTCTTTCTTCCTTGGTGACAGTGTCGCAGGTTGTCCGTACTGCCTTGCATCCCTTCCCCTCCATCCTTGCCAGCCTGCGTTTAAAGCTCCAGCGAAGAGATCAGAGTCTGAAGGGACATTAGAGACTGAATTACTTCTGGCAACCTATTCTTTGCTTCCGAATGGACCCAGCAGCGCCGACTCTGCCTCCTGAGATGGGAGACACCATTAGGGTGCAGGGGCACCGACTCTGCTCACGCAGGACTTTGGTTTTCCTGTAGCTAAACCAGCGGTTTTTATTAGTGGACTGCATGAAAGAAAAACACACCAAGGATGTGTCATTTGAAGTACCTTAATTAGAATAAACTCACTATTGATGATATCAACAGTGTTCTTCTTATAGCATAAAAGCACAACTTTTATTCTTTTTATTGGAGCTTTTTTCCCTCTGCTTCTCATATGAACAGGGGCTTATTATCACCATTTCCACTCCTATATTCCATATGTGACTCCAAATCAAATCCTGAGTTATTTAATCTCTTGCCTGGAAGGGTCAGTTTAACATATCAAAATCAGTTTGACTTACATCTGCTTTGCAGATCATCACTGGCATACTTTAAAAATTGTTATATGCCTATAACAACGCTTTCCTCCCCTCCCCCAATGCTCCAGTAATGTCAAGATTTATTGAATCTGAAGGTCCAGTTGTGACCTTGGCTCTCACTCGCTAAATCTGAATCTCTGGGGTCTATAAATCTTTGTGCACTGTTCAATTTATAGAAGTGAACATCTGCTTATCATACAAAATTTAAGTTGCAGGTGTATTCTACCAGTAAAACAAACACGTGAGATCACAATTGCCTAGGCTATAGGACATTAGACAGATGTTGGAGAGATGGCAATGGTTTCGCCTGTTGAGAGGGCCCTCAGCAGGAGCACTCACCATTGGCAGAGCTGCTGGACGGCGAGGTGGCTCTCCAGGTTCTGCGTCACCAAGAATTGAAGGTGGCAGAGCTTCTACCTCAAAACGTCAGCCTAGTCGTCTTGCTGTGCAGGGAGCAATATCTGGCTGGGATACACGCAAATCACGTAAGGGAGAGAAGTCTCATCTTCCTGCCGCTCCTATGTCTGGTGGGAAAGGAGTCAGCCCATGTAAGGACCGTTAGCTTTCTGCAGAACCTGGGGAACAAGGGGCAGAGCGGTGACTCTGTTTCTTCACTTACATGATGAAAAATACGGTGCATGAGAGAACACGATCTCAGAGCGTGCGTGGAGAGGGAGAGAGCTGCAGCCACCTGAATATGATGAGAAAGGCTGAAGGCTCCGCAGCGTAAGGAAAGCATTACTGACCACAAATCATTGGAAAGAGAAAACAAAAGGCGCAGAAAGTATTCACTGTGAGTGGAAAGGAGGAAAGAGGAGGTGACCAGGCAAATATAATCAGAGAGTCAGTGATGACTGAGCTGGGAAACGGAAGGGCAGCACAGATCCAAGATGACTTTGTACGACCCATAGGAGATGACCAGGACAGAGGATTTTTGACAACAACAGAGGAAGCCGGGGAGACAGCAGTTTCACTAACAAGAGAGGGAGGAGATAAAATGAATTACTAAAATGATTGAAAATCTTCCTTGTTTGGAAGGAAAAAGTTGAGCTTTAAATACTGTTTATATTTGAAGGCTATCTCACAACAAAGCTCCTGAGTCCAAGCAAGCACCCTAGCTGGATCCTAACTCCTTGCTGGGAGGTTGCCTTCCTCCCCATCTCCTTACCTGCTGGGAAGGGAACGTGGCTATGGGGGCCAGCAAGGAGCTGTAGTGTGCCCAGGACCTCCTAGGGCGTGTGGTCTGATAAGCCACAGAGATGAAGGAGGCTGATAGAGCCATTCAGGACAGTGGGATCACTCCACCCAGCTCCACTGCTCTCCCCATGGCTCGGGGCTGGTCACACCATACACAGAAGTATATTCCAAGTAGTACCTACTGAGCTCAGAGCTGTGGTTAGCATGCACAGAAGCAGGGGCAGCACTTCTGGTTGCCCTCCGTCCCCATGGTTGACAAGGGCAGAGGCTCTCTCCTAGCTTTGCCCAGGAGATTCGTTGTAAAGGGCTTTGGCCCATCACCAGGTGAAGTGTCAATTGAAAGCAGGTAGCAAATGTGCTTTTGGGCATGGGGCACTTAAAAAAAAAACATGTTTGCATTTTAAAAAGTGTTTATGCTTCTTGGGATAAAAAGCCTCTCTGCAAGAAGCCCAGCTACCACACTGGAGCATGGGGCTTTCTCCTCCCAGCGAGCAGCTTCCTGGGGAGGCAACGAGCTGCGATGGACGCAGCTACACGGCGTGGCATGGTGCTGGGTTGAGAAACTGGCTGGGGTCTCACAAGCCATGTAGCTGTGTCAGCAGCAGGCTGGCCCCCAGCTAGGTAGCCCTGTTTTGCAGGAGGAGGAAGGAGAACCAGCACCAGAGTGTTTCCGAGGCAGAAGCCTGGACCCTATTCTGCCCAAGCACGCTGGCCACTGTGCTTCTCCCTGCTCACTGCTCCCTCGATGCTCCAGGCTGTACAGGTGGCCCTGGGGCAGCCCGTGACACTGCTGGAGCTACTTTGCAGTCTTGCACTGAAAATGTGAAATCACTAAATGGAAGGGATAGACATGACACGAAGAGTTGCAGTGGCACAGGATGTATTTTACTTTGCTTTTATTTCTGCGTGTCCCCGTGGAAGGCAGAGCTCTGCAGCTAGACATTGTCTCATCAACTTCTTGCACGCAGTTTGGAGGGTGACCAGCTCAGTTCATCAAGTTGCCCATGAAAGAAGGCAGGAGGGCATCTAGTTAACGTAACAAAGCACCTGAAGAAAAAAGATTGTGAAATATTTTAGCCTGGCTTCTATCAAAACATCTATTAATATATTTCAAGACCTTCAACAGTTGTTTCCCTCTCTCTCCAGGGTAGTCTAACCCCAGCCATAATTTAGCACGAGGCATGAATATCTTCACTTATTTTACCCATAAAGGAAGAAAATTGGGAATTTGTTCAGACTGCCAGGAATCTGGAATTTGTTGATGAATGGACATTTGGCTGAACATAGTGAATTCCCAGCTAATTGAAAGCAGATAACGAAAGTAATGCATTTACCTTGAAAAACATAATTTTCTTAATAAATAATTGAAATGGCAATCTTCTGACAGACGAAATAAGAAAAAAATACTAAATAAATTCAGGATTAATTCCTGTCCTATATATTATAGTGTACTTAACAGTCATACCTTTTGAGGAGATTAAAAACTATAAATCTTTTTTTCAGCACAATCCCAGAGAGTACTTTGGTCTAGAAAGTGCAAGGGCCATCCTGTTCAGGGGAGTGTGGTTTCAGTCATCGTCGGACCATGTTTCCGTCTCCAGATATCGTACCTAGGGAAAAGAATGAAGAAGCCAGGGGAAAAAACCAACCTTGGAAAAATGTAGGGACTAGCCAATGTGATCACAAACAACTGAATTAGCGTCTTTATAGGTGTTCACCCTTCTCACCCCTTTCCTTTCCATGTGGGCGGGCCAGAAATGCTGTTTCACATTGCACTGGTGAGGAACTGTGGCTAGATATTACACTTCAGTGTAGGGGCAATGATTTTCAGCTAAGAGGAGGTTAATGGCTGAAAACATGTTAGTCCGAAACACTTGCAGATGATCTGAGCACGCCCTCCATTTTCAGGAAAACATAGCAAAGGTTCGAAACAAAAGCGTATGATGTCCAAATATCCTGATCTGGGTAGGGCTATGATTTGGAAACCCTTCTGGATCTGGAAGCAGGTTCCTCCCATCTTTATGCAACAGGACAAAACTAAACTGCAGATCTGAACTCCACCAAAGTGTGGACTTTTCAAAATGCAAAGGTGGATATTTTTATAGCTTTAGTTTGGTGGTAATAATTTGTTGTGGGATTGTGGTTTGAGTGGAACAAAATGTTCACAGAGAGACATGAAACATGACAATTTTTAATGCTAAACTGCAAAACTTGGCTGTACTAATTGGAAGCATTATTAATCTGGGTTAAGTTTGGAATTAGTTTTCAATGAATTTGCAGCAGGTTGGGATTTTGGGAAAAGGCCATGGAAAACTTGGCAATTTCACAAATTTTTAATGGGAAAAGGAGGGAAACCATGGTGATTTTGCTGGAGTTGTGATTCAAGACTTTAGGTTTGGTCTGACTGATGGGCTACAAGGCCATGTGAACTAAAAGAACAAGTCCCACAAATGGAAACTTTCCCACTGAGTGCAGCAGAGGTGCTTCCCATCAGATCAGCTTTTTAGCTGATAAGCAGCAAGAGATGCATCCAGCTTCTTTGTGAAATTAGTGGGCAAGAAGTTCTATGAGGCCAGAAGAGCAGCTGAGGAGTATGAAGAAATGGGATAAATGGTTTTGAACTTCTAGCTTTCTTGCTACTAAATGTTCACTAATGTGCAAGGTCTGTAAGTGCTACTAGCATGGAGAAATTGCCATTCTGTAAAGACAGAGTTAAAGAACAACTGCTGAAAAGCTTGACAGTGACTAAACATGATGGCTGCACTAGCAAAGATGTATTTTCTTTGTCTACCTGTAAGAGCATCTAGCTGGTAAAAACAAACAGTATCTTTGGGAATGTTTGAGAACTCTATGCTGTAAAGAAAGGTCTTCCTAGTTGTCTCAGTGGTGACACAGTCTGCTGTATGAAAGACTTGCTGAAAATGTGTGCCACCACTCACAATCGATTTCCATAGAATTTCAAGGTTAGAATAGACCTGAGGGTCTTCTAGACAGATCTTCATTGTAACATGATCGATGGGACTAACCTGGGTTTCTTCCTGCTTGAAATTTCCTGATTTCAATGTTTTACCATAATTTTTCTTTTTTTTTTTCAGGGAATCCTCCAAGTTTTATTAGAAACTGATCAATAACAAGGACCGTATTGGTGAGTAATTCTGGAAGTTAATTATTCTCTCCTCTGAAAAAGTCTCTTATTTCTGTCAGAATTAATTGAACTTCAGCATCAGACCATGAGATTTGTTAAATGTTTTCCAACAAGTGAAGGACTCCATCTTTGTGAAAGCTCTGCTGTGTGCAGCCATAACTCATTAGTACGAAGTCATCCTTGAGCCTTCCTTTGGACTTGTCACAGAAACTGAGCTCTTGACTCTCTCAGAATAAGGCATGCTTTCCTATCCTTAAATCAAATTAGTGTGGGTTGTTTTTTTTCTGAATCCTCTCAGGATTTTTTCAGGACCTTTTTCTGAACACCAAAACAATTGTAGGAGCCATCACACCTTTGAGAAGCACAGAGGATACCTTGCTCCTTAATAGACTCTGCTTTGCACAAGCAAAGGCTGTCTTGGCCTCTTTAGAGACTGAGCTCATGTTCGGCTGACTTTCTACCAGGATCTGGATATCTCTTCAAAATCACTGATCTCCTCACTTGGTATGTCTGGCCTCCTTTGCTGTCCCTTACTTGTGCTGCGTCACAGTTACGGAGCAAACCGGATTTGTCTCCCAGGTTAGCTGTTACATCTTTGCCATTCACTGATCCCTCCCAGTCTTTGTCTTATTTGCCAACTCCGTCAGCAGGGAATGATAGTTAAAGAGAGAAGGGCCAAGAACCCAGCTCGTGAGACTGGCTGATTTCCCAAAGATAGTTTTATTTGAGGACCTATCAGTTGGTAAAGTAGTCCAACAGTATCATATACATCAGCACTATTACCTTTACCAACTAAACTTGCACATGCTCCAACTTTGTAAAATTATTTGGATAGAGCCTGTTTTTAATAGGCTTCTGATAATTTCAATTTAATTCTGTTTTTTCCCCTTTAATTCTTTGTAGAGTCCCCAAATAACCATCCTATTATTTTGTTCAGATTGATGTCAGGCTGACAGGTCTATATTTATTCATGTCATCCTAGTGATGCTCTGTAAGTGCTGGCACAACATTATCTTTCCTTCACATCTCTAACTTCTCTAGTGTTCCAAGACTTATTCAAAATCAGCAGCAGGGGTTCAGTGAACATCTTTGCCTCTTGGGTGCAAATTATTCAGGAACTGCCAATTAAAAATTTCTAAGTTTAGAAAGTATTGGTATAAAAGAATGGGTTGTTTTTCTTACATAAGATGAAATGCATTATCTGGCTTTTCCCTAATATAAGTGGGAAACATTTACTCAATATTTTTACTTCTTTGGGTTTATTATTGGCAGTGTTAGCATGTCTATGTAGAAGCAATGTGGTACCTTTGTGATGATCCCATTTGTAGCTAACATGCTTTTAGAAATCCTGCTGAGCATAGATTTCTACTTCTGTCCTTGCCTTACTGTACTGCTGTAATTTAGATCCTGTAATTCATATTAATTACCATCAATTTACTCTTTTTTCATTGTGACTTCTCTGGATGAAAGTCTTTAGAATAGTTTCTCAACTTATTAGACATCAGAGGACCCACCCCAGAGAGAGCCCTTATGAATAATCAGCAATAAGCAAAGCTTTGACCAAGCTCAAGCCTTATCAGACACCAATAGTCATGTAGTGGTGAAAGACATTCCTCACAAACCAGGATTCATTAATCTTACTTGTCACTGATCTGATGTCATTAAGTAGTTGTCAGTCATCCACGTTTCTCTCCTTAAATTCTTCCTTTGAAATTTTCAGTTTTCTGGAGCCAGACATTTCAAATAATCAGTCCTGGTTGGGGCTATATGATGATGATCCCAGCAAACATGATCCAGCCACGATGGCTTGTTTCTATGCAGCCACTACATTGCACTGTCTGATCAGCTGGCAATCTGTAAAGAAGCAAAAGAAGCACACAGAATGTTACACACCAGATTTTACACACTAGATGTTAGACACTGCATGAATTTAAGTTGTGCTGACTTCTGTATAGCTGGACGTGCCATAACTGTGTTGGCAGATGCAACAGGAGGTCCCTCGAACTACACAGGCTGCAGCAGCCATGACAATGTAGGTTTTTTTGTCCCTACGCATCCTAATCCAGCAAACTAAATTCACTCTTCCGTGTCGGCTTGGGTGTTGATGCTGGTTGTACCCATCTCAGACACCATTTCTGAGGATACTAATCTGTAACAATATGAGAACATTTGTTCCCGAGTTGCTAAAAACTTGGAAGCAGGCCAAAACCCTTTGCACAAACATTGCAAGTCCTCCTTAGCATTTGCTCATCTGATCCTCCTGAAATACACAATAAAGACTGATTTAAACATTCCAGCCATGGGAATCTTCCCACCAGATTTCAGCAACAGTGACCAGGTCAAGCTTTTCTTCTGAAAGGAGCAGAAATTGTTCCCAATTCACTATGCAAGCAGTTGCAGAATTTCTTCTCCTGGGATAGAAACAGTTTTTTCCTGAACTTTCTGATTTTGTGCTAAGGGAATGGTCGGATCTTCACTTGCTTGTCACCCCTTTGCTCCAGCACGGGACCTTCCTTCCTCCTCAGGAAGATCGGTTCCTTCCCAAGATGGATGCTTCCCAGCCCGCCGCAGCCCCTGTACTGGAGAGCAGAGCCAGCTGAACCACAATCTAATGATAGCTGCTTTTGGCATTTTAAAATGGCTGGTGGTAATTTTGCTTATGAAATAAAGTTTCTAGCTGTTTCTCATGTAGCATAGGAGACAGCATGTCTCAGTGCAGATTGCATTATTATAATGAAGTAATCATCCTTTTGCTGCCATTCTAGTCTTACTTTGATGGGGTTGTGCCAAGTGATAAATAAAGACAAGAGAAAATGAAGCTAAGATATTGGCTGGCTCCCTCCAAAAACTCCCCTCAGGTCTTTACAGAGGCATGGAAAGAGAGTATAGGTTGGGTAAATGTTCAGTGATAATTAGGATGAGGATAAAGAAGTGAAACATGAGGTCATTCTTATTTGAACATCTAATTAATTCATTATGTTTATTAGGATAGTCTGGCTGGTTTTCATATTGATTTAATGGAAATGTGTCACTTTTTGAAATTCCCAGCTTTATTTTCTTGTTGATATTCAGTTTTGGGTGAAAAGCACAGAAAGAATAAGTTAACTTGAAACAAACTGGTCATCTGTTAGCAAAGGCTTATTCTGCCTTTTGTATGTGTTTATTGGATGATAATGGTAAGGCTGAGGCCAGTCATTGTAAAAAAAGTTTTCCAAAATGAAACCAAGTTGTACTTGGGGCTGATGGCCTGCTCTGACCGCAGAGGTGGAGTCTATCCAAAGCAAGTAGACATCCAAGGCTCAAATAAATCCAGGGCAGGATTCATCTCACCTGGCTTTAGAAAGCCAGAAGGAAGCTTTTTTCTGCAGTGGAGAAGAGCAGGTTTGTCCAGGGCCTCAGTCTTCCTTTCCGATAGTAAGTGGCCACACAGTATTTGGTTTTAATTAACCACCGTTACTCATCTTCAGGAGCCCCAAACTCTGTGGGCAGTGCTGGTTCCCTCAGCAGGACTGCCCAAGGAGCAGAGTCCTGCCCGAGCTGGGTGAGGTGGGCAGAATGCAGGTCTAAGCCAGCCCATCATTTTGCACGGAAGGTGCAGTGATTTGATCCGTTTCTTTGGATTTCAGAGTCTGACAGAGAGCAATGCAATTCTCGCAGCTTTTCCCTTCCAACTGTCCTGCCAGACTTGGAATGCTCTTCAGCCATTTGGGAAGGTATTATACTTGCAAATCCATTTATTACTTTGACTTTGGCGTTCTCATTAGAGCCCTGGCTGTACATCTGAACTATTACCCCAGCTAAGTTTACCTTCTTGTAAACTTTGCTGATATGTGAAGTGTTGGATGGGTCCTGTGTAGAGCATAGTGTCCTATTAAAACACATTTAAAGAGTCTTGTAAACCCTGGAGATTAACCCCAATGTTTATGGAGAGTTATAGATGCTAATTCTTGCATACTTGTCGTTCCAGAGCATGGCCTGGTGGCAAACATTCTTGTTACCCCACAGCATTTACGTCAATGGGATTTGTCCATGCTCCGATTCCTTAGGACAAAGAAAAGAAATGGTGGGAAAGTGAGGAATATGGGCATTTACCATCCTGGACTACATTAGCTGGTCATAAAATCTTATAGCTATCTCATAACAGGAGACCTCAGACTGGGAAATAGCAGAAGGACCTCCCCCAGAGGACAGTTTTGGTTAAGAGTGTATTGATAAGAGGCGGTGTTGCAAGAAAAATTTTCTCTTTCAGATTTTGTTAATGTTCCTGTGATGGGGCACATCTATGTATCATCTTCTCTCCTCCCTGTCCTGCCAAACACACTGAGTTGGCAGCAGCAACCCCACAAACCTTCAGTTTCCTCACCAGTTATGATCATCCTAATCTGCCCAGCACCCATCATCTTCTTCTCTTCTGGGTTCAGCAGATTTTCAATATCTACAAGCTTCTGCCTGGTGGTAAAATAGCAAATAAAAAAGTGATGAACTAACTGTTTGGTGTATATGGGTGTAACGCTGGGAAAATATGTGCTGTGTGTTCATATAAATATGTATATATATTGGTTCAGTGCATTCGTGTGTGGGGGTGTGTACACACACACATGCAGTTCAGCGCATATTTACATGGCTAAAGTAAATTTGAGCAAATTCAATTCGCATGAGCTGACACCTGACTATACCACTGCCATTGTTGATATCTTAAACAAGTAACTTTGTAGATCTCCATAAAGATAATCCTGGCAACTTTCTGGCAGAACAGAAGGCCAGTTTTGGGTGATACAATTTCTTTTGGAGACACCAGATATATCAGTTATGACACCCAGTGGAGCCACAGCTAGCCCAAGAATTTGAACTTTATGGATAGATGGGCTTTTTGGGGAGAACTGAGGTTTGTGAGTGTAAAGGGTTTCAAGCAGTCTGGTAAGCGGCAAGGGGGAAAGCCCTCATGTTGAGTAATGAGGTTCAGAGTGGACCCTCTTGCTTTCTAAGCTCCTTCTCAGAGAGGAGCCCAGGTAGTCCCTGACTTGGTCAATGGTTTATGTCTAAGGGGTTAGATATGTAGTCACTTAACAGAATCAACGTTTGCCTGTCAGAGCCCTCCCAGGGACTTTCACTGCAACAGTTTCGCAAAGTTGAAACTACAGGTAATTTATTCAAGCGACAGGTATCACAGATTCGGGATTGCTGTTGATAAATGAACTGTCTGCAAAACTGGATCTAAACTTAATAGTTTAGCGCTTTAGTTAACAATATGTTCCTGGGGATACATCAGACAAAGTCGGGCGCATGACTCTTACCAAAACGGTGTCCCTTTTTTTGGGGGAAGAGAGGTTCAGGCCCGTCAGCCTATCCATCAGGTAAGGTTTTCATTTGGCTTGTCCTCCAACAGAGGGTTTTCAAGTGCCAGTTTTTGTACTTCTGATAAATCTTTGGTAGATCTTGGCGAGGTGGGACTAGGTCAATTATTATGTGTTATTTGGCTTTTCGCATAGCGTGTTATGTCATCAGAGGCGAGACTCAGTGGTTCAGCACGCCCTTGGGGTGGGGAGCTTAGTAGGTACTTATGTTTATGGGGGGCCTTTTTTTTTTAACTGAAGCAACACCTGGTTGTGCACCTTCGTTGCACCCCAGGTGTGACTTAGTTGATAGTAGTGGGCCATCACCCGTTACTTCTGTCTGATAAGATAAGCAAAGCTCATTGTACAAGTCGAACTGCTCCATTTTGTTAACTCTTTGGTGCTTGACACACAAGTCCGAGCAAGTCTTCCTGTGGCATCGACAAGTCCAGGAAGACCACTGACCCACAATGAGAGAGGCCACCATGAGACCACCATGGAAGGAGATGATGAGGACAGAAAAGTAACACGTTGCTGACCATGTGCTTTGGCAACAGCTGTCAGCCAGAAAGGTGGCGAGGGTAGGAACTCCTTTCCTGAAATTGATTATTCCTGTCTTCAGGAGAACACGTCTTTATAGTTTGTTTTTTTTCTTTGTGCCTAATTTGATAAATATACAGATGCCATCAATAAATCAACTGGCTTTATTGTCTGCTTAATTCAACACAGTATTCTGGATTCCAAATTTTGGCTGACCACTGTGATTAAGACAAGTAAGGTAGATGGAAATGAGTCATCCTCACACTAGCCAACTCAAAACCAATTTTTTTGATGGAGAAGAATTCTTTTAAGCTTGAACAAAGAGAAGTGCTCTATACAATTAAGAAACCTAGATGCAAAAATAGGACAGCTAAAGGAAAGTAGATCATACAGTCTGTTTTGGTTAGACTGTTACTTGACAAAGCTGGGCTAATAATTTTTCAGCAAAAATCAATCATCTGATGAATTTAATCTTTTTTTCTTTTTAATGTGTTTCCAAGAGAGCTCATTATTTTGAATGCATTCATTAATCAACCATACTTCCTGGATAACTTTTGAAAGACATTTCTTACTCTCTTGGCCTAGAGCAGGTCACAGTGAATAATAGATATTTACAATGTTTTGGTTGCATGCTTTGCTGGGTAGCATGTTTCTGCCATCTGCCTAAGGAAGTGCAGCTTAAAGAATTGAGTTTCTAGTAACTGTATCTATTACCCAGCTATATCTGTGATGTAGCATAAAGGAAGGTACACTCACCTGTACAGGAAGATTTTATGTGCAACATAAATGGTAAAAAAGATGTGCTCCCTTTGGCTTTTAGAGCACGGGGGGGCTTCTGGTTTCTAGTAGCAGTTAAATCTTCGGAAGATCTTTCCTTTAGTCCCTGTGCTGTGGCCAGCCTCAGTAAAGAGCCTATTATTAAGAGAGATGTGTGAAATAACTCTTGCCTGCATGATGACCTGTCTGCATATCTCCAACATATGATTGTGCTCCCAAATTAAAAACCTATAAGGATGCCCTTGTAAAGACCCACAGGCATCCAGCTCCAGGTGGTGCTGAGCACAGCCATTTTACACAGATGTAGCATGGAACTAGCGGGTTTTTTTTTTTTCCCAACATCTAGTCCAGTCAGAAATACCCACAAATTACTGTATAATTACTGAGTGCTTCTGAAGGTGAGATTTGCCCTGCCTAGTTTAAAGGAAAAAAAAAAAAGATAAGCACAAAATGTCATCCAGGGTTAACTTTGTATTTAAAAGTGCATCTGCACTACTTTGCAGAGTGATTCTTGGGGCACTGGTGAGAAGACAGTCTCCTGGCTGTGCTACTAACCTTCAGGTGCACCCTCAGGTTGGACTGTCTTGTAGCTCCTGGGAGGAACCATGGGTACACATGGTGTTTCAGGCCCTGTTTACAGTGCCGCCTGTGAGCAACAATGCAAAACCTAGCACTCGTTTCTGTCCGTCTTTCTTGGTTATGCTTTGTAATAATTACATCCTCCTGTGAACATTTGTGTGGGCCCTCTCGGAAATTTTACTGATAATAGTTGAATTTCACCTCTTGCCCTTCCACAACATCTCATTTAGGAAACTTGCCTCATGTAGGAGCAGCTATGTGTCTTGCTGACCCACATGCTTGCACCCAGAGCACAGGTTACAGCAAAAATGAAGCCATAACACCAGCAAAGAGCTAAAGACAGTTTTGCTTTTGGGTGACTAAGAAATTTGAGTTTGCTATCTCAAATAGCTAAAATGTAGGGTGCCAAAATTATTTCATCTTGGAGCAGTGCAGAGTTGGATGAAGACAGCTCCTCCACAGAGGAAGAGGAAAAGCTCCCCTTCCCAACCATTTATTAGTTTCATGCTTGACATGGGATGGCTGATAGCTTTAAACAGCAAATCCACTCACTGCATTTGCTTATGGGAGCTGACTGCGGCGGCTGGTCCAGCTGCAGGGCGTGGACCAGGGCGCTGTGTGCGTTTCCCATGGCTCTGCAGCATCCTTCCAAGCACCACAGCTTGGGCACCGGGGCTACCACAATGACAGCCAGGCATGGGCTAAGTCCGCTGCAGCCTGCCTGAGAGTCTCCCCACAGAAAAATTGAAAAACTGTAAAACTGGTAAAGGGTTCGATGACAAAAGGCTGGCAAGCCTTGCTGATATCCTGGGAGCCATAGTGGTCCCTCAGGGTTGGTCTCCCCACCATTTTTCTCTCAGTGGTGTTAATTCAGACCTTTGTCTTGCAAAAAGTGTTATGTGCAGGCCCCATATGCTCCACTTGAGCAGGAGTTCCGTCTCTGGTCACAGCAGGTCTCTGCAGGAGCAAGGGTGGCAGCGGGGACGTCTGCAATGTCACTCCTTGCAGGTGCCCAAGGGGGGTGGAAAAGCCCCCGGGGTGCTGTGCGGGTGTCCCTCTGCAGTGGCCTCAGCGGTGAGGCGAGGTGGCAGGCAGCAGAGATCAGGCTTTCAGCATTACAGGGAGAGCCCGAAACATCAGGATTTCTTCATCACTAACAAGTGTGCTCAGACTGGATCTGGTTTATTTCTTCCTCAGTGAAGAAAAGAGAAGATGTTGCTTGAGTCTATAAATTGGGAAGCAACCAGCAGAGCTGAGCGGCTTGCAAGCTAAAGCAACAAGCAGCTATTCAGTTTGGTCTGGGTGAATGATTACCTGATTGTGCAGTTACTGGAAAATGTGGTTTGAGTGGCAGCGCAAGCGGTTTGTTGTAAAGCCTCGGGAGACGCTGTGTTCCCACTAACCGTAGGCTCTCTTGCATCCCGCTGACAGGCTGGGAGCCTCCGGCGGGGCATACGGGAATGCCGGCTGCAAGGCAAATGGTGGCCAACGACGCGGACCCTGAGGGTGCTTGCTGACCCGCCAGCTGCCTGGCGGCGGGAAAGCCAGCCAGTGTTCCTGTCAGAAGCGCAGGCTCTTTGTGGAAGCCAAGGCTGCGGCATCACCAAGCGAACAAAAAGTGGCAACCTCAAATGAAAACCATTTGGTGGACGGAGTGAAATCAGTAGAAGATTTCTATTGCTGAGAGACAGGCTGCTCTGCCTTTCCTCTTGCGAGGGTGTTGAGGCCCCACAATGACGACCACAGAAACAGCAACCAGTAGCTCATTGTTTGTGAGGAAGGCCCCATGTTAAATGTTTGCTGTCCCGAGCAATTGCTTGTTGCAATTAATCTGCGACTGATTGTTCAAAAAAGCTGTTGCCTGTTTCTAAAACGGACTCTTTCTCCCGTACCTGAGCTTGTGGTGTGGGACTTTAGCTGGCTGAGCACAGGAAGGCGAGGCTGCTAGTAGGTTGGCTTGACTTCGTCGTGCATACCAGCTCCAGCCTGGGTTTGGGTTAGCGTTGAACAGGCTGTGGCTTAGCTGGGGCTCCCCATGGCTGCTTCCCTGCTCCAGCTTTGCACAGGGGCTCCTTCCGATGAGCGGGGCTGGAGGGGTGTGTACAGCAGTTTGTCTGGTCTGGCTCCTGAATGGCGTTTTCCTACTTGGATGACCGCAGCAGAAGAAAGAAGGTGCAGATCATGGGAAAGTGTTGAAAATTTCCCTTGATGAGCCAATTACTCAGACTTTCCCCCTCTGATTGTGTCAGGTGCCTCTTTCAAAAACCTTAAGTCACACTGTTAGGAGTTTAATTTTAGGCTCATGCCTCCCACATATGGCTTTTATACTGTGGGAAGCCTTCAGACATATCACACTTAATCTGTTTATCCTTACTCATTTTCTTGCCATGCTTGATATTTGTTTTTAATCAAGAACAACTTTTCTGTCTCATGCATTCATCCAGCTAAATGATAATGTGCAGTTCTGCTCCAAGAAATCACTATGTACTTGCTGCGTCAGTTCAAAGCCAGGCTTGCTGAGTTAGGTGGCAATACAGCTTTTCCTTCTGCCACCCCTGAGCAGCCGGTGCAATTCTGAGGCCGTAAAATAAATTATATTCTATTCTATTTAATATCTCATCAGCAGAAATGGCAAATAAATTTCCTCTCTGTGCGCAGCTGCGTGGCACTTTGAGGATGCTTGTAGGACTTTGCCTAGGAGGGGAGTTAGTAAGGACAGAAAGATTCCTGTCTGAGTGACATTGTCCATGTGTTCATTAGAAAAAACCCAGCGAGTGAAAGCTTGACCCTCCAGAAGACAGCAAGAGCTGTGTTACAGACTTTTATAAAACCAGGATAAAACTCACACAGTTGTAACACAAATTTTGCACCTAAAATATCTGAGACATTTCCCATTGAATGTACTGCAGCTGAAATCAGATCTTGGGTCTGAGATACAGCAAACTCAGAGCCACAACCATACATCACTGGGGATCCTATGGTGATGTTGCCAAGGCAGAAGTACGTGGAAGACAAATGTAGACATTTTAGCTCTGTAAGCCTTGGAGTCAAACTGGAGGAAGAACTGGATTTAAAGAAAATACACTCTTGCTTCCCTTACAGTCATTGAAATCATGACGGAGAGAAAGGAAAATGCTTGTCCACAACATGTATCCGTACCAACATGAGTTTGCAGGGTGTTAGAGGAAATAAATTCTATGAAAGCAGCTTCGTAAAAAGATAAGGAAAAAAGGTATATGTGGGTTTTTTTGTTCAGCCATCACTTTTTAATCTGCTTCTTTATTTCTGTTGGCTATTTCAGGGAATGTGAGCTGTTTGGGAATACCTGACACACACATCAAGTATTTTCCATGTCAGAATCACCATTAAGGTGATACCGTTATGTTTTTCAGCACTCCTTTTTATCTGTTAGTGAAAGAGATGAGTGAATGAATCTACGTTCCCAGCAGAGCTACCCGGGTGGGATGGACATCCCGTACAGAGAGCCCCCTTGCAGATGCTGCCACACACCAGTACTTTAAAACTTCTTATCTTTCACCTTCCATTTTTGCGTACAGAATACCCTGCTAAAAGTACGTGCTCTGGAGGGGTCAAGGCTTAGGTGAGACATAACCATATCTAATTTCTCTTTTACCTTTCCCCTCTTGCAGAAACCATCCTCCAAACCTCTTCTTATAACATCTGCCTTGCTCTGGTTTATAAGGGGTGTTCTTCTGCTTGGCCAAGTTTTACAGCACCCGGCACCGGGGTTGGTCTCTTCCTTAGCTGCTCCTTGGACCACCAGTTCTGGTGTGGGTGACAGAGAGGGGCTGCACCGCAGAGCTGTGGTGTGACACGGCCAGAGGACGGGGGGAGGACGGGCCACACAGGGACTGATTTTTCACTCAGCCATAGACACAAAAACAAGCTTTAGCCAATCTGTGCATAACTCCTGGGGGAGCAAAGGGCTGGCCTGGTGCTTATTACCTTCCTGGGGCCCAAAGCTTTGGTGCTGCCTCTGTTCTCATGTGGCTGCTGGGGCTGACGAATGACAAAATTACCTGCGCTTTGCTTTCCTGAAAGATGCTACAGTCATGGCACAGCTGGGAGGGTGGTGACGTTACAAAAACCAGAGAGTGACCGGGGGGAAGGTGGAAGGGAAGAGATGCTCAGTCAGATGGCTTGCTCTTCTCTGGGCTGGAATTTTTCCACTGCTGCAGAGGTATCCCAGTATAAATTCAATGTGTCTCCTGTTATGGTGGCAGACAGTTTTGGTTTTGGCTTCTGTCAGCATCTGCATAACTCAGTGACTACTTCTTTATAGGAGTAGCCATTAAGGACTCAAACCGTCTGATGCTCCACAGGCAGGTGTAAGCAATGACAAATCAAAGATCCATAATATCAGTATAACTTCTAGAACAGGGAAAAGAATTGAAATTTTTTTTAAATTTCAGACAGAAACCAGAAACGCATCTTTAAACTTTGAGCCTCTTGTACATCTTTAGCTAAAGCGACTATATTGCTAGGTTAAAATAAAATGTTCTTCCTAAGTCCTCTTTAAGTTAGCCTTACCCACATTTCAGTCAGGTACTGAAGAAGCAAAACAAAGCAGAACAGCCTTTCAGTTTCATAAATCAAAAAGCTTTTCCCATCCTACTAAAGCTTTGTGCCAGAATTTATTTTACTGATAAATGTACACATATGCTCTGCCTGAAACATCCACAATTGCTAGAAAACACAGAGAGGCTTTGAAGGATTAAAACAGAGCATGGGACCTGCAAACAGAGCTTGGCTAATAAGGGGTTTTTTTTCAGTTCGTTGGCAGTACTGAAAGAACTAAAACACAATTTGTTTCAAGTTGCCCCAAAATGAGAATATTCAAAGTGTTTTGGATGAACAGAAGAGTGAAAAAGATCATTTGTGGCTGGGTAAAATGGCTTATTGTGCCTGAAACCAAACATTACAAGTATTTAAGTGAAGTTGGAACCCTGGTTTTAGTCAAAAAAGCATAGCATTTCACCTTAAATATATGAACATTCAATTGTTTTTTCACTTTGTCAGAGTCTTTTAGGGTCTTATTTGTCTGACCAGCCCAACTATGCCATGATGGACATAAATTAGAACTTATTTTTGTTGATCTGTGTCAGCATTTTCCAGGAAAAATCTATAGCCATAGACACCATACATTTGTCCAGCCAGAAACTACGGTGTTACCTGCTTCTAATTTGTGTAGTAAGTGTGATTCACTAATGACATGCGACTGTCAGGAAATTATCACAAACTCTCTGTCTTCCAGCAGACCGCTTGTTTTTCATCCTTTTCTGGTAATATTGTACTGAAAAAAAAGAAAGACGACACCGGTCTCTGCCACCTCTTTGGTGAAAGGTTTTTCTCTGAAGTGTCAGCTCCATCTTCCATGCAGCTACATGGATCGTGGAATCTGCTAGGGCTGCCTGGCATTAACAAGTTTGTAGACCCCAGGTGAACAAGTTCTTGAAAGTTGTAATCAATTTGCATTTTTAATGGTGGGAAATCTTCCATCTCTCAATGGGCTCTTACCTAAAATACATTATGCAACAGACTTTCACCATCCAAGATTGAGGTTATTCAGAAAGCTATTGAAAATGCATAATGCATGTTATTTGACATAATAACGTTTTATGTGCATCACATGTTCTAAGTTATTTGCTCAAAAAGACCTGTGGTAAAATGTGTTGACCTTAGCAGCATTTCCATTTTTTTTTAATTTGCAGTGTATATGGTTGTCGAAGAGCCAGCGCTTTCCTAGCTGTGCCAGCCTTGCATTTGAAAGCCAATACAGGAACAGAAGACTCACATAATGGGGAATGAATAGATCTGTCAACTTCATATTTCTTTCTGGCATATTAATGCACATCACGGGGTGAGATCCTCAGCTGCTGAATACTGGGCCCCAGTGTGTTTCCTCTGTATAGCGTGCTGTGAAGTCCAATGGTTGTAACGCAGCAACAAAGCAAGCTCATGAAGCCTGGAGCAACTGTAGTGTTTCGTAACCCAGAACATGAACACAGTGGTGTTGCCAGGACTGTCAAAGCAGCTGTACAGACTCCTGACCCCCGGCAAGTTCCACGTTGCACCTCAATCAATGGAGATAAGGACTTTGTGAGAGTCAGCATTTGTGTTGATTAGAATAACTGAGATGCTTGTCTTGTGTTCTTTTGATCTCTGCCATCCATGGATACATGTGCTCAAGATGGAGAGTATTACTTTGTCTAGGAAGCCTACAGTGCTTTTTGTTTCTTGATATTGTCCCACAGGACTAGTTTCCTGGACACAGCGAAGGAGGATTTTCAGAGAGTTACTCAAAATCTTTTCTTGGCTGGAGATTGTGTACAGCCCCAGGAAACAAACACAGAGGAGGGCATGGAAAAGGAACAGACATTAAAAGCGCTATCACATGCTTCTCTTCCATTCTCAGAAATTCTGGTAGTATACCATGCTTGTTCTCTACGAGGAAAAAGTGATGGAAGTGAGGGCAGTGGGGAGCATCTTTCAGTTCACTGAGGAAATGACTTCTTTCTGCTCTTCTCCACGTAGGAATGGGAACCCTCTAAGGGAACCCAAAGGGAGCACAGTCCCAGAAGGAAGAGCTATGGGTAAAATACGATGCTTTGCGCAACTTCAGAAATGCAGCAGATTTGCATTAAATCATGGCCATTGATGGAAAAGATGTTTTTACCCTGGGTAAGATCATGGTTCTGCAGAAATACTGCTTGGTTGTGGGGGGGTCATGGAAAGTCCTGAGTGTTCTGATATGAGCTGTGCTGCAGAGGTGGGGAAGATTCACACCTGCCTCAGGTTGGACCAGTGTCAGAGGGCAGTGTAACTCTCTGACATGATCTAATTCTGGACTAAAGAGGACAGCTACTTGGAAAATGGTCCTGGAAACTGCAGGTTGGTGAAAAATCATGAAACCAATTAAAAAAAAAAAGAAATAATTTCTTTTCAGTTCCAGAGAAGCCTAAGACCCTGCAGGAGCTCAGTTTCTCTTATTTATTTGTATTGTGTTGCTGCCTGCAGGCCCTACTGAAATGCTAGCAACCCCATGTGGCTGGCACATTAGTGGTAGAACCAGCTGCAGTGGCCTTCTGGCTAGGAGTCAAGAAGAAAGTTCAGAAAACAGATGCAGAGGGTACCACTGACAGAGAGGCAATTGCTACTAGGGTAAGCTTTTGCTGTTTCATAGTAACAGACCACAGTAGAAAATTGCTCAAGGTACAATTTTGGCATGTCGTGTTCCAGTTTTCACTCTGGCTGAGGAAGACTATGCCTGATGATGTGACATGTGAAGATTGTTTTTTTTTTCCCCCATGGGTACTGTTGTTCAAAGTGAGGACCTGAGCCTGTCACCAGGATTTTGATGGTCCACACAGCCCTGCTGGGCTTCCTGTGGTGGTGCAATGGCTATGTTGGAGATCTCCATGGGCTAGGGCTTCTCACTGCTCAAGGTGGCTGCAGTCGTGAATTCTTTATCAAAAAGCTTCTTCCATGAGAAGAATAAGCAAAAGTAATGTACAGGTGAGGAAAGACTGAAGGACAGTATTAAAGCATCCAAAGTGCAGTGTGTGAGTAAGGAAACCACTGGAAATGTTGGTCTGTACAGCGTGGCCCCCACCCAAACTGTGATACCGTGCACTTTTTATCATGAGCAGCAAAGTAAACAAACCTCATGTTCACTTTGCAAGTTTTCAAAAAAGATCCAGGCAGAGAGGCATGTCATGTGAAGCACAGGGAAAGCAAGCAGGATTTTGGTTTTCCAAGGCCAAGCAAGCATGATTTTGGCAACTGTGAGAGACACATGTCTCCCCCTCACCCTCCCACCCCTAAACAAGTGGTACTTGGCAGAGACAACCCCAACCAGGGATGCTGGGGGGAAGGTACCCTGTTCTCACCCTCTAGCCTGGCGTCTGTTCAAGAGTCTTGAACATCAGCAATTAACCCCCTGCTCAGTCTTTCTTAGCTGACCGATTCGCTCTTTTTATGGAGCTAACCCATTTGCAGATGTCCTTTGCTCCACAGCCAGAAATGATTTGCTGTTGTAGTGTATTTTTGCAAGAGAGTATGCTTGTTCCACATCAGCCCAGCCCCCCTGAGGTGCCGTGTGGTAGACAGACTGACAGCTGGGTCCTGTCCATCCCACCCTGAGTGCCCAAAGCCCATCACAGCACCCTCACAGGCTCAGCATTGCCTAAGGAAGTACGGGACTTGGTCCGTTTGCTCCTTTCACCAGCGTTGTCAGCTCAGAACAGGGGTTTCATGGAAGCTGTTAGCTCTGGTGGGTTTGAGTCTTGGTCAAGAAGAGGGTGGGACTGTGAAACCATACACAGGGAGGGTGGGATGGGTGGCCCAGGAGGTCAGCGGGACTATTTCCTGCTCTGAAGGAATCCCACATGTATCTGCATTGCCCCTGGCAGCCTGCTCATTCTCAAGCATTTTGGACCAGCTTCCCACTTCTGTGCCTGAAGTCTCCCCAGCATAGCCACCCCATGCCAGCAAGTCTGTGAATTTCAGCATTTAATATTGTTCTGAGTATTATTTACAGTGGAATCCTTTTTCTAGCCTAAATGAATTATTCCTTCATCTTTTCCCCATAAATCATGTGTTTCAGCCCCTTGCAGCTCCTCCCGCTCCTCTTTCCTATATGCTCCCATACGGCTGCATCTTCTGCAGAGCCTGGTGCCAAAGTCTGGGCTCAGGGCTACTGCTCAGGGCTCCTCAGTGCAGAGCAGAGCAGTATAATTGTTTACAGTGCTTGCTGGGATGTCCCAGAATGACATTTGCCTTTTTTCCAACAGTATCACATTGTTGATTCATGCTTGCTCCCTGCTTTGCTCTGAACCCCAGACTGGTTTGTGCAGCAGCCCAGTCCACCTCGCCAGCTTGTCCTTCTGGGCACCCGAGTTTTCCTTCCTGAATGCCGCCCTCCGCATCTGTCCCAACGAGTTTCACCCTGCTGATTTCAGATCAGTCTTATTTTATTTCATCAGGACTGCTTTGAATTCCAGTTTTGTCTGTGAAAGTGCTGCTCAGGTCTCTCCAGCCTCATGCTACTGAAAATCTTATTGAAGCCAAGATAGGCCATATTTACAGCATAACCCTACGGACCAGCCCCATGACCCTGCCAGAGAAGGACATTTGGTTGGTTTGACATAATTTGCTCTTCACAAATGCACATTAGCTGTTTCCCTTCCCCTTGTTATCCTCTGAGAGTCGCAAACAGGTTGGCTCAATATTTTTCAGGGTGTCAAACTTTGGCTGACTGCCCTATCATTCCACAGGTGGTCTTTCTCCTCTTTCTAAAGAGAGGTACAATGCTTTGCCCTCAGTTAGTGAATCCCACATCTCAAAATTCATTCACACCTGGCTTATTGGGAGCATTCTCCATGGGACTGCCAGGAGCGCTGGCAGTATGCAGTGAATATAGCCACCCCAAGCCAGCAAGTCTGTGAATTTCAGCATTTAATATTGTTCTGAGTATTATTTACAGTGGAATCCTTTTTCTAGCCTAAATGAATTATTCCTTCATCTTTTCTCCATAAATCATGTGTTTCCCTCAGCTGAGTGCTGAGGGAGCTGGTGGATGTCATTGCTGAGCCACTCTCCATCATCTTTGAGAGGTCCTGGAGGACAGGAGAGGTGCCCAAGGACGGGAGAAAGGCCAATGTCACTCCAATCTTCAAAAAGGGCAAGAAGGAGGACCCAGGGAACTACAGGCCGGTCAGCCTCACCTCCATCCCGGGAAAGGTGATGGAGCAGCTTATCCTGGAGGCCATCATCAAGCAAGTGGAGGAAAAGAAGGTTATCAGGAGTAGTCAGCATGGATTCACCAAGGGGAAATCATGCCTGACCAATCTGATAGCTTTCTACGATGACATGACTGGCTGGGTAGACGAAGGGAGAGCCATGGATGTTGTCTACCTTGACTTCAGCAAGGCTTTCGACACAGTGTCCCATAATATCCTCCTAGGGAAGCTGAGGAAGTGTGGGCTGGATGAGTGGTCGGTGAAGTGGATAGAGAACTGGCTGAATGGCAGAACTCAGAGGGTTGTCATCAGCGGCGCTGAGTCTAGTTGGAGGCTGGTAACTAGTGGTGTCCCCCAGGGGTCAGTACTGGGCCCAGTCTTGTTTAACTTCTTCATCAACGACCTGGATGAAGAGTTAGAATGTACCCTCAGCAAGATTGCTGATGACACCAAACTGGGAGGTGCGGTAGATACACCAGAAGGCTGTGCTGCCATTCAGCGTGACCTGGATAGGCTGGAAAGCTGGGCAGAGAGGAACCTGATGAGGTTCAACAAAGGCAAATGCAGGGTCCTGCATCTGGGGAGGAACAACCCCACGCATCAGTACAGGCTTGGGGTGGACCTGCTGGAGAGCAGCTCTCCAGAGAGGGACCTGGGAGTGCTGGTGGACGACAGGTTGACTATGAGCCAGCAGTGTGCCCTGGCTGCCAAGAAAGCCAATGGGATCCTGGGGTGCATCGAGAAGAGTGTGGCCAGCAGGTCGAGGGAGGTTCTTCTTCCCCTCTACACTGCCCTGGTGAGGCCTCATCTGGAGTACTGTGTCCAGTTCTGGGCTCCCCAGTTCAAGAAAGATGAAGAGCTACTGGAGAGAGTCCAGCGGAGGGCTATAGGGATGGTGAGGGGACTGGAACATCTCTCCTATGAGGAGAGGCTGAGGGAGCTGGGCTTGTTCAGCCTGAAGAAGAGAAGGCTGAGAGGGGACCTAATATATACTTACAAATATCTGAAGGGTGGGTGTCAGGAGGATGGGGCCAAGCTCTTTTCAGTGGTGCCCAGCAACAGGACAAGGGGCAATGGGCACAAACTGAAGCACAGGAAGTTCCGTCTGAACGTGAGGAAGAA
Source organism: Opisthocomus hoazin (assembly GCF_030867145.1). Taxonomy (NCBI): domain Eukaryota; kingdom Metazoa; phylum Chordata; class Aves; order Opisthocomiformes; family Opisthocomidae; genus Opisthocomus; species Opisthocomus hoazin. Next base: position 101,810,951 of record NC_134414.1, on the reverse strand, counting down.
CTCCTTCCCTCTGAGGGTGACGGAGCACTGGAACAGGCTGCCCAGGGAGGTTGTGGAGTCTCCTTCTCTGGAGATATTCAAGACCTGCCTGGACAAGGTCCTCTACATCCTACTGTACGTGACCCTGCTTCGGCAGGAGGGTTGGACTAGATGACCCACAGAGGTCCTTTCCAACCCCTACCATTCTGTGATTCTGTGAATATATGGCTAGTCCTGTAGGTAGACCTACACACACTTAGTGGTCAGCTTTCAATGAGCCATGTGTTCCCAAAAAGCAGTTTGCTGCTTTCCAACACTCAGCAAAAATGGTGCCACAGGAAGAAACGTTGCTCCAAATAAGTCAAAATCTTCTGTGTAATTCTGGGAGCTGATTTTGTCCCACGAGAGGTGGGTCTCCATACATGGGTCTGGCAGCAATGCTTGAGCTGACCAACAGAACTGCTGTCCTTTGCTGTATTTTTGGAAGGTGTCACAGGGAGTTAGCGCCTCCTAAATAACAATAATAAAACATTATAGTGCAACATCCACATGCTCACCTCTTCTAAAACGTTTTCTGGTAGAGTTCTCCCCCATGTTCTTGAGATTCACTGCTGAGTTTTCTGAATTTGAGAATGATGTAATTTCCTTGATCTTAGCCTGGTCCCCCAGCCTCCTAATCCTGTGCTACTTGCACCTACCCACGTGACTTAAATCCCTGTGCGATACCTTTTTCAGATGCCTTCTTTAAAGATAAACATATGTTATAATAACAGTAAAATAACACATTACTCTTGCAGGCCTTCCCACTTGTTAACACTCATCTGGATCTATGCAACCTCATTTTTATGTCTATAATTTTATTTCCATAAATTTTAAATCCATACCTAGGCTGTGGGATTTAATCACAAGTAACTAATGCCTTTATGAATCTTACTGTTGGTGCACTTAACTGTAGTGCAGAGCACGAAGCGCAAGAGCAAATTTGGTTCCTGGGGACCATATGTTAAAAGAATAAAGCTCTGACTTAATGCCATAACCTTGCAGAGTAGCACAGTCAACAAACCATTATTAGATCACGGGGTAAATATCGACAAGTTCCAGAGTATTGTTTAAGCCTGTTGCTATAGTAATTTGAAATTTTGTTCTATCAGCTACTTAAAAAAGGGGATGATACAACGTGCTGGTATTTAATTCTTCCCAAACTTGCTGCATTGGCACCACTCAGACCAGAATCATCTGCTTTTAAAAGTGGAGCATGGGCACCTCTAGGCCAAGTTACTCTGCATCGGCTTTCACCCTGGAAATTATTTTTTCATATTAATGGAGAAGAGCAGTCTTTTCCCTGCTCACTCAGCCAATACTTTAAGGTTCACAGCTCCAAACCAGATGACACTGCCTCTTTTTGAAGCCAAGTAAGTTTATAATTTCATGCGAAGGGTAAGTGTTTTAATGGGTAGTTGCAGTAGGGCATGGGGTCACGTAGCAGGCTTTCCTGAGCAGCGAACGCTGAGGCCCTTAAGCACGGCGGAGGAAGGCATGTATCATCCATAATGCATGGATGACCCCTGAGCAGACTTTCTGCAGTGTGACAAGAGGGTGTGAGTGCATCGGGGAACTGCAGAGATGAAGGTCAGGGACCTGGGCAAGCCTGAGGGGACTAGATTAATTGTAGGAGGCAACAAGGGATCAAACGTTGACTCTTACCCAGGTTACTTCTTCATAGCTGTAGCAACTGTGTGAGGCTCGTGTCCCTTACCATGACCTGACAAACTGACCATTAATAATTTTTCCTTGTTTCTTACGCATTCCTTTCCATACCCTTAGAAAACTACAGTGCAATCTTCTGAGACTGCATCAGTCCCCTCCTGCATGCACAAGTTGCTACAAAGTGTGTATGATTTGAGAAAAAGTTTATTTTGCATTTTCTCTGAAGTAGGCAATATTCTTTTGCCCCTTTGTTTTTTACTGTTACCTTTATAACCAGTTAGAGGTGTCCTGCTAGGTAGTTTCTTCAGATTTTACAGTTACTCTTTCTTAATATAAAGCTGTAGTTTAACTCCTAGCATTTTGTAATACTCAGTCTCTGGAAGGGAAAGGAAATGCTTTTCAGCCTGTGGTACACACATTGTGCTGGTCTGTAAGGCAGCAAACGGGTGGTCTGTGGATGGCTAAAAGAAGTAAGAAAATCAAAGCATGCCCATACACGTCTGAGAAACAAACAAACTGGGGGGGAAAAACAGACTTAAAAATTAACATCTGAAGTTTAGCATCAATTGCGTTTGGCTGCAGAGGAAAAGCAAATTGGCTGCACTACACAAGCTGGCTCTGGAATTTTTTTCAAAATGATGCATAGCTTTTGGAATAAGGAATGTTAAAAAGCACTGTTGGGCAGTATTGCCCACACTGTGGCATGAGAGTTATGGAGACTGCAACACCACCCTGTGAAATCTGGTAAGTGCCTTTGTCTAAATGCCTGGGGATAGCACAATTGCTGTTGTGTCTTTGATTTGGCCCCATACTGCAAATTACTAAATAGATGGCTGTCTGCTCTGAAGTTGCTGCATACAGGCCTTTGATGGCAAAGAGTCATAAAAGTGAGCTTCATCAGCTCGTGCAAGCCAGCATTTGTCACTCTGGTGAGTTTCAGCACCTGCCTGGGAACACTTGTTTTCCCTGCAACTCTCTGCAAGGGCAACCCTGGAAGGGTTAAATCCTTCTGTCGCCAGTGACCGACTCACAGTCCTGGGTCCAGTCTTTCTCCGAGGAGCAGCCTTTCCTGCTTCTCTGTGCTCGGAAAGCAGGCGGCTGGCGCCCTGCCAACGGCTTGTTTGTCAGAAACTGGGATTCTTTCTTTTCTGAGTGCGTGGCCAAAGAGCGGTGAGCATGCCTTGCCTGGCCTGGCAGTGTCCTGCAGTGTCCTGGGGCTGAAAATGTTTCTCACGGCTCTGGCGGCTTGCTGCTGGTGTGGTGACAGCTCTCAAGATTCACTGGATGACATCTTTTATTTTTTTCTTTTCCTTTTTTCCACCTCGCAGCTCTGGCAGATACAAATCTTCTACTCATTAAGCAAGCTTTTTCACAAGGAAGAGTTTTGTCCCCTCCTCTACACTGGACTTGACATGCATCACCCAGAAATGAAGACATCCTGGTGGAGGGAGCAGAAGAAACGGGGAGCAAACGCTCTGCCCTCACCCTGAGGACTGCTCACCCTCCACAACTGCCACAAGCACCCCCAAGGGCTGCCCCTCTCACTGAACTTCATGCAAGGCAGGTGAAGAGAAATTCAAACGATCTTAATTGCACCTGCAACTCATTTGGAAAGCGCCATGCTGCAGGTGCAACTGAAAGGTTCGGAACCAGTTTTTCTGATAATCTAACCTGAAGCACTGTTGCTCAGGCTACTGGCAAAATCGCTAGCTGAGTGTTGGGGCCAACAAATGCTTCAGCACACTTGATAGGTCTCATATTTGCAGGGCTCCTCACATAGCTCTCATCTGGATCCTGACACACAGAGTTTATAAATATTCAAAAGGTGACAATCTAGTTATTTTTTCTTAAGTTGTTTGGGTGGTAGTGAACTGTAGCTGCTACTCCAGCCTGGAAACTGAGGTAGCTTGTGTGTCCTCACGTCCTTTTTCCATGGGAAACAATGGCAGACAATTTCATTCAGCTTTGCCTAGAACGTCCTGCCCCAGGCACCGTCAAACACATCCTGTACAAAAAGCATCTGGGGAGCTTTCTCATAGCTACACGCTGTGATGTGCAAATTTGTCTACTTACCTGCATGATGCAGCTGTCTTGAGGCTTTCAACGGCTGCAGAGGAGCTGCCTCTGAACCCTTCTCAGAAACGCCCAAAGTACGCAACCTATCCATAGCCATTTTTAAGAGCTGCCTGTGATTCTTACAACAATGTGTGTTTTCTAGGCCAAACTATCTGTTGGCATAAGCCAAGATAGTGTAAAGGACCCAGCTAACCAAAACCAGTTGTGTGGGTGGAAGGACTTCTATTGCTGAGGACAGTTATGAGCTTGCTCTCGCCCAGCAAAAGTTGGACAGAGTTTAGTTCTCCTTTGTGCTACTGGATGCTGCTCTCCTCTTCAAGCTCAAAGCTTGTCTTAGCTGTAAGGAGAAATCTGTTGGGAGTAGCACCACCTGCTCAGTATTTTCTGCTGACAAGACTGAAGAGGAAGACCCCTCATTTTGGAGCCACAAGCTCTGCCAATGCTTCCCTTGCAGCATGCCAAAATGGGCTGGCAAGGAAGCCACACTGCAGGTGCCCATCTCTTGAGCACAAGCGCTGGTCTCTTCCCTGAGGGTCAACAGGAGTTTCCGCAGATGCGGAAGCCCAGGAAATGTCATAGCTGCGAGTTTTGGGTGGGGGAAAAGGAAAAACATGGTCCAATAAAAATCAGCACTGTTGGACTCACTAAAGATCACAGGTTGAACTCTGGGGAAGCACCTTTCTGCGGATGCCACTGGCAGCATCAGTGAGAATTAGTGGAAAATTTGCACAAGTTTGTGAAGCAGTAGCTTGGAAATGAAGCAAAAATAGCTTGAAAATGAAATATTTAATGAAGCTGTGCTATTCTGACTGAGAAGAAAATATGCTCAAAGAAAATACGAATGAAATGGCTGAGGACAATTCATCTAAGTCCCACAGAAAAAATATTTGGACACCCTAAGCTCACTAGCACACCCAAGTAAGTCTTGCAGGAGTTATTATTCTTCAGATATAACTTTTTTTTTTTTAGCATTACTTCTTTGCGAGACAAAAATTGTCTCTGAAGTGCCTCTGTAGGGAACCGTAACTATATATGGTATCTGTGAGTTTAGGGAGGGAATGTGAGCAAGCAGATGTAGCCATGCTCTAAAGAAAAGGCTCTTGAAAAGTGAAGAGTGACCCTGTAAAACGGAGATTCTCTCTGATAACTAGGAGCAGTTGGCAGGTCTAAGCATTAGACAAGGCTAGAGGCAGGTATGCATATGCAAACATGAAAACAGATACAAAACCAGATAATATTTATTTTACTTAATCATTGGTAGAGGCACATTCCTGAAAGTAACTAGAGCACTGCATCTCATGTGCATTTCAGGAAAGCTGTTTCTGCAGCCGAGACCATGCTGAAGGGGCACACAGCCTTGGCCACGCAAGGTTGCGGTGCTCCTGGCACAGGCTTGGGGCCTGCTGAGCGTTGCATGGGAAGCATTGACACGGGATGGGCACGGTAGGGACAGTAACCGCCATCGTGGGTGCCATGAGGCACAGACAGAGCAGCCTAGCCCCTGGAGCGGGGCAGAGCTTCCCTATGAACCAAAGAATGGGACCAGTGACTTTGCCCCACCTATCTGAGTCATACTTTGCTTTCCATCCCAAATTTCCTTTATCAGGATGTCTAACAATTTCCATCTTATATAAGCATATCTTGCCTTTCTCACTGGGTGCAGGCCTCTGGGCAAGAGAAGCACCTGAGCTCTGCTCCTCATGGCCCAAAGAAGCAGGTCTGTGGCACATGCGCAGCACGTTCTTCCCACAGGAGCCCTGGATGCACAGTTGTGGGGTGAAAGGCTCAAATGTGTGCAAGGTTAGTGCAATAACATGCATTTCACCAGGCTTATGGACAGACATGATACTGAATCATAGAATCCTAGACTGGATTGAGTTGGAAGGGATATTAAAGACCTTCTAGTTCCAACCCCTCTGCCATGGGCAAGGACATCTTCTACTAGACCAGGTTGCTCAAAGTCCCATCCAACCTGGCCTTGGACACTTCCAGGGAGGGGACATCCACGGCTTCTCTGGGCAACCTGTTCCAGTGCCTCACCACCCTCACAGTGAAGAATTTCTTCCTTATATCTAATCTAAATCCACCCTCTTTCAGTTTAAAGCCATCACCCCTTGTCTTATCACTACATGCCCTTGAAAAGTTCTTCTCCAGCTTCCTTTAGACCAGCTGATACTTGGAAAAAAACCCCAAACAGGCAAATTGGTGGACACACAGCTCTTTACTCAGGACTCAGAAAGCATCAGGATCATCTTCCAGACAAAACACAGGTTAGAGACAATAACTCTTTGCTCAGCTCAGTTGTACTAGTTGACCAGTCATTTGAGAGAAATAGGGCTGTTGCAGCTTGTGGGGCCAAGACAGGGTTTTAGCAAGGGGAAGGCGATAACATGTTTATTTCTTCAGAGCAAAGCAGTGGTGAAACAGGTTAGCAGGCAGCCCATGTGGAATGAGCATCATTCAGCTAGACAGAAGGAAGATCAAAGGATGCCTGAAATACATGGACTTTGTTGAGTCCATAACTTTTTTTTGCTCTGGTAGAGTTAAGCATTTTCCTTTTCAGGGTTGTCTTTCGGAGTTGTATCAGAAGCCACCCTTCAGGACGACCATCTGAGAGGTCAGAGGGAATGTCTAGTAAAAAATATTCTCTACGTGGTGACTGGATGCTATGGTCCCTTAGTAATTGTCCAGCAGAGTTAACTCCAGCACAGAAGTGTTGTCCAACCGCATAGCTTCCACAAGTCCTGTAGTGCACGGGTGTAGTGTGTCACATTTCATGGTCAGCATGTGGATTGCACTGGGGCTGCTTGGAGGGCGGTCGTGGCAAGGGCTGCAGACAGATTTATTTTTTTTTTCTGCTTGTTGCTGTTCATTTGTCAAGGGGGGGGGGGGTCAGTTTGTTTTGCTTCCGATTATGAGCTTGTTGAGGATAGCGGCTATTTAAAAGTTAGGAATTTAGATGCTGAGAGAAATTTCTTTCAAAACATATGGTCTTCTAAAGCTGGTTGTGGTTGCTTGCTGATTTTCCATGTGGATCCCATTAGGTTTTAGTATGTGAAAACCGAGGGGTAGAGTCAGTTGGTTAGTTTGGTTTTTTGCATTGAAGCAAGCTTCTGGCTCCTCATTCACTGTAAGGTAAGAGTAGTTTCCTTGATAAGCAAAACCCAGTCTTACAACAATGAAGTAACTGCCATCATTGCTCTCCTCCAGGTGACTAGTGGTCTCTGAGAGTCTGCTCTGAGACACAGTGTAGTATGTTTTGAAGGCTTGCAAACTCAGTGGAGATACCTGTGTTGATCTGCAGGCATGCTTGTGCGTGGAAGATTTAGTGTGTCACTTCTCTAATGACAGTGCCAGTGAAGCTGATAGAGGTGTAAGAAGATGTCAAAGACAGCTTGATGGCAACGCTGACTACTGACTTTGCAATGGGAATTGAAGACAAAGTACAGGTTTCCAATCCAGATGGTGAACATGTGATTTCTGAATGTTGTTTAAAGCGTAGGCTTGGTGACATAGTTATTTAAAAAGAAAAATCTTCCGTGAAGTTATTGTAAAGAACTTGGTGTATTTTTCAGGTAAACTAGGTGTCTATGGCCTGAATGTACTGGAAAAAAAATTGGTGGGGTCAGAGATTAGGTGAGTGAGTTTGGTGGTATTCTTGGGTTGGGAATCTGTGACTACATTTTATTTTGTAGGTTCTTAAGAGAGACTGCAATGCTCTCTCTGGGGATGTTGTTGCACAGGCGGTGCTTGGCTGTAGTAATACAAATGCTAATTTGGGGTGCTTCGTATTACCCAGCCCATGGAAAAAATCCTCAGCTTTCTGTGTGAGGAAGGGCAGAGGATCGTTTCTCTGTCTTGTGATAATTCTTCAGGAAAGTTGGAAGCAGTCGATCTGCCAGAGTTGGGGGAGTTTTGCGTGTTGGCTCAGGAGAGCAAAAGCACTGAATTCGGAATTGTTGTCTCTGTGCAACCTTTGTGCACCGCAGGGCTTCCCAAGCTCTGCAGCCAGCAGCCAGGCTCCGGCTGCCCACGCTGCATGTGCACCCGTGCAAAGAGCTCCCTGCCCTGCCTGCTGCCCCACCACCCGCCTCACCCCGCTTCGTTGCTCGGATCCTCCCACGAAGGAGGAACTCGCTGCGCGGCTGAGGAGATGTGCGGGCAGGGTGCTCGGGGGATATACTGGGATTTTCAGTCATGTTACTCTGACTGGGCAAGCTGCTTGCTTGGGTATTCCATACAGCCAGCCTGGAAAGAAGCCCTTGTCCTGTGCTACAGGCCAGTCGTGCTCACAAAGGTTTCTTTGTTACACCCATGTCTGTTGCATTGTTCCTCTTGAACTAAAGTCCCCTGCCAAAGCCGCAGCGTACTTGGCTCTGAAAGTGCCAGACTGGTTGTCTTAAATGGTGAATTCCTGCTCGTTCCTCCTGCCCCATAACTTTCCCCTCTCCTGCTACGACGGGCAGGAGAATGCACGCAAGATGTGGTGCTGGATCCTCCTTGCAGCCCGTGTTTTTCACCGGCTTGACATTCCCAGGTGGGTGAAAGTCCTGCTCTCTGGACAGGTTTGGATAGCTTTGCCTAGTGTCAGACCTAGCATCTAGTCTCTGAGCAGATGATGGTGAATGGGCTTTCAAACATGGGATGGGCTGCTCGGCCTGTGGGGAACTGAAGCGGTAAGCTCTTCATCACGCATGATGGTTTTTAACACCCACGTGGGGGGCTCCTTCGTGTGTGTGCGAACTACACTGCCAGGGACCTGGGAGCATTTGACAACTTTTTAGTCTAATGCACCCGTTTCTGGCCCTGGGGCAGGACATGCTCAAGACAACAGACACTGCAATCCCAGCGCAGCCAAAGGCTGTACCTTCAGTTCCTGTTGCTGGAGGCTTTACCCTAATTGCCATGCAATATTGTTAAGGTCTCTGTTTTCTCTAGCCGACTTGCCCTGTACTCCTGCATGTATTCACTACTGCACTTTTCACTACCTTAGAGGAACATCAGGAGAGTTTTCCAACTAGTATTTCTGTTCAAGCTGACTAGCATTTCATAACATGGGGCTTAACAGAGAGGTAACAGAGGTAGGGAACAGTAAAGACCCTCTCCCTTTCCTCCTCTCTGGCTGTGGTGAGAGGTCCCTCCAAGGCATCCATCTGCTCCCGGCAAACACCAGCCAAACACCTGTGAGCCAGATGTAAACAGCTGCATGGTAGGTGTCATTCGTGATCCAGCCTTAATACAAACCATGCTTAGGAATGTTTACAAATGGCTCCATAAAAAAGACAAAATGCATAGCACAGGTAAGTAGCACCTCTTTTCTTACTTCATTTTTCCTTTTATCTTATTTGCTTTCATATCTGTGGTATGGAGGACGCTTTTGTGTGGCGGGATGAATAGCAGTTGAATTTCATTAATCTGGCCTCAGTGTATTAAATTGCTTAAGCAAATGCTTAACTCGTGCTCAACTAAACACTTGTTTAACTGCTCAACTGAATAGGGATGCTTTAGTCCTGTTGCGTACCTTCACTAACACTAGTGTCTAGCTTGGCAGGCTGGCTAGTTGTCTCCTTCATATTTAACTTGGTGATTGTAAAATTACCTAATCAAAGAGTTTCTGATAGCAAATCCCTTTAAATACTGCAGTGCCTAGGCAGCACAGGCTTCGCAAGGGCATTGCCTTACACCAGAGTACCTTCTGAAGACCACTCTGGGTGAGGATAATGTGCCTTTTGCCTTTGAGACATCAGTGTTACAGCCTGCGGTTGCCTTTGTTCACCCCTCAAGGGCTGGCTTTTCACTACTTGCTTCCCATTACATTTTCCATTTCTGAATAATTTGGATTGATATCAGAACCCCCCTTTTTTTTGGTGTTTTTTCTTTTTTTTTATTTTAAATTTGCAGCTTCTTGCCTTGTCCAAAGGCTGCTGTCAACAACTGTAGGGAATGCACTGACTATTTTCCAATAGTCTCTGTGACTTTGCTGACAACTTTAACAAATATATTGAATTTCAATCTGAGTTGAGATATTTTATAGTCTCACATTTTATAATCTCACATTCCAGGCAGTTGCAGTTTGATTCTCCTGTCATTGCGAGCTATTTGTATTTTTAGCAGGCTGCTGAATAGTTCATGCTGTGTCAGATCATGCTGATTTCTCCATAGTAGTTGCATTATAAGCCCCCAAGGAAAAATATTCTGTAAAACAGGTTTGGCTCAGAACTTGATGTTAAATCAAATTTATAAAAAAGCTTGCACTTTCTTTTCTTCATGTTCTTTCTTTTTTTCTTTCCATTCCTCCGCTTCCTTCCGTTTCTTTCTTTCCTTCTCTTTCTTCCTTTCTTTGCACCTTCTCTTTCTTCCCCCCTTCCTCCCTCTACCCCTGTCTCCCTCCTCTTCCTCCCTCCCTCCATTTCTGGCATGCATCTGTTTTCATTTGCCATATAGGATGGGAATCCTCAGGAAAAAGAAAGCCTTGAGGTTGTTCTCAACCACGATCAAGAAAAGTTGCTGAAATAAACTTGCAGCCACAAGAAGCAGGATCAAGAGTTAAATGACAAATAAAGGCAATGTCAATATGCTGCTTTTGCAAGCCAATCTCAGATACACTTCAGAAACCTTTAGAAAACGGAGTACCTTTGAGTAGACTTTTAGTGTTTTACTAATCACACCTCAACAAAGCACTATGGACTTTCTACTTCCAGTCAATTGCTTGATGTTTACTTTATGAAACAAGCAGCAGCCATTAACTGGTATCTTTAATTGTATCCTTACTAAAATTTTAAGGGGCAAACAAAATACAAATCCTGAGATAACAAGCACATGTCTGTCAGGTAGGTTTGCACAGGCATGCAGATCTAGAGCAACTGCTCGATACAGAAGGGAAGCAGGGCTGGAGATTATGTCAATGTTCCCTTAAATCAAGAGATTAGTTAATAGCGATGGTCTTCTGTACGGGTGTGTATTCCCTGCCATCTCCACGATGCTGTTTCCATGGTATCGCTTTGGCGACAAGTCCAAAGAGGTTGGGAGAGTCTGGAGTCAAGTGTATGCTGGTACTATCTCGTGTGAATATGATTTAGTTAATCTTCTAATGTCAAGAGAAAATGTAGAAATGTCGGGCTTGGCTGGCAATACCAGTTGCAGGTTGGACACTTGAAAGTTAGAGATTCAGTAAATACAAGCCTCTTTTGCCTTGTTTGCTCTTACTATCTCTCTGCCCTTTTACTACTGAACACTTTGCTCTCCGACCCAGCAATAAGTTGAATCATTTTTGTTCCTTTTACAGGAAAAGCCAACAACAGTTTTCAAACTTTAACAGAGAGCAAGAAATGGTGCAAAGGAAATACACCAACTTGGAATTTTTTTTCTTGACAACAGATTTGCAGAACCGTATTTGGATAAATTAATTTATAAGGTTATTAATTTATAAGATAATTAATTTATATAGAAAATGGAAGATGTCTTTTAAACATGTTTAGTGTCTGGGCAAATTCTTAACATGAAAAAATCACTTTGACTTCCTTTGAAATCCTTGCATTAAGGGTGGGGCTCACTACCGAGGGTAGAAAAAAAATGAGAAAAAAGCAATAGATGGGTTCGTTTTCCCCACCAAAAAAGGGACTGAAATATAGCCTTCATTTGGAAAGCAAACAAGAAAAAAAGTAGACTTTGAAGGGCTGAGTAACGCTTGCTAGCAGTTACTGGCACTGTACTTGAATCTAAATGAGAACTGTACAATGCATTGATCTGTGTGTACAGCCTCTGCAGTTATGCCACAAAGGAGGAGAAAAATTTACCCAATCTCTGTATATTTGATCTAAAGGCTCTAGCTTGTTTTTGGAAAAGGACTGATATGGCAGTACAGATGAACCAAGTTAAAAAGAGTCACGCAATGATTCCCAAAAGCTTCCAACCCTGCATCCACCTTTTCCAGACCTACATATACAAATGACCTGCTGTTTCAACACGGCAAGATCCCATAGCTCCCCAAAAGCAGTCATTTTCTGGCCCCTGGCATGTGGTGCCCTGCCGGTGGCTGGACTGTGCAGGCATTCCATGGACGTGTTGGGAGGTGGCACAAGCCCTTTTCTTGCCTCCCTTCCTGGGCCGTGGGACAAGTGCCCTCCTGAGAAAGCCCATTGCTGCCTAACACAAGTCAGAGCTGCTCCAACCATCTCCTTTTGTTCTCCTGTTTCACATGTGGTTTTAGTTCCCAGATGCCAAAATTGGCCCATTGCTTTGTGGGTGGCAGCGTGTTCCTGGGGAGAGCACTGGGCCCAAAAGTTGAAGCTGGGAGGTAAGTTCTGGGGATTCAGTTCTCCCAGCTGACCCTGCCAGACCCCTGCTTCTTCGTAGGGGTGAAGCATGATGCCAGACCATGCTTCAGCCAGACTTTCCCACATGAGGGCTGAAGGCATTGTTCACACCCTGCCTTTGTGTGAGTTGAAGACAAGAATGAAATCTTTCAAATGAGATTCACAAGCCCCTGCTGTGTCTTACCTTTGAGTGTTGCAGTGTGCATGACGCCAAGTAGGCATTTGTTGTTTATCAGTCAGGGACCTTCACCCCCTAACCCCAGATATAAAGCCAAACAATTTGTGGGACACAGCAGGGATGACAATGGAATACCCCAAGTCATTGCAATTAATATGTCTTTGGTCTGTGCCTGAAAAACACTGCCCTGCAGAAGTACTGTGTTTATGAAGGAGAGGAAGTGAAGGATCCTGATGCTCTGGGTGCCATGAGGGGTTGTACCCAGACCAACACAGCACAGTGGCTGCGAAGTGGTGCTGGGCCTGCCCCATCTCTGCCACCGCACCACCAAAACCCAAGCGCGTTTCACCGGCTTCCTCTGGCACCAACCAGTTTTTTTTCTCTACCACTTTTTTTTAAGATGGCCCCTGCCCATCTAGAAAGTGTTGATGAACAGCAGGATTTTGGTTTGCTTTTGGGACCCACCACCAGTTGGATGGCAACTCTGGAGTATCAGAGGGTCTTGGACGTGGTGGTGTGTATTAGCGAGCCCTAGAGCTTTTCTCTCCAGATGATGCTCCTGCCCATTCCATTGCATCAGGGAAGGTGGCAGGGTACTGCTGCTGATGGATTTCTACCAGCTGAAGATCTGCAGATTAATTAGCTGTTGATTGGTGAGTTTAGTTCTTATTTTTAGATTTTTAGTTCTTTTGTACGCATCAGAATTACCAGACAGGTTTATCAGATCTTCTGCATCTTCATAGTTTTGGTTTGGTAGCATTATGTTGACTTGTTGACTACAGACAAGCTTTTCATTTAAGGCCGTATGAAAGCCATCACACAGCTCCTGGGAGGAGTTGTTTATTTGGCAGAAAAACTATCTTATTAGCTCCCTGTCATAGATTAGATATATTTGCGCCCGCCACAAAACAGTTACAAATTTTCTTGTTTCTTGTTCTCTTCTGTGATGCTCCTATGCCAGACAAGATGGTAAAGTACATAAATTAAATTTTATATAGTCTTCTAAACTTCATAGCAGGTGGTGCTTTGTCTTTATATCCCATAGATGGAATACTTTAGGATCAAAGCACATCTCTCTACACAGGAGGATGCCAACAAACTCTCTCCTTCATGACAGGTGATAAATGATTTCAGCATTTTAGCAAGGTGGCTGCCTTCACCTGGAAAATCAGAATTGGCAATGGTAATGAAAGAAACTGCTTATACAGAGACATCAATGCATGAGTGTTGCGAGAAGTCTGAGACTGCTGTGCTGAACAAAGATGTTCTTGAATTTGTTACAAACTGGATAGATAGAGCTGACCTCTCGAGCTCTGTAGACTAGGCCATTGAAATAAATAGATACGATTTACAACTACAGAAAAACTGAATTGTAATTTTACTCTTATAAAACTCCAGAAGAGATCATTTCTGGTTTCTAACACAAGCATTTTCCCCAGGAAAATACAGCAGAAATGCAAATGAAACGTTCTGTGGAAATGTAACAATTTCAGAAAAAAAACCACAATCCAAATCCCCAGACAAACAAAATCAACAAACCATGACACTGCTTTTCTTTATCAGAAGACTTGATTTTAATATTTCTGAGAAGTTATGTCCTGAAGAAGCAACAGCATTTCATCTGGACTTTATCATTTGGTTCACTTCATGCAGTAAACTGTTGTGCCATGCTGTGTCATGCTATAACATGTCTTACCACATCAATCATAGCACCCTAAGCATGGCTGAGCTGCGCCAGGCCACGGTCCACCCAGTCAGCACCCTGTCTCCAACAGTGACCAGCAATGGATGCCGGTGGTGATGAGCAGCCACGCTTGTGGGGAGGAGTGTTCCTGGAGGCAGCTTTGAGGTTTGGAGCCCTCCATAGCCAGGGCTGGTGTCCCTGCTGCCCTGCCATGGCGGCAAAGCCCTCCTGCCTAAGGGCTCTGGCACTACAGCACTTTCTGAGTGGATTGTCACCATGACTTTTCACTCCTGTGGGAGATCTGGAAGCTGCAGTTCACCCCCAGTGTCAACAGGGGAGATATTTGGATGAAGAAAGGATGGGTATTTCTCCTGCCATGTTACCTAACTGTGCTGCAAGGAGCTTTAGAAGACATAGTACCAAAAATGCCTGTGTCTTGTCTACACTACAGCTCCTGGACCTCCAGACAGTTGAATGGACTTGACCTACTTCCAGTGTGGCCATACAGCATGAATGTCTGGATACACCAGAACAGTGAGTTTGCATGACTATTTGCAGATGACAAATCTGGGGACAGGCAGCTCAGGCACGCACAGGGAGTTGCAGTGGTGACAGTAGAGGCTGAGGCGCGCTTACGGTGTCCACAGTTCACAGTGCCTTCATAGCACTGACAGTATGCTCTATGGCTGCTGCTCCTGTGTCATACTGTGTCATACACGGTTCAGCATCACTAACACTATCAGTCTCGCTGGTTATGAGTGTATCTCTCTTTCGATAACTAATTCTGAAGGCTGCCTGTTTTAAGCCAGAACAACAACAACAGGACAAAATGGCAACAATTCCTACAGACTGACCATCTCTTTTTTGTGTTGTACAACAGTACAATAAACTGCAAGTACCATGTACCCAAACTCTGGAAGTTTTTTAGAAAGCCTAGAGCACAGCCATGATTTCTTCCCAAACTTACCACAAGAAATCAGCATCCGACAGTACTATGTTTCAAGCACTGAAACAACACAAATGCACCATCCCATTTATTGGATTTATTGGATCATTAAGTGTTGAAAATACCAAATTAAACCCTATCGTTTTATAAACGGAAGGGTAAATCTAGTGCTGGTGTAAATTTGAGACTCTCATTGACAAACTTAATGCAAGCCCTAGTATTTTGCAAATTAGAGCTACAGCCTTGCCACTTTACTTTCCAAAGTGGTCTTTTGAAACTGAAGGCATGACCTTAGCAGGATGAGGCACTTGAGTTCCAAAGCATCTCTTACAGTCATTGCAAATAGATGTTACAGGCTGGTAGAAGATTGCAACCCCGTCCTCATCTTACAGAGGCTGTAGTTAAGCAGGGTCTCAGTGAAGCCAAGGGAACTGTGAAAGCACAGTTGAGGAGGGGGTGAATAACTGGAGATTTTATGAGCTTTGAAGCAGTTCTGACTGACCCAGTCCACAGTGCAGAGCTGCTGGCAGTCACAGCCAATTCTGTGCAGATCAGAAACCAAGGAATCTGACATAGACCTGTGTAATTAATTTGTTTATTCATGTATTCGTTCATGAAGTGGCTGAGTCGGTGGCCGAGTTGTAAATGATCAGCATAGCCCAGCAAGGAAATCTGCATCTCACAAGCCTAATTCCATCTAGCTCCCACAAAAGTGTCCCAAACAAGTTTCTTATTTCTTTTCTACCAGGTTAAACAATAAACCTAACAAGGAGGAATCAACAACACAGAGTTAATGTCACACAGGCAATGTACTATTTAGTGGTGCTTGCTGAGCCTCTGAAGGGCCTTTTACTGTTGAGTGAAGATGCTGACTCTGCCTCAGATACCTGCACCAGTGCTGTTAGGAAGCAGCAAACCCATTGGCTGTCCCAAGATCTGGAGCTCAGCCCCAGCCCGCTGCAACAGGACAAACTGGGTAGGGGCTTACAAGGATGGCTGGTTGTGTTTCCAAACCCGTGCCTCAGGGTCTGACTCACCCCTACGAGGTTGTGCCCTTGTCAGATATTCTTACATCAGGTACAACATCTTTGGCAAACTTCAAATCTTTCTACCTATTTTCCAGAGATTTTCAATCAATGTATCTGAGTCCCAGCCCGAAGGCCATGGGCTCACACCAACATCGATAAGTCCTATTTCATTCTCTGTGAGACTTGTGTTAGAAGCAGCCAGCTGGGGTGGCCCAGAAGAGAGACAAGGAGTGGGATAACATGTAGGGAGCACGGACCAGCAGGAAACCACACCTGAGCTTACTGCACCAACCTCTTCTTGTTAGCAACATGCCAAGACCCTTACTGCCCTTTCTGTGTCCTTGAACCTTTAAAATCTTCTTTTAGAAATGAAAAATGTCCTTTTAATGCTTGCTAGGTAGTGGAAAAACCTGGTCCCTTCACCCTGGCCAACAGCTTGAACTGCTGTCTGCAAGGCTGGGCAGTGCCTTTGGCAATCGCAGTCTGCACTCTGTGCAATGGCATCCGGATCTGCTCTCTGCTCTTGGAGACATTAGCAGGCACCTTGAGCATGATACACAAAATGCTGATCTCCAGGCATGGGATTCACTCATCATTTGCCTGGAGGTGTTTATGAGAAATGTAGTTTTAAGCTTATTCTCACAACGGTGCAGAGTCAATGATTTTTTAAAGGTTTCTCCCTCTTTCAATAAGTCTTTTTAAAAATTTACACACCGTGAGCACTGACTAGAGCTGTCCACGAGCCCTATCAGCTTGTTGGTGCTGCAGGTAGGTTCCCCATACAGGTCACCATCCCAAGAGTACTTTGCACCTTTCCTTGTCCGTTGGAATAGAGGTATCAGTAATGACTTCAGCCCTACCAGACTCTGCCTGCACCCTCGCTGTGCTATTCTCGCTGCCAGGCACGTGATTCCTGTTGCATGGAGCTGGCATCATTGTTAGCTTTGCTGCAGACCTGTGAGGCTGAGCCATCTCCTGAGCTCAGATCCGTAGATGTTCTTCCCTTTAGACGATAAGATTGTGCATTGAGACGAGGAAGCTTTGTGCAGTCAAAAGCTGTTTTTGCTTGAGAGGTCTCTTTTCCTGAGAAACACCTCCAGTTTGCCTCACCAGGCAGTGAGGCAAGGACATCTCTGAAATTAGGGTGCTGAATGCATGCTCTGTTTCAGTTCTGGCTCCTGCCCAAGAGCACTGCCTGCTGTGTCAGGTGTAGCGTGTGGTATCAACTGTCCTAAAAGACATTCACCTCTGGGTGGAGAGGAAAACGTGCTCTGTTCATGTACTGACTTCATTTTCCTTATTTGTTCAGGAAGTGACATTTCCTCCTGTGGATGGATGCGGAGACCCTCCAGGGCTGAGTTTCTCCCTGGACCGTGGATGCCCAGAGCAGTGCGCTTGCAGCCCTCACCCCGGGCTGGGGGCAAAAGGCTCCAGCCACCCCCCTGGAGCGGGGATGGGGAGGGTGAGGTGCTTTTGTGCTCTGTTCTGCAGTTCGCAGAGACCATCTCTACTCCCTGGAGTCCCTCAGCCTTTTCCGCTACCGTGTTGACTCCAGAGCATTCACCCTGGGGGTGAGATCAAGGATGTGACATTTTTAAAAAGCCCTGACACTGTTATGAACTCTCTCTTTCATTTGTGCATGCCTTTATCTCCTTCAGTGGAGAATAGTGCTTCTGAGCCCTTTCATTTCTTACCTTATGCTGCCTGTAGCTTTTCTTTCAGTGCTCATAACCCTGTCAGACACCTTATCAGCTTCTGCAGCACTATCCAGACAAAAATTGATTATTGCCATTTGCCTAGGGGCTGGTTGTCCTTTTATATTGTGCCACAGCATTTTTCATGGCTCTTGTAAATAAGCCCCTTCCCTCTAATGGTGCTGTCACCATCCTCCTCGCCGTGCTGTGGACCATAGGTTCATGTTGATTCTTTCTCAGACAATGTAATCACAATGTAATCTGTAGCTATTCTTCCATCTTTTCCCAAATGCTGGGCATAGCAGTGGCTTGCCAAGGCATGTGTATCGTATGTGGCCTTTCACTGTCTCCCAGCACAGTAGACTCAGATTGCCCTTCCATTTCAGGGCTCTTCTCAGAGTCTCTGCCCATCCTTTCATCAGCCTCAGTCCATTCTGGTTGACTTTCTTTGCTTGGCAAATCCTAACTCCTTTCTCCAGAGTTAATTCTCTTCCTGCAGTAGCCTCCAGGCTCTGCCCCATGCAGCATTTGCAAGGGAGGCTCTTGCCAGGGTCCACTCCTGCAGCTCCTGAAGCTGTAGCTTTGGCTCTGCCACGTGAGGGCAAACTTTCCTTTTTGTACTGTCTATTTGAAAACCTCTTATTTATCTCTTTAGGTTTTAGATGAAGTACAGGACTCACATTTCTACAATGGTTTCTTTGCCCGGCAGAACTGAAGATTATTCAGAAACACCAATGAATGGATCTTTTTCCTGCCTTCCTGCCTTTTGCTGGCAACCTGTCTTACCCTTACTGAGCTCACTCTCAGTACACCACAGTTTGTACCCTCTTCTGGTGTCCTCTCCATCTCCAGAGTGTTTCAACTCTGTCAGGTCTTTTGTCACCTCTGGTCTCGCACAAAGAATGTTTTCTTAGTTTGTTTTGCTCCTGAGGCTGTGCACTACTGTTCTCGCCATCCAAAAAGTCCCTCTATTGTCTTGCTCACCACAGCCCAAGCTAGGGCCAAGGAGGACGGCGAACCCCTTGGCTTTCTGTGACCTGTCACCCCCTTGTACCCTGAGCATCCCCTGCAGTCAGCAGGGCCCCAGAAACATGACCAGCCATGGAGAGAGGCTGGCTTTTCTTATAGGGTCCTTGGTCACACACAGTGTTGGAATTGAAGAGCATCTCTCTTTGTAGAGAGGAATCCAAATCCCTCCTTGCTAGAGGTAATAATGAGGCAGTGGTTTAAAGTGCTTTTCTCAAGTTCAAAGGTGCTTAAATTTATAACCTTGTGAATCTTTATGATCTTTCTGTACCTGAAGTCTGCCTCTGATTTACACTTGCAGTTTGAGGCATATTGTATATCAGAAAGATGTTCTTGCTTTTATATGAAAAAAAAAATCATTAAAAATTGCGTAAGATCCCAAAACTTCACTCACATCAAAATCCATAACAAGATCTACTCAATTCCTTATTCTAGGCTTACAGTATGGTGGAATAATTAAGCTCGTATATTCATTTAGACTGAATGAGCTGCAGTACTCTGGGGAAGTTCAGTGAGCTTCACCTCTGCTGTGGACACCAGAAGGAAAAGCATCCAGCTGTCAAGGACCAGGCAGTGGTGGCACCAAATTTGCACCTAGCGCAAGGTCACAGGTTTCACCAAAAGCCACAGAACATTGCCGTCTGTCATTAGGTGAGGATCCAGCCCCTGGGCTGTCTCCCTCCAAAGTCTGAATTGCAGCAAGCTGCCTTCTGCAATTTTGGCATCTGCCAGTGTAGGCATCTACTGCATTGAAGCCGGGGTCCGCTTGCAGCTGTGTACAGACACGTCCTTGTGGCCCTGCTCCCACCAACTGCTGGGGCTCCAAGAGTTCATCCAAGTTCAAAGGGACTTATGTGTGTAAAACTAGAGACTAGCATGGATTTCAGCGTAATTAGAAAGCTGCCCACAGAGAGTGCCAAAAGAGGACTTGTTTCTGGCCTTGTTTAGTAGGTGGGAGTTTTGACTGAGGACATGTGTGAAGCCGGGATTTCAGTGAATTGGCCAAAACGACCACATGTCTGAAGAGCTACCTGCAGAGGTATTAAAATACACAGGTTTTGCAGCTGAGGGTGCAGTCTGAGCATCTGACCATTCCACCATAATGACTTTTGTCCTAATAATAACTTAAATGGTTTCCTAAACATTAACTTGAACTTGCTCAAGGGAATGGCCTTTCTTCGCTTATAATAATTCCACATGAAGTACAGCATGCACATTGGAGGGTAACTGGAGTAAATGTCAATTATGAATCACCAATTTGCTGCTCTAAATAGCATTTCTTCTCAGCTACTTCACATACAGCAAACAACCCTGCAGTTTTAACCCAAATTGTTCACCTGAGACTGACTTTCATTTAATACTTCCTTTTAAAACAAGAGATTTTGCACAAGGAGTGGCCACACAAACCTGGGAGGTAGAAAAATTAATTTGGTTTATTTTTTCATAGTAAATAGCATAGAAATACGTCTCCTCCACTTTGCTTATTGCACTTTTACTGCAACAAAATCACATCATGTGGGTATTGGCAGGAGACTGCAACAAAATCAGGTTGCCATTATTAGTATCTGGCTGTATCTTGCCATGTCATTTTTGCTACTCTAAGTGAATTTATCAGAAGGTTTTTGTCATTATGAAAATGTTCAAATCTCAGTCCTAACCTGGTGTCATACTGAGGAGGGCAACGATGCCCTTATCAACTAAGTGGAGATACTCCTGCCACCTTCGTTAGTGTTTTTTCTCTCTCGTATAAACCATCCTAGAAATGAAGCTACAGTTTGACCCTCAGCGATCTGCAAGCTACAAGGAAGCCCTCAGGATCTGACCCTTGGTGAGGGAAGCTACTCTAAACCACATTTAGAAACATTAACCCCAGTTTGTACTCAGGCAAAACTGTTGGTTGTGCCACTGGACACTGTTTAGCACTTCCTGTCAAATTCTGCCCTCTCAAGGAACACGAGGGACAGGAAACAGCAGAATCACAGAATCACAGAATAGTAGGGGTTGGAAGGGACCTCTGTGGGTCATCTAGTCCAACCCCCCCTGCCAAAGCAGGGACACCTACAGCAAGCTGCACAGGACCTTGTCCAGGCGGGTCTTGAATATCTCCAGAGAAGGAGACTCCACAACCTCCCTGGGCAGCCTGTTCCAGTGCTCCGTCACCCTCAGAGGGAAGAAGTTCTTCCTCATGTTCAGACGGAACTTCCTGTGCCTCAGTTTGTGCCCATTGCCCCTTGTCCTGTCACTGGGCACCACTGAAAAGAGCTTGGCCCCATCCTCCTGACACCCACCCTTCAGATACTTGTAAGCATTTATAAGGTCCCCTCGCAGCCTTCTCTTCTTCAGGCTGAACAAGCCCAATTCCCTCAGCCTCTCCTCGTAGGGCAGATGTTCCAGTCCCCTCACCATCCTTATAGCCCTCCGCTGGACTCTCTCCAGTAGCTCTTCATCTTTCTTGAACTGGGGAGCCCAGAACTGGACACAGTACTCTAGATGTGAGGCCTCACTAGGGCAGTGTAGAGGGGGAGGAGAACCTCCCTCGTCCTGCTGGCCACACTCTTCTTGATGCACCCCAGGGTCCCATTGGCTTTCTTGGCAGCCAGGGCACACTGCTGGCTCATGGTTAACCTGTCGTCCACCAGGACGCCCAGGTCCCTCTCCGCAGAGCTGCTCTCCAGCAGGTCCACCCCAAGCCTGTACTGGTGCATGAGGTTGTTCCTCCCCAGGTGCAGGACCCTGCATTTGCCTTTGTTGAACCTCATCAGGTTCCTCTCTGCCCAGCTTTCCAGCCTATCCAGGTCACGCTGAATGGCAGCACAGCCTTCTGGTGTGTCTACCACACCTCCCAGTTTGGTGTCATCAGCAATCTTGCTGAGGGTACATTCTAACTCTTCATCCAGGTTGTTGATGAAGAAGTTAAACAAGGCTGGGCCCAGTACTGACCCCTGGGGGACACCACTTGTTACCAGCCTCCAACTAGACTCAGCGCCGCTGATGACAACCCTCTGAGTTCTGCCATTCAGCCAGTTCTCAATCCACTTCACCGACCACTCATCCAGCCCACACTTCCTCAGCTTCCCTAGGAGGATATCATGGGACACTGTGTCGAAAGCCTTGCTGAAGTCAAGGTAGACAACATCCACGGCTCTCCCTTCGTCTACCCAGCCAGTCATGTCATCGTAGAAAGCTATCAGATTGGTCAGGCATGATTTCCCCTTGGTGAATCCATGCTGACTACTCCTGATATCCTTCTTTTCTTCCACTTGCTTCATGATGGCCTCCAGGATAAGCTGCTCCATCACCTTTCCCGGGATGGAGGTGAGGCTGTCCGGCCTGTAGTTCCCTGGGTCCTCCTTCTTGCCCTTTTTGAAGATTGGAGTGACAAGAAATGTTATTGTTTGTGGTTTGGGATGGTGGGGTAGAGAGACCAGCTTTGGCACCCAAGACACACCATATATCACCCACACGGGGAGCTGGAGCTCCAGCAAATACTGGATAAGCATGGGAGAAATTGCCAGAGACACCATGTGTAAGCTGTACCCCAAGGTCCCAGACTCCACACTGGGAACCTGGGGGTCATGATTGTAACTCCTTCCTACAAGAGACTGGGGTTAATACAGTCTGCTTCTCAGTGTGGTTTAGGGATTCTGTACGACAGATCATAACTATTCTTTGACTCTTGTATAAGCATTTGACAGACTACAAGTCTTCACAGAGAGACTCTTTCTGCCTCTATGGGATAGAAGAAATACACTGCAAATTACACACTGCACATCAAGTGCCATTATCCCACACTGTTTGACACTAAACTTTCCCTGCAGCCTTCACGAAAAAAGCAAGATATTTAGCATTGACCTATGTACAGCTGTGGATATCTGGTATGTTACGTATCTACTGCATATGCTTGTAAGATAATTTGAAACAACCTTAAAGGTGGAATTAATCTGCCCTAATCAAGGCACCCAGCAGCTGGATGACTACATCTGAACCAGTCATTCTCGGCTCACTTTGTTATTAATAGAGATAAATGGATACTGCCAAAAGGCAATTCCACCTGGTCCTGTCATCAGCAAGTGAACAGCCCTTCACGCAGTACCTACTTGTGGTTTCCACTGACAATAAGAGGAGCCAAGGTGGGACCGAGACATTTGACTTCAGCAAGGGTGGATAAATCCCGGTGGATAAATCCCACAAGTGTCTGCAGAAGTGTTGATTCGTATTGCTGAGATTCAGAGAAGCATGGTAGCTTTCCTCTTTCTCCACTAGATACAAAGAAGTGGCAAAGGAGGCCAGAGGTGTGCAGCCAGTCACTCCAGAGGTGATGGGGACAGGGATTATAGTGGCCACAGTCTCTCCTAAGAGAAAGAGACTCAGTTTTCCAGCAGTCTTATGGTAGAAAAAAGACATCTTTACTGTCTTAATTCTGATTCTCTCATAGGATTGAGTTGCCTTTTTGTCTCTCTGCCCTGATGATAGTCTCTCCCATCGGCATTTCAACCAGCTGTCCAATTTCAACCATTTTTAACAGCAAAGCAAAGGTCTGCGAGAAGCAAAGTTTCTAGACAAGTTCTTGGGTATGTAAGGAGCTGTGGCGCTTAGGCAGGAGTGTTGCATCCTGTTGCTGTCCAGCAGAAGGAAACTGAAGCATCCACAGTTTGGCAGTCTGAGGAGGCAAGAAGCTGCAGCATGCTGGATGATGAGCATGTGGTTACTAGCCATGGAGGGCATACTGCCCTTGCTCAGTCTTATAGGGGCTTTAAAAGCAGCTGAAAATTTTGTGGGAGAGAGCAAAGGCAAGGCAGAACACTGCACATCATCAGGAGATGCAGGCGACAGGGAGTTGAAGGTAATATAAAGGCAGAACCTGAGTGGGTAACCATCAGGAACATAGGCTTAAAAACATGTAGAAATCCAAGGTTCTTCGTTGTCCTACACAACCTGTTCATCACGGCTTTGTGGTGAGTGCAGGGGAGCCCGAGTGTGGCTAACAGCAGGCAGCAATTTTCATTAGGAGGACAGAGCAGCAACTTCATGTGCTTGAATCACTCATGCTAACCTTCCCTGCCTGACTGCCACCCAAGATCTCTCCTTGGTGCATTGTTTTCCTTGTCAGGCTCTTGAACCTGTCTTTTTTCAGCGTTGATACTCCAACACCATTTGCGCCTTGTAGGCAGCACACCGCAGGGGACTACCTGACCTGCTCCCGCTTCTTGCTGACTGAGCCAAAGGGACAAAGGGACACCAACTTCTGGTCCTGCTGCAACCACATTTTCAAGTCAATTGAAAGTCCAAGTATAGTCCACACGCAATATGTCTGACTTCTGTGGTAAAATGAATAAGCAAATAGTTCAGACCCAATTTTCACCGTCTTCTTCACAGCAGCCTTATTCCCTAGATGAAGGGAGCCTTGCTGTGATAATGGCATACGTGTGAGGCACTTAATAAACATTTCCAGATACTGCATCTTAACAACACACATTCATGGATACATATAAACATGGAAAGAAGAGGCCCATTTAGGTTACATAAGAATATGTGCATTCACGTATTTAAATATCCTCACAAGATGAATCTGAAAGAATGCACAAAGGGGTAACAGAAGACATCAAAAATTCAGAGTGCCTAAACAGACTTTTCTGCCCCTTGATCCTGTATTGATGTATGTAGGTGTGTAATTTATTTACTGGGAATATTATTTCCCTAATACTTATTTTGAAAACTTAAAATTATAGATAATACTTCCTCTTAGAATTCTGGGTACCTCTTGTCTGCACAAAGTATATATTCATTTTATTAGTATTATGTTGCTTGTTGCTGTAGATTATCATTACAACTCTATCAGTTCCTCCTACATTCCCAACTGCAAAAAAATGATAGCCAAGCCCCAAATATAAATCAACCTTTTTCAACTCACTAATGGAACAAAGCATCACCCTTCCCTGTACTGTATTCCTATACATCTTGCCCATTCTAAATGCTTGCAGCAATAGTGTGCATACTTATGTCTGTTTACATATCTACATTTTAAAATCATCCTTGCATGTATACTACATTCATGTTCTTCACAGACAACAACCAGCACAGATACCAAGTAGTGCCTGTTCTGACAGTACATTTGATGATATGGAGGTCCATCATCCACCATCTCAGACTATAAATATAAATATATATTAATAACAAATAAATTAATACATTAATTAAATATATAAATATAAACATAAATATAAAAATTGTCTGGGGGAGACTACAAAATGGCAGCACTGGAAAATCCTTCAGATGAAAACCAAAGATTGATTTTGCTGCATAATTCTGAATGCATTTCACAATATGCACACGATGGAGAAGTGAAATCCTGCTCCTTTGAAGAAGCAACATGATGCTTGATGATGCCAACAGAGCAGACAATTCAGTCCCACTGAATTGAAGGTAATGGTAGTACGATGCTTTTCCAAGGACAAATATGAGTCTTGTAGGTCATACAGTGGTGGAATAAAGAAACCTGTGAATTTGGGTTGCAGACCTGCAATGCATTTTGTGAAGATGGAATCAGGGAGGTTGGTAGAACTCCATGCAGAGCTGGATCTCCATCTCTTCAAAATTACAGCCCAAGTCCCTGAGGGAGGGATTTATCTCATCTAGTTTTACTGAGTCAGCAGAATATCCTTGGTTGTTCACAGACAGGAAAACTGTTGTTGATGCTGACCTGAAACTGGCCTCAACTGAAAGTAATTTGGGGTGGAAACTCTCCATTTGCTGCCAGGAGAGCCTAAGCTTAATTTTTCAGGCAACTAATGTTAAGTGAGATAAACTCCCTCTGAGGGGAACTCAGATCAGAACTGATGGGAGCAGGATACCTAAGATCTTCTGGAAATCTTATCTAATATCTGGGCTGGTGTCATCTCAGATGTCTAATCGTCTTTCAAAACTAAGCGCTGAGCTCTTGCGCTTTCAGCTTTCATTTGTTTCTTTAAAATGACTGCTTTTATGGGTGGGATTAAGTCACAGTGGTTCAGAGAGGCTGAAGACTGATGAACAGCTATGAAAAAATTATAGGCCATAGTGTTCTTGAGGTGAGGGGAAGCTACATTTGATGCTTCTACTTTTGTGCTTGTGATCATGTCTAAGTTCATTCAGAAGGCCACAAATGAGATAAAAAATTGCAAGCCACTTTACTTTTTGAAAAAATTTTAGTCCAGTCTCTGCAGATTTTCCTGTATTAGGGATTTGTAGCTGTGGTAACAAACCGCTGAGCACTGTTTCTCAAAAATACCACTCTCTGAGGTATTATTGATAATGATTGGATATTTAAAGTATGCTTAGCACCAAACAAATAAATAATACAGATATTGTCACCTGTGGATAACGCACAGATAAGAAACCTAAGCTGCACCAGTAAAAATCTTAATCATGATTTTCAAGAAGGACCGTGAGTAGGATATCCACTGTCTCCTGGAGGATTTCATCCAGGAGCTGCTTAGCCATGCCTTTGCCTTACACATTACAGGTCCTTAGTGCAAGCAACTGGAATACGTGAGCCACTTTCTTGCCAGTGGAAAAAGAGACACAACCCTTCAGCATAATGACCAAAGGGCCAGTAGCCTTCATTTTAAAAGAGGGTGCTGGCTAAATTAAAAAATATTGCTATATGTAGTCTATCTGTTTAAGGTAAGTGTAGCACCAGAGCATCGGTGACATTTCAGCCTGCAGTTGTAGCGACACAAAGATGCTGGTGAGTTCTGCCATCACCTACTTCGGGCAACCGCGGTGTCATCTGCGAGGGAGGCAAAGAGCTGGTACACGTATGGTCAGTGAGAGAAACCTGGTACTGACTTATGAGGCAAAACAATGTAAACACTGAATATGAGGGAAAAAAACATGCAGCAAAACTCACAACCTGAGAATCTCAGTCCTAAGTAGACCATTTGTTTATCCCACTTGCAAAACCTGGCTCTGCAGCAAAGCAAGCCAAAGAATGTCTCCTTTATTGTTTCCATGATGCTTACTCATCTACAAGCCATTCCCCTTTTAGAATATTCTATTTTTAAGGCTTAATTTCCATCTGTTCTTTGATCTTATACCACATAAGACATTTAGCTAATAACATCATCCATCAAATACCAACTTTCCTTTAGAGTTCAAACACAATCGACACAGGACCCCGTCCATCTGCTGGCCAGTGCCTCTGAACAGATCCAGCTTGTGAATGGCCAGCTATGTCGCCTATTTTTTAATTAACTAGACAGGGTCTGTGCATCCTGTAACACTGCAGGATGATGATGGAGGCACTCCACAGGAAAGTGAAACGTGCTTCTCCGGGGAAGCAGAGAAGAGGGTCTGGTGCATCCAGAGCTGCAATGTGCTTGTTGGAATTCAGGTTTTCCAGTGGATGGAGTCTGCCTTCAGCCCCTCATGGAATTAATATTTGCATAAAAGATGCAATATTTATACAAAAGGTTTGAAGGAGAATCGTTTTCAAACTTCACATTCTTTGGACAAAGCAGAAAGATAATGTTCGTTTGAAATCTTAAATAGCTGTGCTTCTGTGAGCAAACTTCTGAGTTTGAGCGAAACTTCAGAATTTCAGAGCAGCTTATCTGAAGCACTGGAATTGCAGATTTGCAGACAAGTATTTATACAGAAAATGCTTGTCTTCTTGCCCAACTGGAGAGCCAGGGCATGTCAGATGATATAGGTGACCAATTGTAGTGAAGCAGCGCAGCTTGAGTTAAGGATATCTGAGATCAATCACAGTTAAAGAAAAACTAAGAAAAGCCTGTCAGAAAAAAAGGACATTGATGAGTAATCCAGGGAAAAGGTAGTTCTTCTATGAATATTTTCCAAGTGCAAACAGATATCGAATTTTTTAAATCGTTACTTCCAGATTCTTCACTCAGCTCTTTTACCTTTCTTCTCGGCGGTTTGCTTTATCTCGCACACAGTGCATTTGTTTAGGAGGGAATTTAGTTCAAGATTTATATTCCACTGGCTTACATATGCCACAATGTATGCATCTCCAGATCCGAAAAAATAACAACAACAAAAAAAGCGCCTACATTTCCTTCTATTTCCTGGCTTGCCAATAATAAGAAGTCCCTGCAGAGGCGAGCTTGGCTGGTGGTGTTTTGTGATTTCTCAGATAACAAGAGCTTCACATTTCTGTGGAATTCCCATTTGCCAGCGAGCTGCTGCTGCCGCTGCCCTGATTGATATATGACTGCAATGGCACTTTTCCATTTGACATTCCCTCTCTCTCTCTCTCCCTCTCCCTCTCTCTCTTTAACAACAGCCCTAACTTTTGTGTGTTGCAAATATAAAAGGCAAGCCATGTGACAGAGGGACAGAAGAACAAAAGCATTTGTAAGTAACAGGACCTCTTTTTAGCTCTCTGAGGAGTTTGAGGGGAGGAAGAAGCGGTGCATTTTCCAAAGGTAAGCACACAAATAAGAGATTCCTCCAGATTTTTAATATTACATGGATTTAAACTGAGCGCTTAAACCCTTTATCTGACAAACACATGTTCTCCTTGTACCTTTTTTTAAATTAAATGTGTTGATATGGAATCATTACAGTTCTAGTACCCGTGTTTCCTTCTTATGCTTGTATCTTTAACTGTATCTCCTGTCTGAAGGCTGCCTGTACGCAGTCAAATAGGTAGCCCCGTCTGCTTCTGAGCAACTTGGTTAAACATCACTTCTTGTGAGCGTGCCAGGCTCATGTCTGCAGCTCTGCGCTGGTCCTAGCTATACGGCTTTGGAGTGAATGGACGTGCTGGACTCTGCCCTGAATTCATCGAGAGAGCGCTGGTATTGCCAGCACCTTCTTTGTCCCATTACAATAGGGCTCTATGAACACAGGCAAGCCTGCTAGTTTAAAGCTGGACTGTTTACTTTTATCACTACTTATTCATGCTGTTCCCTTGCCAGTCATCTGCCGGAGTGCTTAGAATAATTTGAAACAACAGGCAATATTTATTTCTAGCTTTGTGTGTCACGCTTCACAAGAGCACTCTTCATTTGCGCATTGTTATTTCTTCAAACTTCTGGGAAGATTTACTGTGGACTGGACAGCACTGGTTGTGGATTAGGACAAATTTAATATACACTCTTGATTGGCTGAAACCTGTGAGGAAAGCCATGGTGTTTGCCTTTGCCGTAACGCAGAGGGGTATATTTAGTAGGTAGCCGACCCCGTCAGCGCGACACGTAATGCAGCGTGGCTGTGCAGTCGGTAGCTGACACGGGAGGATGCTGCAGGACCCCGGACCGCCTGCTGAAGGAGAGAGGGAGGCTCTCCTCCTTTGCTGGCAGACCATTTTGCTGTGTATCAGCGTCAGAGGCAGGAGCATAACTGTTCTCTGTGTCTTTGGGACAAAAGAAGAGTTTCACTGTATGAGCCCAGCAGTAAAGTGTCAGTGCAGTGTAACTGTGAGGCGCAGGAATGGACACTGCCCCGAGAGAGGCCAGCTGAGGAAGCAAGCCCCTTCTGCCTGCTAGGATTCAGGTGAGTGAATTAATTCTATAAAAGTTCAAATGAATGGGTCCAGTAGCAGAAAAACAGAGTAGCAAAGCTGAACCACGTGAAGAGCAATCTCGGTACTACATTAGCTAACTGCTGTAGTGTCAGCAAGGCAGGCTCACACAGAGTGTGTGCTGGGGGGGGAGGGGGCTACTGTTCTTGTGTCAAACCTGAGTTTGCAAGACAGTGTATGTGGACTGACTCCTGTGGGACTGTCAGGCAGATTTCTCATCTTACCCCTCAAGTTCATTCGCATTTCTCCCATAGCCTCCCCATAACACATCTTACTTGTTTCTGCCTGGGACAGATGGCATGACAAATAACTTGTTAAGGTTTCTGCAGCTCTTTAAAGATGAAAAAAGTGTTCCCTGTATGCTAAATGTTACTAACCCTTCCTAAAGCCTCGTAACTGTCGTAGTGGCTGAGAGGTGAGACCTCTGCATATTGGAAAAGGACAGGCAAATAATTATTTCAAACCAACAGTGGGCACAAATTCACTTCAAACCAGTTCCTTATTGAAAAGTTATTTTCTAATAGAAGCAACCCAGCTGCCTGGTGGGGTCAATAAATGCGGCTGTAATAATCACAGTGCTATTATTTGCCCCCCCTCAAAAGAACATATACATTTTAGGACCTCTTTTTTTTTTTTCCTTTTGAATTACTGATGATGCTCATGTTTGCTCAGACTGTGGGACCTTACTTGTATTTGTGAGCAGTTATACACATGAATAATTCCCTCGACCTAAATAGAGCTATTTGGTGAGTAATTACTTGCCAGCTTGAATCAGGGGTTCCCAATATATACCTTGTCGTGCTCTTGCTGGCATAATGAAATCTTATTTGCAATACTGGTATTATAGGAAGATGCTTTAAGATTTTCCAGTTAAAAGTAAATGCAGAAGGAACAGATGTTTCAAGTTTACAAAATAAAATGCAATTTGATTTAGTGAAGAGGTATAATTAGGGGCTGCTGCTGCTGACTCTAGTCACAAGCTCAGATCTTTACCTGAAGGTATCCCATGTAGGTTTCCTGGGTTTGCGCAGTGCCTGTTTTTGATCAGATGCATGTACACGGACAATTCCCCCTTGCAGAGCAGGATACATGTTACGGATAGTCTTGTGACAGTTTGCAGTAGCAATACCCCCGGTAGCTACCTACGCATGGCTGATCTCCGCAAAAGCCGTCTGCCCCACTGGAACAACCCCTCATGTGCCATCGAGGCTTGTGATAGCATCTGTGTGTTCTTGCTTGCTTGAGTTGTCAGGATTGCAATCTCTTTTCTTCAGGTGGGAAGGAAGTGAGCCACCTCCTTGGGAGCTGGCATTGATGCCCATGGTGAATCATCTGATAGGGAGTCCTCCTGGAGTCCCCTTCATTCCCCGTTTCCCTTGGGGCCGACTGTGTCCCCTTCCCAGCTTGTCTGCTCTCAGATGCAGTAGGAAGTGCTCCAGGTTGTTCTCGGACCTTGGAGAGAGTTGACTCTCTGTGGTGCAAAGCTTGCATGAAGCCACCGAGACATCTATTTTTGCAACAAGTCTGGCAGATTATTTCTTTAACTGAAAGTAGAAGAAAAATACCTCCCTTTTTTTTCCCAAGTACTGCCATTGTAAATACAATTATAAATATTTGATAGTTGTATTACAAATACTACTAACTCCTCTGCCTCTAATGTCCTACTCAGTACGAGGAGAGACTTGTCTCTACAAGTTTTAGAGAAGTTTTGCTACATGAGACCATGCCACAGTCCCATGTTATTTGAATAACACACCTCCTGAGGGAGGCTGGAAGCGGCCACATCAAAGAAAGACACAGAGACCCCATGGCAGGCAGCTACGGGGTAACTTGCTGTGGCAAAGGATTTTTCCCTAATCCCATCAACTAAACTCTCAGAGTCCTGAGAGTTTATAACCCTTCCAAAAACTCTTTAAAAAAAAAAATCCTTGAAGATGTAACCCTCCCATACATAACAGGTCCTTTTGTGAGCCCAGCTAAACTTTTGTCCTCTGTGATATCTTGTTCCCCTGGATCATTGTCGGTTGTGTAAACATGTATTTCTTTTCATCAGTGTTAAATGTGCAGCCTCTCATCTCCCCTGCCCTTCTATGCGTCCTGGTATCTTGGGATGGGGCGAGTAGCCATGCCCAGATCACCTTTTTTCCTGCTGTCTTGCTCGCCGCTCAACAGCCCTTTCACCGAAACTCAGCTCAATGGCAGGAGAAAGGTTCAGCTGGTGTCAGGTTAGCTCGGGTGCCTGAGTCTCACTGGCCAAGAGAATCCCACTTTGCCCACACTTCTGTGCATGCATATGAAGAGATGCTGCAGTCTCCACTGACTATGATCAGCTGTTATTTCCTTTTTATATGTGTCAGTGTGGAACATATTAAAATTTCTCAGTAGTGGTATGTTAGGAATCCCTCTGATGCCCCACCTCTAACTTAGCAGAACAATAAAAGCAAGGTTGTAGTAAGCCTTTGAGCAGCTGGCCGTCTATATATTCCTTCTTTTTTCACATAATCTAATTCAGACTATTAGCTGGGTAGCAGTGGTACTACCACTTCCAGACACCATCAGTGCTTGTCCTGTTTGCTGGAATTTCATTGCGTGGTATGGAGATCCCTTCTTCCACAGACGAGTGTAGCTTTTCTTCTGGTGTCAGGGTATCAGGCTGCTGATGCTATGGAGACATTGCTCCCAGGAATTCCACCGCATAGCTATTCTTCAGCTTCTCTTTGTTATTTTTCTATTTGCATCCATCATTGTTACAGCTTACGCTTGTCACATTTACGTGCTTATTATTACTGAACTTCAAACTGTGTCGGTCTGGCAGTGCGGAGGCAGCACAGGTTATGTTGCCCTTTAAGACATGTGAGTTGAGGATCTGAGTTAATGCCTCAGCTCTGGTTTGGCAAAGGTTAAGCATACCATGGCAGTGACAATCACATTACTGTCATAGCAGCACGGCTCAAAGAGAGTGGGACCTAGGGCAACGCTGTTCCCCTTGTTAGAAGCCATAAAATTGTTACCATAAGCCAAATATTTAGATTCCCTAATTATTGGAGGCCGAGGTATGGGGATGGTGGTCTGAATTTTGCCTGTGTACAAAAGAAGAGAGATTTTTGCCCCTAGGGTCAGAAAAGAGGGAATATCCCCTTCAATCATGTGCTGTCTCCAGCATGCATGGCACTCTTTGCTGGTCCCAGTGGCAGGGATGTCTTTGCTTAGTGTTAAAGAACAAGAAACCCATTCCTACTCCTGCATCCATTGATAACTGCACTCCTTTATGTTCTCTAGAAAATATGTAAAAGACAGAGAACAAAAACTCCCCACCTGCTTGCAACACACTCCAACAGGTAGAGGACACATGCCCGAATGCCCTAGACCTCTCAGCAACCTGTAACTTGGCCAAGAGTCATTTTGCCTTGTATTGGGTCATAAGACTAAAGTAGAGGTAATTACTGAAGCAGATCCTGTAGCTAATGCTTGGCTGGGAGTATTTTCAGTTCAGCCAGCAGCCACCCTTGCTGGTTTGCCTCCTGAGAGGGATGGTGGCCTTACATAGACAGCTCGGCTCGGCACCTGGTGCTTCACCAAGGAGTGGTCCCCTCCAGCACCCTCTGGATGAGCAACTTGAAAACTGTATTCCTCTCAATTCCGGTCCCAGACTCAATACCATGACTACTCGAATATTCAGTGAGACACAAGAATAAAGAAAAATCCAGGGCTGGCATCACCTCGCCATTAAACGGCTCTACTAGCTCATTAGAGAGAGATCCCATACACGCCCCTAATCAATCTATTTAAAGTTTCCTGGAAGCAGGAAGAGGAAAGAATAAAAATACAAGCGCTCTTTTGTCCGCCAGTAGTTATTCTTTGCGAGTGTATTAAAAACCTTTTCTCCACGTTGGCCTGTACCTGTCTGCTGGCGGGGCGCCAGCTTGCAGTACCCACTAGACTTTGTTGTTTCAACCTCCTAGCAGGAACCGGCTGTTAGCTCCCCCTCTCCCAGCTACCTGAAGGACTGGAAATATTCTTGGAAACTTCAAAAGGAGAGCGAAGCTCAGCCAGCTCAAGTACTGTTCAGCTTAATTTGTTCCACCTCATGCACCGGGTCCCCGCCGCGTGAACACTTGTGGGGGCCTTACTCAAGGTGCCCCATCAAAGCCCAGGGAACCAGTCCCATGCGTGCTCACTCCATGCCTGCTGATGCTCCTCGGGGTCCTTGCAGCAGTGAGTTCTTCCACTATATTTGCTGCAATTACTGTGTTGTTTCCTATGCTTCAAATACCATGGTCTTCCTGTATTTTTAGTCTGCTTACAGTCACAGGTATTCATCCCCTGAAATATTAAAAGACTTAGCGAAGCCTCACAGCTGAAAATGAGGTCCAGGGGCTCCTTTCAACTATCATCAACGTGTTTGACATTTCTGACTGCTCAGAGGTATTGTCCGTTTTCTCCTCTTGGTTTTTATGGGACAGTGCTCTGCAGTTGCTGGCTGACAGGTGGTAGGACAGGGCAGCTTCAGTAGGACCAGAAGATGTGCTTCCCTGCTGTGGACACCAAGATGAAGAGGCTTAAGCACCTTTTTTTGAGTCTGTTTTCCTTTCTACCGCCGTTTTCCTTCCCCTCTCCTCTTGCCCACCAGCTGCCACCAGCTCCAGCCAGGAGTGCCTGTAATTACACTGGCACGTGTACCCTCTGTGCAGGCGCACTCTGCCCTTCAACCTGCTGTGTAATGGGTGGATGGAGCTCCTGTACGGTGGGTGAGAACACTCCCCTCAGTGTCAAAGGGAATAAGCTTTGGCACAGCTGGATGTCAGCAGGGCTGATGCTCATTTAGCACAACAAGGTCCCAGGGAAGCATTTCACTTATTTAGACGTGTCAGGATCTCACTCAAAATATTTTGTTTGGTATTTGCCCTGTCTCGGGAGTGGGAGAAACCTGTGTAAGTGCTGCATGGAGGTGTTTCCCAAACAACTGGAGTTCCCCGTGTTCACCTGCTGCATCCCCGCTGCCACATGGCCGCTCGGTGACTTAGTCAGGTGTTTAGCAAGGCGGCTGCAGAGCAGAGCAAGGGTTTTGACAGCGCATATAGGAGCCCAGCTACTTCACTGCTGGAGCAGAAAAGGCCACAGTAAAATAACTAGATGAGACAACGATTACATTTATTTACAGAGCTAAAACGTACACTGGAGCTGATGAAGTCTCTGAGTTGATTCAACAGAAAGCAGGATCAGGCACAGTGTCTTAGGTCATCTCTCCCACTAGATAACTGTTCTCTTCAATTGCTCAAATGGTCACTTGTACCATTTTGTCCCACAGCATACAGTGCTTCCCAAGAAGTTCCTGGTGATGGTGCAGGTGGTTGCGTGGGCTGGAAGCCACCCGAGTGCTGC
The DNA here is from genome assembly GCF_030867145.1 of Opisthocomus hoazin. NCBI lineage: Eukaryota > Metazoa > Chordata > Aves > Opisthocomiformes > Opisthocomidae > Opisthocomus > Opisthocomus hoazin. The sequence goes on along the minus strand of NC_134414.1, from coordinate 101,776,411 downwards.
GGAGGCTGGAGAGGTCTGGGAACAGACCACGCCACACAGGCGTGGTAAAACACAGGCCACAGGGCTGGAGAGCTGCTCCAGTGGGCTTTAATGTCCCAGCGGACACGTGGCCTTAGAGCGAGACTTGAGGCGTGGACATGCAGAACCACACGTGGCTTTGGGAGAGGGATACCCCTTCACAAGGGTAGCCCTGGCAGGAGGGCAGGCCCGCTGCTGCTGCTGTCTGGGAGCTGTGGTTGAGCATGGGGCAGCTCTGTACACAGGGGCCCCCAGCTGACAGCCCAGCTGAGGCCTCGGCAGCTCATTGCAGGAGCAGAAATGGTGGTTTCTGAAGTTCCCCAAGAGCTCAGACCTGTCAGTCAGAAATACCAGCGATGGGTCACCGTGCTAGCACCGTGGCCAGGCAGTGGCAGCAGCATGGACACCGCAATGCTACCCCATGCCGGGGGCTGGGGGACTGTGGGTCGGCTCCAGCGCAGATCTCTCCTCCCACCCTTCCCATCCCCAGCCGCTTTCATGGACCTTCTCATGGCAGTGGGGAGTTTAACCCTGCAGAACAAACCCCGGTGTAACCTGAGGGTGTAGCTTGCCCAACATAGTCATTTCCACTCCACTCCAGATCTTGGAGTGCAAAGCCCCCAGATCCTCATTTTTCTGGCCCAAATGTTTCCAGGTTAGATAAAGATCTCGAGAAATCCATTTTGGATTCATAAATATCTTGGTGACATTTTTACCAGAATAGCAGCGGCAAACTACACGCACACAGGCATATACATATGTGTGGTTAGCGACACTTTTTCAGGGCTGGAGTTTGGAGAAACTGAGTAGTCTTGTAACTCTTCTGTTTACATAACAAATTCAGAATGAGTGAACCACATGGTAGGATCCAAGTAATTGTGTTTACTGAATATACACAGCATGCAAGGCCAGGCTTAGTTATATATACACGCGGCTGCTCCAATGGGATTTTGGCAGAGTCTGAAACATAAAAGGCATTAAGTGACTTGAATTGTACCCTCATCGCCAAGCAGGAGTCTCAAACATGGAAAATGCACAGCAGACAAAGGCCAAGCTGAACATACGTGCATGCCTAATTCAGGAGGGTCAAAAGCGGAGAACAGCTAAGTAGAAGTACACCGTAAAAGAGCTTTTCCATTGCTCCCTTCCTACCTTCCAGGGTAAAAGCAGTGCAGATCCAATAGACCTTTGGAGAATTGCTCAGCTCTCTATTTTTTCCAAGATACATAGCAAAAAGGGAATTGCTGTTTACGTTCTCACAAAGTGACTGGCTAAATAATTCCAGATGATGGAATTTTCTTCTGTCCTTAAAGCAAAACAAAATCCTAACCTTCACCACTCTCTAAATGATACTAGGACTATGATAAGAAATCTTTATTTCAGCATTCAAAAATCAGTTAATAGCAACACAAAGTTGGAAAAATAACCCCAACTGTGCCCCTACATCCATGTGCAATACAGTCATGGATTGTATGTTCATATGGTCTTTCTTCAGGATGTCTTCTATTTTTCCCTGCAGTTTTTAGGTAACAGCTGTAGCAGTTTCAGGTAACAGCTGTAGCGGCTTTCAGCAAGTTACATCTCTTATGAATTCCTGAAAAGTAGTTATATGGAAAGGGCATCGTAAGCCTGTTACTAGCAATGTGTAATGCCCATACCAGCGAATTCTGAAAAAATGGAAAGTAGTGATTTTTCATCCACTGCTAGGCCAAATATTTTTGTAGCCAATTTTCAGTCTGAGAATATGAAGTCACCTTTGCATCTTTTTCTTTACAGGACGTTGTAAAGAGGAAGCATTTTAGCTTCCTTTTTGTTAGCTTGGCAGATGAGCTGGTTACCACAGTTTTTCACACGAAAAGAAACTGAGTTAAAAACAGCTGAAATTGTTGATTTTGATTAAAAAAGTGTGTTTTCCAAATGAAACAAAAGGTCGTCATAAGTACAGCTATAATGATTAATGCTTACAGATGTACTTGCTTCTGGTTTTGGACAGAAGGGTAGAGTAGAAGCTACATATGTCACACCTGATATTATGTACTGCCTAGGATTCTATGATTTCAGACAGCATTTTGAGAAGTATACAACCTTTTTTTTTTAAAAAAAGAATGCTAATTTAAAGTGAAATGCCATTGCACAATATCAGCTGGAAATGGAAAATGTCATGTACCTGAGTGAAAATATTTAGACTTTTTTATGCAATCAAAAATCTACATACGAACTTCTATATGTTTAAATGTCCCTGTGAGAATTTTTTCCCATATATCTCAATTATATATGGCATATGTTCTTGCACAGTCTATGTGTATACTTCATATAGGTACGTCAGGAGATACTGGTATGTGCAAATAGCCCGGTGTTGCCTGCAGTCCTGCTTCCAATAGCTACACACTCGTTTTGCCAGTATGTCTATCAACAACTGCACAGAGTTTTTTCACAAAAAATGGGTCACATTTACATCCATGGTCTCTCTTTTTACTAACAAATATGTGATAACAGTACTTGTTTCTTGTTTCAAAGTTCTGTTACCAAAGCCTGCTACATTTCTTTGCCAGGGAAGTATCAGGGAAATTATAAAAGATTGCGAAAGTGTTAATACTTTTTGTATTGTGTTGTGCTTATCCTGAAGAAGGTACAGACATCTTCCTTTTCTCACATTTTTCCCTGCTTCTTTCCAGCTTTCTCAGATTGTTTTCATGAGGCGGACTCTATGTCATCCAATTATTTCCTGAAGAAAACTAGAGAGATAAGCCTTTGAAAACCGAGCCAGGGCTCCAGACTTCTCTCACTGTATTAAATCATACTGATCAAAACCATAGAAAGATATAGAAGCACAAAATTAACAGTGGGACAGAGAGAGTGGGAAATAGGGATACCTGGATGTAATATTACATGAGATGAGACCGTCCAATATCAAGTAAATTTATCTGGACAGAGAGGGAATTACTGGGTGTGTAATACTGATTAACTATGTTGGAGAGAGCCCTTGCCAAGCAGCGTGTTTTGGTCAGCCTCTTTATAAAGAAGAATAGGAATGTAGGTAAAAGGTTAAGTATAAAAAAAAAGTGCATCACTCCTCCTGTTAGCTAATCCTTGGGCATCGTCTGCATGAATCAGAGTAGTACAGTTCACTTCTGGGAAGGAGTATGTCCCAGCTCCCATGAGTGAGAGATTTCTCTCTTACCCTGCTGAAATGCTTGGAGAGATATTTATTGACATGAATGAGACTGTGCATAAATGTATCTGAGATGCTAAGTGTTCAGTGTTGTTTAAGCTTCTTATACTGCAAAGACATAGTATTTTTTTAATGCCACATGCACTGAAAAACATTTGTTTGAGGAAAATACACCAGGTTACAGGTCAGACTCCGGGGAAACAAAATACATTGTCTATTAAATCTGCAGTCATATCATTTCTCCTTTCCTACTTAGGCACATGAACAATAGTTTGAAACTCAAAAAAGGCTTTTAAAAATGTCCAGTATACAAAGCATCCCTAATTACGTTTCTTCCCAGCATGAGACTTTGTATGTCACTTCAGTCTGACAAGTCCTGACTCCCAACTTGGATGAACTCTGGAAGTGTTTCTCACTGCTCTGCACTCCTCTCACAAAAGTGTTCGAGCAAGCTATAAAGCATTACACAAATCATCAAGTGCTCTGGTGGGGAGGCCTCGTCATTTCAGGCTGTTTGGGAGATGAGTATTAGTCGGTTTAGAGCATCGCCAGCAAACAGTTTTGTAAGATGTTTGTATAAGGCAATCATCAGCTCTTTAAATAGGCAAGAGGCTCTAGGGGAGCATTTCTGCATGACCAGAGAACTATTTTATCGTAAGTTTCTTCAGGACGTCCTCACACTTCTAACTCTGCTTATGACTATCCTTTGGTTCACCGGGTTATATTTAGATGGATAATTCACAGCTCTTTCAAGCTGTAGCTGTTTGCAGGAAAAGCAAAATCAAATCATCCATTTGAGACACCCATGTGAGAAGAATCCAGGGGCTGCGATGAAGCAGGTGAGGGAGATGCCCTCCTTTACCTGCTGGTACAGAGCTCTGGGCAGTGTTTTGGGGGTTGTCCTTCACCTGTTTTCTGGGGGATCTCCTGGTCTTCTACATGCACCAGCAATCCAGATGCTTGAGTGGTAATCTGTGTGACTCCACCTGCATATATGTTTTTTCCCAACTGATAGTTGGGATGTACTTTGATATTACGGACTATGGTGTATTTTTCAGATGCTGCTCTTTAATTAGTGGGGAAGAGACTGACACTGAGCAAGTGCAGCCTGATGAGTAGGCAGGTAAAACATGCCCACCCGTGTGCATGTGAGTTTGGTACTCAGGCAGGCAGGGCGGCCAGAGACCTAGGCAGTCCTCCATGCAGTGCAGGTCAGTGCTCAGCAAGCTTGTTGGCATACAGCTATGCTGGTTCCTGGGCTTGGACCATAAGCATGCCTCCATCCTGGGGATGTCCCTTGTCCTTGCAGCACAGCAGCCACAGGAGACCGGCACATAGCCCCTAGATCCAGGGTTTAACCTGTCTCCAGCCCTTCCATGTGTTACCTAGGCCAGAAATTCCAGTCTGTAATGCAGGAGGCAGCCTAGCTTTGCCCCCCTTTGACACTTTGAGTGGATGTGCAGTGCTTTCAATTTGCAGAAATCCCTGATGTGTTACTAATCACCAGTTTTGAGGGGAACCCATTAGAGACATCACCGAGTGGAAAAGATTGGCATTGCACCCCTTGTGATGTTAAAGGTCAAAAGGTTCTCCCCAGTAAAATGATAGAGCAATGCCTGAAGTAACAAGGCCTTGACATCTGCTTCCTAATGCCATATAGTCTACCTACTGTGGCTATGATGCTCACTCAGAGAGTATATTTTGGCTAGCAAAAATCCTGTGTGCCTTAACATTATTTATGTCTGTTTTTCTCCAGAGCTCTTCTTGGTCAGGTTTGTGATTTATCTTGTTTTTATTCCAGCTACGCAGGAGATTCTTTGACGGATTACAATCTCCGAAAACTCCAACTCGAGAAGAAGAATGACAGCTAAGAGACTTAAACCAGACTTTTCACCATCCTGGAAAGGAACTGGCTGTCCGTATCTGGAGTTTTTTTAATACTCTACCTCCCTCTGCTGTTATCAGTGAGAAGTTCCTCGACAATGGGAAAACATGTACTTGCGGCTTCGATTTCCATGCTCTCGCTCTTGGCAATGATGGGAGACACAGACAGTAAAACGGACAGTTCCTTCATGATCGACTCCGACCCCAGCCGCTGTATGAGGCATCACTATGTCGACTCCATCAGCCATCCCCTCTACAAGTGTAGCTCAAAGGTAAGGACCTTCCTCAACCCTTCGCAGCAGGGTGCTGTGTCGGCAGAGTTGTTAAAATGAGCCATTTTGAGTAATTTTTCTCTGCACAAATTTCTTATTACCAAAATCCAGCTGCAGAGGCATAGAGGTGTAGAAACAACTGAGCGCATACATCAGAACTGGGGCTGGAGAGAAAGGCTCTTGAGTCTCTTTTCACCTTTTCAAAAGGAGAAACACAGCATGATGGTAAAGCAAACATGCAGTAAATGGTTAGCTTCAAAGGAGCACATTGGGGTCTCAGCCACCAGCACCAAGTAGATGGACCAGTTTTGAAGTTCAGACCATCCCAGTCACCCCCTCCTTCAAGCGAGTGTTTAATCCAGAGTATGGAAACTTACAACTTTGGAGGTCGAGTACTGAGATAAAGAATCAAGCTGTAAAATGGTAATAAAAAAAGAATGTGAAAAACATTGCTAATGTTTTTCCCCATTTGGTTTCAAGGCCTTTGTTTTCATGCAGAATGACAATTGGATATTACTGTAGGGCTTAGGAGCAGAAAGAAAAACAAGATTGCCTTTCATTTGAGATTTGAAGCCTGAAAAATTTTGTGTCAGAATGGTTTAGTAGCCCGCACATGTAGCCTACAGTCATTTATTTCACTGTGTGGAGAAAAAGAATGGGGAAAAACAATGGGAAAATCCTTACTGTTCCCATCCATCTTGTCCTAATTTCTTGCGGCTGAGTTAACCCCGTGCCTATTCAGATGTACAGTCTCCGCCTGGCCCATCCCTGTGCCCCACAGAAAGTGGCTTTGCCTTATGCACCCACATCCCTGGATTAACAGAACATCTGCCAGCAGCAATGCTTTCACCAGCCCTGTGCTGGGTAAGAGAGTGATGGGAGGCGGGTGGGAGATCGGAGGCTTTCGCCCTGCTGCTCTTGAGTTCGAACAGTAAAATCGTGCATTACTTGCGACTGAAGAAAGATCTTTTGCTTCGCTCTTAGCCTAGACTAGATCTTCTTACCATCCAGGAAACATCCAGAATCAGCAGACAGAGCTGCAGAGATGCATCTGTTTGTGCAAAATTGGTTTTATTGCAGTTGACTCCAGTGTAAGGCAAAGGTGAAAAGTGTGGGTGGTTTCTACATCCTGGCAGGGGGGTGCTAGCAGCCCTCCCCTCCCATGGCAATTCATACCACCGATTACACCTGAGAAGCCATGGCTACCACGATGATTTTGTCCAGGAGGGCAATGCTGCACCCGACTGGCCCTCGTTCTCGGCTCCCTGTGCTGCCAGAGGGCAGAAGGAGCTGTGGTGTGTAACACAGGCAAGATGGCAGGTGGCCCTCAGAGGCCCTTTGGTCTCCAGGTTTGGGTAGGATCCCCCTTTGCCCCTCTACATACAGAAGAGCAAATGAGTAACAAGTGGTGATTTCGCTAGTGTGGTGAGAAACGCAGAGTATAACTGTCCTGGCACGGTGCCTCAGTCAAAAAAGGATAAACATAACAGGTCCCAGACTAGCCCCAGAGGCAATTCAGTCCTGGAGGATGAAGGATGGGGCTTCTCTGGCCCAGGGCCAAAGGGTTGACACCTCCTGGTCTCTCCTTTCCCAAGGGCCATCATCTACCCACCACCGTTTCCTGGCTGCAGCAGGTTCTCACAGCATGTCTTTGCCTTCGTTTGGCCGCACATCACTGCCAGCTCTCCAGCGGCCACTGCCACAGCCAAGCCTTTCTGTCCCTGGGCCAGCTGGGCACTCACCCTGAGGCTGCTGCCCCTGCAGTCCCAGTCCCGCAGCTCCACACATTCCTGCCTGCCCGCAGTCAGCCCTTGCCTCACCTCTGGCCATGATTTTCTGCTGTGCTCAGGACATTGCTTCCTACACAGCCAAGGGAGGGAAGGAAGGAAGGAAGGAAGGAAGGAAGGAAGGAAGGAAGGAAGGAAGGAAGGAAGGAAGGAAGGAAGGAAGGAAGGAAGGAAGGAAGGAAGGAAGGAAGGAAAGAAGGAAGGAAGGAAGGAAGAAAGGAAGGAAGGAAGGAAGGAAGGAAGGAAGGAAGGAAGGAAGGAAGGAAGGAAGGAAGGAAGGAAGGAAGGAAGGAAGGAAGGAAGGAAGGAAGGAAGGAAGGAAGGAAGGAAGGAAGGAAGGAAGGAAGGAAGGAAGGAAACCCACCACCAACTCAATTTCTTAGCATCCCTGATGACAAAGAAAAGCAATCAGGCTTTTAGGAGTGGGACTGATGGAAATGAGAACACAGAATGCATTGTAATGAAAACCATATTATTTCAAAACTCATCTTTGAGAAAAAAGCTGTTGACATAAACATATGTAACTCTGACTACAAAAATGTCAGTGACTTTTTTTAAATCAAGTCTTTAATAGAAATCATGTTTGAAAATATTATCACATCTCCTGGCTTCCCAAAGAGTTTTTAAACAATACTGCAAGTTGTATGGAATTTCTCATGAAGTGGAAAATGAAATGAAAACAGTTTCCATACAAAGTGAAATAATTTTGGCATTTCCTAGAAAACTTGTCTCTGTTTGTTAAATTGGGCTTTTTTTTTTAAATTCTCAGGGATCTGAATCATCGTGCTAGACATACGGCTTCTGTTCTGGATCTAGAACATAAACACAGACCAATATTATATTTGCTAATGAAAATTAGATGTAATCTCTGTTCCTATATATATTGTGATGAAATATAAACAAGTCAAAAAAAGGAAGGTTCTGTTGGAGTAGCTGAGGGAACTGTGGTACTTCTTGTTTCCACTGAGTTTCCATTGTGGAGCTTGGACTGACAATCGGTGTCAGGAAGAGACTTTGCCCTTTTTTGGCATGATATATTGGTTCCACTGAGCCATCCTTTTTCACTCTGCATGTTTTCCCTTTTAGTGCAGCATAGAATTACAGAAGTTAAAAATGGCTTCAGAAATTGCACAACATATTACGTTTGCTGTCCATCTTGGTTAAAAAAGGATTATGTCCACTGTGCTTCTCTGTGGATGTTGCCAATTGCACCCACACGGGAAGTAGTTTTGTTACATTTGGAAACATCCATCTAATATAATTTAATCATTAAAATCCCTCTTGCTTGTGACCTCAGACAGATGTTGAAAACAGGTTTCCAAAGCTTTCAGAAACGTAGTCCATTACAGTAACAGAATGTATAAGGGAGACACAAAAGAGGGATGGAAGAAGGTCATTTGTTCCTGAAAAACAGTGTTTCCTTTGACTTCAAGGAAATGTTTGTGTCAGCTCTTGAGGTATTGCCTTTCCTGACCATATTGGATTCTACCTGACCTCTATCACGGAGACCCACTGGCTCTCCATGTGCTGGATCACCTCGCTGCTGCAACTAGAGCCTCCTAAATCATGGTATTGCCTGTCACAAGGGCTTCCTCCAGATGTGCCAGAAGAGCGCTACCACTGACAGCCTCGCAGTAAAGAATCCAGCCCTGAGAGACACAGACCAGATGAAGAAAGATTTAGCAAATGTTTGAAGACATCTGGTCATGAGGTAGCTCAGGAGGTTTTCAGCAAAGCCTGCTTGCAGCCAGGCCATGGATACTGTGTGAAAGCCTGTTCTCGTGCATCTCAGCCCATCTGCTTTTGGGCCTCAGCTTGTTGCCGGAGAGGAGTACAAACACTGTTAATATCAAACCAGTTCACAACTTCTGAATTTCCAGAATACAGCTCAAAAGATCAGAGCCAAACATTGCCTCACATTCAGGTTGCTTTCTTTTGTGGCTGTCCAGATACCTATGAGACTGGTGACTTTAGGTAAGAAAATCTGTTTTTCCCTAGCTGCTCATACACTTGAGACCTCCCGCAGTTCCCACGCTGTAGCGCGCTGTGCTTCCGGATCCAGCATTGCAAGGTGACACGCACGGCCTCACATGCACAGGGGACGTGGGGAGACAAGAGGCACACGTATCAGGTTATAAAATACCCACACGTTTTTACTATATATACACCCACTGTATTACTGTGCTATGCCATCATAGCATTACTAATTATTTAGGCGATAATCTCTATTGCGCTATAGTATACAATGCAATAAGCAGCTGGTGCGATTGACTAAATGGCAAAGCAAAGCTTTTAAAGTATATGCTATTTCCAGCTCATTTGCACACCTGCCAAAATCCACTGGTGCTGTCCTGGATTTATGAGGAGGGGAAGGTTAAATGTTGCTTAGGACTTCAGGTCAGCCCAGAAGTTTAGCAAGCTATTAAAATGGGAAATCTGCAAATTTTTTATGTCGCAAGTTTGACTTGATGCCCATGGTGCTGCGCCATTTGTAAAAATGTACACTGTCATCCAAAACTAGGGCATAAACCCAACACTGTGTAATTTTACATCATATGACTACTGACCACACTCACAAAAAACTAAGTAGCCAGCAAAATTTGAGATTACAATTTGAGAATAAAACATATTTTTAAAGACAAGCCTTGCTATGCAATTATAAATGCAGCTGCACATTGAAGAAATATTGACTGTTTATGCATTAGAAAGCTTGTTGTTCATAAGAAACGTATTCAGACACTGATACTGGCACATCAAATAATTCGGCCCTATAATTACGCCGTTGCATTGTAGTCCTTAGTCCTATTCCTCGGGGGTTGGTTTGGTTTTTTCCCTGGCATTTCTGAAAGTACCTGCAGATGCAGGAGCAGATGCATGCCGTAAAAAATCCTTAGGGTAACAGTACCAGAAATGACTAACTGTTCCAGCTCCAGAAGCATCAATCGTTAGAAGTCATCTCCACCATACAGCAATGTGTGCTGTCACATTTGGGCTGAAATCACAGAACCATAGAAATGTGGATTGGAAGGGACTCTGGAGGGTCTCTGAACCTCCCAAAAAGCAACTTGTGGCCATTGCACGTCCCCTGTTGCCACTACTGAGGAGTGTTTGGCTTCGTTGTCCTTGTCCTTGTAACTCCCCTTCCAGCAGTTGCCAACAGCTGTTGGATTGTGCCTCACTCTCCTCTTCAGCTGAGGGCATGGGACTAGCCTGTGACAGAGCCTGCACACAGTCTGGTGAACTGGTCAAAGTGGGAGACCTAATATGAGCTGTCCAGATCCTGGGAAGGAAACTAACTTTTTAAAATGTCCCAATCCGCTGTCTTTCCTTTGCAACACAGGAAAGATTAGATACCTGTGTAGCTCTTCACCAGCTGCCTGCCTGTCACTACGGGAAGTGAGTTTTGTTTACCAGGGGACAAAAGTGGATCTTTATCCGTCAGTAAAGTGTTGATAGCACTGTAACAATTGTCCCTTTCCCCGTTCTCATATACACAAAAGACACTGGTATTAAGGAGCTTGACACAGCTGACATATCTAAAGCCAGGATGTGGCTCAATAGTACACTGAAGTTTTTTTCCCACCTTATCACTACCAACAGCTGAAGTGGATTTGCTTATGAATAGGCAGCATCACAGGAAGGAGACCATAAAATTATGCTACAAATCATGAAGAACGTTAAATTTATCGGAGAGCCAGAAGAACCCATGTCTTAATTAAACCAAGGATCAAGATGGTACCAACCCTTAATCATCAACTCATGAAGACATCTTCCTTGAGACCTGTCTGTGCTGACTGAAGTATACTTGTTAATATATTAATACATTTCCAAGCAAACAACTTAGCATTCAAATACTCTGGAAGAGTCATTTTTGAGTACTGTACAAAGTATGTGCTTTATGGATGATCAGTGCCTTTCCCATGGACACAGGCAGTGCTGCTATTTCGTACTTTATACTAGGAATATTCTCTCTGTCTTTCATCTTTCCTCAAGACTCTGACTAAAGAGAAGATTAAACATTTGATATACCTGCTTGCAAGACTTGGAGATTTGCAGAATCACGTGTAGTGAAAGAAGCTCAGAAGTGTTTAATGTTGTAAAATATTTGCTGTCACATTTGTAGTTATCCTTTTAGATTCTCTGGAAAAAACATGAGATATGGGTAGCATGGTTAAAATGTGATATTCTTCCTGGGTAATAGGATACACTTACAACTGTTTTACTGGCTACTTTCTCACTTCTGCCACATTTTGACCTTGTTGGGACGATACAATAAGTTGATTCTGAAGTTTGTGCCGGTTAATGTGAAATAGCTGATCTGGGCTTCAATAATATTTCAGTCTCTGTGAATGTGTAAGAGTTTGTTTAAACTTGTTCAACACTTATCAAGGAGATAACAGCTGTTTCTACCCACATGGTTTCCTGAGCTTTAGAAGATCCTTTTACTTTCCACATTTTCTATAGGGCTTAAGAGACTCCATCCATAGCATCTGCTCAACAAGGTGTTGTTGGGAAGGGAAGTAGGTGACTCCTCACGGACTTTGCTTCCTTAGTGCCTCCTGTTGTGCAAGTTATCTTGCTCTGGTCACAGCTCAGTTGGTGAACTCAGAGGAAGAAGAACCATGGAGCCTGCACCACTTTTGGAAAACCTCACTAGTGAATCCTCATGTTTGGTAACGAGTTCATCTTGTTTACATTTTCACTGCCTTATGCTATGCAGTGCATATATTTTACAGATACAACTGATGCAATTACAAGTATACGCACACACACATATAGTTGCAAATGCATATTCAAGGTGATGTTTGGAGGGAGATATAAATTTACTTCTTTAGAAGCAATAAACCGAGAATATTCTTTATATTTCTATTTTATATATTAATATATCTAAGCACCTGAGACATGGACTGAGAACCAGTTCTGCTGATCTAGCATATACACTCAAAACGTTGGAAAACATCCAACTGAAGTATCAGTCTGGACGATGATTTAAGGGCTTGGCCACCACAAACCTGGGGTCAGCAAGTCACAGTCACAGTCACCGTGCCTGGAAAGCAGCACTGGCTGTGATCATTTCGAGCCCCAGGTCAGCTTTCAGAAAGCCGTGGGCCTTATCAGTGTCAGTGCCCAGGACTCCAGGAGGAGACTCTCTTTTCCTCCTGCCCGCGTTACCTTCCCTGGTATCTCAGGCACAGCTCAGGGGCAAGGCACTGCGTAGGGCTGGATGCCCTTGGTGAGGTGGGGAGATGCAGTAGGTGAAGGAAGACCAGCCAGACTGGAATGAGGTACCCACCTGCCAGTGTTGGCTGCGTGCTGGCAGCCGTGGGGACATGTTTCCTAACCCGTCTCTCTTCTTTCGCAGATGGTGCTGCTGGCTCGCTGTGAAGGGCGCTGCAGCCAGACATCGCGCTCGGAGCCCATGGTTTCTTTCAGCACAGTCCTGAAGCAGCCTTTCCGCTCTACCTGCCACTGCTGCCGGCCCCAGACCTCCAAGTTGAAGGCCATGCGGTTGCGATGTTCCGGGGGCATGCGGCTCACTGCCACCTACCGCTACATCCTCTCCTGCCACTGTGAGGAGTGCAATTCATAGGGATGTACCCACCACGGCAGTGCAGGGACTGGGATGCTGCTGCTGGGCAAGGCTCCCAAGAAGCAACCCAAGGTGAGGCTGATGCTCCCAGCACAAGACTGCAGTGAGAACAGGACTAAACAGGCTGGATTGCATCTGAGAGCTGAAGAGTAAAATACCCTGGGGCCCTGGATGGTGCCGGTACCAAAGCGTGGGTTGTGACGGAGGCGAACGCAAGAGGACTTGTTTTTAAGAAGCCTTTCTTTTTTTCTGAAAGGATATTTTTGTGAGCTTCTTCTTTTTCAGGCTCAGCTCTGACTACAGAGAGGTGCTTTTACTTTAGGCCAAGGGCAGCAGGGGCAAAGAGAGGAAGGTCAGCCGGATGACAGCACCGCGCTCTGGAATTTGGCATTCGGACAGAAGACGGGCATTAGTTCCCACGTACAGGGCATTAGTTGCCACATATGACCTCTTAACCTAACAATTTATTCTCAGTCTCCTAGTTATATTTGCCTTCAAAACAAACTGTGTTGTTGGCAAGGGTTATCTGTTACTGATCTAGCAGCCAAGCGCTGGATAACTTTAACTGTGGTTTAGCAGAAATTACAAATAAATCATTAAAAAGTAAACTGGATATGAAATGTAGAGCTGGGACTACCCAGCTCTAGCCAGCTGAAGTGATTATTTGCAGCTTGCAGCATCACAGTTCAGTGGTTGAGCAACTCCTGAGAAGTGAAAGGTCATGAGACTCATTATTCCTCTCTACAAGCCTGGAAACGTGACACATCACGTCTGTCACAAAATCCATTATTCAAACACTGAAAACTAATCAAAGATTAAATTGACACATACTAAATGGAATCTTTTCTTAACTTGGGTAGACCTTTTGATATATAGAGCCAGAGCCACCAGAATAATGACCAAACCTAGCACTTATTTTCATCTATGGCTCTGAGGCCATTGAGTGAGTACCATCTTGCCTTTTAAAGACAGGCAATCCCAGACACCGGGGAATCACAATGATGTGCCCACAGGAAGTTTAAGGCAGAGTCTGAGTCCCAGCATTATCCCCTGGACCACAAAGACTGTGTTTCAATTTGTCTAATGATCTGGTACCTGGGGCCCTTGTTGGCTCACCATCCAGCTTGATAACTGCTTGGGGAATTGTACAGCATACTTTGTGCACACACAAAGCTGTCAGAGGCTGTGGTGGGGTTAGCGCCGGCCCAGACCTCACCTGTACCTGAAGCAGGGGTAGCCAGTGCTACTCTGCTAGGAGCAAGTAAAGCCATAAACTGCTTTCCCCTGTGGGACCATTGCAGAAAGAAATGCTCCAAGGAACAATGAATTGCAGGGATTGATAGAGTCAAAGGATCTCAAAATAGCAAAGGATCCCAAGTTTCAGAATGGTATTTGTAGAGAGACTCTGTCCCTCCTCCATTAACATGAGATTTCAGGAGTGTTCAGTCATCGTATCTTGTGACTGAAAGGGAACAGCCAACACATTAGAGTTCTTACCCCCTTAAATGACAGTATATCCAGTCAGTCAGCAGTATGACTGGAATGTTCACATAAACCTGGGTAAACCATTTTTTGACAGAAGTCATGAAGGTGTCAGGAGCATCTTTGCTGTGTAAGGATTCATAGTCAGTGCAGTTTCTACCCCTCGGCAGCAGCCGCGTGCGTAGTCCCACAGCTATTCTCTGGGACAGGCTGGAGCGGCTCCCCTGCACAGCAACATCTGATGGGGCCCATGGTGTGGAGGGGAAGTCCTTCCCGAGCCCAGCGTTCGGCCCCCCTGTGCAGCTCATCCAGTCTGTCCACACCAAATGCCATACGCAGCAGCTCAGGGATGCACACTGGCACTGCAGTGGATCCCCAAGGACTGCCAGGGAGGGAGGTCGTCCTGTGGTCTACACGGGAGTTACTGCGGCTGCTTGGGCAGAGCCAGGTTCCTTTGCCACTGCCTCCTCATGGCGTGTACGTACGGGATGTGAAGGCAGGCAGGTGACAGCCTTGTGAGCCACATCCTGGAGCTGGATGGTTGTCAGTCAGAAGTGGAAAACAACAGGGGTCAAGCACACCCACAGATGCTGGTTAGAGAGGTTCGTGGTACATAGGAAGGACCGTCTACGAGATGACTTGCAGATGGCCAATTTTCAACAACACAGAGCTGTAGGCAAACAAAAGGGTGAATGAAACTGTTAGAAGCTGGCAGGTTCAGATTAAAATGTCAAAACCGGGAGTCATGAGCTCCGGTGAGCTCATTAGACACCACTCGTTGTTTCACCACTGTCAGTCATTCTTTTCACATCTGATGCATGGCCTGAACATCACAGGGTAAGCGATGGGAGCGTGAGCTGGGCATTATCACCAGACTACTTTCTATCAAAGATCATATGCGTGTCCCTTTTCCAATCTCTTTCAACTTCCAGCATCCAAAAATCCTGTTATCCAAAAAAGCACTACCCCCTACTGTTAATTATATATAGAAAATTCCAGTCCTTATCTGAAACATTAGCAATACCTTTGACAACCAAATAACTATACTGCAAAATATGCATGACCTCTAAGCGTGGGTATAGACTGCTGCACGCAAGCAATGCTATGCAGTTATTTAAGGAATGGGGAATGTTTTAAGGGTAGCTGCTATATCCAGCATCATCGCCCTGCCCTGGGTCGCGCTGCCACTGGCCTTCTCTGCTGGTGCAAAATGGGACGATGGGAGGTTGTGACACAAAATTTGGGTGACGATTTGCAGTGCTTCTGCATGCCTGTGGGATGTGGCAGAGCAGTGTGGACCTGATACCAGTCTTCTGGTGAGGAGAGAGGAGGGGCTTGAGCAGAGACTATGCCTGGGCCTATTTAGAAAAAAAACAGAATAGTTATAATGAGAGAAAAGCTTGTCTGGTATTTATTCCCGCATCCCCTCACTATCACAGTGCCAGAGCTATAATGGCTCAAAACGGTCTTAAGGAAGATATTCATGTTTCAACAAAAGTTTTTTTTTCCCTTTCACACCCCACATTCCTTCCAATTTTGCTTGATTCCTTTAATGAAATCATCGCCTTGTGACCACAAAGGCTGTTGCCAGGCATAAATGTTGAGGTGAATTCAACATTATCTGATTTAACTGTTGAGTTGACTAAATGCATGGAAGGAATAAAACAGAAATGGGAAGGACAAGGCAAAACATACTTGTAAACAGCTAGAAATGGATATTAAACAATGAATCCAACTTTCAAATTCTCCTTTTGGCCTTGTCAGGCAATCTTCATATTAACATTTAAGAAAAGGTAGAGCTATTCTTCAAAACCAAATGCCCCAAAGTCTGGTATAAATCCTTGTTTTGATACCTTTTAATCCATATTTTAGGCAACTCAGTGTTGAATGAAGCACACAAGCACTACCTGTGTCAAAATTCAGGAGGCATATTGAAGCAAAAGAAAATGAGGATTCAGGCAAAAACTACAGGATTTGGCTCATGGTGAGAAAGAGTCTAAATGGTGCTGGGAGATGAAATGGCTTCCTCATTTCTTAGCCTGACACCACTCTGGATACTTTAGCTCTGTTTTTCAAGTCAAACTACCATGTAAGCACTTCTTAGATTGAACAGGAGAAAAGACAATGTCTAGTTGTCCAGAAAATGTTGTGCATCTTTTTCCTTGCTGAAGAATACTCTCGCTAGGACTTGAATGAGATGGCTTTCTCCTTTTTTCCCTTTACTGTACTTCACCCTTCAGGCATCATCTTCCCTCACAAAAAGGCTGGTTCTGCTGTGACCATCCTGTGGTTTGCTCAAGATACAGAATTTTGATTGTCACCACCCTATGCCCTCTTTTCTTTTGATTGGGTTTCTGAGCCCAGCTTCGTTTACTTTTGAAAGCCATCTGTCTCAGCAGTGGTGGTATGATTCAGCTGGAGTGACTGCACTCATGGACACCAGAGGGAAACACTAGACCTTTGCTGGTACCCTTTGCTTGCTAGAAAAGCCTTATAATGCCACTGCATTTTGTGCCTATCAGAAATAATCTGTGAGTTCCCAGAATAAACAAGCCCATGACCCTGCAAATTTTAATTATTCAGCTCCCAGCTTAACTGGGACTGTTAAGTGCTTGAAGATGCATAGATACAAAAAAGGTTTGCTGGTTCAAGCCTTATACAAATCTTTAAACTGAAGAACTCACTGCTTTCTTGGAGTTGTCGCCACTGACTCTCCTTACACCCACCTTACCCTCTGAGCTTGGAGACTTCCATCAGACAAGAGGTACTGAGCCCGGCTGTCTCCTGGTGGCCTTCAGCAGGGATTTTGTAAACTACTCTCACAGCACTCATGGCAACAACGGAGAGGTGAAGTTCGCTGGCATCCATGGTCCACCACAGCCTGTGCTGGGCCTCAGCTGAGACCTGTTCACCAAACCCTTGCACATCTGCCATGAAGCCCTGAAACTCAGGTAGGACTGTGTAGCTTGCAGCCAGAATATTTTTGTGAAAGAGAGAAAAAGAAAAGATGAGAGGTTATTGTCTCACAGGTATAGTCTGATGTTCTACTGCTTTATGTGTCTAACCTCTGTTCTTAGGATCTGATGTGACAAAAGCGAGATCCCTGAGCTCCCTTCTGTGGGTAGAGTGGTTTTTCAGTGCCTAGTCCTACATGTTTAAAGATGGTAGTTTCTCACTGAATTTGTCTGAAACAGGATTAAGCCCTTCTAGGAGTTCTGTTTAGCAGGGATTTTTTCCTCTGAATTGGGCCATAAGTACTTTTGAGAAGTCCAATGCCATTAAAAAAATCAGTGTGAGGGTGTGTGTGTGTGTGGGGGGTGAGTCTTATTTGTAGTTATTTAAAATACAAGGGCTGTGGAAAAAGAAAAAAAAAATTATATCTAGGGCAAAAATGACTGACAGACTTATAAGATAGGTTGCATTATAGCTAACAGGTATGGAGACAGATACTCTTATGAAAGTGCAGCAGGCTGTGTTGGAAAGCAGCAGATCAGTTAAGTTTGTTGTGTTACACATGTACAAATAAGCTGGTTGGAAATCCAATTATTCAATCTATCCCTTTTATTTTTCAAGCATGGGGTCAAAATATCTACGGATCAAAAGGGAGAGGACAGATAATCACTAGTCTGCAAACTCTGTTAGTAAGCAGGCTAATGCATTGAAAATGGTCCTTGGTGGCTCTGTGATTTGAAGAAGACACTTTATGTACATCAAGATACAAAAGATCAGAGTTTACTAATGAGAATAAATAATCTTGTCTGGCCTGCACCAAGAATGCATATTTCAAAATGTTTTGGTTTGCCTTTTTTAACAGATCATTTGGAAGTGGTCTAGGAATCAAAAATATGTACAAACAGGCAACAGGACATCTATCACTTGTCCGAGTCAGAATTATTGCTTCCTTTGGATGCCAACCAACAGTACAGCCCATTGAAACAAAATTTTAAAAACAATTAATCACATTCCCAAGTAATCTACATATATTTATCTCATTTTCTTTCTAGGAAGAATTAAAGAGCTAATCCCGAGTTAGAGCTGTTTTCATTCGTCTGACAATTGCTATTCCAAGCTCTACACGGACCTCAAGACTTCATAACACAAAAGCTAAAGGAGGTTAGCACTGGTGTTTTGTGGTGTAGACAATCACTGTATAAAAAAGAGGATTAATCTGGGGAGCAGCAGTAAGTGGTATGCCAGGATTCATCTGCCTCAGATCCCTACCTTAAGCACTAGAGACTTTGTCTTTTTGGGTCTAGTCCTGCTTCCAAAACAATTGATACTCTGAAGGAGAGGTGGAAGACCCTCTCCCCTGAAAGCGTCAAACCTCAGCTGTCACACAGCTGGGGGTCACCCCTCGGTTTGAGCGGAGGAAAGGCTGGAATCAGACACCACTCTCGGGTGACCATGCTGCCATGAAGGAGCTGTGCAAAAGGGAGGTTGTGCGACCACTGAAGTGGTTGTCACCAAACACAACGCAGTCTGAGCGAGCTAAGCGTGCTCTGAGCATTGGCAGAAAAATTAGGCTGCTCTTTGGACTTGAGTTTTCTGTATGTCTCACCATTTAAAGCATGACGGCAATAAACTGAGTGGTAGACCCTCTATTAATCCCCACCCTCCCATCAGAGTACGGGAAAAGGAGGAAAAGGGAGAGAGAGAGAGTATGCCAAATGACTTTACGCAGATGCAAGTTCCCAGGTAGTCCTGTAAGTAAGGCACAGATAACCTCTGCTGGTCACAGAGGCTTCTGTCTGAAATTCTGAGGCTGAAAAATGTCCCAGGTTGGTGTCTGAGTGTATTAGAAATCAGATTTGCAGAAGTCACACAAATAGTAATGAAAATCCACTGGAAGTATTTCAAGTATTGAAACGACATGCTGACTGCCTGCTTTGCTCTGACAACGAAAGAACCATGCTTTTGCAGAAGTCAAATATTCACAAGGGCAATCAGCCCCACAACTTTATTAAAGACCAGTTTGGTGCTATTAGAAGTAAGAACTTTCAATCTTTTTGTTATATCCCTATGTACATGTACGTGTACATATCGGCACAAAACAAGGCTCTATTCCGCAGACATCTCTCTTCAGCCTCACAGCCTTCTACCACTCCCTGAGAACTTGGCAGACAGAGAGGAGCGAAGACCTCTCCTAGATCTTTTCCACTGCTCTTGGAAAGCAGCTTTGCTTCACCATCGGTTGCAAGACGGACAAAATTTAGCAAGCAGGTGGCCTGAATCGCTCATCGTTCTCCTGAAGTGAGACATCACAGTAGGCACCCAAATCATAGAATCATAGAATCATAGAATCATAGAATCATAGAATCATAGAATGCTTTGGGTTGGAAGGGACCTTTACAGGTCATCTAGCCCAACTGCCTTGCAGTGAGCAGGGACATCTCCAACCAGACCAGGTTGCTCAGAGCCCCGCCCAACTTGGTCTTAAATGTTTCCAGGGATGGGGCCTCCACTACCTCTCTGGGCAACCCGTTCCTGTGTTTCACCACCCTCATGGTAAAAAATTTCTTCCTTATATCTAGCCTAATTCTACCCTCTCTTAGTTTAAAGCCATTACTCCTTGTCCTATCGCAACAAGCCCTGCTGGAAAGATTTTCCCCATCTTTCCTATAGGCCCCCTTCAGGTACTGAAAGGCTGCTATAAGGTCTCCCCACAGCCTTCTCTTCTCCAGGCTGAATAGCCCCAACTCTCTCAGCCTTTCCTCATAGGAGAGGTGCTCCAGCCCTCAGATCATCTTTGTGGCCCTCCTCTGGCCCTGCTCCAACAGGTCCATGTCTTTCCTGTGCTGGGGGCTCCAGAGCTGGACGCAGGACTCCAGGTGAGGTCCCACCAGAGTGGAGTAGAGGGGCAGAATCACCTCCCTTGATCTGCTGGCCATGCTTCTCCTGATGCAGCCCAGGATATTGTTGGCCTTCTGGGCTGCGAGTGCACATTGGTGGCTCATGTCCAGCTTTTCATCTACCAGTACCCCCAAGTCCTTCTGCTTAGGGCTGCTCTCAATCCCCTCATCCTCCAGCCTGTATTGATAGAAGGATTTGCCCTGACCCAGATGCAGGACCTTGCACTTGGCCTTGTTGAACCTCATGAGGTTCACACAGGCCCATTTCTCAAGCTTGTCCAGGTCCCTCTGGATGGCACCCCATTCCTCAGGTATGTCAACCGCACCTCTCAGCTTGGTGTTGTCTGCAAACTTTCTGAGGGTGCACTCGATGTCGCTAAGTCATTGATGAAAATGTCAAACAGCACCGGTCCCAGTACCTGAGGGACACCACTTGTCATCAGTGTCCATCGGGACATCAAGCCGTTGACCGCTACCCTCTGGCTGTGACCTTCCAACCAATTTCTTAGCCACCAAACAGTCCACCCATCAAATCCATATCTCTCCAATTTAGAGAGAAGGATGTTATGAGGAACTGTGTTGAAGGCTTTACAGAAGTCCAGACCGATCACATCCACAGTTTTTCCCTTGTCCACTGATGTAGCTACTCCATCATAGAAAACCACTAGGTTGGTCAGGCAGGACTTGCCCTTGGTGAAGCCATGCTGGCTGCTTCAAATCACCTCACTGTCCTCCATGTGCCTCGCATAACTTCTAGGAGGATCTGTTCCACGATCTTCCCAGGCACAGAGGTGAGGCTGGGAAGATCCCAGGGTCCTCCTTTCTACCCTTCTTAAAAACGAGCACAATGTTTCCCTTCTTCCAGTCATGAGGGACTTCGCCTGACTGCCATGACCTTTCAAATATCATAGAGAGTGACTTGGCAATGACATCAGTCAATTCCCTCAGGACTCTGGGATGCAACTCGTCAGGTCACATAGACTTATGTACGTTCAGGTTCCTCAGGTGGTCCCAAACCTGGTCTTCTCTTACAGTGGGAGGGGCTTTTCCCCTCTGGTCCCCATCTTGCAGTCCATCAACTCAGGAGGGGGGAGGACAGAGGTTTCCAGTGACAACTGAGGCAAAAAAGTTGTTGAGTACCTCAGCCTTCTCCTCATCTGTTGATAGGAGGTTGCCATTCTTGCTCATCAGGGGGGTGGGGGGGTACGCTTTGTTTAACCTTCCTTTCCTGGCTGACATACCTGTAGAAGCCCTTCTTGTTATTCTTAGCATCCCTTGCAAAGTTCAGCTCCAGCTGTGCCTTGGGCCTCCTGACACCATCCCTACACAACCGGGCACCATCCCTATACTCTTCCCAAGATACCTGTCCCTGCTTCCACTGCCTGTGCAGTTCCCTCTTGCCCTTTAGTTTGACCAGCAGGTCTTGGCTCAGCTATGCTGGTCTCTTCCCTTCCTTACCTGAATTCTTACACCTGGGGACTGAGAGCTCCTGTGTTCTATGGAGAGTGTCCTTAAAGATCTGCAAGCTCTGTTCTGTCCCCCTGTCCCTGAGGACCGTTTCCCAGTGGGTACTACTAACTAACTCCTTGAATAGCTGGAAGTTGGCTTTCCTAAAATTTAGGGTCCTGACTATACTCCTCACCTTACCCACGTCCCTCAGGACTGTGAACTCCACCAGTGCATGATCACTGCAGCCCAGGCTGCCTCCAGTCTTCACGTCACCGATGAGCTCACTTGCATTGGTGGGCATCAGGTCCAGTATTGCATCCTCTTGGGTAGGGGTGTCAATTTCCTGGTGTAAAAAGTTATCCTCAGTGCATTCTAGGAATCTCCTGGATTGCCTCCCGCTCACTGTACTACTTTTCCAGCAGATGTCGGGGTGGTTGAAGTCCCCCAGCAGGATGAGAAACTGCGAGCACAAAGCCTCCTGGAGCTGGAGGAAGAAGGCTTCATCAGTAGGCTCCCCTTGATCAGGTGGCCTGTAGTAGACACCCACGACCAGGTTCCCTTTGTTGCCTCTATCTCTGATTCTTACCCATAGGCTTTCGACCTGCTCATGGCCATTCTTCAGGGACAGCTCTTCACACTGTATTGATTTCTTGATGTAGAGGGCAATGCCTCCAACCCTCTTTCCCCGCCTGTCCCTTCTGAACAGCCTGTAGTCATCGATAGCCATGCTCCAGTCAATGGACTCATCCCACCAAGAATCCACTTAAGTCCCTCATCTGACTGCTCAAATACAGCCCTCGGTGGTCACACCAGGGGTCACTTGCTGGAACCAAATAAATATTGCAGACATAAAGTTTCGCTGCTCCTTCTATAAAAGGGATCAAGGTGATCCGATATGAAGCTATGTGTCCATATTTAGTCTTTTCATCTGTACTTCTTATGGGTCTCTTCTTTTTTAAATTGCAGATCTTCCCAGCTCTTGTTTTTATCCCTTTAGGATATTGACAAAGAGAATTATTGGCATTTTAACAAAATTGCTCTATGGTGGCTAGAAATCCTTATCTCTGGAATTATATTTCAAAATGTAGTTCTTTTCTACAGTCTTGTAACTGTGGGAAAATACATCAGAAGATAAAATGCAGCAGAGGATGCTTGGGGGAACGAAGACACCAAATTCTACACTTTGATGAAATGACAGTAAGGGATTTTCTTTAGCTAAAGAGATCCCACAATTATTACCTAATTGAATAAACACTAAATGAATTCTGAGTGGAATTTTTCAAAGGTGTTCAGCATTGACTTAACTCCACTTCTATACACACCAAAGGAGAGCAATTAGTAACTTCAGTGAGAACAGACCCTGGCCAGGACTGAAACGTCTCCTGCCTGAGGGAGATGGGGGAGGCAAGGAGGGAAGAGAGGGCGAAGGATCCCGTTCTGCGACGCACCTGCTCAGGATATTGGCAGCCCTCAGCACCAGATGTTCACAAGTTAGCTGCCCTCAATGGAGGAAAATTCAAAGTTGTGCTCATTTAAGTTTTCTTCATCCCTTTTGCCTGCACTGCTCCTCCTCACTCACCCTGCACGTCTAACATGTGGAAACAATCCTGGCTAATGTCAGTCACATCTCCACATTGTCACATACAGGGCTTGTCTAAACATTCCCAGTAACTGAGAATGGGATGCTGGAAGAAGAAACCTGTGACCTGCTGCAGCAAGACTGTGCAGACTTAAAACCAATTCTAATTCTATATGAGCTATGTATGTTCCAATACTACCACTCCAGAGACCAGAGTTACTACCGCCTCACATATTTCATTTCCTTTGAAGTGCAAGACAGTTCCTACACTGGAACAGCCCATCCCCGGGCTTTCTAATTTCTCCCATGTTATCTCTTTGTTTATATTTGCTGCTGCCTTTAAGGCCTTGAGCAATGAAGAGACAGCAGTCCACCTCTTTTCCTCTGTACACTCCAGTCTGGAAACAGCTTCAGGGGTGAAATATACGCATCATCCTCCTCTGCATTGAAGACTTTTTTCCTCTTTGGCGTTTTGTTTCCAAGATTGAAAGATGTGCTAATTCTGGCTTTTCATCTGCAGGTACCATAGAGTCCAGGACAATGGGGCTATCTATTTGGTGACCTGGTGTTGGAAACTCACTGATGACTACTTTGTAATTTTTTTCCCTTAAACTGTAATGACAGGTACAGGTACATGTGTATGTGTATGTGCACACACAAGTACATGAACACATAGAGAGAGACAGAGAGACAGGGAGGGTGAGACTGTTTACTCTAGGATGGGAAAAGCTATAGTTTTGAGCCTTGACTTGATAATCACAGCTTTGTGGGAAATGATTTATGGTACAGTCTTTCAATGAGATATGAAAGAGAAACATACAGAGACACACTCAAATCTACTTTTATATATTCATAAATATCTTTTTTTTGTGTCTAAACCTCAATAGTGCCATTGCTGTCAGACAAAATAACTGCATGAATGACCTTGAATGAAATAAAATAAAAGGTGATAAATACAAAATGCCGCCATGTCAGCAGCACACCTGGCTGCAACGGAGGCAAAGGGCATTACTGACTGCTCCTGCATTTTGCTGAGCAACCGATGCTTTTCCTTGGAGGTGGAGCACAGCATGAGGCTCAGGCGTGATGAAATCCCTGCAGATGGATGGATCCCTCTTCCCTGCATGGGTCCCTGTGGATGGATCCCTCTTCCCTGCCAGTGGATGCCCCCTCCATGCCCATGGGTCTCCCCTCCCTGCGTGGGGGAGAGCTGGGCCTGGGCTGAACCTTTATATGGAGCTCCCGCACCGCTGCAGCCCCGGCTGGCCGCCTCTGACCTGGCCCAGCCCTGCGAGGACAGAGCCAGCGCAGCAGAGCCACTCTCCCCATTTTCACAGCTCGGGTTAACAACCAGGTTCCTCACAAACTGAAGAATGGTTCCTTTCAAAAGCTATTTGAAGACAACTTTTGCCCTGTGTACACAGTGTGGGCTGGTGCGTACGGGACATAAGGCTGCCAGTGGATCCACCTCGTCTAGGCTACGTTACCGTGGCTGGAGCTGGTGTGAGCAGCTGGCCACCATGGCAGGATGAGTATTGTATCAGAGGCTCTTTGTGTAGGTCCACACAGCCAGGGAAGCTCCCTTCAGGTCTACCTCGCATCTCAGTCAAAAAGGATCCCATGGACCTTCAGCTCTAGAATGAGGCATAGTATGGCCCAAGAGCACGCGACAGTGTGTGCATCTGGCACATTTTACTGCTTGGCAGCAGAAGGCTGTGTTGGGTTGTGGGATGGGGTTCTCTGCCACTCCTTGTCCATCAGGGGGAGGACTCCTCACACTCTTCCCCTGCTCCAGTGTGAGGTCCCTCTCACGGGAGACAGTTCTCCACAAACTTCTCCAATGTGAGTGCTTTCCACAGGCTGCAAGCTCAACTGCCCCAGCGTGGGTCCTTCCCACGGGGTGCAGTCCTTCAGGAACAGGCTGCTCCAGCATGGGTCCCCACAGGGTCACAAGCCCTGCCAGCAAACCTGCTCCAGTGTGTGCTCCTCTCTCCACAGGTCTGCAGGTCTTGGCAGGAGCCTGCTTCAGCGTGGGGCTCCCCACGGGGTCACAGCTTCCTTCAGGGTCACAGTCTTCCATGGGCTGCAGGTGGATATCTGCTTCACTATGGACCTCCATGGACTGCAGGGGGACAATCTGCCTCACCATGGTCTCCATCACAAGCTGCAAGTGAAGACTCTCTGCTCCGACACCTCAAGCACCTCCTCCTCCCTCCTTCTTCACTGACCTTGGTGTCTGCAGAGTTGTTTCCTTCACAACATCTCACTCCTCTCTCCTCACTGCTGTTTCACTGCAGTATTTTTTCTTCCCCTTCTTAAATATGTTATCACAGAGGTGCTACCACCATCTCTGATTGGCTTGGCCTTGGCCTGCAGTGGGTGCTTCTTCGAGCTGGCTGGCACTGGCTGTATCAGACATGGGGGAAACCTCTGGCAGCTTCTCACAGAAGCCACCCCTATAGACCCCCCGCTACCAAAACCTTGTCACACAAACCCGTAACACCCTGGCACTGAATGCAAAGGTTAGATTTAGAACAGCTGCTCCTAGCTTGCTGCCCCAGGGCTGAACTAAAAAGTTTCGTGGTTAGAGAGAGCCTGGGCTGCAGGGTCAGTGTGCAGATGGCCTCTCCTGATGATACAGCTAGAGTGGTGACGTGTGTTAACAACAGAGTTGCTCTAACACTCTTTGTCATTTCATGACATTTTGTGAAATACCACGATGATGAGCTCTTGCTCCTTCTTGCACTTAATGTAAGTGGACATGAGGCTTGGTCAGGGACAA
This sequence comes from Opisthocomus hoazin, assembly GCF_030867145.1. Taxonomy (NCBI): domain Eukaryota; kingdom Metazoa; phylum Chordata; class Aves; order Opisthocomiformes; family Opisthocomidae; genus Opisthocomus; species Opisthocomus hoazin. Next base: position 101,750,547 of record NC_134414.1, on the reverse strand, counting down.
ACACGGTCGATATTGCCAGTCTACAGCAACTTCAGCCAGAAGAGTTAGTCTTACAGCACCCGAGTTTATGCAGCTGGGGCAACTAAAGGGGAGGCAAAGTTCAGACATTCAGTTAGCAGCCAAGGTTTTTGAAGAGCAGATTTTGTCATCTGCTTTCAGCTTCATACTTAGATGATATTTAAGTCTTTACAGCTAAGAATCAGTGACAGGTAGAAGAGGAGATGTAAAGTGATGCCTTCAGGGAAGAACTGTCAGCAATCATGCTATAGACAAAGGAGAGTCCAGAAGGGCATTTTGAAAAAAAAAACAAAACAAATCCTAAATCCAAACCAGACAGGCTTTGTAATTCTGCAGCCTGCAGAACTACTCTTATTTCAGCTGGATTCTCACAAATTCCTGGTCTTTTTCTCTCCTTGTGCAAGAAAAAAACCATGATGGTTGTGAATATCTGTAAAACAGCAAATTGTTTGGAGAGCTGTTTTCCAGAAAAAACTTCATCAGCTGAAACTACATCTGTACCAAAAATCCTTCCCCATTTTGTGACCTTTCTTACCAGTATCCAAACCTCCCTCTCATGCATGTCATAAGAAGTTTTGAAAGGAAATTTGGTTATAAGGGAAACAAATTTTAACAGTTTTGCTGGTGCATGCTTCTTATTCTGTTATTATTTTATTTTCCTCCCCAGTCCCCTGTTTCTTCACAGGATAAAGGCCAATTACTATAGATCATAGAACCACAGAATTATAGAATCATAGGCTGGAAAAGACCTCTAAGATCATCAAGTCCAACTATCCGCCCAACAACACCGTGCCTACTAAACCATGTCTGGAAGTGCCACCTCTACACTTTTTTTGAACACCTCCAGGGATGGTGACGCCACCACCTCCCTGGGCAGCCTATTCCAATGTCTGACAACTCTTGCAGTAAAGAAATTTTTCCTAATATCCAATCTAAGCCTCCCCTGATGCAACTTGAGGCCATTGCCTCTCATCCTATTGCTAGTTAGTTGGGAGAAGAGACCAACACCTGCCTCACTACAACCTCCTTTCAGGCAGTTGTAGAGAGCAAGAACGTCCCCCCTCAGCCTCCTCTTCTCCAGATTAAACAGCCCCACCTCCCTCAGCCGTTCCTCATAAGACTTGTCCTCTAGACCCCTCACCAGCCTCGTTGCCCTTCTCTGGACATACTCCAGCACCTCAATGTCTTTCTTGTAGTGAGGGGCCCAAAACCAAACACAGTACTCGAGGTGTGGCCTCACCAGTGCCGAGTGCAGGGGCACGATCACCTCCCTACTCCTGCTGGCCACACTATTCCTGATAAAAGCCAGGATGCTGTTGGCCTCTTGGCCACCTGGGCACGCTGCTGGTTCATGTTCAGCTGGCTGTCGACCAACATGCCCAAGGTCCCTTTCCTCCATGCAGCTTTCCAGCCACTCCTCCCCAAGCCTGCAGCACTGCATGGGGTTTTTGTGACCCAAGTGCAGGACCCAGCATTTGGCCTCTTGGGCTTCGGCCCATCAATCCAGCCTGTCCAAGTCCCTCTGCAGAGCCTTCCTACCCTCAAGCAGATCGACACTCCCACCCAGCTTGGTGTCATCTGCAAACGTACTGAGGGAGCACTCAATCCCCTCATCCAGATCATTGATAAAGATATTAAACAAGACTGGCCGCAAAACTGAGCCCTGGGGAACACCACTCGTGACTGTCCACAACTAGATTTCACTCCATTCACCACCAATCTCTGGGCATGGCCATCCAGTCATTTTTTTACCCAGCGAAGTGTACACCCATCTAAACCATGGGCAGCCATTTTCTCCAGGAGGATGCTGTGGGGGAAACAGTGTCAAAGGCCTTACTAAAGACCAGGTAGATGACATCCACAGCCTCTCCCTCACCCACTAGATGGGTCACCTGGTCATAGAAGGAGATCAGGCTGGTCAAGCAGGACCTGCCTTTCCTGAACCCATGCTGGATGGGCCTGATGCCCTGATATTCTTTCACATGCCTGGTGAGTGCACTCAGGACGAACTGCTCCATAACCTTCCCTGGCACCAAGGTCAGGCTGACAGGCCTGGGGATTCCCCAGATCCTCCTTCCAGTCCTTCTTGTAGATGGGTGTTACATTAGCGATCCTCCAGTCATCTGAGACCTCCCCTGTTAGCCAGGACTGCTGATTGATGATGGAGACTGGCTTGGCCAGCTCCTCTGCCAGTTCCCTCAGCACTCTTGGGTGGATCCCATCCAGCCCCACAGACTTGTAAGTGTCCAGGTGGAGTAGCAGGTTGCTAACTGCTTCCTCCTGGATTATGGGAGGTTTATTCTGCTCTCCATTCCTTTCTTCCAGCTCTGGGGGCTCAATACCCTGGGGACACCCAGTTTGACTATTAAAGACTGAGGCAAAGAAGGCATTAAGTACCTCAGCCTTTTCCTTGTCCTTGGTGGCAATATTCCCCCCCTCATCCAATAAGGGATGGAGATTCTCCTTGGCCCTCTTTTTGTTGTTGATGTATTTATAAAAACATGTTTTGTTGTCCCTTACAACAGTGGCCAGCCTGAGTTCTAGCTGAGCTTTTGCCTTTCGAATTTCCCCTCTGCATGGCCTAACGAGACCCCTGTACTCCTGTTAAATCACCTGCCTTTTCTTCCATAGGTGGTAGACCCTCCTTTTGTTCCTGAGTCCCAGCAAGAGCTCCCTGTTCAGCCAGGCCGGTTGGGTTCATCTTACAGCACATGGGGCCAGCCTGCTCCTGTGCCTTTAAGACTTCCTCCTTGAAGAATGTCCAGCCTTCCTGGACCCCTTTGCCCTTCAGGACTCTCTCCCAGGGAACCCTCTCAACCAGTGTCCTGAACAGACCAAAGTCTGCCCTCTTTGAGAGTTCATGGTGGTGGTTTTGCTGACCCCCCCTCTTTACTTCACCACGAGCCAAAAACTGTATCATTTCATGGTCGCTAAGCCCAAGACGGCCTCCAGCCACCACATCTCCCACCAGTCCTTCTCTGTTAGTAAACAGCAGGTCAAGCGAGGTACTTCCCCTGGTAGGCTCACTTACCAGCTGCGTCAGGAAGTTATCTTCCACACACTCCAGGAACCTCCTAGACTATTTCCTCTCTGCTTGTGTTGTATTTCTAGCAGGTGTCTGGCAAGTTAAAAAGTGCCCCCTGAGAACAAGGGCTAGCAATTGTGAGACTTCTGCCAGCCTCTTGTAGAAAACTTCATCTACCTCTTCATCCTGGTTGGGTGGTCTATAACAGACTCCCAGCAGGATGTCTGCCTTGTTGGCTTTTCCCCTCATCTTTACCCATAAGCACTCCACATTGACAGCACAATCATTGAAATCTACACAGTCGAAGCAGTCCCTAACATACAGAGCCACTCCACTGCCTCTCTTTCCTTGCCTATGCCTTCTGAAGAGCTTATAGCCATCCATTGCAGTATTCCAGCCATGAGAGTCATCCCACCACATTTCTGTGATGGCGACCAAGTCATAGCTGTCCTGCTGTACAATGGCTTCCTATTGATTTCCACAGCTTGATGTAAGCAACATTAGTAATTTGAGATGTTCTCATAGGTCAGGATGAGGAAAGCTTACTACCCACCACTGCAAGTACTTACTGAGATCAGCACTAACAAATTCCAGTGTTGCAGCATTACTCCTATCTGCACTGTAAATATTACCCTTCTCACTGTTTTTTTTCTGCACTCTAAAAATGTGTACGAAAACATGACTAGAACATACTGAATACAGCATATAATCCTGTGTGTCACACAGAACTTAGCAGGCAGGACTTGGCTCACAGATCAAGGCACCCAGAACCAGCCCTATGTCTAACTTGCCACTGCAGTCAGTGGAGATCCAGTTGAGACAAATGAGTCTAGAGTCAACTCACCTGAGTAGACATTAGTGTGTACCTCTGCATGAGCTGAGTAGCCTTCTAGAATGAACTGACTGCCCTGACTAGATGCCCATGGATTATAACAGGAGGTTAGACACATATTGTATAGGTAGACATGTCCTCTCCGGTCTCAATCTGCAAGCTGAATCAACCCATTTCTTTCCTCAAAAAAAAAAAAAAAGACCAATATCATTACTATAATTTATTTATTACTTTTACTATCATTCTTATTGCAGAAAGACACACGTTTAGATCAATATCACGTACACACAAACAAACAAAGAAAGACAATTTTAACTCAAAGAACCCAGATCCAGGTACAACCCCACAGCAGCTGTGGAAATCAATAGAAGTCACAGTCTTAACATAGTCTCACTAGTGATATCCTCACAAATAAATGAGAAAACATGGTCTAGGTGGAACTTCTGAGAGGTGACTAAGCAACTACTGTCAGAGAGCAGCTACTAGCAAACACTGTCAAAGTGGGAGATTACATCAGCTGAAGCCCTCCATATTTTCACTGATGACCAACATGACGGAATAAGGAGGATACTTACTGTATTTTCATATGGCATTGAGCAGGCAGGACAGCAAATAAAAATCAGTATTCAAAGCAATCCTGAAAAATTGAAGGTACTACCCAAAGTGAACAGAAGGGAGACCTGAAAGATGCAGCAGACAGGAAACAATAAGCAGCTGCACAAATACAAACCCTCACTAGGAGGAGATACGAGGGTTATAGTGAGTCACAGCAGAGCATAAATCAATGGCATCATGTTGCTATAAGAAAACTAAATGTGATACTGGGTGGCATTGTGAGGCACCCGAAGCAATCCTTCCACTTTATTCAGTGTTAGCGAAGCTTCAGCCAGAATAGCGTGATCAGGTTTGAGCTCAAGACAGATGTTCCCTAAGTGGAGAAATTATAGAGAAAGTCGAATAATCAGAGGGCATGAAAACACAGCCTGTGAGAAAGAATTGAAAGAAGAGGGTTATATAACCTAGAGAAGAGAAGGCTGAGGGGAAATCTGCTGAAAACTTAAAAATATGCAAAAAGCAGTTGCAGGGATAAAATTCCTAATATCCATAATGAAGAAAATTCTTACACAGAAGACAATGAAGGATTGGAAAAAATTGCAGTAGGTGGGCATTAAGGTATATCCTTAGCTGCCTTTAAGAACAGTTTAGGTAAATGTTTACACAGAATCATAGAATGGTAGGGGTTGGAAGGGACCTCTGGAGATCATCTAGTCCAACCCCCCTGCCAAAGCAGGGTCACCTACAGCAGGCTGCACGGGACTGTGTCCAGGTGGGTCTTGAATATCTCCAGAGAAGGAGACTCCACAACCCCTCTGGGCAACCTGTTCCAGTGCTCCGGCACCCTCCGAGTGAAGAAGTTCTTCCTCGTGTTCAGATGGAACTTCTTATGCTTCAGTTTGTGCCCATTGCCCCTTGTCCTGTTTCTGGGCACCACTGAAAAGAGTCTGGCCCCATCCTCTTGACGCCCACTCTTAGGATACTTATAAGCATTTATAAGATCCCCTCTCAGTCTTCTTCAGGCTAAAAAAGCCCGGCTCCCTCAGCCTCTCCTCGTAGGAGAGATGCTCCAGTCCCCTAACCATCCTCGTAGCCCTCCACTGGACTCTCTCCAGCAGCTCCTCATCTTTCTTGAACTGGGGAGCCCAGAACTGGATGCAGCACTCCAGATGGGGCCTCACTAGGGCAGAGTAGAGGGGGAGGAGAACCTCCCTTGACCTGCTGGCCACTCTCTTCTTATTGCACCCCAGGATCCCACTGGCCTTCTTGGCAACCAGGGCACACTGCTGGCTCATGGTCAGCTTGTCGCCCACCAGCACTCCCACATTCCTCTCCACAGAGCGGCTCTCCAGCAGGTCAGCCCTGAGCCTGCACTAATTCATAATGGTTTAGGTATAGCTGACCCTGCCTCCGGATGGTGTAGTGAATTATATGATCTCCTCGGGTCTCTTCTGTTGCCCCTGTGTGTTAACAGTGTATCAAGACCATTTTGTCACAACATCTTTCTCTTGGGTAAGTTCATGATGCTTGACCCCTGAGGAGAGGCTTAAAAAAATTGTGCCACTAAACTAGGCAGAGGAGATCGAGGTGTGTATCCTTGTTGCAGAGGCTGCTGCAGAAAAGTTATGTCAGAGTGACTCTCTGATCAGGAAGAAGAGAGTTTTATTTGCAAGCTGCCATCAAAACCAAGCTAAAAAGCAAGCAGAGCCACAATGTTTTGAAAAAGTAAATACATCATGAATTTGTTTCACATAGCAGGGCAGCTTGCAGAGGCCTGGCAACATCTGGCTTGCTAAAGTGTAGGCTAAGGCAGCCTATTTGTCCTGACTGTTCTTCAGTGAGAGGAAATCCAGTTTCAGCTTGCAGCTGTGAGCATGAGCTCTCAGTGCCTGCTGCAGATGTCTGGTAGAGCTGAGGCAGATTTAACCCAAGGTCTTGAACATACCTCTGTATCTGCTTTTACTCTTTTTGCCCCCACTTTTTCTCTCCAAGAATGACAGGATTCTGTTTCTCCTGGTTTACATTTTTACTCCAGCTCTTGTTTATACTCTGCACTTTCCAAAGACCTTAAAACACTTGTCACTTCGCCAGGCGGCTTAGAAATCTCTTGAAGCTTGGAGTCAGGTCTTTGACACAGCCAGTATCAACATTAATGCTTCCCTACTATAATGCTCCAGCAATGAACAGATATTCCACTGGTCTAAAGTACAGCGTCAAGATCGTAAAAAAGAAGATATCTTGTTTTTGAATAAAGGAACAGCCATGAAGGTACTTAGGAAAGTGGATGGCCAAAAGGCAGGGAAAAACATGTTTTGAAACCTCAGAAAACAGCCCAAGACAAAATATTTTGAGGGGAGAAGGCAGTGGTGAGGCACAGGGATATGACTTGTAACTACTATGCAAAAAAAAGATGTAAACACTGGTCTCACAGAGAATAGGCACTTGAAGCCACACTGACTATCAGGGTGGTCATCTCCTGGGAGTCTCTGGTAGCAGCAAAGAGCAAAGGTTAAGTGAAGATGAGTGAGCTTTTCTGTGTATCTGCCTCTGTTAAAGCACTACAGCTCTGAGATCCCAGTTCAGGAGGCTCCTGGAAAGCTTCACTGACTTGTCATAATGCAGTATCACATTTACTAACCCTGTTTTTCACTAGAGCTGATCAAAGCAAGTACTCCCATTTTGAAGACGAGCTGATGATCCTTTCCTCCTATTGTCCACTCCCTCAAACCCAACAGAAGAGGGAGTTATGTTTGTATACTCCCTGCTTTCCTAACTGCTTATCTGTGCTCCTGGAACAGCTGACTTTCAACTGAAGCAACATTAAAATGCCCCCTCCTGAATTCAAAGACAAGCTAGCGGGGGAAAAAAACCCTACAAAACCAGACGTTCATTTGTGCCGAGAAGAAGTGAGGCCAAATTCCTCGTCCTCTGGGTTCAGCAGAGTACCTCAACATACAATACAAAGATGTGCCCCACTGTACTTTTTCTACTTTTAAGGTCTGTGATATTTCTTTCCCTTGTCTGCTCTGAGAGACAGCAGCAAGAGCCTGTTGGACACTGGCTCCTCTGCTACCTTTCAACACCTGAGGCAATGAGCAGCTCCATGTTGCCTGGTGTTTAGCACCATCCAGCTGTATTTTACAGCTGGTTGGAGTGCAAGAGGCAGTGTGGAAACAGGACGATTGTGGGGAGCTCTTCTCTCTTTTGTACCAAGTGTAAATCCTTCAGTCACAAAGAGACCGCCGCTACGTAGTCTGCTGGGGAACACAAATACCCCTTACAGCTCATGAACATGCTATGGATCATTTTGGACAATAACTGTGATCAGGAGTATGACCAACGTCAACAGGGAGACAGGGTGACATTTTCATAGTTTATTTGAAGATTACTTCATCTGTAACCTAAAATCACCAAGGTTATGAACCTTCTGGAGAAGTATACACCAGCTAGTTGAATGCTTTGCCTCTATCTCCTTTAATTGCCATGGCCTTTTCAAATGCCAGCACTGAAAATTTTTCTGTACTGAGATCTAAGTATAGGACATGTGTTCAGGCTCTGAGGCTTCATAGGACTACAGTAATAACCAGAACATAATTTCTAATTGTATTCTGAGGTGTCGTTCTGATTTTGCTGGAGTATGAATCACCTTTGAGGATCAGACTAATCTACCAAAGCTAAACACATAGAGGAAATAATAACCTCATTGTTGATAAAACTAGAGATTATCCATTTTGCTCCTTCATACATTTAAACCAGGTTGTTCTATCACTTTCATTATAAATATAAACAGCTCCTCTGCCTCCTGACAGGCAACATATGTGCTTCTCCCCTCCTTCCGTCTCCCCTGGGGACTGACACTTTGATGGGCGCATGATTAGATATCGGAAAATGAAGAGGAATCTTGCTAGAACAGAATGAATGTCAAGAGAGTGTAATAACAGACCACAGTTTGTCATGAAAGAGAACGAACAGGTACTTCATAACACAGCTGAGACACATCACCTTTTTGCTTGCCTGTTCAAAAGCAAATAGTGACAATACAGTTTGTCTTACATTGAACACAGATCAAAATGCTAACAAGATGAAATAACTATCCAATAATGAGGCCTGTGATACAAATTGTTTATCTTATGATATTCCTCTTTTTATTTCTGCTACAAATACTTACAAAGAATTTCTCTTGTAAAGCACTAATAATGTTGAAATACAACTAAAATTACTACAGTCTCTGAATAATACTAGTGCAGGATAGGCCGGGACAAATGCTAACTGCAGAATATATGCAGTGACAGCTCGCCTTTGAAATAAACCATTTGATGCTGTGTGTGGCATGGATGAATTTTGAGATATACCTTGCATCTGTAAGTGCGGGAAGTGTCTCTTCACACTAAGAGATTCAAGTCTCACACTATTTCTAGGGCATAGAGCAGGATATGCATTTCACACCAGCCAAAGAAAGACAGACATTTATGAACAGAAGAACCTTCTTTTTTAAAACATTTTTAATCATAATCAAAACAATTCCTCTAAGAAAGAATGTTGTTCCATACTGAGGAATTAATGACCTCATTTAAATTTTATGCTGTATCATTAAGCTATCCCCAGACATTAATACTCCTTTATATTTTATCTCCACTCCTCCATAACACCCAGAGGTTATGGAGTCTGGCGTTCTTTGCTTGGTGATTTCTTGATTTTTTAACCCTCAGGCCCATGTCACTTCTCAGAATTTCTGTAGGCAACCATGCATCTTCAGCATAGTTTTAATTGGAAATATTGAGAAGGTGATGTTAGCTCCATAATCATCTGCAGATCACTTGCCATGGTCTCACAGAACACCATACTTTGAAGACAAACAGTTCCTCAAGACTCATTTATAGGGTATGAAGAGTAATTTCCTTTAAAATTCAGAATGACATTATTTGGTAGCTAATGAGCCACACCATTATCTCTGGAACACATCCGTGTTCAGGATGCATATTATAGTCAGTGGAATGATGAACACCAGCAGGCTACAAAACTGTTTTAAAGAAATTACAGTTACTGCCCATGGCATCTTTTTATCTAACCTTGGTCATTTGGGGAAAGATTATTCTGAATGTGCAGTGCCATCTTAAGACATAAACCCCGGAGCCAGGTTCCAGTGTCCCCTTTTTTTAAAAGGTCCTCAAACCCAACAGTGAGTTCCCTGGCCACATAAGACTGACTGTATGCCAGCAAGATTATCCACAGAAGAACTGTGCTCTGGGTCTGCAGAACCCCTGGGATTAGCTTTTTAGAGCGTGTCCTATCCACAGGTGCCATACCTGTTTCTGCAGTCATTGGTCAGCACTCATCTGGAGCTCAGCACAACTTGTGTAGGCTGTTACTGCAAATACTTTTCAGAGGGAAGTGAAAACAAATTACAGCTATTCTTAATGAAGAAATCAAACACCACCAAAGAGCTGTCATGAGAATATTCCACGTCTTGGTCAATTAAATGTCACTAAATTCACCCCTCCACAGTACCTGTGCCAGTATCTGTGCTGTCTTAACCTCCTGTCACCATGAAGTCCGTCATCTAAGATGTATCTGCACTTCGCTGTGTACTGTTCTGCAACCTCTTTTTCAAGCATAGGAAACCACTGTGAAGGTAGGTATGGCAATGCTGCCATATCACAAGATGAGAACTAGTCATGAAAATTCACAACACAGTTTACAAGGCATGAACACTGTTTACTTTCCAAACTGTTATGCAAAGGAAAACATGACATGGAAAATTCCAGGCATGATCCTGGGAGACATGAATCAAACTTTCAGAGAGAGGAGAGTTCCCTGGAAGGAGTTTGTTGTGGTTTAAGCCATGACTGCCATCTCCCTTCCCATTCAGAGTGGCTGAAAAGAACGCTGAAGTGAACAACAGCACTGCTTATTTTGCTGGGATCCTCTACATCTTCTTAGACCAAAGTCTCACCACTTCCTCACGTGGATTAGCAACATGTTCAGTATCTGTACCACCTGAAATAGTGTGCATGCAGCCGCCATCCTGGCTTCAGGAGGTCTCTCTGGCCTCCATCAACACGGAGCTCCTGTGAATCCTGCAAGTTTAACTCTGAGCATTTGATCAACATCAGTAAATACAGACACTACCGGCCAGCCTAGCTCTGCAACACAGTTTGCAATAGCATTGCCACTTAGAAAACAGTTTTATGCATCGTGATCTTCTAGAGGTGTGAAAATGATGCTGGCTTTCCCCGGGAGACAGCTCAAGGGCAGAACAGAAGGTTTTAAGAGTTTGAGTCCTGGGTATACAATTCAGTGGCTACTGATCAGGTTCTGCAAGATGTCTCACCACTCACCATGGGACCAAGTCTACAGAGCCCAGAGCCTAGCAGCTGTGCTAGGGAGTGCTAATCCACACTATGCAACATCTTCAAAGTAAAATCTATACCTGTTTCTCAAGGGAATGATATTCCATGATGCAGTAAAAGCCAGTATTCATTTGGATACGGCTGCCAAGTGCCATTTTAAAAGACACAGATACATCAAAGAATCTCGCTTCAGAATACATTCCCTCACTCAGCAAGCCTCATGGCTATATAATGTTTACAAACCCAGAGTCTCCTATGAAAATGTCAGGATTCTTTTCAGAAATACCACGTGTATTTGCCAATTAATCATAGTGTGTTTACTTTGCTTATCTCTACTATTTTTATTGGTCAGTCAATTCCAGATGAAATGCTGACTATTCTAATGAATTCAGGGTATTTGAAATCACCAACCAATATTAAAAAGGCCATTTCTTTCTGGTATTGTCTATACACATTCTCCAAGTATGACAGTATGCAAATATACTTCATTTATTAAAATCTTACGTTAGTGCTAAGGCATTTATGACTATGAATTCCTAAGACCTGACTGGCAGAATTGCTTCAATTCCTTCACTTGATTGACATAACTTAAAAGTCACATTTATTTGTCAGAAGAATTACGAGATGAGATATTTCTTGTACTTTTGTCCAGACATCTCTGGACAGGTCCCAGTTCCAGAAACCTTTGTGGCTTAGACAAAAGTCTGTCTAACTTCAGTGAACTGATTGCACATGTTAATGTTCTTTTCATTTAAAATCATGCCTGAAAAGCAAACCATTTTTTTCAAACTCAGGAGTTTTAGAATAACAATAAAAATCATTACACAGGCTCGCAGAAAACAGTCCCTGACACCAGCATGAATCTCTCCGCTGACTCTGACAGTCACTGGAACAAGACGACAAAATACACTGGTGATCAGCAATATGCCAAGCAAAAAAATGTGGCAGAAGTTGCAGATGGCTATAAACTAGCCCCTCACATCACAGTCTGCAATACAAAAAAAATCCAAACAATGAGACTTTTTTTGTGACCTGTCTCCCAACTGGTGGAGAGACATAGCAGATGAATGAACCCATAGCTGAACTATCCATATGCACAATATAAACAAGAACACTAAGCACTGCTACTGTATTCAGAAAGATGTCATAGCAGTTTCCATGGCCACTATGCTTATACTGTAGATACATGCAGGTAATGGGAATAAAGACTGAGGATGTTCAGGCTCACTCAGCAACAGTAGGGAATGCCAACAATGGGGAAACAGAAGAAAATAATGCACAACAACAGAGACCAAAAAGATGCTAGGGAAGCAGGCAAGACTTCAAAAAGAGTACACACTCAAATCAGTGTATGGTCTGATTCCAAGTCATCATTTGGAGTTCTAATAGAACATTTAATATAAAAGAATGCTTGTCTGAACAAGCAAAACAGATGGAAATCGCCTTGCCAAGTACTCTACTGCAAGTGCCTGCTGCGTACAATGAGTTACAAATGTCTGCTACATCATCATCAGGTATCAACCATTCCCCAGAAGGGCATGAGAGAAAGCAATGGCCACTGCATACAGAGAGGAGGCAATCAGTCAAACACACGCTATGGCTCAGGACCAAGATTTTCATTGCAACAGAGAAAATGCAGAAGAGTCACCTTGATTTTTTTCTGCCATCTGCTGTGAAATGGTAATTGCCAGAAGATGAAGGATCTCTGCAGTTTTTCTACCATGACAGTAGGGTCAGGTATTCGAACATCACAAGCTTCTGTTTTCACACTGCAACCCCAATAGTTGATGATATTCTAGATTCTAGATGACATTCTGATTCGAGAATCTAGTTCATGAAGATAGAGCCAGGACCAGCTGAGGTTTTTAGGTAAAATAGTTAAAGTTGCTCTCAGCCCTGACAATTCCATTCAGTGCAGTCACCAGTAACGAGAAACTAGAGCTCCTTTAGCTGAGGAATGGGACAGAGACAAGGTCCTTCGGGGCTGTCCAGCTGGTTGCTCATCTCTGTAAAGTAACAGCATTTTACAATATCCTGTCTAGTGCTGAGCTCCTCTAAAAGCTACCTTTTGTGAAATACAACCCACAGTAACAGTAACTATGTGCTGGCTACCTCATGAAACCAAAATACTGATTGTGAGAAATGTGAGAGGAGATCAAATAACATTTTTATCTGAAAAGAGTGTCTGTATGTGACAGTAGTTCAGTGTCTGTATGTGAGAGTAGTTAAAATTCTGATGTACCTAAACTCAAAGTAATTTTCATTGAAACTAGAATATTTGCTTCTGTAGGAGATCTGTACACTTCAAGTGAATGTACCAGGCTCATTTTGCAGAAAACAAAGAGACTTATGACTGATCCTAGCTGCACTGTAGAGATGTGTTAATACAAACAAAACACCTTTACAAGATAGGCTTGTTAAAATAACCAAGTGTTTCAAAAGAAGCAGGCTATAAAACGGAAAACAATCAGTGAAGACAGACCTAAATACTTAGAGAGACAAAAAACAGCATGATGACAATATGAAAAGCTCTGCTTACTGTTAGATCAAGATTCTACAGATTTTAAACTATCATATATCCAGTAAGTGGATACATATGTATTTTCTTAATTTGCTGGGGGAGGTTTATGTTTTATGGAAATGAGTTAAAGGAAGCATACAAGGAAAAACTGACGAGGAGCTGGACTTCGGAATTTATAGGGTAATTAAAGATTTTGGAGAAAGTTTAGGCCTGAAAAGAATGAAAACTGTGTATACAACAGAAACGAAAAATAACAGGAGTATGGAAAACCTACCCCAAGACTGAAAGAACAGGATCAAGTCCTGACCCCAGAGGATTTAGCACAGAAAGATTTGGATTAAACTCAGCACTTTGCAATGCCAGGATTCTGAAATGTTTAGAAAACACAGAATGCAAAGGGCAATTAGAAGATAAAAACTTGATTCTGGTTTTCTCTAGTGATTCTAGTTTCTCTAGTCTCAGTCAATTAGTTCAGTTCTTTGGAGACAGCCAGGCATCCCAGGAGGAAACATGTCCCACCTCTCTTGATTAACTATCCTACTATAGAATGAATCAGTCTCCAGACCTACCTCTCTCTTCCATTGCCCAGAGAAGTGAGCTTGTTGGCCAGTGCAGATGGTCAACATAAGATGAAATTAATCCCACCTGTAAAAACTATAACTTCTTAACCTTCTCCTCTTTAAATTTAGATTTTTCACTAGCAAGCATATTTCCCAATCTGTTAATTATTTTCAGGGTTCTTCATTGAAGCCGCTTCATCTTACACAGGGCCATCTTGGACTATGGAAGTGTGTACAGAAGTTTAAACAACATCTCCTTAGTAGTCACAGTGGTATTACCATATACATACATAGTAATACATAATACATACATAATAGCCTCCTCATTGATAATGACCTCCATATCAATATATGATAGCCTGTTGCTCATTATTTCAATTCTTTTCTAAGTGTGCACTGTAGGAGCTTCCAGAGTATCTTCCTGTACGCTTTTTCCTGCAGAGGAACATGAGTTTTGCTACTGATGCTGGTCTATTCCACCACAGCTAACAATTAGGGAATGAGGCATCAGAAGAAACACTGGGGGAAAGACATAATTAGAGAACAAGGAACCAGAGGAATGCAAACCTAGGAACTCCTTTTGACTCCAGTTCAGGTGAAATAGGTTAGCAGTGAATTAATGAAGGCTGGCAGCGGCGAGGCTGAAAGGGAACTATTTTTCAACTGACAGACGGAAACAGTGTGCTGTGACTTCGATAGATGCGAAGCAGCAGGACCAGCATGATTAAGAAAAAACAAAAAGTCATCTGCCATTATTCACTAAGAAAACATTTGACACAAGTGAGAGGCATAACCTGTCTCTTCAGATTAGGTTATTGTCGAAGGACACGGGAGTCATTTTTGTTAAAAGGATGAAAGTGTTTTATTTTACTCATGTGTTCTGAGGTACGCCAATGCACATTACACAGGGCACTGTGTGTTTAGAGGTATGAGAAGGAATTTCACTGCTTTCATCTGATTTGCAGCTTTAGCCTTCGCTCATCTAGTTCTAGAACAAACAATTGAGCTCAAACAGACTCTAAACAAGGGTCAGAAAACAAAATAGGCATTACATAGAAACAACTGTTGATTTTCGGTTCAAAACATATGTATTCTGGTCACTGCTTACAAAACACTGATTATTCTGGAACAATACCCTCCAATTGCAAACTGAAGTCTGGCTCTGTCTGAAGCAGTAAGATAAGCATTTGGACTATGCTCTGCCATTCCAGGTCATGCCCTGCCTGGTGGTCTTCTTTGTAGCATTCAGGCTAGAGGTGAACTGGAGGGCTTGGAAGCACAGCATTCAGGCTAGTTCTCCCACATGGACAACAGGGGAACCGCTGCTCCACCTCGCCATGATGCACATACGGAATTCAGTTTAGCTGCTGATGTTGAGATTTTTTTTCTTTTCCATTTTTGTTACCTTCTAAGAGACTTCAATTTTTCTAACTCCTTTACATGTATTTGAAACATTGCTTTCCATTCTGTCGTTATCCTTGTTTGTATGGGTCACCTGTGGACCTGTCTGCTAGGAGTTCTGTATGGTGGGAACTGGCATTGCCTGTGAATGAATGCAAAGCGTCTTTTGAAACTGCCAGAAGTCCATGTCACAGATGCCATGGCAGTGTCAGGCACCTCTTCCAGATACACGTGCTAATACCAACAGCAAATATCACCTCAAACTTGGTGGTGGATTTCTTTTGGAGGGAAATTTTGCAAAAGAGAAAAGTAATAGGAAATTGGACCAGCCTAAACTGTAGCTAATGGTCAGGAAGAGATTAGCGTAGTGCAAGGATGAGCTTGATGGTGGGAGAATAATTTATGCTAGTTTGAGGGTTTTTCCTGCTTTTTCTTTGTTGGCTATATTAGTAAGTATGTATATACTTGTATAATTACCATGATTATTATTATTGTTATGCATCAGAACGGTGGTTACATCAGTCAGAGATTTGTAAAAGTAGGCTTATTAGGACAAAGAAAAGGGAAAGGAAGCTAGACATTATGAAGTAGGACTAGCTGGAGCGGTTTGAGACATCACATCAACTTTCCTCCACTCCTTCTTGGGGTTTCATTACACAAGCAGTCTTGATGAATGGGTTCTCTGTGAGATCTAATGAGGGGACATGTGAATGACTCCTCCTTGGGTTAAGAGCCTGCATGGCCTCCCTCCACTGAACTGGAGGCTGCCTCTATATCCATTACAGATGCTTCTGGCCAGGAGGATCCCTAAGTCTAAATAGACAAAGAGCTGATAAGAAGAAAACTAAAATCATTTGATGTTATAATGCTGCAGTCTAGAAACTTGTGCACTTGTATTTAATGGCTATGGTATCAGTAGGGACCTAATTTTGCTGGTCTTTCTGACTAACCTGAAAATGCATAAAGCAGTTTTCACTCAGCTTCAGGGCTCTGAAGGCATCACCAGCCCTGACTGCCCCTCAGTAGCCCGCTGGGGCTCCCCCCATTGCCTGCAGCCCAGGACGCCATGTCAGTCCCCCGGAGGCATCAGCCCCCACAGCAGGGCTGGTCTCCAGCTCACCACAGCCCTGCCCTGCCCAGCCACGGGCCCTGCTGAGCCGAGACCTCAGCCCATCCCCATCCCCAGGGAGATACCCGATGCCCAGGGCTGTCCCGGTGCCGCTGGCTGCTCCGGGCTGCAGGTGGGATGGGCCCGGGCTACCAGGGCCTGCCCTGCCACCCTCCCATGGGGAGGCCCCAAGATCCCGGCCCTCGGCTTTGGGCAGCTGCTGGCCTGGCTGCGCCATGGCACTCGGACCCTTGTTCTGTTCTTGCGCTACGGCTGTGTGTGCTCAGGAGTAATATGTTTACATTCACTCATTGCTTTTACTAACGGGTTTAATGTTGTAGGTTTTACATTTAACGATCAGTCCTACTTTGAAAGGAATTTGACTGACAAAATATTCAATTTTTGCTTATTAGACCTAGATTAATGTCAGACTGTTGTATGTTGGATTAAAAGTCCTGGCTATTAACATTTAGCCTCTCCAGTTAACATTCACTGCTAATCAAGATACATTTCGGTCATGGCTGATGCCGCCGCAGGGCGAAGGGACAGACTAGACAACCTCCGGAGACACCTTGCAGCGGTTTTCCTTTATTGGAAAGCCTGGCATTGGAGCTCATGCTCATTTAACTGTACAGTATTTCAAAAGCACTGACATGTCTTTTCACAATTTCTGCACTGGTTGCTTTATAGAAATTTGAATTTTGTAAAACATATGCTTAAAAATTTATTTAAACCTGCCTGTCTCCTGTAACATCAGTATTCAGCAGACACAAAGGTACTAGCCAGAAGAAGAGCATGACCTGGTTGCAGACCAGAGAGGCAGCAAGCCATGTTCACCTTACCTTCAAGCGATTCTCCACCACAAACCAGTAATGAAGTACAAGCACCAAATTCACTAGGTGCCTGAAAGCATCAAGTCTCAGTGTATGCCCGCGGGTGATGGAAGATACAAACTTGCTCTTCACAACCAACCTATTTGTTATCTTTCTCTTTGCAGCTTCTCTCTATGTGACGACGATGCCCTAAGGTTGTGCCTAGACTTACCTGTGCTCCTGAGCCTGAACCACTCACCATCAAACAGCCTAAAACCCGTCACATCCTTGTGCCCTGATCCCAGTTACAAAAGCCTGGGATTCACTGTGGTATGCCATGGTGTCCACCTAGCCTGTGTGCCTGGGCTTCCTCCCTGGGCGGTGGGGGACGGTGGCAAGGGCGCGGAAGGGTGGGAGGCAGGACGAACGCCCAGGGCTCGCTGACATGGACCTAGCGCAATGTGAATTTGCAATCAGACCCAGGAATTTAGGAGAATTCCTGGCTCTGACCATACCGCTGTTGCTGAAGCACCCTAGCGATGCAGGTGCTAATATAGCTTGCAGGTAACAGAGGAATCCATTCTGATGCTTTGATTAAAGGTGATGTCAACATGTATTACCTGCCAGCAGGAAATTTCAGCAGTGAAAACTGGTTTCTCCTGAAGTGGAGACTTTTCTGCTGAATATGATGAAGAGCGACTGTAACACTCAACAAACAACGAAAAGCTGGCTTATTAAATGCACTGCTATTTAAGGAGCAGCAGCTGACAGGATGTGTAATTTAAAACGCTGCACTGTTTTTTTACCAGCCACTGACCAGACAGTCATGAATCATGTGCCTAAATTCTAATTCCTGGTCTTTGTAAATTTGGAGGTCTTTGGCTTTGACCTCTACTCCATCAACTTTCCACTAATTTCTCAAAATTTAGTCCAGGGCTGTCAGTACATTTTCTACCAGACAGTATAGCTATTTATGCTATCTCATTGCCACAGCATTTAAGTGCCTAACAAAACTTATGAAAACAATACACTTTGTCTCAGATGAGTTCTCTTCCAAGGTGAGAAAATCTGGAAGCTCTCAGTTGCTCTGTTTTCTTAGAAAATTTGTTTTGCTTTTAACATTACGCATTCAAAGTATAATGCACCAAAATCCAGGCAGAAGACTCTGTATCTGTTTAATTAGTTAGAGCCACATGGGATGAGAGAAGTAGTGGGGCCATAAAAAACAGAAAAAGAATCCTAATTTGATTAGAAGAGAGGATTCCAGACAAAATCTTTATGCCATCAAAGAGGCTTTATTAGAATTACGTACACCATTCTGGCCATATCTGCTGAAGACAGAGACTTTTGGACTGAGACAGGCATATAAAAGAGCTATTAAGATCAGCAAATGTGTATCCCAGTATGTCAGAATACGAAAGTGCTTGACAACAAGCATCAACATTGCGCACAGAAAAGCAGAAAGCGGAATACGGTATCTGTTTAAATGCATCATGTTTGTAAATATTTTGGAAGCAGAAGCTACTGAGATGAAAAATATTAATCTCTGAAACAGACTTCTTGTGGGAAAGAGGAGAGAAAAACTGCCACCCTGGCTTTGGGGAAGGTTTGGCCTGCTCTAGACAGAGCTGGATTTATTCATTAGCAGGATTAAAAGGATTAAATAATGTGTCCATGATGACAGAAAAACAGACTTAATGACAGAGGTCATTGCTCTGTTGTATCTCAACGGCAGCCCTTGGAGGACGTTGTGCCCTCAAGTACTCCCATGGACCTTCACTTGACTCTAGGGCATGCACCACATACCCTCAACTGCAGGCAATACAGCCCTCTGTTCCAAACACTCACATTAAAAAAAAAAATAAAATTAATTACTATTCCTTAGAGCCACAGAAGGAAGACAGGGACCAGAGGAATCCCAGGAGTAAGCATTACATATTGTGGACATTGGGAATCTGTGGCACTTGACACTAAGTACATAGATAAAACCATAGTTACCCTTGCCAATAGCCCAAATAAAATTACCCACTTCTGCTTTTGGAATAGCCTCCCCTACCATTCAATGTCTCATGTGGGGTTTGAAAACATCTCTACAACTATTCTTTCTGACAGCCACTTGATAATTGTGTGTCTTTTGGTATGAAGAAGTCTTGGAGATTGATCTAACCATCCTCGAATCAGACAAATTATTTTGTTCAGAGTAGCAGCAACTAAAAAAATGGCATCTTCTATTAATTCAGCCTCGTCAGTCTCCCAACAATGTTTTATTCAGGTTGTTTGGAGAGACCTCTTTGTCTCTTCTCTACTAACCACTCCTCTCAAAGATAAGGAATTTCTCCCTGTCAATGATCAATCATGTAGCATTGCTCCAACCGGGGCAAGTATCACTCAGAAAAAAATGTTTTGAGAGGAAGATATTTATGACACATTCTATGAGGCAAAGGTTCTTGTCTTCACATATCTTCTAGGTAGAAATACAATAATAAAAGTAAAAATGTGGATGCTCTCATTCGACTGCTTTCTTTTGCAAGAAGTTGATACATATATGACCTTAAGCAGGAAGAGATCACATCTAAAAGTACACAAAAAGGGTAAGCAAGCAGCTAGGCAAAGATCTAGCAGACCTTGGATAAGGAATGAGAGCAATAGAGAAAAATGGGTAAGGAGCAATAGGGGTTTTTTTTTCCACAAATTTTCATAATTTTTTTAAAGCAAAAGATCATTTTGATCAAAGCAGACTCCACCAGCACAAAATGGAATCGAATGTCTGAAACTGTCTGGAATTGCAGTTCCAGATACAGCACTTAAGTGCAGTTACGATATTCGTAAGTACAGTGATGAAATGAGACCCAAATCTCTGATACAATAAAATATCTTAGACATCAAACATATCAGGTATGGCAACGCAGCTTATTGCTGACCCCATCAAATGGAATACAGGTACTAGCTAACTACTTCTTAGGACTAGCATCCTCAGAAAGAAATCTCATTGAAGTTCTGAACTGTATTGGTTCATTTCTCACATTCAGAAAATGAAAAGTGAGTGAAAAAAACATGCACAGACAAAAGGCAAATAAATTAGGGCCACTGTCCTCTCTTCCTCTTTTACTCCTTTTTTGTCTCCCCTTATCTGCCCTGATCTCTCCTCTTACCAGCAACCAGACTTAACTTCAGAATTATAAATGTAGCATTCTGCTAAGCATAAAAAAACAAACAGTACCATACGCCCCTTGCCTTGTAATGAATTCCCCTGGCTATTCCAAAAGGTGACCTGGCCCTCCAGACGATGGGTCAATCCCTAGCACCCTGATATCCCTTGCCCCTCTGGCACGCCTACTCCCAGCCAAACCAGAAAATACTCATGATCATGGAGGAATCGCATTCCCATGACAGATGAATGTTCCATGTGTTTTCTGGGTATCACCACTGCAATTATTAATCTGATAGTCACAAGGTAATAAAGATATCAGGTAAATCAAATGAAAATTTCATATTTCAGATCTTGAGAACTGTGCTAAACTAGTTTCAGCTAGACACTGCTCTTTCTCTAGATTTTTTTTTTTTAATCTTTCCTTTAACCCAAACTTCCCCTTATGCTGAAATCATGGGGTTTAGGTCACTAGTTCTTCAGGTTTGGGGAGGCTTTCATCCTAAAGGCTGAACTTCATCTGTCAGTTGGCACATGGCTTGGAGAAAGAGCGGGTAAGATACAAGCAGAGGAGGTATCCAGGTGAAGAGGGCTGGAAAAGGGATTAAAAAAAGGGCAGGAGAAGTATGGAGAGCACTTCTTTAGGGAATGAGAGATGAAACAGAGAAGGGGAGGAAAGTAAGGTGGAAGCATACGGAAATTTTTTTTCACGGAAGAGATATTTTATGATGGGGGCAGTGAGGCACTGGAACAGGTTGCCCAGAGAAGCTGTGGATGCCCCATCATTGGAAGCGTTTGAGGCCAGGCTGGATGAGGCTTTGAGCAACCTGGTCTAGTGAAAAATGTCCCTGCCCATGGCAGGGGGGTAAACTAGATGATCTTCAAAGGTCCCTTTCAACCTAAGCCATTCCGGTAATTGCATGAAAAATACAAGGGAACAGAGAATGCTTGTCAGACAGCGTACTTGTAAGATGAAGGGTATTTCATCCTGGGATGTCACGAAGGTGCGAGAGCCTTAGCACTGGACATTAAACTTAGTGCCCACGAACAAAGTGTTACCCACCGTGCGTGAGACACAGGACACAGGTCTCCTAGCAAGCGAAGCACGCCCAGGACGCAGGCTGGGGCAGCGCCCCGTGGCCGTCCCACCGTCTAATCGCCAGCACACCTCCTGGCGCTGCTTGGCCCACCGAGCTAGCACCGTGCCACGCAACACCCGGGCAGGATGCAGGGAACAGCACGGGGCAGGAACGGCTCCTGGCAGCAAAAGAGAGGATGGGCCCGTGAGCGATCACTAGCTTTGCTAGACCGTCGATCTAGACCTATTTTCATTCTGCTTCCTGGCTCCTACGTTTTCTCCCCTCCCATTCTCCCTAACAAGGCAGGACTGCACCTCCTGTAGTCAGTATTTGTGACTCCCACCATGCAGCGAAGAAGTCAGCCCAATGCGGCGACTGAAATCACCAAACGTGGTGAAGAAATCAGTCGGGCTTTCTCTCTCCTCAAGGCAAGTTTCCTTTGTTCCGAAGCCAAGCAAGCAAGCGAGGTAACGAATGAACAAGCGAGCGACCTTGCAAAACAGTCAAGAACGTAATTTACATCCACAGATACAAGTCTGAGCTATGAGGCCAAACAGGACGATTCCCTCCTTTCTCACACTCCCTAATGAGAGAGCGTCAGCTTTCGCACACGATCATCCCCCATGACTGCCTTCAGCCACAACCACCCATCCAGGTGCTCCCGGCGGTTCTCCAGCACGACCCTTCCATCCACTCGTGCACACAACAACTATTTCCAGCCTGGCCTGCTCAGATCTCTTGTGTTTCCATGCTTATTCTTGATCCATCCCCTGTACGTCGCGTGCAGCTCCGTCACCACCACTGGTGCCCCTGTCTCCACGCTCCACGAACCATCACTTGAGGTACTATGGAAGAGGGACAGGGAACCCTGTCCGGACTCTTACGCTCTGTTCCTTCCGTCGTCTGGCTGGAAGGTCGGGTGTGACTGACGCGCTCGTACGCTCTGGCCACCCCCAAAGCCAGTTCTCCTGGAGCCAACCTCACGGCAAAGCCGAAACCCTGCTGGGCGGCGGGAGGGGTCACAGCAACACGCCCGGCCCTCGCCAGGGGTGAGCGGGGCCGCCGCGGTGGGGGGCCGTCACCCCGGGGCCAGCGGGTCCCTCAGTGCCGGGGGCGCGGCGGGAGGCGGTGCCTGGCGGCGGGGCGGGGCGCGGCGGGGTCCGCCCTCGGGACGGCGGAGCCGGGCTGGAGCCGCTGAGGGAGCGAGCGGCCGGTGCGGGGCAGCGCCATGGCCGAGAGATGCGACGTGGTCGTGGTCGGGGGCGGCATCTCAGGTGGGTCCGGGGGGTGGGGGGACCTGTCAGCCCCGGAGCCGCCGGGCTGGAGCGCACCCGCCTTGGGCGCCCGTCGCCGGACGGGGACCGGGCGGCGGGGCCGGCCCGGCGGGGCATCGCGGCGGCAGCCGGTGGGGAGAGGCTGCGCTGGAGCTCGCCACCTCCTCGGCCTGAGCGGGGCTACTGCGGGGAGCCCCGGGCGCCCCGCGGTGCGGGCCCTGTGCTGCTGGTCTTTATTCTGCTGGTCTTTATTCTGCTGGTCTTTATTCTGCTGGGCTTTATTCTTCTGGGCTTTATTCTGCTGTTTTTCTGGTTCTGACACTGTCCGGCCCCAGCATCCCCTGAGCCTGCATAATTCTTACTGGAGCCCCTGGAAGTTTTTGGGTGGGTGAGGCTGCACGCACTTGGCACCCTCTGCTCTGAGTCCAGGGTTGCTGCGCTGAGGCCCTTGGTGGCGCGTGGCTGATTTAGATCTCGGGGTGCCTTCTGCTTAGAGCAGGTGGAAGGAAAGACGCCCGACATCAGCGGGGTCGTTCGGTGGGTCTGTGGCTCCTCTTTCAGCACAGGTAGGGATGTGAGGGCGCGAGCAGCCCGGCAGATGCGGGCGGCAGGCCTGGAAGCCGCCTTGCACCCAGTGGCAGTCTGCTGGTTTTATCCTAATCCCGGCTAGCAGACCCCTCTGTGCCTGCCCAGAGTCCATCTCTCTCTCGTGCTTTTTGTTCGGAGATAACACGTGCCAAATAAATGGGGTGTGTGCAGTAGATTTTTATTTTTTCATTTTTTTTCCCCATGCCTTCGACGCATCGCACGGGTGCTTGCTGGCCTGTTAGCGCTGGGAGGTGTGCAGTGTGATCGCTCCTGTGCCGTATGTTGGTCTTCCCGGTGCGTAATGAGTATGCGTACGTCCGCACATCCAAGCAGCACCTCTTGCCAAGCTGCAAACCAATTCCTCGAGATGCGTTACAAAACATGATTTTACTCATCCTTTTTTTTACATGGCTCTTGATTTCCACTGTTTATTCATATGTAGTTCTAGATGTCTGTTTAACCATTGTGTTAAGGCATGCAGAGTGCGATTTGCATGATAGACAAAACGCAGTGAACAAAATCATTGGCATTATTTCCTAAGGATGGTTCTCCGATAACAAACTGCTGAGTAATTATTTAATGTTTCAGGTAGGTTTATGCAATAGCAAAAATTAACCATCACTTTTCTATGAAGCACAGTTGATTCTGGACACAGTGTTGTGGCTAATTTTTAACTTGCACTGTGTTTTGCAGTGAAAGTTGATTACAGAAAATTAACCCATGGTGACTAGTCATGCCTTCTAAACACAAACATTTTCGGTGGCGTGTTTGCGAACAGCAGTAGTGCTACAGGTTCCTTCTGCTGGGTTGAGTTGGAGTGAGTGAGTGTAGTGGCTTTTATAATATACCCTTGTTATTCATGGTTGCCATGGGAATATTTTCATGGCAGGCCTGCACAGCCCACATATGTTTTTCTGAAGGAGCAGTCAGAACAGAGCAGCAGTGCTGCGCCGTATTAAATGGTGGGCTTTGCTCTCTGCTGCCTGCAGACAGCAGCAAGTGGCAGGGGGGGTGTCAGGAGCCAGTTTTCTGTTTACTGCCTTTTACACCAAATCTTCAGCAAAATACTCTAGTTTCATGCTGTAGCAACTTTCTCCTGTCCTCACACAGAGGCTGGAAAAATACACACACACACACATTACTAATGACTAAGCACCTCTCTTCAGTCACCTTCCTTTAGCTGCTGTGTTCCTACCACTCGTGATTTGCCTCTGTCTCCTGTCCACACACGTCTCTGTAAATCATTGTCCCTGCAGCTGAGTCGTGAAACTATGGTCTTGTATCTCCTTGCTCTGATTGAAAACTCCTGCTAATGTGTCCAGCTTCTACAGAGATAGATAGCTTCTGTCTGTCCGCTGGAGAATGAAGTAGATGATTTTTAAAATGGGTTGCTTCTTGGAGACCAGGTTTGCTGTTGCTCCAGATTTGATGTGTGTTCCTTGAGAAAGCCGCTGTGTTTGAGGTGCCCGAGGTGCAGCCGACAGACTCTACTGTGACTGCTGTTAGGTGAGGAAGGCATCAGTTGGTGCATGGCTGCGGAACAGTGGGAAGCTCTCGTAACCTTCAGGTGGGCTTGAGTTAGCTGCTACAGCCATAAGCAAAGCAGGTAATTGCAGAAGAAACAGAGTTGCATGCCGATGTGAGGATGCGAACAAACATGTTGCAGAGATGCCACCCAGCTGTCTTTCTATTTAGGTTAATGCAAGCTGTCCATTTGCAGTGCTCTGACCCTCTTTGGCAGCAGTTCTGCCTGTCTTTTTGTCCAGATTTAATTACTAGGGTCTAAAATTTAAAGAGTAAAAAATCTGATAATGGAAAAGCAGTGCAGAGGTGTTCACAACCCTGACACTGTTCTCCTCTGAAGGGGCTGATGGTTTACCTGAAGATACCACTTCCTTTGCTGAATCATTTTCAGTGTCCTTTATTGCACATTTGTTGAAAAGCAAAGAATAAAACTAAACAACTGGCTAATTTAAGTGTTGTGTAATGAAAACCTACTCAAAATTAGCCTTCACTGATTTCTTTCCAGTCTAAATAAA
Source organism: Opisthocomus hoazin (assembly GCF_030867145.1). Classification (NCBI taxonomy): domain Eukaryota; kingdom Metazoa; phylum Chordata; class Aves; order Opisthocomiformes; family Opisthocomidae; genus Opisthocomus; species Opisthocomus hoazin. The sequence goes on along the minus strand of NC_134414.1, from coordinate 101,725,237 downwards.
AACGGTCTGTGGCTTCTCTGAAGATTTCAGATCATCTCAGTACAGTTGATGACAGTGAAGACCTTTGAGGAACAGGAGGATTTACTAAGGGGCAAATTCTGTTTTATGGGTAAAACTTCTGCTGAAGTCTTTGAAATTTTTGTGAATGGTGCAGATTAAAAACAACTATATTAAAAGAAAATTTCCCAATTTAAAAATGTATATATGAAAATGCTTAGCCACACGCTGTACGTGATGTGCCTGGTACTAAAGAATATTTAGATCAGAAACATACAAGGTTCTCATAGAGCTGGAATTTGTGTCATGGCGGGTTATTCTGTTTGCTCAGAGCCATCTCTTTTTCTTTGAAGGGCTCCTCAAGCATGAGGCTGGAAACGATTCTGAGAAGACTATGAGGATGTGTCATCAAACTTGCTTATCTTATTAATTGAGACACGGATAACAGAGATTTCTGAAAATCATATCTTGGAATCTGTTCAGAGGTTTCGTTTAAAATCTTCCTCCACATGTTTACAGAATTGCCTTCCTGTCCCTGCTTTTGCCATGGGGACCTCTTTTGGTTTTTTGTTTTTAAAGAGGTTAGCAGATTTTTATCTTAATGTTATGCCAGTCCTACTTAAGAACGTGCTTCTCTTAAATTTCTGGTGCACAGATTTTACAATCGAAGTGAGGTTAATTGATTTTTTTTTTCCCCAGAAAGGTGAAGCCTTTTCTTAATTATGGTGAATGTTATTTGAAACATGCTTAGTGTTTTCCTGTTCACAAGTGACCTGTCATGTTCCTGTAAGTTTAGAACCAAAACCTACTGTAAGATAAAATATTTCTATTGAAACATTAGGTTTTAAAAATATTTAGATACCTGTCTTGCATTATTGAGATACCACTGTGCTCTGTACTCTTCTTCTTAAGCCTTGCTTGCTATTTGTATGACTATCTAATACATGTTATGATTACAGTAGCTCTCACTGCATCTGTGAGCCAGTTTCAAATCATTTTAAAAACAAAACAAAAAAAACAAAAACAGATCAGGTGTTTTGGGGGCTATTTTCTGAAGATATTCAATCGGTTTTAAAATAGACTGAAAGAGAGGGCAAAATTGTTTTTCAAAACAAAACTGGGACGTGTTGTAAGAAAAGTATATGGGTTGCATAACCTCCACTTGTTACTTGTTTCTTTTTGCTCTCTGGTAGTAATTTACAGTGTCATAATACTTCTCCTTTGAAAAGATAGTTTGCTGAACAAGACTGTTTTTGGAGAACATTACTAGTCTAGCAGTCCTGTACTAGATGCCCATTGGAGAGGAAAAAACCCCAGACCAAAAACAAAATGTGGTCATGGATGAAATAGCTGTGCATGATGGAACGGAATGGATCCATCCGTGCGAGGACCGTGATACCACCCTCTCCAGGATGCGCTCAGGCAAAGGGGATCCAGCATGTTTCCTTATCAGTTGACATGATGAAGCTTCTTCGTTCAGTCATCCGTCTCTATATCTGCCGTCAGGGTGTTCTTTCTTTTGTGTTCAACTACTCTTACAGCTCCTGCAAAGGAGTATGAGGCAGTTAGGTCAAGCCTGCCATTTGACTTCCAGATTTTTCACAAAAATCTTGGCAATACAGAGTAAACAAGAGAGAAAGCAGCTGCATGATGTTGTGAAATAGTTTGGTAGCCTAGGCAGCAGGGACAGCACTTGTAATTCACTGACTGATACCTCCTAATTGGTCTGAAAGTTGATCTGATAAGAAGCTTTCCAGTCTACCTGCAGGAGCCATCTTATCTCCCAAGGCTCAGAGCAGTGCATCGTTAAGGAAGGCTGTTCCATTAGCTAATTTAACCATCATGAAAGGGTAGTATTAGGGAAAGTTCATTCAGTCTGTTCAGCAAAATGTGAGAACCACCCTGGAAGGGGAAAAAAAAGGTAAGTTAGGATGGCAAAACTTTGGGCAAGGGATTTCTTGGTAGCTGTTATGAAATGAACTGATGGAGAACCCAAGTTTGTGGGTAGCAGTTGGCGTTAGGGTTACAGGCTGCAAAGTCCAAACCATTTTCTTAGCTGTACCACTGAACTGCATATTTTTTTGACAAACAAGATGAGACACAGTAGAGGCTAAAGGTCTTTGTAAGAAAGTTCAGTGTGTTGTTTACTTGGACGGCCACCTGCAGTGGTGCTTTTGGTTCGTTGGATTTGTCAGAGTCTAGCCTAGCACTCAGCTAAAACCTAATCACGCTGCAGGTGGTGGTGGGTGTTCATCTGCCTTAGTGTATTGGTTCGGATCAAGTGTATACCTTGAGCAAACCCAAATGACCCTACTTATTTCTCTATGGTGTGCACCACAGAGCAGGCTCGGAGCATAAGCGTCAGATTCCATTTTGCACGACACCGAATGGGAAGACGTGCTCTAGGAGCTCACCTTTTGAGCTCCAGCCCCTAATGAGGTGTTTAGTGTGTAAGACCATACAAGAGCTAGTCTGAAATGAAGCCCCTTTCATGCATATAGGATGGATACTGGGTATTCACGATACAGCTGTTTTACTCTGCAGATCTGCTGCTGTTCTGCACTGTTTGCTAACACAGACACCGCAAACTTGCTGTCTTGGGATACCTTTCTTGTTGCAGATCAAAGCTAGTAACATGGAAAGAGTAAGCATTTCAATTTTGTACGCTTCTTCCACAAAGACACAGTTACATATAATTTACTTGGTCATCTTGACAACAGATGTGCACCTGCATCCTCTGTCTGCATCCTCTATGTCTTCTCCTTGACTGCTTTTTTGTCTTTCTTTAATTTTCTTATAGCATCAAGAGATTGCCACAAGATCATATTCTGTGTACTTCTGAATTTTGATTTGCTCGTTTTGCTCCTTGGCACCATCAAGGACAGGGGTAATTTTAAAGAAGCGTGATTCAGCATGCTTCCTCCCACGCAGTGAGTGACCGTAGTGTCGGTCTCCAGCAAATAGCAAGATGTTCATCACCACAGTGATACGCGTCCAGGTCAAACGCTGTTGCCCGCAGTCGCAGAAGCTGTGAGGAGCAGCCCTCTGCTCTGGCTCCATGCTGGGTGTGGTCAGGCTGTCTGAGGGTGTCTTGGGATTATGCAGGGACTGAAGGACAGCTAGGGAGTGAGTGGAGGTCATCTTATCAAAAGGTGGAGAACTGTGGCAAAAAGCTAAGTAGGCATGTTTGTACTGCCGAGGTAGGCAGCCTGAGCAGTGCAGGCTTACACAGCCCTGATGGTCCCAGAGGTGAACTTCCAGCGCTGGTTGTAGTATCATAAACCTGCAGAGAGTTTCCTCTATATTTACATATCTTACACAGCAGCTAATGACAATGAATTAGGTCTTATGCATAATTTAGTCAATTGAGAAGGCTTTTCTTGTTCAGAAGTTACTATTCTGTATGTAAGCAATCTGGATGATTTTGGCATGTTTCCCAATGGCACAGTTTCCTTCTGTATAGCACAACTGACAGCTGTAGTTAAGTAGCTCTGTTATTTAAAGATAAAAAGCCATTTGTCGCGCTACCCCTTCCCAGAACAGGAGTTGCTTGCCTTCGTATTTCGTGTCAGTTCTGTAGCAGCTACTTCACAGAGTGCACTGGTGCAATGGTGAAGTTTTACCATGGTTGTAGAAGTTGGATGAGCAGTGTCATAGTGGATTGAAGACCTTCCTTTGGCTTTCTTTTATCGAGAATGTCCCTTGATGCGCTAACAAAGCTCTCAGTTATGTTTCTGAAATCAGTCATCATTCAGCCGGGCTTCAATTTCTGGAGGAAATTCCTTTCATCTCATTACAGATTCAATTGTTTAATTTTTGTATAGTCGTTTTTGAACTTAACATGATTTTCCTTCTGGGCTGATAACCTATTTCATCCTTGTAAACTTTTGTCAGATATTAAGGTTCTTGCTGCCTTGTGAGATGATTTTCGAAAATGTAATAATTCATCTAATTGACTGGCTTTATTTCTTTACGGACTGATTTGTGTCTAAGGTTCGTGATTTTATAATATTGTATGATCCTTTTGTAAAGTTGGTTTTTTTTTCTGATTTCAGCGGTCAATGAGAGTGCACTACAGCACGTTGGTATTCAAACCATGAATGTCTAATATTTTTTTAAATAACCCACCCACGCCATTGTATTTTGCACAACACTTTCTGTCCTATCAGTTTTCTGTTCCAACAGCTTGCTTAAAAGTAATGTTAGTCTGAAGTCCCTTAGAAACTGTGTTTGCGCCACAGACCGTTATTATGACCAGTATTTGGGGCTGGAGTGCTGTAAGGGAACGAAAAGAAGAACGAGCATCAGTATCTCAGTTGTGGAGACCCTGAGTTCTGGATAAGTTAGCAAAAAGATGCTGGAAAGTGCATGTCAAGCCACAGAGGAGTTGTATTGACTTAGTCAAGAAACAGTGATACTATTTAAGGCAAGAGCAGGCTTCCAAAGAGAGAGTAAAATATTTTCAGGGACAAAGCTGCCCAAGGGAATTCAACCTATCTCTTTATGCTCCCCCATCTCTTCTTCTCTCCCCTGTCCTCCTTTGTGCTGTCCCCATTGCCGGACAGATGTTCCCACCTCCCTATCAAGTATGTAGGTCTGCTGTCCCCACACTGCCTGCAGCCCTCGGACTCGGCTGCATGGACTTGGCGTAAGGAGGGCTGGGCTCTTGATGGCATCAGGAAGAGCAGCAGCTGTGGATGGAGAGCAGGGAGCTGCTCAAGGAATTGACGGGCATCAGGATCTTTGTAGGTGTTTTTTGTGTGTGTTTATGTCGAAGAAGGGAGGGCAGGGGACAGGATGGGGGAATGCAAAATGCAGACCATCCCCAGAAGAAAGGGTAGACTGGTCTAGAAAGTCTGAGACCTCGTGAGCTACTGCTGGTAGCTGGTGTGTATGGCAAAATACATCATAGATGTGCTAATTTTTAACAGTGGCTTAACACTGAAGAGTCTGGCTGTGGTTCACTAGAGCCACTGGGATCTTGCAGTTGGGAGGATTAGGTTATGGTGGTGACCACTGTTTGGCATTTCATGTTTGGGGGGGTTAAATAGTCCATGAAGTTTTAATTCATTTGAAACCTGTTCATCTTACAAATATTACTTTGTACTATTCAACTTCTTTGCATTTTTCAGTTTCCACTGTATAACTCAGCTGGGAGTGAGGGGGTTGGGGAGGAAAGATGCATTTGTAGCCTCCTGCCTCCCAGCCAGCTGGTCTTTGTCTTCATGGTATAAATCCTATATAAAACATTGAATGCAGTCTGCTTAGCTGAATGCACATGGTAACAGCTGATCAAACAGCCGGTTCATACTATGCATCGTGATTACCTGGATAGCTTACATAGAAGCTTGCATCCTGTTTGCTTGAGTGATAGATCTATGTTTTAATGCATTAAATATTGGAGCAAGGCATCTCTTTTGTTCCAATATGAGTTAATTTTTTATGAGGCTAGCTTGGTCAGAGGCTGAATCAAGGAGTTATTCTAAATAGTGAGCACAGAGGAGGAAACAAAGGAGTGTAAATTCTTTTATTTTACACCTTGGATACTTCTCTTTTCCTCTGTGCTTTCTTCACACAGAGATATGCTCAGTATAAATCCATAGTTATTAGGTGCAGCTGGCTGAAAACAGCTGAAGATCAAGGAAGACATGAAACAAAATGGATAGCTATGGGATGAGGGCATGGTGGCTCTGCTGAGGGCTTTGCTAGCTGCAATGAGAAGTGACCTTCTCGAGATGGATGCCTGGGACTCACCAGATACTGAGAAATCTGTGAAATTACATGTTACTCTTTAATGTCAAGACATGAGAATGATACTGTGTTTATTTTTTACATCACATCTTTATCACATCTTCTATTTGATCATGTATTTGGGCGTTTACTTTTCTCAGGGCACTAAACAAAAAAAAAGAATTCTTTGCTTGAGAACATGCAAGACTCAGCAAAACAGACAAACATTTCTGGTCCGAGGCAACTGCTGCATAATTTTGCAAGATTTCCAGACATAGCTTAGTCTTCCCCCCCCCCCCCCCCCCCCCCACATTGCTGTGTATGGAAGGCAAAACTCTTCTTCAGTGTAAATCTGGCTGGCATTTTATTTGCTGGTGTATCTTCTCATAATAGTAATGCCTAAAAGGGTGGTTTTAGTAAACTACTCCTGTAGTGCCTCAGCCAGTGCATTGTGCTAAGCTTTGTTCCAGTGCTGCTGTACGTTTGTTGTAGTGCTACCTTTTCTCGCAGTTCTCTTTATCTCCTTTGTTTCTTCCCTCTTGTGTTTTGAGGCAGCCTAGGTTGTAAACTAGCAGAAAGGGATGACCTAAGCCAAAGGAGGCCTTGGGATTGAAAGTGTGAGAGAATACTGCAGTACAGGTGATAATAATGCAATTGACTTTAACTTTTCAGTGTATCTTGGGCCCATAACAAAGGACATGCAGAATGTGTTCATCTTTCTGACCCCCCCGACTGGAGCCTGGAAGCAGCCTTCAGACTCTTTCTTTTGACGTGTGAGGTGGGCGTTGAAGGGCTGTACCGCTCCGTGGGTGAGACACGACAACGAAACAAATGGAATACTGAGTAAATGGTTGACAGTAGAAATAGTCATCCTTCTCAAATGTTGGAGTGCCAATTTTTGTCAGTCTAAAGTTTCATTGGAAACTTCAAATGTGAAAATGCAGTGGGAACCAAAGGGAAGCCCTGGGCAAGGGCAGAACAGCCATGGCTTCGGTGCTTGAGCCTGGGCACCATTGTGCTGACGGCATTGGGTTTCCACCCAGATGCAATAAACTGGCTGCATGCCATGCTTGGCAGGGCTTGAGCTTAAGGCACCACCACTTTGCTCTTTTCACTCATAACTGGCCAGACTGTATCACTTAACCGCATGCAGTGCCTGGGACAGACATAGACTGAAGATTTTTAATGTTGGTTGTAAGAACTCTGCTTAATAAATACCGCTCCCTGCACTGTGGATGAATCATGTAGGAGCACTGTCAGGCAGAAGAGATCACAGAAAGCTGGGACTGGAGTTTATGCTCACGTGAAGTCGTATTAACTCATGGAGATGCTCATACTGACCTCAGTGATAAGGTTACAGAACCAGTGCTCAGCCAGAAAAACTCATTCCCTCGGCTACACAATGAAATGCTAACAGAAATACATTATATAGGCTTATAGAGTGCCATATCCTAGGCAGAAATGTTATGTTGTTTGTACAAATATGTTAAGTACATGTACATTTTAAGCAGATAGGCTGATTGATAATGTCTTTTTTTGCTCCTTGGGGTTTCCGAAACTGTGAGTTTATTATTTCATCATTCTTTAAGTTGTCTAATGTTGTAGATGAGTGATACTAATTTTAATGGCATTCATTGCTGCACAGTGATACAGCTTGGAAAGAGAAAATATCTCCCCCCTGGTCAAAATACTTGCATCAAAAATGAGTTGTTTTGGTACCTTTCACTGTACTGTTCAGCACATGAACGTAAGGCATTGAGAATAACAAAGAGAGACAGTTTACAGAGACCCAGCTCTACCATGTTTTTAGATTCTGAACTATAATTTTTGTATCTTTCTTCATGAGATTGAGTGAGATATCTAAAGTACCTTTGTAGAGGTGGCCAAAATTAGAGAAATTAAAGGGTTACCTTCACCCTGAAAGCACATGGATGTAGGTGAGGGGCTGAGTTAATAAAAGGTATTGTCAGGTTGCAGTATCTTGCTGTCCTTGTAGCCCTTTGCTTTTCAGAAAAATTGTCACCTAGACAACTCTTCTCTTGGAGCAATCTGGATGCTGTGTACCTTGTCTTGCAGAGGACTGAGAAAACAGCGAAGTAGGAAAACTGAGTATTGTTTGTGATCGCCATTTTTGATAGCAGTGTGCCAGCCTGATGTGAACTGAGTTCCAGGCGGTGTGCACTTAGCTATCTCTGTTGTAGTGCTCGTGTTACAATTCTGAGCATGTCCGTTGAATTCATAAAGGGATAGTATTCTTCACAAGAGCAAAATCCCTTGACTTTTTCATAATGTGAGCAAAGTTACAAAAAATGCCTGTATCACCTTGACTCATGCAGACCCTGGGCCAATGTTGGTTTTGCTTTTTTGTTGTTGTTGTTTTGTTTTTTATTGTGCTTACAATCCTTATCTACAATGCCTTACAGACATTGTTGTCTCAAGCCATTATTTCAGTTAAAACGTTTTGGCTGGCTAATGATGAGTGACAGAGGTAAAGGTGACCAACGCCAGGTTCAATCTCTCAGTGGCAGAGCAGTAATCGGATTGTGTTCATTAGAGCGGTCAACACAAACAAAACCAATGCTATTAAACTGCAGTTTCTAACACAGTAATGCAATAAAGAAACTGTCCAAGACTTGAAGGAGAAAACCCACTGGTGCAAAACGGCTGCTTAGCTGCAGATAAGAACATACCTTTTCTCTGGTTCTGCCCTCCATCTCTTCAGTATCGCAGCAGCATGCAAACTGCATTACGCTAATGGCACTGAACTGACAGGGTGTTTTCGGGACATCTCTTAAAAGGAGGTCAGAGAACCCTGTGTATAAACAAGAGGGGTTTTATCTGAATTTAAGTAATTAGGTCTAAGCAACAGCAAACAGCATTCTTCCATTAACTGATCTAATTTTTAGATGCTACAAACTCACCCAGAGGGTATTCCTGGTCCAAGGAGTGTTTTTCTGCGACGCTCGCAATTTACCTCAACTGCTCGGGGCATATTCCTCTGTATTTCTTCCTTTTGCCTTGGGTCAAACACTGCAGCTGTGTTGACCGCTAACAAAAGGGTTCTCCTCACGAATTCTTCTGCACTGTGAAGACAGGTGGATGTTGTTTCACTGGGTACAGTGCAGCAGTTTTGGCCAAGCTCATTTATTTGCTGTATGCATTTTGTATGTATTTCTGAGCATCAGAGATCGTAGGTAAGGGTTACTGTATGAAGACATTTCATAGTGAGGGAACTTGTGTTTACCGTGTAATCCCACAGCACCCATCTTCTATAACTTTTTGTAGATTTTGACAGATTTGCTGTTTTTTCTTGACACTTCATCTACTTCAGGCTTTGTGATTTTTGTGAGACTCGTCACTTGCATGAAGAAAAGAAACTAAATTCATGGCCCCTCTGGTCAAAATGAGACTTAGACTCAAGATTGAGAAGAAGAATACAAATCTCTAGATTTCTAAAATAACAGCTTCAAGATGTTAAATGTCCATGGACAAAGGTGGTCTGACTAGTATTTTTTAATGCTTATGCAAAGAAATACTTGAGTTCATTTACCTTTGACCCTTAATTCTTATTTGCTTATATGTAATCAATTATGGTATGTCTCCTTTCTGTCAGTCTTGGGAAACATTTTTACATCCCACCATTTCTCCATTCGCCCCAGGGCAGAGGAGTCTGCTTGTTCAGCAGGCGGAGTCCTTATGCCCTTTCCAAGGTGCATTTTGTGACAGGCCCTCCTGTTGCGACTCATGCTGTGTTTGTTTGCTGCTCTGGACCTCATCGAGGTGCTCAGGCTCCAGTGCTGTGGGCTGCCCTGCCTGCTGGCTCTGGGTACAGGAGCATCTGTTACTTGGAGCCTCTGGAGACAGGGAGTTAGATGTGGCCGAACAGGTTGAGAGCAAGGCAAAAGTCCTGAAGAAACTTGTCAATTTGGGCATTATTTGGCTTTTATTTTGTGTTGTGGCAGCCACTTCTCATGCAGACATGCTTGAGCTTTCAGCTGGTTCCTGGAGGATGGCGTGTGGTAGCTGCAAGTACACTGGGAAAGCCAGGTGTCAGCCCCTGCTCAAACATGTCGTGTCAAGGGGGACGCTGTCAGCAGTTAGCTGAGCCACTGTAGAGCTTGTTCACACACGTTGTGAAGGGACAACAAAAGTAAAATCGTCTCCTTGCCTCTTAAGTGCTGGATGTTTCTAATCCACATGTACAGCTAGTGTTTGTATGCAGAGCCCAAGTGTCTGGCATCTGTTACAAAGGTTAAAACTCTCCTGGGAAATACTCTGTAAACATGTCTTTGGTGTCAATATAAATAAACAAAGAGAAGGAGAGATAAATATCAGCAGATTCCATGAATCTGAGGAAATCCAGGTATGAGACATGTAAGTTCTGTAGTAAGATCTGCAAATAAGTACAAGTATGATGGCAGCCTTTCTTCATGCTCAACTTACAATTTTAGTTGGAGAGAGAAATTTTTAAGGTTGTAAAGTGAACAGATTTTTGAAAGCCAACTTCGAAGCTATTAAATGAATACCAGTGGAATGGAGGCTCTTACTTTGCCCCCTACATCAATTAAAATTTAGAATTTGTATATTTTTTTCTTTTTTCATAATTACATACATGAGAGAAAAGAGATTTTTTGTTTATTTGTTTTGGAAGGGAGATAAACATGGGAGAACATGATAACATAGTGAGTAATACAGTGAAGGTACATCAGGAACTGTGGGGATGCTTTTGGAAATAAACTATTTACAGCTTTATAATCTGTCCCTCTCCAAGTTACCCACCCTGTGCCTCATACCCTGCAAGGGAATTGGGTGTAGCCTGAGGGAGAAATAAAATCTGGCTTGTGGACTTGCTGTAGTATATTTGTTGTCTAGCCATCCAGAGTATGATAGAAGTATCCTCTGCAAAAAAAAAAGAAACTAAATGGAAGAAGTCACAAGTATCATGTAGAGTTGTGTCAGAGATGCAACTTCCAATCATGTCCTTTCTAGTGATTTTTTTTGTGCAAATGCTGAGCTTAAGAGGGTATTTCAGTAAATTTGCTGATTCTAGGCAGAATCAGATTGGTGTTACAAAATTCTGATTAGTTTTTAAAAAAATTACTTTAAAAAGTTTTTTTTAATTCATCAGATATGTTTGATTCTAGGGCTTCATTGTAGCCCGTAATACATGGGAGTCAGATGAAAAATGTGACTCTTCTCACATTTGTCAATCCACATGTGAGTTTGAATTCTGCCCTAGCACAGAAATTCAAGATTTTATCTTTAAAAATAAATAAATAAATTCCTAATTAGTTGTTCTCTTAATACAAGAAAGCTGCTAATGTTAGAAAATGAGATCGTAATGAAGCTGTTTAGTCAAACGGTCCAATTTAAGATGTTTTGCAGGTACAGAGATGTCAAAGAGGAAAGAAATAATTTGGAACTGAAGATGAAATAATTGCTGTGATTATTACATTTGAGTAAGATCTGTGTGAATGCAGAGTGCTGTACGATGGAGAACCGATTTTCGTGGCTTGAACTTGTGTTATAAAATTCTGGGGGAGGCAATCTCTCACGAGTATCTCCCGAGTGGCTGCAGTTGATTACCGGGTTGCTGTGGTAACGGATGAAGGCTTGCCCGGTTGAACACCCTCTAAGCACAATGGTATTTTCAGTCTGGGGCTTCAAATGAGACCTATCATCTTGGCTGCTTTGTTGTTTGCGTTAATTATCTGCCTGTCGATTCTCTGAGCAATGCCGCAGGTGAGGCTGCTTAACCGTATGTTTTCAGCCATATATATACAGCTTTCTGTTGCCCCTTGAAGAAAGCTGACCTGCAGTGGGAACTGGACCCAGTTACTGTTCTCTGTGAAGTGGCTGAGCCCTTATATTGCCGTTCAGATCTCATTCTGTTGAAATGCTCCTGGGGAGGAGGGGAGGATGCCACTGGGTGACAAAATGTTGTGCGCGAAACAGGAGTAATAACAACATCAGTCACGGTTTTGGATGAAGTTTACATTTGAATGTGGCTGTTTGCCTCACTTGTGAGGAATGGAGGCGATGTTAAAGATCTGCCTTTTGTTAGTGATGTGCAAGAGAGTGAGAGGTCAGCCAGAGACAGAGCTGAAATGTGAAACTTGTGAAGGGTTAAGCTTCCCAAGAGAAGATCTTGCATCATGTATGACAGATTTTTCCAGGCTTTGCTTCACAGGCTGCGAGCACGCTCTGTTTGTGGCAATTGGAGTATTAAGCACAAGAGAGGCCGCTCTGACTCTTGCCCAGAATAGAGGTTGTGGTTTGTAGGGGTTTCCTGCAGCAGTCTGTAGTTTCTGAAAAGCAAACCTCAACCTCATGCCTCAGTGTTCGTGTGCTAGTATTCACTTCAATTTTAATATGTTTTTGTTGCTGTTCCTGGTGCCTTATCTGTCCTTGTATCACTTTGACTTGGAGCTCTCCCTCTGCAGCATCCAGTCCTCTCGCTGTTGTAGGAAGAGTCCAAGAGCCCGTCTGGGGCCTTGGGTCCAGCTCCAGGGAACGGGTAGGGGTGATACGGCAGTACTATGATTCCAAGTGTGTGATACCAAAACCAGCAACATTCCTGCCTGTCAGTATTGCATTGTGATGTGGTATCTGTGACAGCAGTCTTGCCTTATCCTGTGCCGCGCGCGCTATGAGACCTAATCTGGTCCTTCACTGTGCCGTCTGACCCTCCTGAGCCTCTGCCTTCCCTTCTTCCACCTTTTTCCCCAGTTACACGTTTGTGAGGAGGAGCTAGAGGTTGGCTGTGTTCCATGCCTTTCTCAGCAATTATCTGCATAATTTCTTCAGCAAACTTTGGACCAGAACAGAGCTGTCATGTAGGTGAGAGAAGGAGGTGGGCCACCAGCCCTTGAAAAGAAGTGGTCAGGTGGTGCTTTGTTTTGGAACCCTGTAGACTGCAACTTCCATTATAGAGTCAAGCCCCAAGGACACATCTCTCCACCTACAGAGATCTGATCTGCTGGAGGATGGGCATGGGGCAGCGAGATATTAGTGAGCCCAATCCTCCCCACTCAGCACTGGTTTGGTTTTTTGTATTTGCATCAGGAAAGAGTAAACTGTTACCCGTCTCTAACAGGTACATCTGTGAATGTATGGGGGAGAAAAAAGTTGGCACCTGCCCCAAAACAAACAGTAGGGGGTAAATAGTAGGTGAATTTGATGGGGTGGATGAAAGGTGCATAACGAAACAAGGAGGTGGTATCTGGGCTGACCACCATGAATTGGCTGTGTTTCAGTGGAGTCTAGAGAGCTATCCTTTCACAAGCTTCTCTGTCTGTTGAGCTCTTGGGAATAAACTGCCTTTGTTCCCAGCTGTACTGAAATGTTTATTCATTAGATTTTAAGAAAGAAAGTCAAATCTCATGTTCCTTAATCAGTGTTGGTAACTGAATATTATTTAATTGATTAGTCAATACCTGTTAGTGTGATAAGCCAGCAGAAACCTGCAGTGACAACAGCCTTCAGCTTATGTATTCAATCTGTAAATTATTAATAACTACTATTGATCTCCAACTGATGAAATATTTGTCTTTTTTGAAAAGCAACTTTTTTTTTTCTTTAACGGGTAAGCTATATTTATTTAGGTAGTTTTTGCCTGTTTTTTTTCAGGAGCCAATCTCTTTTTGCATGTTGATTGAAGGTGTGGTCCGTGTTTGCATACCATGACTGTTTTCTGTATTTTGTTCTTCCGTGGTATCTTCAAATATTTGTGAGCGTAGTCAAAGCAACTGATCCAGCCAGATGTTTCTGCAGTATAATTTCCTCACTAAGGAATTATGGAAATATCTTTATCAGTGTCGCTACTGTTTTTTTCACTAACACTTCTGTGAAAATCCAAGATAAATAAACCCATGAAGCTAGAAATAAAAGCAGGACAGTGTAATGGTTTAATGGAAACATCTGCTGCTTTTCTTCAGAAAATGTCAAATCCTTTAGATAGATAGTTGTACACCATTGTCTCTATTTTTTTTTTTTTGTTTTTTTACAGATGGGTAAATAAAGAGCTTAAGTGATTTAACTGGCACACTGCAACAGGTTGACTGCAGTGCTGGGAACAGGACTTCTGCTTCCAAGCCACCAGCTGATGACCAGGATGTTCTGTAGCGCCTTTAGTAGCTCTCATTAATATTCTTTCTCTATCCAGGGCTGCTATATTTTTGTCGTTATCATTTCATTCAGTCCTGCCATGCTAGCTTTGGCCATCTGGTTTTCCTGCCAGCACTTTTGCCATTATTTCCGTGGCTGCCTTATGCTTGGAACAATCTGCTTGAACGACTGCTTCTCAAAAACTACATGTACTAGGACACAGAAAGGAAACTGGTTGCCTTCTGATGGTGGCGAGAGACAGAAAGGATAGGTAAATTATGATGTGCAAGTGTGGCTTCTAGCCTGGCCTGTGCTTAACTTTCTTTGTTACATCCTGTTGGTTCACGAGGATGACGCAACCCTCTAGAATATAACTCTTGTCATCCTGCTATAAATTCACTCACACATGGCCAAAGCAAGAACCTCAGTTTGTACAGATCTCATTTTGTGTGCTGAAGTAAAAGGCAGTGATAATCTTAAGAAGTTAATACGTTGTGGGCTGTGTTCTCGCCGTGGTGTGCACCCTGTCTAGTTCCTTTTGTTCCCATACCTACTTGACACACTTGCTGCAGGACCTGATGCTAGTATACCCCCTCCCTGGACGTGTTCAAGGCCAGGTTGGATGGAGCTCTGAGCGTCCTGGTCTAGTGGAAGGTGTCCCTGCTCATTACAGGGGGGTTGGAACCAGATGGTGTTTAAGGTCCTTTCCAACCCTTACCATTCTATGATTCTATGATAATTACGATGAATTATTCATCAGAACTAAAATGAGATGTTCCCTCCTGTATTCCCATTGTTCCCTTGCTTGGTGTCTCAGCTTCAAGAATTATGAGATGGAACAAAAAGTGTAGAAAGAAAATGGAAGAGGAATGAAACAATTTTTTTGGGTAGACTTACCCAAATTTTTTTCATCTTGTTGCCACACACAAGTGCACATTCTGTCTGTTTTGTGTCAGACTATGTGTTCTTCAGGACAAGAAAGCTGTGACCTGACTGCATGGGAACTTTGCTAATGTACTTTAAAATACTCAGATGTGGAAAGCAGACACATACAACAAGTTTCAGGAAAACTCTTGAAATTTAGGACAGTCCTAATAAAACTTCACTTCTTCCATTTTTTTGTTTGGCTTATAAAAGATGACGTGCTGATATTAGAATACAGAAAGCGGTCCTCCCCAAGTTCTCTGCCTGGATGACTATCATAACAAGTGCTTGCTTCTGCATCAGAAGAGCTGAGCATGTGGTGCAAAAGGTGCTCAGCACATGTAAAATTTGACCACAAACTGCTTTAATACATGGCTTCCGTTCCATTTCACAATTACTGGGGTTGTTTTAATTCCACCTCACGCACCAGCAAAGCATTTGAATGAAAAATGCAGGATTTGGATGGTTAGCTTGTGACTTGATATGTCAAGTCACAAAAGCCATGAAGTGCATATACAGATGTATTCTTTAATTGTTTTTCTTTTTATCTTTTAGGTCTCTCAGCAGCCAAACTGCTGACTGAGTCAGGCTTGAATGTGGTGGTGTTGGAAGCCAATGACAGGGTTGGTGGAAGAACATACACCATAAGGGTAATTATCTCCGAACCCATTTATACTGCATATGCATACATACAGTATATACTATACATGTGTATAATTATACACATATATGCTGTATGTGTGTATATATATGTATAGTATATATATACTATATGAATAGTGTACAGAAATGTAGTTACTTTGTGCTGAAGGACCTACTTGAGGGAAAATTTCTAGAGCATTAGCAGGTGGGAAATTTCTTGATGCTGTACCAGCAAGAGTAGGGAAAGACCGGCATGGTGGTGGGGACAGAATATTTCTGTGTGATCTGCAGGCTCTGCAGTCATCAGTCCTTTCCTCTGGGAAAGAGAACATGATTAACTAAGATTCAAAATCATTTCTTTGGGGGGAGAGACTGGAGAAATCTCTATGAAGAAACACCTGTAAGGCCACTTATACTGTGAAGAGCCTCAAACTGAACCTTAACAAGCCCTGTGAGGAGCGACGTAGGCTAGAGGAATGGCAGGGGTGGATGGGAACTCGAATTGTCATGTCTCCCTTTGCTTCTTTCCCTTCTGCCCTGTTTTGACCTGGGAGACCCCCTGCCGCTATGCTCATTAGAAAATCTTACCTGTGCTACGTCCTAGTATAGTCTGTTTTGAACTGGTTGTTGGCAAGATGCCTGGCTGAGCCAGAACCACACAGATGTCTCTGACTCTGTCCTTCTCTCTCTGCCTGTCAGTCTCTTTCTTCTCATGTTTGTTAAGGCTGTAATGTGACAACAGGCCAGCTAAGCGTGTTGTGAATTCCTTATATGAGATTCTCGGTAATCACCACACCAGAACTCTACCAAAGAGTTGAAGTTTTCCGTGGGGAGATGAGTCTTGGCCAAAATGCTCTGGGAGTGTCTCATATAAAGAATTCCTCTGGATTGTGCTTTTGTCTTGTATGCTATTTACAAAGGGCTTATCTTTTTTAATCTCTTTTTTTTTTCTCCTTTTCTGTGTTGTGTGTGATAAATTAGAATA
Organism: Opisthocomus hoazin; assembly: GCF_030867145.1. Classification (NCBI taxonomy): domain Eukaryota; kingdom Metazoa; phylum Chordata; class Aves; order Opisthocomiformes; family Opisthocomidae; genus Opisthocomus; species Opisthocomus hoazin. Next base: position 101,708,853 of record NC_134414.1, on the reverse strand, counting down.
AGCAAGTTAAATATGTGGACCTTGGAGGAGCTTACGTGGGGCCAACACAAAATCGTCTCCTGCGGTTATCTAAAGAGTTAGGAATAGAGACTTATAAAGTGAATGAAGTTGAGCACCTGATACACCATGTCAAGGTAAGATACTTTCAAGTGTGCTGCTGTAGACAGGTAAGTTGTAGTGATCTCCTTTCTCATTGTTTTCCATCCATGCTACAGTGGAATATGCCGGTTTTAGTACACATCATCTGAGTTTCTTGGAGAAAAATAAGTATGTTGGTAATGAAAAACTCATACACATTACTATATGCATGCATATCTTCATGTGTGCCCTGCAGACACATCCTGTTAGCTGTTAGCTGATGCTTTGGTTCAGGTCTGGGCTCTTAATTAAAAGCCCCATGTTTATGAACAGTACAATTGTGACTCTTCTGTACAGGCCAGCTCTCATATACACTGCCCAAGGTGTCTGAAAGTCCCTTTCAGAAGTCATAGAATGCTTTGGCGTGGAAGGGACCGTTAGAGGCCATCTAGTCCAACCCCCATGCAGTGAGCAGGAACATCTCCAGCTAGACCAGGTTGCTCAGAGCCCCTTCCAACCTGGCCTTGAATGCTTCCAAGGATGGGGCCTCCACTACCTCTCTGGGCAACCCATTCCAGTGTTTCACCACGCTCACTGTAAAAAATTCCTTCCTTATATCTAGTCTAAATCTATCCTTCCTTAGTTTAAAGCCATTACTCCTTGTCATATCGCAACAAGCCTTGCTAAAAAGATTTTCCGAATCTTTCCTATAGGCCCCCTTCAGGTACTCAGGCTGAAAGTTTCTCAGGATGAGCTTCCTAAACCAGTGACAGTTATTATCCTGACTGAAAGAAACACAAGAGGTTAAGTCTGGTTTTACTGATGGGGAAACTAACCTGCAGAGGAGCAAAAGGCATTGTAATAGTAATTGCAAGAGGCTCTGGGAGTCACACATTCTTGTGGAGGCAAAGCTAAATGATTTGTTCACGATCTGAAACAAGACAGCTATGGTGAAGCTGGTAAAAAGCCCACGTGTTCTTGGTATTTGTACTATGCTTTCTCCAAAAGTGCATCCTTTCTCCTTTCTTTATTAGAGCAGTGTTGCACTCCCACAGAAGGGAAAATTTCTGTGTTAGTCCTGAGGAAATTAACAGTGAGTTTCATTGTATGCTTATGAAAAGCCATTGTGCAGTGACTGGCAAAATATTTGTCAGATAGTAGTTGGTGTTTGATCAAAGGTTAAAGAAAACATTGACAGATTTAAAAAAAGCAATAGCGCAAAGGTGTTTTGTCATGTGTTTTCCAATATTTTTTCCACTCAATTGTTATAAAAAAGAAGTGTATTCTCAAAGTGATTTGCTGTGGTGACTGTCCACAGTTACTTCTGCTGTGATAGAGCTGATGGGTACGTGCACACTTTTCTGTTTTGTGTGCTTCTGGCATCATCCTCAAAGCCAAGTTTTCTGCTTATTCACACTATTTAGCCTTCAGTCTCCTCAACAGGAATAGGAGGTCATGCCATGAGGGGAAACCTTAATGGTAGAAGACAATTGACATGACCAGTCAGGATGACCAGCTCTCAGGACAACCTTGCTGCCCTAGCATGGGGGCATTCCAAAATGTCGCCAGAAGTCACTGAAGCCAAAGCTGAAGCTACCATGTGGGCCTGGTTTATGGTCAGCAGCCAGTGAAACATGGCTGCTTGTTTGGTAAGCCAGACGCCATTTTCTTTTAGGATCTCTAGGAACCAGCTTGTGGGGGGGATATTTAGTACTACTATGCTGGTTGAAAGAGCCTTTTGTTTTCCAGCGGGCTTTTAGAGCGAGGAAAACAGAATGGCACAAATGTAGAAGTTTGGGCTCTTGCCAAGGACAGTCTGTCTTTCCCTTAACCACAAGTGTCATATCGCATGAGTTGCCAGAGGCTGCGCATAGCCTTTTACCGTCACCTGTGGGTACCTTTTAGCCCGGGGTGGTGAGGGCTGGTGCGAGTCAAGGCTCTCAGCTTTCCTCCCTGCCCAGCACTGGTAGGACTTGCTGGCTTTCAGGGACATATCCCAGGCTGGCAGAGAGGGACATGCCTTGGCTTTGTCTGTATGTTGGGTGCAGAAAGGGGCATGAATTGGAACCCTAAGGCATTAGGACACAAGTCCAGGGAATCTATACAGTAGTATGACTTGTATCCAGAAATGCAGAGGCAGGGGAAGCCAGTCTGCTGCTGGAGGCATTCAAGCCATCCAAGCCTGGAGATGTCGGGTGCTTGCTACGTTGGTTAATGCCTGCATCTGTGCAAACAGATCCTGGGGGACCTGTGAGGAAGGCTGAGGGCCCGGGCTTGCTCCAGCAATCATGTGCTTCTGCTAAGACCTACTGAGAGATGCTCACAGGTGACAGGTTACGCCCTTACATACGCCAGGGGGATGGAGCATCCATGGCAATTTGATGCAGGCGAAGGACTCAGCCTGAGTGCTGGCACACATGTGTGAGATTGGCACTGCAGCTTGCACAGAGCCATGGAAAAAAGCTGCCCTGGAAGGGACTCTTGGAGGTTCCTACTCCACCTTGGGCTTGAAGCAGTGTCTGCCCCGTAGTTAGGTCAGGTTGCCTGGGAGCCGTTCCCAGTCAAGTGTTGAATGTCTCCAAGGAGAGAGATCACAGCTGCTGGATGAGGTGCTCCCAAGGCATGCTAAGAGCCTGAAGGCTAGGTTTAGACAGAGTTTGTAGGCTCAGGCTCCCAGTGTGGCTGCCTATAGGAGAACTCCTGAGGAGAGGAGGGAGAGGAGTGTGTGCGAGCACTCCCTGATAGCCAAGCAGGAGGTAAAGAGAGGAAACACTCCACAGTCAGTAGCACCTTATTTAAATCTCCTGATTTCATTCATTTAAAATCTTTTATTTCCTTCTTGTTTCTGTGTTTTTATACAACAGTGAAAAAGTATTAACATAGTTGAAGAATTACTCGCAGTTAAATAATTGGAATGTGAGCGCTAGAGAGTAGACAGATGCATTGCTGTATGGCCAAATCGGTGTAATAATCTTCAGCCTTTGTGTTTCATGTATCTGTAATACATTCCTTACAGTTCTCTCGCTTTCAGCCATGTGGCTTGCCCATGCTTTGCCTGTAATGGACAATGCTCTCGTGTGCTCCCTGAAATCTAAGCAGTACTGTGAAGTCATAGCTTGCAAACCAGGTTCCAAAATATACAAAGGTCTGTCACCCCTGTGTGAATTTGGATTCACATGCTGACCCAAGCTTTGTGACTGTGGCCAAGTATAATTAAATTCTGGACCGCAAAATTCTCTGAACCTAGAGAGGCAACAAAACTTAAAGGTTTTAATTCCTCTCGCTACACTATCAGGCATCATAGTGCATCTTGTAAAATCAGCTGCTTTTTTTACATATACCCAAAGGCAAAATCAAGCCTTTCATAGTTAAATTCATTTTAGAGGCTTTTTAATACAAGTAATATATGCAGCTTCTTTGTACTACAAAATGAAAAGAATGCATTTTGTTGATCTCTGGGTGGGTCTCTGCTAATTAGGCTTTACCAGCTTGATTGGGTTGTGTGGTTTTTTTTCCCCCTTCAGTCTTTTTTGGTGTCAGGTTCTATTGTGAGATTATTTTTGGTCTCGCTTATATTGTGTGTGATATCTTCACAGAAACTCAAATTTATATTTCTTGCCCTACATTTTTTTTCTTTCCCTCCACTTGTTAAGCAGACTTTTTCATGTTCTTTGAAAGGAAATTAGTGTGTTCTATTCATTTGTGTAAATACTAGTTCATCAGCCTTAGTGAGAAAATTAGTATAGCTCTGCAAGTAGTATTTGATAGACAAATTGCTGCCTGAACACCATTGCTTTTCAACAGCGTAACTGAAGTTAGGTTCATAAATCTAGATTTAAGAAGCAAAAACAGAACTATCTGAGAAGTTGTCATCTCCTAATAGTCCTCCCATTGGACTGGTAGGCGGATGTAAAACACTTCTTAAAATAAGTTTTCCTTAGCTGCCCAAGAGAGGATTCAGGGCCCTACCTTAGATAGGTAGACTTGGAACTTTTGACTGGTGGTGGTTATTTTCCTCACCAAAATGACCTCTTTTGTCTTAGAAAAACAAACCAAAATGTATATAGTCCAGTTAATTTTTACCTTTGCCATGTAACAGTCCCTGGAAAGAACTGTTGAAAAATGAAAACATATCAATTATTGTGAGGGTTTAATTATAAACATGTTGTCTTTGCTAATTCAAATTTCACTTTACTTTTGTGCAGTCCCAATAGCCATGCAAACTTCCTGCATTTAAAACAAACAAATTATCAAATCTAAAACATAAAATACAAAATACTAAATATAACACAGGTTCCTTTGATAACGGTGGAACTGATTTACTCTGCTACCCTAAATCTGTGTAAAGAAACATTTCTTTGTGTGACTGCTTTGCCAAATTAGTGTTTTTAGAACTTGATTCCTTCGTCTAAAGTAAGGATGATCTACAATTTGGCCTGCTGTGGTGCCAGCTGAACATCCTGTGATCCCATTTTCAGTGATGGAGACCTTGCATGAAAACCTGGCAACACAGACTGGCAACAAGAGTCCTTACTGGCTGCATTAGACCAACAAAGCTTGTTTCTCAAAATACAGTCATTAGCCTTTGGTAGGTCCCTCCACTGCCATTGATGCTCCTTGCCATTTTTGTTCCAGATGTTTTTTATACCAGAACTTTCTGTAGGATAATGCCATGATCCTTCCTGGAATTTCTCCAGATTATAGCGTCATTGCTAGAAAGTGGTAGTAACACTTACTCCTTTTAATCTCAGTGCAGACTGTGGATAGTGCTAACAGCTGGCTTAGGTAGCTGGCTGTTTTGACAGTGTGTTGAATCTGAAGCATTCCTCACGTGGTTATAATTGAGGTAAGTTCTGCTAGTTGTTTCCTTGGCACCAAAAGGCATGCTTGGCATTGCGCTCATCCAGGGGGGTCTTTCAGGTTAAAGTGCTAGGTGAAACATGAAGCATCCCCTCCCTAGTCACTAGGCAGGTCTAGCTGTCTGTATGCATGTCATGCTGTCTTCAAGTTTGGCACCACTTTCATACAGGTACATACAATCAGCATCTCTGGAGAGAATGCTAATGTGAACCCTGTGTGCAGCACATCACTGAAGGTGGATATTTAGTCTCATACATGCAGTATTTTTAACTAGAACCACAAATCTGCACTAATGTTACCGGGTTACATAGTCATCTACAACAGATGTGCAGAAAAAGATTTTACCGTCCCCTGGAGTGTCATTAATTTTCAGCACTATTGTGCTTATTAAAATGCAGTTTGCTGTGGTCTTATTCATGAATAAAAAATGTGGTGGTCATGTTGTATTGGGATTTAATTAGCAGCTGGATAAGTGACTGCTGTATCTAAAGTTATAGCATTTAGTGGTGTTTCTTCTGTGATATCAGTGATGTATGCACTGAAGCCAAGTAATATGATTTATCTAAGCTTTTGACCTGCTTCTCTGCAAATCTAAGGGCAGTGTCTCCTGGCATAGTCTATAGTATAGAATATAACAGCTTAAATGAATTTTTGAACAGCTTGATACAAGCGCTTTCATTTTTCTTTGTCTATCTTAATTACAGTGCAGTCAGAGAATGAGAAGTCTTTGAGGCTCTCGGTTGCCATCAATTTAAACCCGGCAAAACATCATCACGTCTTTTGTCTTTTCCCCTTTTTGCTGACAATTTGTAAGCAAGAACTTGGGGAACCAAGAAGAATACATCTGCATCTTTTATACGCTGGGCATCTGGTGTCTTGAAAAGGAACTCAAGTAAATTCAAAACTGCTTAAATTACTACAGGGCCTTGTTAGTTTCACGTGTCATTATTGGAATGCAGATCTGTGTTATTTTAACTCTTTACTCCATACGAGGATGCAGGCATTCCTGTCACAAGACACTGTGTCATTAATCACACTCGCTGATAGCCTCAAAAGCTAGTCTGAGGATTGAATAGGCTGAGGTTGGTGCAAGCATCTTCCAGACTCCCACAAGGGATGTCCTCCACACTGTGAATGAAGAGCAGTCATTGGCAGAAGTATAGGAAAGGCTGGTCTTGTTTTGGTCTCGTTGGACCTGCCCTGTAAATAAAGGGGCGTCTTCCCTTTTTTGTGCCAGCCACCTGGCAGTAAGTGCAAGAAGGAAGTTCGTAATTAGGCCAGTTTAATTAAAAGATAGATAATATTTGTATTACAGCAGCCTAAAAAAAGCAAAATTATGTACAGCAAATCTGCAAGGTGGTCTCTGTCAAAGGGGACTGTAAAGCAGGGTCTTGCAGGGGATGTGTATTGATCAAGAAGATTGACTGGAAGACTGGCAGCTGTGACCTAATGGTAGCACGGGGATGAAAGTAGTAAGAAAAATGCACTGGAAATAAAGTATGCATTTCTTAATGAAATCCGACTGGAAAGAAACTTCCTCAGTCTTATTCGTCCCGGAGTTGGGAGTCTGTTCCGTAGTAGATAAGCAAAAGGAGCTGTGTTCCCACCTAGCTTATTTAATTCAGGCTTCTGGGAGAAAAGCTTAAATTGCATCTGATGGTTAGAGCTGATTTTTGTTTCCCTTGAGAAGCTGATTGAGGTCTACAGAAAAGCGTAATTAGATAAATGTGTATTTCATACAGAAACAGCTGGCGGAGTGTACTAGGTTTCACACATCTGTAAAATCTTATGTAAGGCTTCATTTTTTTTAGATAAGAGATTTAATGACCTGGAGTATCTCAGAAACAGAACTAGTGAGCCCGATGTTAACTTCTACGTTAAAGACAGTGTTATAGTTGTGAGAGAGTGTGTGTGCCCTGTGTGCTTAGTTATGTTAGAGCCCATTTGGTGGCTTTCTCCCAAATGAAACTCCTCTTTTCTCCTGTTTTCATTTGTTTTTGCCCTTTTATCTGCTTTTTGGAGGGCAAGGAGGTTCGGGTTGGTTTTTTTTAAGACTAAGTCTAGAGGTACTGAAAAATTTTCTATTGATTTTATCCACTTTGTTGGCAGGTTTAATTCAGGTGTTGAAAGTGACATGCAGGCCTGGTGTCAAAGGGTAGTTAGAACCACAGTCCGTATAAATCTGTGCTGCATAAGACACCTGGATGCTTTTTGTAAAGGTGTTTTTTAGTGTCCAAAAACAAAAAATCCCATTCTAGTTGGAAGGAGACTTATTTAATTCTTTTATCCACTGATTGGAGCAAGAAGTTGTATTCACTTTTAAATTCAGAGTAGAACCTCAATTTCTCTTTCTAAATCACTTCAGTGTTGTTGTTTTTCTCATTATTTGCAGAGAAAGTATTCCAGCGATTGCATGACTGATGTTGTGGCAAAGCGAAGATGGACTTGATTTCTATAATATGGCAGAAACAAATTGTTCAAAATTAGCTCCTTTCCTTCTCAGGATGCATGTTACAAGCCAATGTGTCTGGCTATGTTACACTTAAAATGGAGTTGCTTTTGCTCACCAAATTTCACAAAACACTCTGGCATCCACAGCTGACGATCTCAAATTAGATATTGAAAGATATTTGGAGGGTATTTTGGTGATATTGTAGCTTTGCACCATTAGTTATTCAGATTTTCTTGTGCTGCATTGATGTGTTCTAACCTATATATCTTTTTACCTTTAGGATATCTGTTAGTATGGTAAACAGCTGAGCGTATGAGCTCCTGAACAGTCTCTCAAACAAGGGAACTTCACTGGAGCTCAACACTTACCGTTTTGTAAGTAGGCCTGTATACCCCTCTCAGCTTGGTCCAGCTAGTTGCCATGTTTTCTTGAGAATTATGACTACACAAGAGGCTTAGTCCAAAAGACACATATTGCTAGATTCTATGGATTAAAAAAAAGGCAAACAAAAAACTAACAAACAAACAAAAACAAAACAAAAACCAACCAAAACCCACCCCCCACAAACCAAACCAAAAGGGTAGTTTTCCACAGGGCAGCAGATGAGAAACTGAATATCTGAGACAGATACAGAGTTACAGCCTGAAGTGATGCTTTTCTGTTTCTCATTTTTCTCGTCACAATTTTGCATCTTACCGTTTCTGTACCTCATATGATTGGCATTACTAGGTTTTTAAGTTGAGAGAACAAGGTGTGTATGAAGTACCAGTGCTGTGAATCAGCAGAGGGCACTGCGTGCCTATAAACCTATGTGACTGTGAATTAACATGCAGAGTGACAGCTTGGTGAAGTTAGCATCAGTTACTCCAAGCTTTAGATGGTTTAGCTGAGGGAATATCTGTGTTCATTCAGTGATGCAGAGAATGCACCACACCATCTCATTCCTTCCAGTGAAAGCTGACTACATTTTTAAGATGCTTATACCGTGCTATAAAAAAATGCATGGATCATTGGCACCAGGTGCGTCAATTCACAATAGTGCATCCCACCTGAGCGTTACCTGGGTACATAATGCTTAGGGGAGCATGAAGTTGTCCTGTGCCTGCAAAAGCAGACTTTCTCCTGAGATCCCACTCTGCACTGAGATACTGATGATAATTCCTGGCAGACCGTGTAGTTTCTTAGCCAACCATTCACTCACTTCCACCTTCCCAGGAGAAAGATCTGGTCCCTGTGACCTCCCAGCTGCTGGGGCTGATATTCAAGGGGCTGCTGGTATTCAGTTGCCATGCTGTGTTTTTTTTTTTCTTCTCTGAAATAACCCCCTTCTTAGGTCAGCTATTCGACCTGAAACAGAGCTGATGTATGCAGAAAGTTTGTTTCTATACTACTTATATTACATGGGTCCAGTGTAACTAAGCCAAACATTGGCTGACGTGAAACAGATGGATGAGAAAATCTATTGGGAATTGTAATATTTGTGACAAACACTGGATTTCTTATTTTCCTGTTTGTTTATTCCTGAGACAGCTGGGTTGCATGAATTTCCTCCCTATAGTTTCATCTGCTTTAGTATGCTTTAGCCCATGCTGCAGCAACAGCCTGTGTAAGCAGCAGGTGACCCATACAACACCAGGTAGACCTCCAGCTGCTGATGTTGGTGTTCTGTTTTTGGAAGCGTTGCAAGTGGCATCGTGAAACCATTTATAAAAATATATATGTGCCTGTATTAAATACCACTAAGCCCTAAAAAAAAAAAAAGGTAAGAAATACGTTGGAGCATTGTAGTACTGGTGTTGAAATATGTCAGATGATCAGAAGGGCTGGTTATTGTTGCTGGTTTTATACTGCTCTGATTTAGGTATAAAAAAATATTTGAAGAGGAAATGTTTTGTGCATCTTGGGGCGTATTTTTCATCTGTCTTGTTTTACTTTAGAGATTATAGAGCACCAGGAGGTATGGAGAATGCTATTCCCAGCAATATGATAGAAATAGGCAAGTTTAGCCTAAATATCAATAAGGTGGTTGTTTTTGCAAAAGTGCAAATTCGTTAGAAGTAGAGCTAGAATGTTTCAGTTAGTTGGAAACTACTCAGAGTTATGGGTAGTCTGCTTTGGTGCTGCAATTTTTGTTTCTCTGTAGAGACTAGTCTTGCAGTTTATTCTCAAACAAAATTATGATTGACAGCTTCTGGAACTTTGTCTGTGCAAAAAAAAAGGATTAGGTCTTAGGTAATGTCTTAGGAGCTCTTGAAACTAACTTTTGCAGGAGACTCCCTCACTTCTATGATTGATTGTATTTTTCCAGGTTGAAGCTTGTTCTTGTGCTTTATGAGACTTGTCACCCCAGGTTTCTGCACAAGAGACATATCCAAGATTTCCCTTTCAGCAGTTCAAATGCAGTGAAATAGAAGAATACTAAAACAAAGATATGTTTTATGTGTCTCTTAGCCGTGCGCTCATGAGGAAGCACCACAGGGAATTCATAAGACTTGAGTTAACTCAGAGGGGATAACTCAGTTAGGATTGCCTCTGGCAGAGCAGGTAGCTCAGAACAAAATCAATAATTGGAATAACCCATTTTGGTGATGTTCTGGTTTTCTTGAGCACAGCAGTATACATGTTTCATAAATCTAAATCTGGGAAATGCTGGGTACTTAAAACCAAACTGATATGCTCTGTCTTTGGAATAGCTACACGGTGTTTACACTAGTGAAGGGTGGCTCCAGTGTTCAGAAGAAGGCACGATAAAACTGACTTCTTGCTGCCATAGGAGTTAGTTATGGAATTGTAATATGTCCAAAAAGTCTTAAAGGTAATTATCACCATGGTTCAGATGTTACTGGCTGGGGCAGAAAGGGGCTTAGTCTGAGAGCTTTTGCTGTTCTTTCGTAACCCTTTGGCAGCAGAGTGTGAAGGTGTGTCCCAGTTCAAATTAATTTCATGTTAAGAGATTCCATAATAATACCCAAAAGTCCATGTCAGAAACAGATGCTTCTGAAGAAACAAACTTACTGAGTTCATCTCTATCTACCAAGATATGTTTTCCTGATTCCAATTTAATGTATTTGAGTGCAAGAGCTGTAGAAATGCTCTTCGGTTCCATGCTGAATGGGGGGCGTGGAAATCAAACCCAAAAACCAAACACCCCAAAACCAGAAAAAAACCCCTCCATTTTCTGGAGTATTTGTGAACATCTGCTGTAATGTCCTTTCTTAAATTGAAAATGCGAAGTTTTCAACCTTGAAATCTCTGGCTGGTGAACTGACTGGAGATCTGCTCTGGCTATTACAAAACTTCTGATTGAAAACTTTTTAAAATTTGATATTCTGGCATTTTACAAACCATAAGCTCTCCTCAAAAGCACTGCAAAATGAAATTGTTGTTTTGCAGCTACTTGTTCATATGTCTGTGTACCAAAGATTTAATTCCTTTCCTCCCACACTTTACTTTCTTGCTAACTTTCGTTACCTTAGTATTACTGACAAGGATTCTGTTAGTTCTGCGTCTGTACAAAGACTAGGTGAAAAGACAGGTTCTTCTACACTTTCTCTAACCTTTTGGGGTTTTTTTGTAAACTGATTCTCTCTTATCCTTAGGTTTAATTTTTAGCCTTACTGCTTTCTAACTATCTCTTGCTTTGAATTAGAAGTCCTCTTTTCAAGATTATGTCTCATTTTGTTATTTATGGACCAAACTTTTGAGTCTTTCAGGATCCATTTGTGCCCTTGTACTTCTCTTGTGGTGCTTGCAAACACCTGCAGATTTGAATAATGTGCTCTGTCCCTTCTTTCACACTATTAATCAAGAGGCTAAATCAAGTCAAGCCTGAAACTTCTTCGAGTAAGTGGTCTTTGGATACTTCAACAAGACACAGTGGTGTTATTGTAACCTGGTTCTAAATATTAAATCTTCATGCAGTATTTCTTTTGAATCCAGTGTAGGTATTTTTAGTAGTGATGGGTTGGTGTGGCACTGCATCAAATATCGGTTAAAAGCTAGTACTTCTACCAATTGACATTCATGCTGGTGCAGTGCTCACTTAAATACATAATTTAATACAGGCTTTGAAAAATCAGCCATGGCATGCAGTGTGGCCTTTATTGTTTATCTGTTTTATGGAGTCCAGAATGCATTGTGAAAAAATGAGTAGCCACATAATGCTAATGAGCATTTCTTTTTGAATTTTTAAAGCTGTTGTGCTGTTGTGCTGACATTCATGTAGTCAGTCAGGGAAATTCTCATGTAAATAAAATAGCTCTACAAATCACCTGTCTTCTTCCACTCTTAATTCAGCTAGGCTGTCTGAATATCTAGTAGTGGACATACAGATATATAAAATCTAACTATTAAATGTGTAATGATGTAATTAGGACATTCCTGTTGGCCACACTATCGTTCTCTGGAATTTACAGCCAGACGATTGGAAGAAGAAGTCATTGCTAGTAAATGTTACTTTTTCTGTAGGTCTGGGGATTTTTAGGTTAGCTGGTACCATTTTTTTTCCAGGAAGGTCTCTGAGCTATGATTTTAGTGCATAATAAAGCTCATCACAGCTGCTTTTGTCCGATTTTGAAAGAAAAAAAACCCTACTAAATACAATTAAGAGTTTAGTCTTTTCATGAACATTTAGGAGAAAAAAATGTAACATGTTTCTCTTTTTCAGTGACAAACAGTCAATTTTTTGTCTCAGTTGAGCAGTGTTGTTCCATCTCATTTTTTTTTGGTCTGTTCTTAGTGATTCTACTGCAGGGTATTAGTTTTGTTGCCCAGAAGTGCTCAGTATAAAGCTTTAAAGATACAAAACAGTGTCAGTTCTGCACACAACTGACGTAATTCAACTGTGTATCACACTTAAGTTGTACATGTAGAATAACAAGATCACAGAATGGTTGAAGATGGGCAAGACTGGTGGAGGCCATCTTGTTCAACCCTCCTGCTCAAGCAGGGCTGCCTCGAGCTGGTTGCCCAGGACCATGTCCAGGTGGCTTTTGAATATCTCCAAGGACGGAGACTCCACAGCCTCTCTGGGCAACCTGTGCCAAGGCTTGGTCACCCTCACAGTGAAAAAGTGTTCCCTTACATTCACAGGGAAGCTTCCGTGTTTTATTTAGTGCCCATTGCTGTTTTTTCTACGTGCACACACAGACATGATCTGTCGGAAGCTGTTACATGTAGTGATTACATTTCTTCCGCTTTCTTCCAGTGAACACTTAACCTTTCAATGCAGCTTCCCACATATAGAAGCCAACATTATGTCTGTATGTAGTTTTTATGGTGTTTTTGTTTGGTTTTCATCTTTTAGGGTAAGTCTTACCCCTTTAAAGGTCCGTTCCCTCCTATGTGGAATCCATTGGCCTACCTGGACTACAACAACCTATGGAGGACCATGGATGAAATGGGAAAGGAGGTATGGCATGAAGAATTGCAGCTGACTGTCTCAGCTCAGCATTACCTCCATGAGGGGCAGAGTGAAGACGGGATGAGGACGAAGATAGCCAGGCTGCTCAAGCTTGAACAAACCTGGTGCTGACAAGAGCAGCGTTGTGCCCTTGCATTTTGGTTGCACTGATGTTCAGAGCACATGTTCTAAGTAGCATCCTGGCAAGCTTTTCTGAACGTCATGCTGTGGAGGCTGTCTGCAGTCACACCTTTGTTTTTCTGAATATATGAATATTAGGGTTTATGTGTGTGATTTTTAGTACTTTACCTGATGATTGGGCAAGTAATATTTTAAGAGGCTTGTAGACCTCAAATGTACACCCTTCTCCACCCTCAAATTCAGCTCAACTGTTTTAGTTTGTTACCAGTGGCGTAGGTTTTCCGTTGACTGAGCTACAAGATTTGGAGAAGAGGTTGCTGTTGCTTGCATAGTTGAATGGGAGAGATATGGTCTAACTCAGAGACATTCCCCAGCACTGTACTTTGCCTTTCTAGGTAAAGTTCTTAACTCTAAAATTATTCTCTATTCTTAAATCTAAAAAAAGAAAAAAATCTTAAACAGCAAAAAACTCAAAGCATCCTCTGTTAAGTTCACTGTATTACCTGCCAGGAATTTGCAGGCTGAATTACTGTGTAAAGATGAGATTGTTTGTGCTTGTGTTTGTTGTCTCTTATGCCACTCATTCATTTGCTGATGAATGCTTTTTTATGTCTCCTTAGATTCCTAGTGAAGCCCCATGGAAGGCTCCACATGCAGAAGAATGGGACAAAATGACTATGCAAGATTTCATAGATAAAATTTGCTGGACCAAGTAAGGAACTCTTTAGTACAAATTATAATGCTTATGTTTATATACCTTAGAGCTCCAAATAGGTGTTACTGCTTTACAGATATAACTACCGCTAGAATACAGCCTTTTTGAAGAAATGGAGTGAGAAAATCTTGTAATAATGGACCACAACACCTGTCAGTACACACAGTAGATTCTGTTAAATTTCCATAACTTTTTGGACTAAAATAAAGATAAAAGGAAAACGTATTTGGGGAGGGTTACTTTTGAAGACATAGGTAGTACCTTCATCTGTTATATGCACTTTTTCTCTTGTTACTGTGTGTTTAACTTCTAAGAGAAAAATGTTCTGGCCTCTGCAGGTTTTTGAATCAAACTTTTGATGGAACAACACACTTTTATTCAGTGCTGGGCCAGCTGATTTTACCAAAGCACTATAAAAATAACATTTGTCTTGAAATAGCACTAAATCACTTTAACACCCATCATTCTATTGTTTAACTGCTGCACTATATACCACCCAGGGAAACTGAAAATGCTTCCTGTTTTCATGTGTACATCAAAGCAATTTTTCTTTATTTGCCATTCAACAACAGTTTGATTGGTTTTCTTGGCACTGAAGGAAAAAAGAAAACATTAATTCTGCCTTGCTGTAAAGCAGATTGATTTCCGCAGGAACCTCTTCAGAATCACTCAGCACCCAACGCATGGCTGCAGGGAGCCTGCACGAGCTTGGTGCAGAAGCTTGCTTAGCACCGACTCAAGCTGACGCTGTCATCAATGGGCGCTTTTATGGCTTCAGCCGGCCTCTATAGAGCAACAGGATTGTTGTTAATGGACAGTAGGCTCTTGTCCGAAAACTTTTAATCTTCTGGTTGTTCTGCTTGAACAAGAGTGATAAATGTGCAAAAGCATATAGAAAGCCTTTCTCGTTTGTATCACTATCGGTGTTCAGTAAAGCCAAATAGAAATGTATGCTGACAGTTCTGCTGGCCATCTGAACCTCTGATTTGATAAGGAACCAGACAAGGTAGCAGAACGCCACTCATCGGCAGTCATTCAATATCCAATAGCTCATGTGACTACAGTCATGTTTTTTCAAACTCTGATGTAATAAGACTTGACATTTTACCTGAGTATTGGCCTAACTGTCAGGCTCCCTGAATTCCAAGATGCTTTTCAGATTTTATATGTGCATCTCAGCTTGATTTGCCCAGTTTGTTCAAGATTTAGGTAACATGCTGTAGAAACTTCCCACCCTGGAAGGTAATGATCCAGAAGGGTAATCTTCTACTATTTCCTCTCATCTAACAGAGTGTACAGGTTTGCTTTTGGCTAGAATTGCAAGTTGGAAATACACTGAGTGCTCTTGGTTAAAATCATACTGCCATTCCCAGGTGAAACATGAGGAGAACTAGGGAACTGAAGTGCTGAAAAGCAATAAGAGAAGACAGCAGAAACTGGGAGAATTTAACCACTTTCTAATACCTTCTGCTTATGAAATATTAATAAATTCATATACTAATTCTTCCAGTAGACAAAATATCTTTCAGAGTTGACCATATTTTACAGTATGTGTTTACGGAGACAAAAATTGATAAGTATTTTCTGTATTATTTTTGGTGTCAAGAAGGAAGCCAGAATGCACCCATGTTTCATAAAACGGATCAGCCTTTTATTTCAGCAGGACTTTGCATTTTTAGAAGGGTCAGAAGATGCCTTTTTTCTATGTAGATTTATAACTGAGTTTGAAATAGTGTGGTTGAGTTATGCTTTTTTTTTTAAGTTTGAACACTGTAAAAAGAAGAAGCAACTAAAAGTAGATTCTGTATTGGCTATGTAAGTTATTCATTGCCTGATGCCTGGCATATGAAATACCTATAGAAACTCAGTCCCTGTCACTCACAATGCAGTTAAGCTGAGCATCTCCTAGTCCTGTCCATGTCCCTTTAAACTCCTTCTTAGAGGGAGGGCAGAGGAAGCCTTTACCTGTAACAGGACGAATGTTTCCCTGAGCCTTAATTAACTCTGTCTTAGTGTACCCCAAAATCTTGTACAGGTTTATACAGTAACTTCCAGTAGAGCTATTACAAAAGCACCAACTAGAGGACATAAAGCAGTGATCCTCCTTCAGATACAGGCCACTTTTCCACTTCTTTGTACATCAGCCCTGGCCACCAGACCACCATTTAAAATACTTAGTTGAGCAACCAAGATTACCCTTTCCCTTTTCTTGCTAGACTTTTGCATGAATCTGTATATGCTGTCTCTTCACTTATGGCTTACTACTTAGCTTTCTTTCATTGTTGTGTTCCAGCTGCAGCACCTCCCTGAGCACAGCAGAGGAGTGGGCAGTGAGGGGATGCTGACCAATCCAGAGAGTTTAGATAATTAGCTTGGACAAGACCTCTAACTTTTGTATGACAAGTGTTGAATAACCTCTATGCTGTTTGCTGCAGGGACAGGCATTCAGCAAGTGCAGACAGGGCTGCAGCTCTTGGACGTAACCCAGGAATCATGGGAGGACATGGTGGTTTTGGAGTCCAGTGAAGACAGGAGGGTTTTCTTAATCCTGAGTCTAGGGTGACAAGCTAACTTTGTATTAGTAGCATAAAGTGAGGTGCACTTTCATTGTGTCTGGTGCCTCCTGGAGCCCTAATTTTGCTGGAATAAGCAGTGCTTGATTAACATTTTTTTGCAGGGTTACTTGAAAAATATTGCATAAAAGGAGTGGATATTATTTCATATTTCAACTGAAATTAAGGAATCCTTTGCCCTCGGTGAAAGAAAAGGTTGCCAAAGACAGTTTCTGCCCTTCTAAAGAACGAGAGTGTCACCCTTCCTCTGTTTTTAAATTAACTCTCTTGTCTTTGCTGCAGTGCTGCCAAGAGTTTCGCAACTCTCTTTGTGAATGTGGATGTCACTTCTGAACCCCACGAGGTCTCTGCCCTGTGGTTTTTGTGGTACGTGAAGCAGTGTGGAGGGACAACGAGAATATTCGCAACAAGCAATGGAGGGCAGGTACTGTCAGGCATCACCTTCTGCGGCTCATGACAGACCCTGTTTGAACTTCATTGTTTTGCTTGTTTATTTTAGTTCAGAGGGCCAACTGAGACGTCCATGATTTTAAACCAGTAGCACATTGATAAGTAGTTCTATTCATTTACCCATTAATATGGATCTTGCAAAACTAATGTTGAAGGCTATTCCTGTGCCAAAGGTGTTGGCCAAGGGACCAGGAGATTTCTGTCAGTTCCTGCCTCTGGCTTCCTGTTGGGCTCTGGTTGGAACAACGTACTTTGCTTTTCCACTTTCTCTGTTTAAAGTATTACTTATTCTTCTTTGTGTCATGAGGCTGAAGCAAGCCTTACCACTTCAAAAGCACTTAATGGGGATGGCAATGCTAGCTGCAGGAGGGTGTGTGTACGGTGCTCCAAGTTAATACTGAAAATGTAGCCCAGAACTGGGTTCCGAAAGACGCTAGCTCCCAGGATTAAAACCATTAAGATTTTTAAATTGTTCTGAAGAAAATGAACACCACTGTTTAAATATGGTATTGCTCTGAAATGTTTGAAATCTGGTATATTATTGCTGCTTCTGTATTTCAAGACAATAAAGCTTCTGTTGATGGTTTTCCACTTGAGAAATGAAGATTTTACTAATTATACTAGAAGTAATTGTATTTTAGAAATGAAAATTATTTAATAATAAATAAATAACTAAAATTACAAAGAATACATTAAAACATGTTAAAATGCATAAATATGCATAGATAAGCATTAATTATGGATAATTTAAAGGTATATACATTGCATGAAATATTATTTCAGTGCTGTGTTATGTTAGAGGTGATTTGAATTTAACTTAGGTTAGATTACATACTGCAGGATACATTTTTGGTGTGAGCTATGTCACTTCTTATGCCTTCTTATTTATTACAAGGATCAGGGTTCTTACTTCTGATGCACAGACCTCTGCAGGGATGAGAGTGAACTCAGAGAAAAGTTTAAAAATTTAAGTGCTTTTCAGAAGTCTTGCTGATTCACATAGGTCTGTGGAATCCATTTGGAGACCGCATGAGAAGGGATTTCCTCATGAGGTTACTGATTCTTGCAGTTTTGGCTGGTGGTCAAATATGGAAAGTATTTGAGGAGTTCACTGAAAGAGAAAGGAACGTGAATATATTTACCAAGAGACACTGCTGAACATTCCTAAAAAGGTTTGGTACTGTCCTGGTTTCAGCTGAGATAGAGTTAAGTTTCTTCCTGGTAGCTGCTGTATTTTGGATTTAGTAATGAGAAGAACGTTGATAATACACTGATGGTTTTCAGTTGTTGCTAAGAAATCGAGGACTTTTCAGTTTCCCGTGTTTGGCTAATGAGCAGGTGTGCAGGAGCTGGGAGGGAGCAGAGCCACGCAGATAGCCAGGCTCTGCCAGTGGAGATGTTCCATACCATAGACACCATGCTCAGTTTATAAAGGGGGGTTGGCCAGGCAGCGGGAACTCCCCGAGTTCTGCAAAATCCACGAGTTCTGCAATAGCTGCTCGGAGATGGGCTGCACGATTGGTCATCGGGCAGTGAGAAAAACTGTACTGTGTATTGCTTGTTTTGCATATTATTTATTATTATTCTTCCTTCCTTTATTGTCTTATTAAAGTGTTTTTATCTGAACCCACAAGTTTTACTTTTTGTCCATTCTCTTTCCTATCCCACTGCTGGAGGTGGGGAGTGGGCGAGCGGCTGTCTGCTCCTGGCTGACGGGTTAAACCACAACCAATAACAACAGAAGAACGGGATTTGTTTTGAATGCTAAGCACTATGTTTGTCATGGTACCTGCTTCACGTGCATCGCTGCTGCATCTGCTTTGCTGAGTTGTCGTTTTCTGTGTTTCAGGAGAGGAAGTTTGTTGGGGGCTCTGGCCAAATCAGTGAAAAGATAATGGAGCGCCTGGGAAGCCGGGTGAAGCTGAGGAAGCCAGTTGTCCGCGTTGACCAGTCGGGTGAAAGTGTCATAGTGGAAACCTTAGATCATGAATTATATGAGGTAATGAAACCTCTTAACATTTAAACAAGTGTTTGTGCCAGGATGGCTAGAAAACTTTTAGCTTTTCCTTTTTGACTTCTCCAAAATCCTATACAAAAGAGTAGCAGAGATTAAAGTGACTATAACAGAAAGTCACACTTTCTCATTGTCCCCAAGTAATAGCAATGATAGAGCTTTAAAGCAATGCCTGAAAAGTAAAATGTGTATTCGAATTCTTCCTTCACTAGCAGCTCTTCTAGTATTCAGTTACCTTCCAAACTGAAGGATAGTTGTAAGATAAACACAAAAATGTAGCTTAGTAATAAACTTTCTGTGGAAAAACATTTCAGGCTTTGATTCCAAGTTGTAACTGGAGGAGCCCAGATAGAAGGGAGGCCAAGGGACTCTTGTAGCACAGAATATTTTTCCACTGGCTTTTTTTTCAAGTGCTGGGGAAAGACCAGCTGCCTATCATTGGAACAGATGGCTGTTTATATAATGCTTGTTTGTTGTTTAACAGCCAGGATTTTGTGAGGGTTTGGTTTTGCAATTCTTACGCTAAATGCCAAAATTGCTTCAGAAGATACACCCTACAGCCTCCCCAGATGTCTGCCAAAATCATTAGAGCAATATACATAGGATGAAGTAGTGGATCATGCATCAGTACAGGCTTGGGGCGGACCTGCTGGAGAGCAGCTCTGCAGAGAGGGACCTGGGTGTCCTGGTGGATGACAGGTTAACCATGAGCCAGCAGTGTGCCCTGGCTGCCAAGAAGGCCAGTGGCATTCTGGGGTGCATTAAGAGGAGTGTGGCCAGCAGGTCGAGGGAGGTTCTCCTTCCCCTCTACACTGCCCTGGTGAGGCCTCACCTGGAGTACTGTGTCCATTTCTGGGCTCCCCAGTTCAAGAAAGATGAGGAGCTACTGGAGAGAGTCCAGCGGAGGGCTACAAGGATGATGAGGGGACTGGAGCATCTCCTATGAGGAGAGGCTGAGGGAGCTGGGCTTGTTCAGCCTGAAGAAGAGAAGGCTGCGAGGGGACCTAATAAATGCTTACAAATATCTGCAGGGTGGGTGTCAGGAAGATGGGGCCAAGCTCTTTTCAGTGGTGCCCAGCAACAGGACAAGGGGCAATGGGCACAAACTGAAGCACAGGAAGTTCTGTCTGAATGTGAGGAAGAATTTCTTCCCTCTGAGGGTGATGGAGCACTGGAACAGGCTGCCCAGGGAGGTTGTGGAGTCTCCTTCTCTGGAGATATTCAAGACCCGCCTGGACAAGGTCCTCTACAGCCTGCTGTAGGTGACCCAGCTTCGGCAGGGGGGTTGGACTAGATGACCCACAGAGGTCCCTTCCAACCCCTACCATTCTGTGATTCTGTGATTCTGAGAAGTTGTTTGGCTTATGTATAATTTCTTTTCCAGGGCAAATACGTGATCAGTGCCATTCCCCCGGCTCTTGGTTTGAAGATTCATTTCAACCCACCATTACCCCCAATGAGAAACCAGCTCATCAATCGAATCCCCATGGGCTCAGTCATCAAGTGCATTGTGTACTATAAGGAAACTTTCTGGAGGAAGAAGGGTATTACGTTTTAATTGAAAGGAATAGTTGTGACAGAGAGGGAAGAGGGTACTTGGTAACGGAGTAGACACTGTGTTTAGTAGATGCTGGACCTTGTGAGGAAACGTCATACGTTTCTATGCCATTTTTGCCTTCCCCTGTTTGAGAAACTTGAGAGGTCAGTTGGGAAGAGAGGGTGGATGAGGGGAATAAAAAGGAGCTAGGCATGAAGGGAGAACTCATGCCTGTTTCTTATTGCCTTGATTGTTCTTTGTTGCCCTCGCCTTTTCCTTCAGTGGCACCTGGGTATGAGATGAGTCTCTCCCACTTGTATGTTACTGTACAAGTGATGAGTGATGGAAAGAGGATTTATCCCATCAGTTATCAGTGTGCAAAAATTCTGCCGTCTGAATGCATTGGGCAGGATTAATTGAAGGTGTCTTCACATAGACGTACCCAGCTGGGCTAGTCATTCTGGACTCCCTTTACATGCTGAACACTTCCATCATGATTCCTCAGCTCTCTTTTAGAACTTACAGAATCTAAGACAAGCTCTAATGTAATAGCACCCATTTCTCATCACTGGTTATAATGAGTCCACGCCTGTGTTTGTCTACAAATGTCATCCACCCTTCATCTTTGTGAATGATTTTAGGAGTTCTGGATCCTGGCATAATCTGTCTATTCAGTTTGTGGTAGATTGGCAAGAGGTGACTCCCATTTCCTAATAGAACTCATGATTTGTGTACTGTGCATTGCTAACACCATTGTTCTTTTAAGAACTTACTTTCTTCCAAAGCTGCTTTTAAGAACAATTGTGTTTTCAAAGCAAGGTATGAGTATCTCCTTCTATGTCTGACATAAATGTTGTAATATGGAAACGACTGCAGTGGAGACACTTGGACATCTTCAGTATCTGAGAGCAATCTGTTGCAGTGCAATTAATAATTACCTTGCTAACCGGGTTGCAGAATAATGTATTTTTCTGTCATGAATTCAACCATAGGAATGGTTACTTCATGGACTTTCTGTTTTAAAGGTGTTTGAAAAGGATTGGTAATTGTCAGCACATCTCAGATCTAAACTTTCTCTTCTAGAGAGTATCTAGCGCTTCTCTAACTCAAGGCAATGCTACACTGCCTTGCAGATCAGCAAGGGAGCTGTGTGCTAATCTGTCACTTGATGGGGTCACTTGTGGTTTGTTTTGATTTTTTTTGTTCTCTTTTTCTTTTGCTTTTTGTATCTCCCTGTGTTAGAATCATAGAAAAAGAGAATAATAGAGATTGGGAGGGACCTCTGATGTGGTCTAGTCTATGCCTTGCTCAAACAGGGTGAATTTAGAGCAGGTTGTTTAGAGCTCTTTCCAGTGAAGTTTTGAGTGTTTCATAACTTCTTGGAAGCTTGTTCTTGCATTTGGAAACATGGATTCTAAGTTCTTCTCCACCTTGTGCTTAACAGGGTATTGCGGTACCATGATCATTGAAGATGAGGATGCTGCAATTGGTTTAACACTTGATGATACTAAGCCTGATGGCAGTTTTCCTGCCATAATAGGGTAAGAGGCAAAGAAAGTGTCTAGTTAATGCCTTTTTATTTTTAGAGGCAACAATCAAAATGGAAAACCTGCTACTTTTGAAGGGAAATACTTCGAAATATTTAAAGGGTTGAGTTCCTCAGTGTGTGGTGAATACATTCTATGATCTCTTTCTTGCAAAAAATGTTCTCTGATTTAATTGCCATTTTTAAAAAAAATTACATTTTTTTCTTCTTTTCTCACTGTTGTCTTTGCCTTTTTGAATGGCAAAGTACAAAATTGCAGTAGAGGAAAGGAAGAAGAAGAAAGAAGGGGATGATTGCAGAAATGTAAAGTTTTCTCCAAATGTTTTGTCTCCCCCAAATCTTCCAGTTATTTAAATGAAAATCTGTTTTCTAGAATTATATTTTGGTTTTTTCTGTTTTTTTTTCTTTAAACAGCCAGAGAGCATGATCAGTCTTAGAAAGTTTATTAAACAACAATTTCCAGTGCAATCCCAGGCTTCACCTCTTGTTGCTGTATGCTTACACCCACTGCTGTATAAAGTTACGGTCATTGGGTCATTTGTATCATACAAATAGTCTAATCTGAATCTTAGAGTTGTTCCTTCCACAGTGAGTCCTGCAGGTAGCAAGTGGAGCGTATAGCATTACACAGAGAGGTGAAATGGATATTTTGGGTAGAGACCCAAAAGCTAATACTGTGATTCACAGCATCCCATCGTAAGGTATTGGCATTTTAAATAATGCAGGAGATGTAGTAACATAATGGAAGTAAATTGCTTGTGGTCTTCCTACAGCTTCATCCTTGCTCGGAAGTGTAGAAGACTGACAGGTCTCACAAAAGAAGAAAGGTAAGTACAAAGACTGGAGATCTGCGTGGAATCTGAGTAAAAATGTTGTTATAAATGACCAGAGCAGGAAAAAATGCCCTGATTTGAAGGAAGTTGTCTGTAACCTTGTGACAGTAGGAAGAAGATACCTTACTTGGTTTTGGATGAAGGCCCTGCAGAACTCCCACAAACCAGAGCAGATGTGGTAGCCAGTCCCTGCCCTTTGGAAAATCTCTGATCCTTGTTCTCATTTTCCAGCAGGGCTGCTCTGCTTATGTGACTCTAGTGTAAGAACTGCTCTAAGTTGCTGAATATGAGAGTAATGTAAATATTCTGCTGCTGTTGCTGGAAAGGGTCCAGGGCCAGCCTCATCCCCCTCCGCCGTGTTCCTGCAAGTGCGCTGAGCTCTTTGAAAGCTTGTCAGAAGGGACAGGTTTGGCCACTCTGCTTGACGACTTTTCTGATCACTGTGGAGGGTACTTTCCTTTCTGTAACGTAGTGCAACCTTGAGGCAGCTATAGTTGCCATGAACGAGGCCTCAGCATCGTGAAAGGGTCAAAAAGCTGCTTCCACCTCTCTACCCTCAGTTATGGGGGGAAAAAAGTGCCCTTCAGTCACAGATGAAGGTCTTTTTTACTGTCTTCTTGAAACAAATTTCTATGTACAATAGTGCTCTTAGGTTTATTTCTAAAGTAGAATTTATGAAGTAGTGAGTTTTTTTCCATCGCACTGATTCGTGGTATCTGATCAAATTAAAGCTACAAGTAGAGAGTGTGGACATAAAGAGAGCCTTATTTTGATGTGGAGAAAACACATTTGTTTTTGAAGCATGCCACAAGGAATACTGTGTCCAAGTAAACATTTTTGCAGTAATAGCTAGTCTAACTAGAGAAAATGTAGTCATCTCAGATTAGCTTTGCAGGTATTCTAGCAGTCTGTGAATAATGGGTCTAAATGGGGCTGTTAATGTCCCAGCCTTTTCAAATGACAGCCTGGTACCACAGAGTACTTTTAATTTTGGCAGGAATGGACAAGGCAGCCTTTTCCTCTGCACTCAGGCTTTGAGACAGACCCACAGCAGGTGACTGGCGATAAAGGTAGCATAGGTATTCTGAAATCCAGTGTGCCCAGCATTTTAAGCCATCGTAAACACCAAATGGTGTCTTATGCTGTGTGTCAATACACTAGATACAACTGAGCATTTGCACTATTTGAGAAGAGTTTCTGTGGAATGGAGGGCTGTGCTGGCTGTTTGCAAGGCACCGCGTTAAAAGCATTAGCACAGTGTTCTGACTCTGCTGCTGCCTATGGCCAGGTTTTAAATAAAAGGATTTTTGAACTCTTGTCTTTTGAGGGCTAAACCTTAGACTAGGAAGGACTTTGCTTTGGTAAAGAATGGTTGTGAAATATGCTTGGGTGGGTACCTGAGAGATGTCGCCTGGTGCGGGGGTACCCCTCTGGTTCCTGCAGTCCTGGCGCAGCCAGCCAAGGCAGGGACATGCTGGGCTGGGCTGCAGCTCCTCTCGTGAACGTGAGCACAAGGCTCCTTCCAGTGGAAATTGGGGCCTGGGAGAAGGCAGAGTGTGAACCCGGACCTTCTCCCAGTGTACACTCAGGGCACAAACAGTTTGTGTTTGCAGGGAGGGATCACTTCGGAGGAGAGGCTTCTTGTGGCATGCTGCAGAGGATGGAGAAGAGCAGGATGTAGAGTCCATGGCAGCTATCCTAAATCATGTCTGAGAACAGCAGCTGTGGGAGGGGATGGAAACCGTTTTACAGCCTAAGCCAGAATGAAGGGAGTAAAGCTCACTGCTGCCTTCCAGCTGGTCTTCCCAGGCCAGGTGCCAATGAGTAATTACAGTGGTGAGGTTGTACCCTACCTTTCACAGCTTTGCAGCAAAGGTGATGGCATCACACACTGCCGTGGAATAAGAGATCAGGGATAAGAGCTGAGTCTCTGCATGTGCACTTCTTCCACACTGGGCATGGTGCAACTCTCAGCAAGACCCTGCCTAGGTAGTTGCAGGCATAACATTCCTCTTACTTAGTGCTGGTGGCAATTTCACAGCCAAGTCCAAAGCCAAGAAAAAAGGATTTTACTCACTGCATATTCCATATGTTCCGTGCTAGCATTAACCGTAAATTCATGAATAAGTATTTATTTAAACTGTTGTAGGACAAAAAGTGCAGATGTTGGAGAAAGACCAGCGCATCTGCAAGGATTGCTCTTATTAGAGGGAATGTCCTTGGTGATAGATTACTGTTGGTACAATTCAATCCTTTAGAAAACTACTTTTCTGTGGCATTTTTTTTGAGTCAAATAATACCTTATTATTGATGGATAATTCCTTCCAAGGTCGAAATTTCTTAAGAATCTGAGGATGCCCTTGACCTGGAGCTTAATATTTTGTTTTGCATGGCTATCTTTAACTTTATCTGTATTTGCAATGTAGTTAGCAAACAGCAGTGAACTTGCACCTTCTTGGAGCCCTGCAGCTGGCTGTACATGCGGATCCCTACCAGCCCCTGGTATGCCATTTCCAGGCTCCTGGGAGGGTCTGCAAGTCACGCATGGAAAAAGGGCAGGGCACGGGCAGATCTAGAGGGGTGCTTCTCACCCCTGTCGTGGCGCTGGGAGGGGCAGAAGCAGATGGGTCCCAAGGTGGTACTCGCTTTCCCATGCAGCCCCGTGATGTTACTGACGTGCCCTGCAAGCAGGAGCCGGTGGGCATTTGTGAGGGGCAGCGGGCAGACCTCAGCAGAGGCTTTGCTGGACTGCTGTTAAATGGCTTTATTCATGTATAGATCCTGCAGCTCTCTGAGCCCTCCTGGCCAGTCACTGCACCACCATGCATTCCTGTTTCTGAAGCAGGCTGACCCTTGTCCTCAGGCCCAGGGCACAGGGACGGGGCTTCTTCGTTCCCCCCTGCCAGCAGCAAGATGGCCCCAGGGCCACAGCTCTCCCTGAGCTGTAGTAAACCCCAACCTGCGCAGGAGGACACCTTCTTCAGGGCCTTTCAGGTCTTCCTGTTTTCTTTTTTTTCTCTCTTCATTCCCTTTCTATAGCATTCCTTGAGTTCAGCTGCTTGTGGGTATGGCTGCGTTGCTTCATACAGCAGTATAGATGTGGCTTCCTTATGCTGATATATCTGCAAGTGTCGCCCATGCAATTAGAGAGCTGGGACTGCTGTGTTTCTGTGCCCAGCACAGCATTCTGTGGAGCACAGGATTTTATTCCAGAAGTAAACGTCTTTCCAGTGTTGTGTTTGGTTTTCATAATTGTTAACCATTATTTCATCTTGATCTTCTTGTGTTTGGGAATTGGTGCAGTGCGGCTAACGGTAAAGAGTAATACCCAAAAGCTTGTAGGAACAAACTTAATTGCACTTCGGGGTTTCCTACAGAATGAAGTGTATTCATGGATTTATATACTCATAAACTAAAACAGGAGGAGATTTTGTAGATACAGAAATAAAGTGCTGATTCCCTGAGAGCCTCAGGCTATCAGTACCTGTGTCTTTGTAGGAACAATCCATAAGTCAGACTGTATGCCAAGACAAAAAGGTGCAATGCCTTACTACTGTCTTTTTCTGACAGTCCAGAGAACCTTTGGATAATATATGAATGTGGGCTGCTAGAGGTGTCCTAAGGGAACAGCTTGCATAACTGCTGGTAATACCAGCACTTACGCATCACAGGAGCTGGAGTGAGTTATTTCTAGTGATCCAGAGGCTTAGCAATTAGGATAGATCCCCAAGAGCTGGAACCTCAAGTTGAAGGAGATATTAACACTTGTTCTCTTGAAAGCAGGATAGATGAGAGGTGGTTTGTTTTCTCTTTCCTTAAACAGAAGTCTTCTGTTGCTTTTCTCTTGCAGGAAGACGAGGCTGTGTGAGCTCTATGCAAAGGTTCTGGGATCAGAGGAAGCTTTACATGTAAGCACAAAATGTAAACCATGGCATCTCTTGTGAGACTTTGTGAGCTGGAGAAGGGCAGAATGAAACCGGAATGCAGCAGTGCTCTGCTGCAGCGCTGTGTAGCAATTTGGAAAAGGTTCCCATTACGGGAGCACTTGCTGCCATCTGTAGAGGAATGGAGAAAAGGTTGTGGCAAGTCTTGGGTTGTGTTTGACAGTGAGGAGAAGAATGAGCTTATGAAAGAGTTAAAAGGGAGATATGTTCTTGTCCAGCTTCATGGGGGCATTCACAGTGCTTACCACCATACATCTCAGCTGTTTTCACATGTGACAGGCTTGCGTTTCCCTCTCAGTCTATGTTGAGCTTGATGTTTCTGCTCTCTTACTAGTTGCTAAGATCTGTTGCTGCATGTGCTTGGGGCTTTTTGCCTTTCCCTTGCCTTCTCTTCCCGGTAATGGTAAATGATAGGATTTGTGTGATCTCGCACTTAGCTTGTGATCAACACCGTTTATCCTTTAAGGGCAATTTTATGCAAATTAAATGTTATAGACACCAAGCTTGGGATTACATAATTTTAAACAGAACGATATTGTATACAGAACCGTGCAAGTGCCATACTTTGCATTTTTAACAGTATGTATTTGTATCCAATGTACATATTACAGCTATTGTAATATGTACATTGTGTACACCAGAGGTTAATTTTGCTTTACATGGCTCAAAGCATAAATTTACATTGACAGATTAAGAGGATTATGTTCTACAGTGGCCAGATTAGGTGGTTTTTTAAAAATAGCTAGCAGTGTCTAAAATTAAGGTTTATTGTGTTGGATCCGTGCTGCATTAAGAGACTTTTTAAATGTGCTCATCTTGTCAGATATTGACATGCAACAAATCATAAGCTATTCTTCTCTGCTGTCTCCTCAGTTCTTTTATTAGCTTCCTCAGGACTTTGTCCTTTCCTTGAGTGAATTAATCTGTGTTTTACAGGCAGTGCATTATGAAGAGAAGAACTGGTGTGAAGAGCAGTATTCTGGGGGCTGCTACACAGCCTACTTCCCACCGGGCATAATGACTCAGTATGGAAGGTACAGTGTCTATTTATAGTGGGCTTTGGAGTAGTAAGATAAGACCAAGTTAATAAATATCCTCAGAAATGGTCATAAATCCTCTGTCACTCTTTGCTTTATACCTTTAAGACCACTGGGGAATATTTTGAACAGATATTGGAACCTTCCACTTGTCTCAGTTGGGCTTTGTGATGGATGAGTACAGTATCATTAGGGGGTTTTATTCACTTTTGTTATTTGGTGAATACAGCTGAGTAGGTTCTTGGAAGGGAGTGGGGAAGCTTTCGCAATCTGTTTACAAAACTGGCTTTGGGTATATGAGATCGGTGTTACTATTTCCGATGCATCTTTAGCTGGTGTTTTATAAATACTGGCAAAGAGTTAATGCTTGCCAACTTTAACAGTAAAAAGTTATTTCTTTGGACTGTTCCTTTCCTTTTAGCACTCAAGGCTTAATATAGTAATTAGTGTGCCATTGTATACAGTCCTCTCTGACATAAGTTTTTGCATGAAAGGAAGATTTACCAAAAAGGAAAAGGCTTACTAGTCAGAGCGGTGATTGGATTCGGATACATAGTTTTTAATATAGTAGCATAGCCCTGCTTTTGAAGTATAAGTTTTCACAATCTAAAAATATCTGAGAGGAATAAAGCAGTTGTAATGAAGTGTTTATGGGGGCCATAGTATTTGAAGTAATTTTAGTGATAATTATTGCAAATTCTGGGAAAAATACAGTAAAATATCTTTTTTTTTTTTAATTCACTTGCTACTTTTAGGTATCATGGGGATGTACTTCAGAATGCTACACTGTGCCAGTAATGCCTAGCATTGGTATTTATGACACTAATAATCTAACTACATGGCTAAAATAGTGACATAGAAGAAGTCTCATCTCTAACTAATTGTCCTTAACACCTACGAGCAGTGTAAATAATTTAGAAAATATGAACAGTGGTGTGTTGACTGTAAAATGAAATGCAATGCAGGCTCTCCCTCCAGCTCAACTCACAAAGTTACTACCTTTTAAGTGCTCGCTGTTATTTAAAGCACTTTAATTCTAATATTAACCCAAGGATTTCAGTTATCCTTCCTGATACGGCTGATGTGACTTACTGCTGTCCCCCTCCAGGATTATTCGGCAGCCCGTTGGCAGGATCTATTTCGCTGGCACAGAGACAGCCACAGAGTGGAGCGGATACATGGAGGGGGCTGTGCAGGCTGGAGAAAGAGCAGCCAGAGAGGTACAGACACAAGACCAAAACAGGGAGCACTGTCAAATATCCTATGGAAAATGAAGGGTGTTTTGGTTGGCGATGAAATGGGAACTGAGCGTTGACAGCTTCAGGCATTTTGAAATCTTGGTGCAAATCCCTGAGAAGGGGATAGACTGCAAAAAGGATGAAGGTTTTGCACTTAGATTTGGAATGCTTGGGAAAGGCTCTGACAACTTCGTCAAACTCTTCTCTGTTTCCAGAAATGAAATCGTTTCTTGTTGAAGAGAAATCCCAAACTCTCACCTAGTCACTTTTCCCTCCAAATGGGCACTTTACTATTCATCATACTGAGAAATCATGACTGCTAGTCTCATGAGGAACAGCTCAGTTCTGCAGCTCTGCAGACCAAGCCAGTCCCTTCCCCAACTGTTTCCAACAATACCATTGTCACACGGATAGATCAGTGAGGCAGCCTTACATACAGTCATCAAACAAGGACTTAAATATTTTGCTTTTGAGAAAATGCCAATTCCTCAAATATTTTCATGAATATTACCGTTTATGGAGCAGCAAACAAATTTCATCTTTGTTTTATGATCTGAAGGGAACCTTGTGGCTAAAAACAACAGTCGTAGAAGAGAAATGGGCCTGGAAGGGATCTGGAGAGTTCATCTAGCCCATACCACCAACCCAAAAGACAGGGATCAGCTGTCCCATATGTGAAGGCTATACCAAACCTGTTCCTGAAAACCTCCAGAGGTTGTGCTTCCTGCCCTCCCTAATGTAAGGGCATTAGAGCAGACCTCCTAGGCCTCAGCAGAGTCGTAGGCAAGTGAGTTTGGTAAAAATTTTGTTGTTTTCCTTTCCTCGTTTAGTTATGAAAGGAAAATATGTTTAAAATACAGTGCAAGGGTGTTTCTCACTCTCCTGTATTGAAAAGTTGATGGGGTCTGTGAATCTTGACTAGAATAAAAGCTCGTCATAAAAGACAGCTAATCTTGTTAAATCTACAAGTGCCTGGAATAGGAAAAACATTAATATCACTACCTCCATTTTGTTTTACTGTAGAAGTTAATCATACTGTCTTTCATGACTGTCATTTCAGATAATCTTTGCCATCCTACTGATCTCTGGTATCTTTGGTACTTTGAATGGTTACTTTTCCATTGTGAAGGTTTTCTTTTTAATCTTGCTTTTCTCTGGCTGAAAGTGGTAGTCTCTCATCACTCACAGGATTCTGTTCCTCTTCCTACATCATGGTAAAATTAGCAAAGCAAGCTACTCATGGGTATATAGCTTGCCCATGCAGTAGCTGGTTTATGCATGCCTCACTATGCCATTAGTGTACGTTTAACTCTCAATCATATTCATATTACCCTGTTCCCATGGGACTCGTGGAGTTCCAATAGCTCTCATGGACTAACAAAGCGTCTGTTACTGTTTCTAATTTCCACTAGGAGGAGTGTCTTCTTAAGTATCAGGTCTCTCCAAAAATGGATTTTACAAATGTTGAATTTTCTTTTAAAATCTGAATACACAGAGATTTATATGCTCAATTGTTATCTTTATAATGCCATTTTAAAACAAAAATCGAAGCCAGCTCTTTTTCACTTATAAAGAATGAATGGTACTTACTAGAGAATGTTATTTATTTTCAGATACTGTTTGCTATGAGGAAAATCCCAGACAGTGAAATTTGGAAGCCAGAACCTGAATCAATTGTAAGTCTTTCTGTAGATTAAATGGATTATTTTTTTCCTGTGGTTTTGCTGATGAGATAAAATTTTGTTGGCTGTTTTTATTTAAGTTCACTTTAATCAGAGCCACAGTAAACTTCCCCTTACTCACCAAAACTGCCCTTCCCTAAACAGGAACATGATAGAAACTCAGAGGGGGCACCTATCTGGCAACTCTATAATGCAGGATCAGAGAGAACTGCACTTTTTAACCCTGCTGTGAATCCTTTCCATGTGCCTCTGCTTCCCTTTAACTGAGCAAAAAATTTTAATACACTACTTCTTGATAACATGAATTGCTTCAACCCACTTCTGTTTCCGCCGCAAGAATCTCTCGATTTTTCATCCTGCCTCTTGCAGTGGAGATGTTATGTTGATAATGGATGCTCTCCCCACAGGATGTTCCAGCTTTGCCCATCACTACAACCTTCTGGGAGAGAAACTTGCCATCTGTGCCAGGACTGCTAAAGCTGATCGGATTTTCCATGTTCTTCACCTCTGTGGCTGTGGCTGGGTTATTTGCCTACAAAAAGGGACTTCTAGTTCAAAACTGAAAAAGGTGCCAATGCAAACCCTCACACTTGAGCAGTTTTCTTCGTGAGGTTTTTTTGGCATATACTTCCCTGTCTCCAAAATCAGATCAGGTCTGGAGAAGAGCAGAAAACAGTAGAGAGAAGAGGTTGGAGGGGAGGGATAAAGGAAGGGGATCCAAATTGAAAAAGAATCCCTTGAATCCGAACTTACTTCTGGCAGTAACTTTTTGGTTGTTGAATTTCTAGAATACTCTGCCAAGTGCTATCACCTGGAGGTTTTTATCCAGATTTCAGAACAGAAGTAACAAAATACCTCTGTAAAGCCTGTTCTGCTGAGATTTCCAGTTGTTTTTACACTTACATCTGAACCAGACCCTGAACTCTAAGTCTTCACAGGCACTTCCATCTCTAGTTGTAAACAAAGAGATTTGCGTGTGCCTTCCTGTGTGGTAGACTGAGAAAAGAAATCCATAGGTTAAAGAATAATTAACTAGTGAATGGAAATTTCTGGTAAGGATCTTTTTAGTGTTTTTATTTTTCACCCATATGTCCAGAGCCTACTCAGCACTTAAGGGGCAAGTCAGGCTAAATTTATCCTTCCAAGCTATGCAAGTGTGGCCATAGGTTGCTGGCATTTCCAGTGGCATATTTGTCCTACAGTGAGTTCACGGACAATGTTTTTACTGCCTTTGGCGGTGTGGCTGAATTTCAGCCTCCCTAGCTGTGTTCCCACTACCTGGAATGGCAGAGCTTGTGTGTCCCAGTCAAGTCCGTCCCTGTGCCGGGTCACATCTCCTCTGCCCAGAAAACTGGCAGGGCCCAGACTATAGCTGATGTGCACAGCAGTATGGCAGACCAGGCTGGTGGACCCCAGTGTGAACCGGGAACCTTGTGCTAATGCACAGACGCAGCCTTTCGAACCTTTTTTCACCCTGTCTGACATCTCTCTGCCTCTTTTAGCTCCCTGAGTTGCTGCAAGGTAGCAAGAGCATGAATTAATCTCTGCTTGCCCCAGGAAGTTGCAAAGCCGTCCATAAAAACCTTTTATGTATTTTTTTTCTTATCTCCTTGCTTTCTTTCATGTACTTTAAATTTATACTCTGAACATCTTGAGGCTGTCTCTTGCCTGGTAGCGCAGTGGGCTTGGAAATGTAGTGTTAGAATTAGGGAAAAAAAAAACCCCAACCAAAAAAAAAGGGCAAACAAAAAAACCAACCAACAAACCCAGCTTAACTGCCCCCCAGCACTTGCATCATGCTGAACACAGCTTAGCTGATTTGGAGCCTCAGTCTCTTCTAACAGCTGTATTGATGGGATTAGCACTTCCACGTCTGCCTGCTGTGCTGTGTTGTACTGGCTGTGCACTTCTGGTAACTAATCAAGGATCTAAATGATAGAGAGATCAAAGAGAACCATGGATAGGATGGTCACATGCAAGGGCTTCTGCCCTCCCTAGCTTGGTACCTTTTAAACAGTGTGAAAAAAAGAAAGGAAAAAAAGAAGAAAAAAGAAACAAAAATCCCACAAAACCTTAGGTGCCTACGTGTCAACCTGATGGTACCTTGTTCTGGGTATTTCTGCTGTTTTACATCTGCACAACACAAAACAGGAAGAGACAGGTATAACTGAGAACAGGGTTTGGTGCACATGAAGTTTGAGATGTCTGGAATTTTTCTGAGCCTGTTTGCACTTCTCCCTTCAACCAGTGCCGATTTATATGTAAAAAAATTGCAGTAAAAAGCCATGGTGGGAAGTGTAATAATATATCAGCAACTAGTGTGAGCAGACGGTGGAGGAACTGTATCACCAGTTTCAGGCAGTCTTTTTGGGCTAGCATCTGATATTGCTTGTGCAGAGTAGTACTTCATTCTCCAAATAGTCCCGTGGAAATTCACTGAACTACCTATGAAGCTGTAGTATTTGTGAACAGTGCATCAGTTTCTGGCCCTTAGGTTTCATTCTTTTTAACTTCATGTGCCAGTTAAAAATCTTGTAGCGGCAGCTTGGATTTTATCACAAATGAATATCCTCATAACAGCCTTTTAAAATGCATAGGGGAACTTTTCAGACATAAGGATCTTTAAGTCAGAAGAACAGTGCAGCAGTGCACATATGGCCTTTCCCATTCTATCACATAGAGCGCTAATTGGCTGGGACATTTGCCTGCCACGGAGTGCTTCTATGTGGTTTACTCTCTGTGTGATTTATTTACTAAATGAATTAGGAGCCAGAAGATGAATGGGAACTGTGTAACTTCAGAGCTGTAGTGACTCAAACAATTCTCAAGCAGGAAATAAACATAGGAACCTAAATTTGGGAAGACATTTTTGAAGTCTTGGCCCGGTATTTGTAAGTGCTAGACGGCGAATACATACTTAACATAGAAAGAACTACTGCATTTGCAGATGAGTTCTCTGCCAAAACTGTTTGGAATTCAAGTCCTGCTTCTGTTGTAGAAATACTCTGCAGGTCTCTAAAGAGGAGCAGATCCATGAGACTAATGAGAATAAATTGGTTTTATTCACATCCAAAATGTATCTCTCTCTTCTTTGCTCCTGAATCTGGCAGAGGTTTACCGAGTCTAGCAAGAAAATGTTGTGTGCCACAGGAGCAGAAAATCCAAGGAAAAACAGAAGTTAGGTATAGTTAGAACTGAACGGAATCATAACCAAAGCTTTTTGTGACACTTGTCATTTAAAAAAAAAATATGTAGTTATAAACCTTTCTTATTCTTAGTTTTAAAGTGAAACAAAAATAGAAAAAATACCCCACGCAAAGCATTTCTCAGGTTATTCTGCCACAACTGAAAGTAGTTGCGACTTAAGGTCTCAAATTAAATTTGGATGCCCTGAGATTTCTAGCCAGATCTGATGGAGCTGGGAGATCTGAATTGCAACATCTGTATTAGCACTCAAAAGTCTCTGTCTTCTTCCTCCCAGACTGCCAAGGCATTAGGAATGCTCTCTTTGTCTTTACAGCCGTGTCTTGCTATGATTATGCTGAGGAGTTTATCACCACTATGGGATTAAAAAGAAGGATTTGCTGCCGTTTTCTTGACATCTTCCACATAAAAGGAATATGTGGCACTTTGTGTATGTGGATGCCAGTGTGACGGGAAAATTGACAAGTGTAGGTAGAGACCCAAGTTGCTCCCCATGGCTAGAGGGAACTGTTAGCTCTGGCTTACATTTTAAGAGTTCCTTTGTGCCAACCCTTCAAAGAGAGGAATGAAGTCTGGCTTAACGGGTAACCAGTCGTGCTGTATTCTTAATTTATTAACACGTTTGATGAGAAATCTGGTATCATGAAAGTTCCAGCAGTTTACCAGCTTCATAAAATGTATAATAGGAACAATCATGGAAATAATTGTATTTGTCTTTTATGACTCGATTTGTGTTACCATGCATATTTTGTAAGGCTCTTAAGAGTATGAAAAAAAAAAAAAAGAGGTTCACTTTCTTGTACACTGTTCTGGTAGCAACTGTATATCACAAAGGATGCTGGGTCACGGCATGAAAATCTGTGTTAACCAAAGTACTTAAAAGCTAATTGTATAAACTACTTGACAATAACAAGTAAGTGTGCAATCTGAGGCAGCCCCTTGTCTTTAACTAGTGCATTTTTTTCTCAGTCCAGATCTTGATTCCAAATAGCACATCTGCTGTCAATACAACAAAGACATGAATCATAATTAACTATGTGTCTGAGCATGGTCCATTACTGGAACCCAAGGCCTGGAGGAGAAGCTAGGGACTTCTCTTAAAATAATCTTCCTGTGTCCTCAATGGGACTATTGTTTCACTGAGGTAGACTTTACAGAAGTGCAGAAATTTTAAGATTCCTTTTTTTCTTTTTTTTGAGACATGAAAGAAATATTTTTGAGGAAGAAGGAATTGTACGTCCTCCAAAAGCATTTGGATGCAGAAGGGAGCCAGGGTTGAATGACAATAGATCTGCCACTGCATTAAATCGCAGGTTACAAATGCTCACAAATACACCTGACCTGTGTTTAAATGGACTACCATTCCCTCTCCCCTCTCCACCACTGCAAGATCACCTTGATCTTATAATCTGTTCTTCAGTAGACATAAAAACGGGGTGGCCAAAGCAGTCTTTCAAAGTATCTCTACAGTCAAATCGTTTAGGCGTTGTCATAGACTGCTGCTTCTAGCGTGTCTCCTGTGGCCATGTACAGATCAGTGTTCAGTGGTGCCTGCCTCTGTGTTTTGGAAAAAAAGAGTGACTTCACGTTGCAGGAATATATATGCTGTGTGTGTGATAAATTTGTGCCTTTTATAACTGTAGCATTTTCTCAAGTGCCTCTGTGGTGACTGTCTCCCTTGGTTTCCTTCTTAAGTTCCCTTTTCAATAGGCTCTGCAGATATTTTTATCTGACAGCTGTGACCTTTTTTTAACCTTAATTAGAATCAATAAATATTGTCATGTCACATTTACTGTTTGAGGCTTTTCTTTTGTGGAAGCCCCTTTTGACTTGGTTGTGATGGTGAGTATTACTTAGTAATGCAACATTTTTCATTTCATACTGAAGCCAGTGAGGTATCTTCAGCTTTTCTCAGTAAAGAAAGCTCTGTAAAGAAGAAAGGAGAGAAGGATAAAAAAACCAGGCAAACTCCAAAAAAGTGAAAAACCTTCCCTAACCCCCCAGAAAAACAAACACCAAAAAAATCAAACCACATTTGATAATAGTTCTTCCTAACATATAGATGGCCAACTGTCTGATACTGAAGAATTAGTTTGTTATGCTGTAGGTAGGTTTGGAGTGTCCCAATCATGAACATCTCTCTTTTGCAGTACCTTGTTTATGAGAACATGCATGGGCAGCAACATGTTTTATAGCTGCACATAAGAGTCAAGGGCAGGTGGTATGTGGTTGTAACTGAACATGGGAAGAAACAGACCTTGTACCAAATACTGTGTGGTGTAAACATAAAAAAGAAAACAAACTGGAAGAAAGTAAAGACAAAAATCACTGGTTTAATTTCATCCATCTGCTGTGTGTCAGTGCAAGAGAGGTAATGTAACTGAAGAACAAATTCAGCCTTGGGAAGGGACCTGTGTTTCACAAAAAAGTCTATGAATACTGGCATACATGTGAAAAACGTGTCAAAAGCATGATGTGCTCTTTGTATAGGCTTAACTTTCAGTATTACTTACAAGTTATAAAGGAGCACAAATACCATAAAAGCAAATATCCTCAGCTAATCCTTTGCATGCTCTATAGAGAATCCATCCCCGAAGAAACGTATCGGAACCCTCAAAGCAGCTCTCGAATGGTTATGACTCTTAAACGTTGCTGCCTTGGGTCAGATGTGGACTACCTCTTTAACCCTGTGTTCAGACATACCCTGTGGCATCCCAGAGGAGGCACTGAAATGTTGCTATTGTTTTCTTTATTTATTTACTTACTTTCTTACAAAGCTTTCAGAGCGCATGTCAAAGAGACGATGTCAGCCAGGGGGCACTTCATTATCTCCGGCAGTCCAGCATACAGAAAATTAATTTGGACAGATTAATACAGGAGAATGCGTTTTGTATAACATGTATAGCAGATACTTACACGATTTCCTGAGAAACCAATTGGAAATCCCACTCGTTGTTTACGAAAGGATGGGATGTGTTGTCGTAGTTTAACCTGGCAGCTGGCAACTGGGCACTAGGCAGTTGCTCACTCACCCTCCCCTTCCCCCACAGCGGGATGGGGAGGAGACATGGACAAAAGGGAAAACTCCTGGGTTGAGATAATACAGTTTAATAAGGCAACAAAGGAAATACTACTAATACTACTAATAATAGTAATGATAATTATTATGAGTATGCAAAATAAACTATATGGAATACAATTTTTCTCACCACCCATTGCCCAATCCACAGCCAGTCCCTGGGCAGAGAACACAGACCCCTCAGATTTTTGCAAATTTCACGGAATTCCCCCAAAAGGCCAAACTCCCAGAAAAATTCAAACTCCGGGAAAACTGAAAAGCCAATGGCTTTCTCCCCCCAGCCAACCCCATTCCTAAATTGAGCATGGCATCCATGGTATGGAACATTTCCACGGGCCAGCTTGGGCTGGCTGCCTGGCTCTGCTCCCTCCCAGCTCCTGCACACCTCCTTATCAGCTGAATGTGAGAGACTGGAAAGAGGCCCTTGATTTCCCAGCAACAACTAAGAACCTTAACGTTATCAACATTCTTCTGGTACTAAATCCAAAATACAGCAGCTACTGAGAGGAAGATTAACTCTGTCCCAGCTGAAACCAGGATGTGTCTTTGCAAATTATTTGGCTAAATCATACAAAACTCACTTCTAGTATAAGAACTGAGGATCGTTTTTAATTCTCAGCTTGTATAAATACACCAATCTACTCATTGAAGCAAATTCCGAAACCTTTGAGGGACACTGAAGTTTTGCCTTCTGGCTCAAGGGGGGATAAATTCCCTTCGGACCTGTGGAGTTGCCTCAGAAAAAAAAGCATCCAAGAATGAAAGGCAAAACTGGCCTCAGATGGTACAGAACTGAGATACAGTTTGGTATCTACTGTAAACAGGAGGAGGCTTTCTGTTTAATTTAGACCAATATATTAAGGCCCAAGTTTTTGCCAACTCATTTGAGGTGCTTCTGTCCACAGGGCTGCCAAGCCACAGTTCTTGGCTGGCTGGTGAGCGGGGAGAGAGGGGCTCCTCGCCTGGTAATTCAGCCCGCACAGGACTGGAGGAGTCCTGTGGACGTGTCCTTCTCCCTCACTCTCTGTATAGGAGGATACCTAAATTGCTGGGGTTTCTAACTTTAATATCTCAGTTATGTGTCTCAAATACGCGGGATTAACTCATATCTAATGCACATGTTTCACTCGTTCTGCAAAGACATTCAAAGAGCGCGTGATATTTACCCACCTAGGGAGCAGCTCGGGAGCCGCAGCACAGTAGCTTTGTGCCTTTCTGACACCTGAGGGCACCTCGTCCGGCCTCCAGCTGCTGCTCCAAATGACGGCAGCTCTTCCAGAGGTCCTGTGTCCTCAGCCAGCAGAGACGCACTTTGGATACCAAACTGGGCAGCCCCTGCCTCCCACCAGCTGCTGGTGGCCGTCACGTACTTACGTGCTGCCTTGGGGTATTTGGCTTTGGAGAAATGCAAGCACGGATAACCCAGGCCCTGAGAACCTAACGTGATGCAAGTTAATAAATTGCATGTCAAAAGGTAGCTGCACATATAATAGGTTAATACATAGCTGTCCTTTACGCAGGCAGGCTACACAACGATCTTGTTGGTCACTGAAAAGAAAAACGAAGGCATGATATTCTAGTCAGAAGAGTAGCGGTGTTTCCTAGCAAAGCCTTCGGTTAGCAGCTGAGTGCCAAGTTAAGCTGTAAAAAGGATACACCTGAGGAAGAGGGTTTGTAAGTTGATTTTAATTTGCAGGATTGTTACAGTCAGTAGCAATAGGCTATTCTGAAGCTAGGCTATACAAAGCTCAAGAATGAATTTTAAATAGCTATGATGATAAGCTGTGAAACACACACTCAGGGTCTTGTCCACTGGGTCTTTACCCAGTGCCGTGCTGGCTCACCCCAGTTTTCCATTCTTCCTGGCCTTGCTGAAAGAGGCAAACAAAGTTGTTTTGAATTTTTACATCCTTTGTAGGTCGAAGATGATCTCTGTGTTTTGACAGAATGTGAGAGATACCTTCTCTAATTTAGAAGTAAAGGGTTGTTAGCTTTCGCCCAGGGTTGGTTTTTGCTATGTGCACAGGGAACTTTTCTGTTAGCAGTTTTGACAATCCCTCCTTAACAGAACGGCCCTAACAAAATAATCAATATCCATCCAGCTCCATTTACTCCAGCATCTACAGGCTCTGTAGACTCCCTCCCCGCCACGCCTGCAGCTTCGAGAGGGGGAAAAAAGCTTCATCCAAATCCAAGCAATATGTTCATCATCTGACCTGCAGCAGAAAGGGTCTGAGCAAATACAGCCCAGCCTCACCTGCCCAAGCGCATAAAGTCATTGAATGCCAATAGTCACTTTGGGGAGGGGGGGTCTCATCAAGTGCCATTTCCCTGCGGCAGCAGAGACTTGAAGAAGAGCTCGAGGAGGCGGTAGCCAGCAGAAACTCCAGCCTTTGGCTCATTGGGTTTGTCAAATGGCTCGGTTCTCTCCGGCACCACCTTCTAATGGGATTCAACACCACACTCGAATATGCTCTGATGCTTGGGTGGGAAGGAGGGGAGAAAAGGGAGCATATTAATAATGCACTGAGGCATCCTTGTCAGCTCTCAGGCTGTTCGCTCCCAATTTGCATATGCTCCAAGTTGTAAGAAAACACTTTGCACAGCAGTGCTGCATTTAGCAGAAATTACATTATAATTTCAGATGTGGAAACTTGTATTCCAGGTGTGAGGCAGTGAGATGTCCCATTGGGCTGTGCAGTTGTTATCTTAAACAATTGAAATGCACGCTTGCGCTTAATCAAAATCAAGGGGCGACGTCACTCCAGCCTCCACTTGTCAATCCAGCCCCAAGTGGAAAAAGAATATTAAACTCAATTAGAAACTACGTTATTCCCCAATAATTTCTTTATGAGCTGGGGTTTGGCCAGAGCGCTTTTTCAGGTGTTGTCTATTTGAGCCAGCACCTCTAACTCTCTCTGCAAAGCAAACTGCCCCCAAAGAAACCCCCTGCTCAGAGGAGGGGAGTGCTCAGGTGCATTTAGGATCTGCACTCTCACTTTTCTTCCAGGTCCTTCATGCTGCCACGCAGCAGAAGACTTCAGCTGCCCTTCCGAGGATGTCGTGCAGTGCCAGCAGAGGGGTGGCTCAGCAGCCAGTTCATTGCCCTGATTTCTGCCAGGGACTGACTACTGCCAGGAGGCAGAGGCTGCAGGGATGGAGCCTGCGCATCTTGGCTTCCTCCAGTGTGGCATGCCATAGAATGACAGAATCATAGAATGGTTTGGGTTGGAAGGGACCTGAAAGATCTTCTAGTTCCAACTGCCCTGTCACGGGCAGGATAGTGGATACCTTCCACTAGACCAGGTTGCTCAAAGCACCATCCAACCTGGCCTTGAACATTTCCAGGCAGGGGGCATCCACAGCTTCTCTGGGCAACCGGTTCCAGTGCCTCACCACCCTCATAGGAAAGAACTTCTTACATCTAATCTAAATCTACCTTCTTTTACCATTACTCCTTGTCCTACCAAACAAGCTCCATATCAGAGCTTGTAGATGGCTGACAACTGGGGCTTGAAGCTGGGGACTCACATTCCTTTCCTTTCGTGTGTTTCCGTCCCAGAGTTTGATATTTTGGGTACCCGACAGGAATGGTAAGCACCAGTGCAGGAATACCCACTGAGACCTTTCTGCAAATCAGTGTTCAGCTTCTGCCACATTTTTGTTTGCGAGGTGATAAAACACGGCTGTTTTGTAGCCAGGAGATGGCAGCCTTTATTTCAGCCTTGAGCCCTGCTGAGCCGTGCTGCTGTGCACAGGGTGGGAGGCCGGCCATGCTTCAGCACAGCTGTCTGCAGCTGGTGTCTACGAACAGTAGGTCCCCACCCCAAATGCTAGGCTCTGCCTTGTGTCATTTGGCCGGACATCCTGGGTTTAACCAATGTTTTGGTGAAAATGATGGTGCTCAAGCTGTAATTCAAGGAGTTTTGAAGTGAATGGTCTGGCCATGAAAGTCCACATGCCAACACAAGCAGTAATTATGTCCTTTGCTTCATTTTCAACCCCACCTCGAGCAGAAGCTGTCCTCTTGTGTCTTGAGTGGCAGCAGAGCTCACACTCACATTTTATAGAGAAAGAGTAACAGTGGGAAGACAGAAATGGCAAAGGACACCTCTCTTATATTGTCTCGTGCTTCATAAGGTCACAGGCAGCACAAGCTCGCACCCCTATCTGATTCGTCCATGGTTACAGGCCGGGGCACATCGCACCTCTTGGGACCCCAGAAGAGGAGGTGGGCAGCTCGGAGGCACTGCTGACCTCTGGCACCCAGCGAGCTGCCAGCACCACCCTGCCAAAGCTTCCCTTTCCCCTCACGAGTAACGCACGCTCTTGCTTGCGAAACTTCTTTCTCTGCGCCTTCCGCATCTCCTGGGTTGTTCTGGCTCTGCTGTGTAAGACGAGGCCAAAAAAAAAACCAACCCAAAGAGAGCAAGAAACAGGGCACAGAAAACGGGAAGTCAAGCGCTACAAATAAAGAGCAGAACAGGAACTGCAGCTGCAGCCTGAAGCGCTGGCTGCCAAGTGCAGGAGCTGAGCGGGGAAAGAGAAAGTTATAGGTCACTAACAAAGAGCACATTTAATTTCCCCTTTTGGATTTTTACCAAGACGTGATTTGCTTTCTCTGTGTGTGTGTGTGAAGCAACTGTTGCAGGGAACAGTTACCAAGCAAAACTGTTTGTTTCCAGCTGCTCTGTGGAAAAGAAACAGCCCCAAAGGAAGAGAACCAACAAAAATCACATTTCCACAGAGAGGACTCTCTGGATTTGTCCATTTTTCTAACTCCTGATGCTTCTTTCAGGGACTGGGACCTGTGCTCTGTGCAGAGAACTTGAGACCAGTCCCCAGCTTGTTCCCGGCGTGGTTTCTGGCCAGGGAAAGCCCTTGCTGTCAGGCAGCAGAACATGGTCACGGGGATGTGGGAGCCAGCTGGTGGGAAACCTGCACGTTATGGCCCGTCAGACTGCACAACATTGGCACATCCCCCTGGGCGGTCTCTTTATTCAAAAATATATAGCGCTAATTTGTGCCGGTGGTTGGGGATATGTTCAATCCTGGGAAAAGAGATCGAGTGTGAAATGGGGGGCTGGACCAAACGTGAACTGGAAGGTACTGCTGACTGTTGAAGAGACCAAGCAGAGGCTGCTTGCTTGCCCAGCATGGATTTTGAGGCTGGATGTACCTTTAGCACCCCGGATGAATCTGGCCAGACCTCCCCCTCGCCCCGCGCGAGGACCACGGCCAGAGGGCTGCTGCCTGACCCAGGGGAGGTTCACACCCACTGCGCCGAAGCGTGCATCCCCTCCAACCCAGCGCTTTGTCCTCGTGATGGTGGCCCCTTCCCAGACCTCTCACGCGATGGGTTTCCATCCGGAGGGGTTTGGGGTGTCAGTTCCCGTGTCGGGTGTTTTGGGGGTTGCGTGATGGGCAGGTGACAAGGGAAGGAAAGCCTCGCTGGGCTGATGGGGCAATAAAGCCGGCCGGCGGCTCTCCTCCTGCATCTCCTGCCCGCCCAGCTCCCGGTGGCCCAGCAGCCCGTCCTGCTTCAAGATCCCCGTCCCCACGGGGCTGGTCAGTGGCAGCCAGGGAGGGGGCAGCCGTGCCAGAGCTGCAGCCGAGGGGAGCGGGGCAGGAAGGAGGTGGAAAGCACCAGAGTCTCACCGGAGTGAGGTGCCGATTTCTGCAGCCCTGAAAGGTGTTGAAAGGCTAATTCTGTGACGTGCTGTGAGGGGTGTGGGCACAGCTGCTGTGGTATCTGTAAGCAAAACCAGCAATGTCATTAAAAAAGAGGCAGGTTCTCTCATATGCATCATCTCCGCTTGTTTATTTCAGACCACCTGATCCCTCTGCTCCATGGTGCCTCTGATTTCACTGCAAGTATGGAGGATTAGTCTAATTTTTTTTTCTGTCTTTCCCCTCTGCTGCTCCTTCTGCCAGTGCTTGCTCTGGTCTTAGCTTTATTTCCAAGC
This sequence comes from Opisthocomus hoazin, assembly GCF_030867145.1. Classification (NCBI taxonomy): domain Eukaryota; kingdom Metazoa; phylum Chordata; class Aves; order Opisthocomiformes; family Opisthocomidae; genus Opisthocomus; species Opisthocomus hoazin. The sequence goes on along the minus strand of NC_134414.1, from coordinate 101,666,103 downwards.
ACCAAACCGCCGCCTTTTCACCCAAGGCTTTCCCCTTTCCCACGCGTGTCAATGCAGTTGAGCTCCCACCCCAGTGCTGATGGACTTGGAGTGGACCTCGGCCTCTCCCGTCTCACTCCCCTTACCTTGAGAGGACAGAGCATCTCCCACCTCTGCCCAGTGAGCGCAGGGCTCTTCCTCCAGAAACTGGGGCACCAAGCACCCCTGTTTAGTGGAAGGTCACCAAAGGCTTTCCCACCCCACGGCCCGAGTGAGGACTCTGCAGCAGAAAGAGGTGTTTCCGCGGTGCTTCTGCCTCACGGTTTTAATAACAGCAGCAGCTCGCTTGGAGAGTTGTCAGCGGTGATAAACTCAGTCCCGTTCTCTTTCAAAATTGGTTTAAGAAAGATGCCTGGCTGTTTAATATTTAAGCTAAATGTTTAATGTTTAAACAGGGAAATTGTTCTGATTGTCAGAAAGGGCATTAAAGCAGGATGGAAACTGGTCTATAATCCCTGACAAACGCTGCCCTTTCGCTGCAGCAGCGTGGTGCCTGGGAGCTGCAGGAGTTTCAGAAATGCCAATTTTAATCAACTTCTTTCATTTCGCTTGCCGCTTACCACTCCCACAGCAGTGGTATGTGCTTTTTCCCTGTGAAGCGGGGAACATTGTACCTGGCCCTGCTCAACAGTCTGAGACTAGTTCAGCTGAACTCGCACTTCAGACAAACTGCAACAGAAATGTGCGTGGATAAGGGGAACAGTGAAGCTGGACAGCTTCGGCTCATGGGTGTATTCCAGATGACTCCGGGGTCCCCGTTTCATGTGCACACAACAGCTGTGAAATTCAGATGTCAAGTTTCGAGTTGGCACAAAAATGCATGGCTCTTACTGCCACAAATACACGTATGGATAAATATTTTTGAGAGCTATGGACAGTGTTCTTCGGGCACTGGAAATATCCCCCGGGGGGAGTGTAATGGTGTGGAACCATTTCACGCCACGAAATGCTTGTCATGAGGCAGCCCGTGCTCCATGCCCGAGCCCTCGGGCAGGCACCACGCTGGGCCAGGCTGCGTGCTCAGGGTTCCCCGCTCGGCAACGGCTGCAGCTGGGGAGAGAAAATTCCGCACGGAGCCCCCGAGTCAAACCGCAATTCATGTCAGTCACTTCCCCCCCCTTAAAACGTTCCCAAGGTGAACACTAAACCGACCTGGCAAACGACCTGTCAACAATCCTTTGAACAAGCATTTAATACTACACTTCGGTGTGTTCAAGATCCAACACTGCTGCTACCTGCTGAGACTATTCCCTCCTTTCCAGTGTGGGTAATTTGAAGTGCATATATAAGTTCAATGTAGATGGGAAAGTTCAAGCTGAAAATGTAGACAAGTCTTCTTATAAGCAATCTTTCAGGCTTTTTTCCCCCCAGAGAAACCGGTAGTGGATGGCTGACCCTCACGCAGAGTGACTGTGAAGAATGAACAAAGTAGCTCAGGAGACAGGCACTGCCTGTGCCACCCTCTCTGTGCGGTGCTTGGCACCGTGAGCTCACACCTGATGTCAAGGGGGCCACCTGAAGCCCCCCTTCCCTCCGGAGATGGCTCCTGGTTTGGAGCCCACCAGCACTTAGGCTGAGAGTGGTCTGCACTTACAGTGTCTACAAGGCTTTTGCACAAAAAAGTGAGAGGACATACGAATGTGGCTGCAGCAGAGGCCAGGACTGAAGTCATCGTTGGTAGGCAGCTATTTCTGTTTTTCTGTTGGCGTATGCATACAAATTGTATCGAGCAGAGCAAGGGTTTGGTGGCTGCTGCATGTGACGTGCTGAGTGATTTAACACATTGGAGAAAAAGCACCTTCCACAAACTCACAAAAAACGACGCGAGAAAGAATCTGAAGAAAAGTTTATAGAAGAGCTCCTCTTACCAAGGTTTCAGGACTATTGAAAGGCACATCTCACCCATGTTGAATGACAGGCGAGTGCATGGACACATACAATGCTCACATTTCATGGGAAAAAGACCGCATAATGATGGTACGTTGTGAAACATGTATTCCAGACTTCAGCTAAACACTAAAGTGATTAATTTAAATGTGTCATGTACATAATAAGAGCGGAACAGGCAGATGCATCCAATAACTGTAATTTACAAGGCAGTAATTCCAGCCCCAAATATCTTTCTCCTTACTGGAGGAAGGCGGTGAAGATCACGAGCAAAACGAGGGGCAGCGAGCTGACAGGGAGCCAGGAAGCTGCTTCCATTCGGAAAATAACAGCTAGCACCTGCTGCAAGTCGGAGGGGCTTAAACTTTGCTAATGCATTTCACTCCACTTTAACACCAAATGGCTGGGCTGGATCGGATGCTCTCGGGCCAGGAAGCAACCGAGAGCCGTGCCATGGCCGTGCCGCACCGACGCAGGCACCCCGCACCACAGATAAGCGCAGACGTCTGCTCGGCAGTGGGGAAAATGAAGTCCACTCGCGCTTCCTCTCTCGCCATTCAGCGAGCTGCTTCGTGCTAATTACCTGTTTTCAGCCAGCTCGTGGTTACGTTTCACATTGTAGTGATTAATAATTAATCATCAAACGCATTTGCAAATTAATTTGGAAATCCTACATCTGATTGGCATGCTGATCTCTTCTGTGCAGTGGGGATGTTATGGGAATAACCGCGGCTATTCTGAGCTGCTAACTGAGGTGAACAGAGAAGGTCATTTATTGTCTCGTGTGGTAAAAAATAAAGCAGCGAGTGGAAACAAAATGCATTCTCCAAGGCCTCTTTGCCTTGTGGGAAAGGTGTGATCCGCATTTTGCCTTGCCTGTATTAGGAATATGCCATCGATATTATCATGTCCAAGCAAAACAGGAAAAGGCAAATTTGAAAAATGTCCCCCCCAGTTGATTTATTTCTGTTTAGCTGTTAGCAACTGCAGTAGATTTGATGCGTTAATTATGGTACTAAAAAGAAAAATCACAAGGAGAACAACTTTTGCCCTTTCCAGCTGTCCATGCCACTTCTCTCCAAAAATAACACTCATCTGGTAGAAGGGAAGAAGAGGGAGTATGCAGCTTCCACCGGACGCGTGATCCCTACTAGTTTCGAACGAGCAGTCCTTTTTTGTAGGCAAACAGCCCTGCAGCAGCCACAGAGGTGAAAAACAGGGTTGAGCTAAGCAGGCACAACAGTCCCGGCACGGATGGCAGGTTCCTCTCCCAGAAGGTGGTGGTGAACGGTTGGGCTGGGACGTCCTGGGGGAGAGAGGAGATGGTACCACCACAGGGTCTCCCTCACTGGGTGAGCGGGGAGGCAGCAAATGTGTCCCCGCGAGGCTGGGGAGATCACAGGCTCTTCCCGAGGGCCGGATCAGGGGGAAAGGAGGGTCAGGGCTGTGAAATCTTCTGTCATCCCAAACGGCCACAGGACAGTGAAATGACAGTGAATGTGGAGTTACTTGCGACTGAAAGGAGATTAGATTTGGCTTAAAACCACGGCCTGGGACTGGGCAGAAGTAGGCTGATCTCCTGCATTTTGCAGTCCCCCAGGCTCCGAGATCCTTGTCCCTGGGTCCTGACCATCCACCCCTCAGAGAGGGGTAACAGTATTCCTCAGACGAGTCAAAAAAATGAATACCACCAGCACGTGAGGTAACCAAAACCTCGCCCAGGGGCAGGCCCCATAGGAATCGTGGAAGCAGGGATCGCAGCCTGACCGAGAGGCGCGCGCCTGACCGGGTGACAACGAGAAAGTCTGGCTTACCTTCGACTCTGGCTCTGGCATCCAAATTTCATTCTCTGAGATCCTCCCCATACGGTGCAATATCTAGAAGAAAGAATCATTTGTACTACCTGAGAAAAAAATTAAAACCCATACTACCTTCAGTTTTGGAAAAGCAGGGCAAGTCAGAGCAAGGTGACATTGATAAAAGGTGTAACTATGACTACCTGAAAGTGCCTCGAACCAGAAAATGTATAGTGATTTCTCTGTTTATACCAGCAAAGAGCGAAGATGGAGGCAGTTTTGGTGGTCTGTGTAAATATATGACAGCTGGTCATAGAACAGACGTGTGCCTAACCAGTGTTTTAAGGATAAAAGGACAGTTTCATAGAGTCATTTGTAAAAAGTGGAACTTCACACAGAAGTCTACACAAACTACAGCTTCTCCAAATGTTTATTTTCAATTTTTTTTCTGAGTACAAGTGAAAATGCTTTTTCACATGACAGTCTGAGAAGTAGCAAGGCAAGGTTACTGCCATGGACTCAGGATGCAGCGCCTGTTAGGAGTGATGCTGCTTGGATCATCATAAACTTGAACGAGGAGAGATACAACTCTGGGGCTTTCAAAGCGTACAATTACGAAGTTCTCTCTTGGCTATTCAGGCAGTGCAAAGTTTGAGGATTTTTTTGAGAATAAACTGACTGTAACAATCATGGAGGTTCTCGGGGGCAAATGAATGTCTTCAGAAGAGACAGCTCACCATCTTTGTAACTACTGCTTACAGCCACGGAAGAAAGAAAAGAGAAATTAGGCTCGAAACAGAGCAAGTAGTGAGGATTATAAGGTGAATGCAATGTTCTGTCAAACGGAAACAAAGGGCTGAATTTCCCTTAAATAACAGATCCGTGGCTCTGCCATACAGCAGTTGTAACTGTAATGTACACCCTTTAATGGGTTTTTTCCCTTCCTCCAGACCGTTCCAAAGGAATTTCACTGTGACTGGGAACCCAGCCCAATGCGTGTCATTCTGAAAAGATTTAGACATTACGAGAGCTGCCCATTATGGATTCATAAAGCTGAGCTAACGGTACTCTCTTGTAAAAGCAGAAGCAGAAGGGATAGATCAAAAATGAGAACAATGCTCAGATTTCCAGATTGTTGCACAGGAAATAGCTGCAAGCATTTGTAATAACTTAAATTACTTTTAAAATGTACTGTGATTAATTTGGTAGAAATTCTGGTAATATATCTAAGGGCAGCATCAGGTTGGAGGGTTTTTTCCTCTAGACATGAGGTATATGGCGTGAGCTTCATTTTAAGTCTCCAGTGCAGCAACAGGCTGCATAATGTTCTGATTCAGGTGAGATTCTTGGCTTCACTTTATTCCACAAAAAACTAAGTAAAGTTAAAAAAAAAAAAATAAGCCTTGGTTCACATCCTTTTCTGGGACTCTTCCCCATCAATTCTACGAACCTCTGCACAATTAAAGAGTGTGATGCACCAAATCAGACCCTCCAAGCTGTACTTAATCCTTTTTAACCTTTTAATAGAGATGTTGAAAGCAAATCAATGGTCTGTACCTCTCTGGCTGCTCTCTCTCCTGCCTCTACAGCCCCCTCCATGTATCCACTCCATTGGGTAGCTGTCTCCGTGCCAGCAAAGTAGATTCTGTCAACGGGCTGGCGAATGATCCTTCAAAGCAAATGGAGAATGTCAAATGACAAGTAACAGGAAGGCGATGATCCTTCTAAAAGCTATTTATGGGCTTTGATGGAGCGCTCAATTCCAGTTCTACAGAATTCCTGCAGACCTGGGCTGGGGAGCATGGTGCAATAAGCTGTCCCTGCAGGACCACCTACTTGCTTCTGTATCCAAAACTCCAGATCTGAGAGAGAGAAAATCTAAGGCACAAATCAGTGTGCCCAGTTTCTGTATGAAATAATACGAGCCTTCTTTTAAAGCTGGGATAAGGGATAATCCTAACAGCCTCCAGAAATGCAGTGCAGCTGATAGATTTATGTCTTCTGCACGGCAGCTTTGTTGTTATCCTGCCATAACAATGGGATGTGAATGATGTTTTATTAGTGATGGGTCACTAATACCAGCTTCTATTTGGAGGCTGGACATGCCGTCAGGCCAAAAGGGGATGGCAGCTGAAGGGCTCAGCATTCAGGGAGTTGCATTCGCCCCGTAGGGTCATATAAGGCGGCTCCTCAGCCGTGCAAAGCTGCACAAGCCTCCCAGTCAACCCAGCCACAGGTAATGAGCTCACTTTCCCATAGAGAGATGTGCTTGCTGTAATGGCTCCCATCTAACCCCCAGTTAGGTTTTCCCTGTGTGCCTGACACCAGCTTCCCCAGGTCAGAGGCCTCACCCACCACTACCCAAGGGTTCAGATAAATAACAAGAGGAGACTGGGCATGAGACGACTTCTTCCCACACAGATCTTAGCACAGAGGCAGGGTGTAACTCCATGATGGACATGCTAAGGAGCTCACGCTGCGATGTGCTACATGGTTTGTTTGATCTTTGGCTATGGATACAAGATTTGTCTGGTTGGTCTTATTACGTGCCGAACCGTGCCTTCTACACAGTTTTCAGTGATATACCTAGTATTAAAGAGTACCACCTAACACGCTCCTCTAAGAATACAGCAGTTCCGTGTGGGGAGGGCACAGGAGGCTTTGCTGGGTGGGAGGAGAGAATGAGTTTTCATGTAAGGGTTTTGTGTCATACCCTCGTGATGTGACTCAGTGGGCTTCACCAGCACCTGATGTTTCACCTACACAGTCAGTGGAGACTCTTCATCTGTCCGAGATGTATGTCCTCAAGGTCTTAGAAAGCATTAAAGGGATCTATTGTAAATACTGCGTAGCAGCAAATACTGTAAGTAACCTAGCGGGGAAGGGTTTCCTGGCTCTATCAGGTCCCTTTGAGACTGTGCTTTGTTTGCTTGAAAGTCCCAAGAGAAACCCTGCTCTTACTAGAGTCAATAGCAAGATTCTTGTTAGCTGGGGAGTAGGGGAGCGGAAAGAGGGTTGGAGATCCCCCAGTGTGCTACATATGACATGAGTTTGTTGCGTAAGGGTGTATCATTGTACATGAGCAAAGACACGTAAATTGGAAAGCAGTGTTCTCTAGTTTACCTTCCATATGAATACATTATGCCTGGTGGGAAGTAGGCTGTGTAACAACCCCCTGAATATTGTTCCATGGTCCAGTTCTTTTCTTCATAATGCACTGGCTGTAAGTATTAGCAAACATCAGAGAGTGAAACAGTGGCAGAGAAATTGGAAGGAAAAAACAAATTTCATTTGAAGAGGGGAAAAAAAGGCTAAGGATACCTGTCAAAGGAGTGCCATGTCATCTAGCTAATGCTATCCAACATCACAAAACAAATCTTTTCACTTTTACAGAAGCACTAGCCTCCCATGGGGAAATGACAGGACAAATTAAACCATGCATTGCCTTCTCTTTTCTTGTAAAGAGTGAGACTGGCAAGTCTTTTCTTCCTGTACTAGATGCTGCTGCCCTCCCCTTGGGAGTACAGATTGTATGGCACAACATAGAATTTTAGGTACACATTTTAGGTACCAGGAATTTTGGCTTCATCCTCCAGAACAAAGGAACAACATTATTGTACAACAGAGGTGAAAACAGGCATTCATTTCTTACATGCAAAGCCTCTTCCATCTCCGTTGCCTTGGCATATGCCTCACAGATCTTCTTCTTCCTATATGGAAATAAAATCAGAGTCAGAAAAAAAAAAAAAAGGTGGAAAAAACCTCTCAGCTATTGCTCTTCTTATAAAAAAATTATATTTATTGCAATACATTCTAAAGAAAGTTGGCTTTGTTTTTAAGTCTGATTTCAAGTTCTTAATATACATATTTCAAATGCTGATGCCTAAGTGTGACATCCAAAATGGACGCAGGGAATGGGAAATGAAGGTTGATTTTGGCAATAAGCTCTAAAAAAATAAATCATTGTACAGTTATTTTAGGACGCAGAGCCAATTCATTCTCATGTTCACTGGTGTAAGACCACAAGAGAAGCAATATAAATCAGTGAAATCCCTACAGATTTACTACGGCTGAGAACAAAATATGAGTTGGAGAATACTACTCACATTCCTAAGCACTCTTTCACTTGCATGTGTACCAGAAATCACATTTAGAAAGTACTGTTTGTTCATTTCACAGACTAATGGAGAAACCACACTGTTGTAAACACAGAGGTTTAAAGATTTTATCACCCAGTCTGAATGTGAAGGACACCCAAACCCATGCACATCAGCACTCCCAATACCCCTGGGGTGAAGCATCATTCCGTGGGGATGCAGTCTGGGAATGTCTTTGGAAAAATATTCTCAGTTCACACAGACACACAGAGCTGATAAGTCATAACATGGAGGAGAGGGGCAGGACTTGGAAACTCAGAAATATCCATAACTGGATGGATATTAGCATTAGTGTCTTGGCCTGTTTATGCTAAAAGCTCATTTTTTGCCCCAATTTGAAGTACTGGTAGCTGCACTGAGCACGTGTATGCGTGCATATGCACACACATACCCACACACACATTCCTGTGGGGAAGCACGCCAGAGAACTGACTTCTTTCTGAAACATTTACAGTTTCTGAACTCTTACCTCTCTTCCTTACTGAGACGGGCCAGTTTAACAGCCTTTCTGGCAAGGATGAAACTGAAAAGAAAAATACGGCATATAAATATCACGCAGTGTCAGCACCCCAGCTGATTCGCAAGCTCTTGCTTGAAATGACTTTAAAAATAGACAGGCAAAGCACTTTACCGGTATGTAACGGGCTTGACATTTTTTCCTCATACCTCATCACTTAATTACAAGTTACACGGGTGAAAAGGCCTGTGCGGGGCACCCTGGGGAGTTAATTGAAAAGGAGAGCGTGCGCTCCCGGGGGTCAGGCGCAGAGGACTGTCTGACAGCTACCAGATGAGAAAGCTGAGGACTGCAAGTGTGTTTTCAAAGCTGCCGGCACTGGCCTTGTTTTGCTCGGTGGGAACGAACCTTCCAACCCCACTGACTCAGGAGAGCAAAGTTATACCCAAAGTGGGCAGAGAGAGTCCAGCAAACCAACCTGTACTGCCTACCCTGTTATACCTTGGTCTTATCCAAAAGGACTGAGACCCTGAGTTTTCTTGAGCTTTTGAAGTCTTGCAGACAGCTGGCCATACCACTGCCTGTGTCATTTGGTGTTAATAAGCGACGGGAGCCTGCTGCTCTGACAAGCACTGCACAGTGTCATGGACAAATCCTCTAAGAAATTGGATTAGTATTTATTCAGCTTGAAGAAAATAGATTTGGTGATTAGTTCATCTGACCTTAGTGGAGATACCCAGGGGATGAAGTATGTTCCTGCACTCTTTCAGAAAGTTGCATAAATCCACCAGGAGAAAGCAGGAAACTGTTTGCCATATGGGGTTTGGAGAAGGCTTATTGCTTTCACGTCATGGAAGTTTTTAAGCCTTGAACATGCCCATAAACATCTACAGTTCAGTAGAAGTAGCAAGCTTTCCTTGCCAGATACTTACGGAGTAGTTGCCTGACATTTATATTGGCCTTTTTTTGGCAGTCTCGCCTCAGATTACAGTCGAAACATTTGTAAAGATTGTTTGTTCATATTGGCTTAACCTATTTTAAAAGCCAGTCAATACTCTTACATATTTTCCCATCTGTTTGTCCAAACTACAGCTTTTTTACTTGGCAGTTTCTTCAGAATTCTGATTTCTTCGCTGCACAGCTGCTGCCACACTCAACCACCAGCTGATGTTCATTGTCCTGCCTCAGCTCAATGGGGAGAGGAGGCAAATGAGGATTTCTTGGATAACTGCACCTTCATTTTGGCCCAGGTGCTAAATACAAGGCCCAACACAAGCCAAATACAGGTTCACAATGCTAGGTAAGAAAGGGATTTATTTCTAAATCTACTCCAAAGCAATAAAAACATTAACTAAATGCTTAAAATAAACTACAGTGGAATTCAGCAACTCCTTCCCAACCATCTCCTTTGTATTGGGCTATTTGTAGTAGAAGTGTCACCTAAAAGCTGATACAGACTGGAGAGGCACAAGAGACCAGCAGCAAGCGCTCTCCTCCGTTTACGAAGGCTACAGGAGTGGGCACCACTGATGCAACCTGGCCATTTCTCCTCTTCCTCCTCCTCCCACTCATTCATACTAGAAGAAATACACATCTGCAAGTACGGACTAGAAGTTCCTAACCCCATAATGGCAGGGAAAGTTCCGTCAGGTTTCGTGTCATCTATGGTTATGCCAATTGGAGACTCTTCATCCTCAATCATGAAGGAACCACAAAGACCTAAGGGGGAAAAAGAAAACAAAGTGGTTGTCAGAGAAACTTGCTGCAGTTGTTTGTTTCTGGTAGTAATGAGCAAGGAAAATTATCCATAAAAGGAATTGTACAGTAATTCCTTCATCACCAATAATACCTACATGTCTGAAGTTTTTTTGTAACAGTCTCTCTCCTCTCCTCCCTCTGACTCTGGGAAATTTTGTACACTGCCTTATAAAAGTCATATTTAAATTCCATTATTACTTAGCAAGGAATTTCTGTGGATTGTTGCAAGTCCCTTTGGCTTTATGTATGGCAATAAACATTAAAAATAAATGGATCTAGTAAGAACTACGATGGTTCATTCGATGAGTAACTGTAGCCAAAGCAACAACAACAGCAACAAAACCCAGTGTAATTACATCTGGTCACTGTGGGCTCAAATTTACACCCTGTATTGATTTTGCTGACAATAAGACTGTCAGGAGTGGTGTCCCATAACAGTAATGCAGCAGAAACATGGGCCATCTAATCTAGCATCACATCAGCACATGTTTCAGATGAACACACAAAAAATCTCATATAGATGGCAATGTATAAACCTGCCCACGTTTCTTTCTAATCCCAATGGCCGCTTTATGCCCTGAAACAAGCAAAATTATATTCTTTTGATTAAGGAATTCTCTCGCCCAGTGCAAGGCCCTGCTCCACAGTGCAACTCTCGGTATCGTTACATAGGCAGCGGAAATTAATCTGTTCATACAAACAGTTCTGGAAATGGTATCAGTTAAAGCGGAGAAACACATGACGTGCAGTACACGGAAAAAATATCTTCAGTTAAACAAAAAGCTAACCTACTTTTTCCAGTCCTCTGAGATATCAAGTCTGTAGAACAGAGGATTAAAAACAGAGAAAGGTCTTGCTTACACCTTAAGCTCTCCTTGTCATCTGCTGTAAATTCTCTCTGGCTGCCTTAACTCCGTCCCTGGCAGGGAGAAGCAGGGACCTGCTGCTGCAGGGTCACTGCTTCTGCGCGCTGCAGGTTTCAGCAATGCTTCCCAGGGAAACCTTGCTTGTTCTCTCAGTCGTCCCTCCTCAGCTAGCAACAACAAAATTCAGGATCCTGTTTAGGTCTGGACTCATCTATGGGACAAGACGTGCACTCAAGCTTGGAGGAAGAGCTCTCCTTTCTAACAAGCTTCACCTTTCCCTTTCCTGGGTGTTTGATTTGGGGGTTTTGCACATTTAATCCCACTCCTAGATTTATTCCTTGATAGACAGCAGAGCTTCAAAATTTGTGCAGTGCGGGGCTCCCAAGTCCTTCACTTCGCCACATACCCTTCCTCTCCCAGAAGGCTTCCCTGTAGTACACCATGCATTTTATGACACACCCCATAGGCAAACGCTGAATTAACTGGTTTCTCTTTGGCGGCAGTTCTGGTTTGTAATGAATCTTCGTTGTCAGGATCGGAGGGATAGCACTGATCACATACTTGCCCTGGAATGTAAAACACAGTCAGTACAGACAAGGCGCTGCCCCTCATGGAGCTCACACTGCAGGACACGTTCGAAAAGTGTGCTTATTAGTTGTTAACAGCTTTCCCACACCTGACTTTGCTACTTGGCTTTCCCACACAGATATTTCCAGGTGACCAAACTAGTTCTGCCATTTCAGAAAAAGATGCTGGGAAAAACGTGTTGTTTTGTGGTGAGAAGACTCCTGACAGCTCACCGGACACTACAGGACCAAAGTTGAAATTTGGCTTGAGACAAGTGGGGAAATCGGACAAGACAGACCGTATGGCACAGGTAAAACTACCTTTTATCATCCCCAGGAAAATATGACCCACATTTGTCCAAATTATAAGATGTTAAAAAAAAAAAAAATCACTTTTGTGCATGTTCAAAGGATATTACTTCAGGACAAGCAACACTGATGGTGATTTCAGCTTTCCCAAACACGTTCCACCCCTTTCGCAGGTCCTGTGTCTGACTGGAGCGAAGAAGGACGCTTCGCTTCAGGGCTCAGGGTGACACTATATCACAACAGATGCTGCTGCCCTCGGGTGCTCTTGTGCTGGTGGGGCCACTGAGTGCAGGAAGCCTGTCTCCTCCGACTTGGATGCTGCTCAGCCAGCATGAAGGGAGATGCCAGTGGTTTAAGTCTGGGGTTTAAAAATCCCTGGGAGAGAGTCCCTCCTCCAGCACATCCTTAGATGGCTTCTCTGCCAAACAGCCCCTTCCCTTTCTGTTAGCTTTCTCTAAACATCCTCCAAACACTGCCACTGGCGAGACGGGGGTCTCGCAGACCATGAGGGTCCTGCACAAACTCCTGTGGCAGGCTGGGCTCTGTGTGCAGAAGGGAGCTGCTGCCCTGTGGGTGCCACTGTGGGCAATCACGTACTGATGGAGCATTTCACAGTGCCACTGCACAGAGGCGAAATCTTGCTGAAGGCATTTGAAATGTCCTTTTCTGTTGTTCTGCAAACCACAAACTTCGACAGGAACAGGAATGTTATTTTTCCCTTCCTTGAAACAGTCTCCATGCAGAATTAAAATGTAAAAATATATAATCACAGAAAGACTTAAGACAGAAAAGTCAGAGTAATTACAGAAACTAACTAGCAGAACACCTAGCATAGACCCAGTCATAAATAAATCCATAAAGCAGGTTTCACAGTGTCAGGGTAGTCTGAGAAATAGACACACACAAATGGACACTTCCTGATTACATCTGGCTAAGAGCTACAGCAGATGTATTCCCCCACTAAACGCACACTTTACTTTTGTTCTGATCAAATTACCTCGTATATCTCATGGTTTAGAGTCTCCACAATGACATTATCACCTGTCTGATCAATACGGACCACAGGTTGCTCCAGTTTAACTCTGCCTTTGAGGCGTTCCAATATTTTCTCTGATATCTGTCCAGAACCCCCTTTAAACTTCCTCTCCTAAGAAAAAAAAACAGAAAAGAAATACAAACAAAAAATCACCAGCATTAACCACAATGACATTGAATATGACTTCTACTCATAATCAAGAAATTCCAGGCCAAATCTGCAAGTCCTAAGGGTGCGTGAAGAGGCACAGACTTTCAGAAGAGCCAAGGTATAAACCTGAGCCTCAGCGGGGATTGCTGCCTAAGCCACTTCTGCAATGGCTTCCTCAGTTACCTGGCTTCAAGACTCTTGAAACGTAGAAAACAAACACATATAATGCAGGTATTCTAGCTAGTATAAATATATCACCTCATTAAAAAGAGTTTTTGAGTATTTTGCTCATCCCTGTGCTATCAAAACCCTCAAGTGTGAAAAAGACACCAACTTGCATCTGTACAGCAAAAGCCTGCACCAGCCCAGAAGCAAGACAAATCTTTAACTGGGTTTGGCCTCAAGCGCAGCAGGCAATGAGGTTTATCTGTCCCTGGGAAGACACAAAGACATTGCTGTCTGGAAAAAAGCACAATCTGTGACACATATTTCCTTGCGACGTCTGTGCAGAGGCTCAGGGGAAGCACTAACCCTCTTTTATCTACCAGCCACCAGTGTTATATCAAGCAGCTCACTTTCACATATAAGATGCTGGTACTGGCAGAGAGGAAAGGATCCACAAACTTGTGCTGAAAGACTGAAATGGCTGCCTGAAGAAATTTTATAAGACTCCTTGTGGCCGCTGAGTCAGAAACCCTTCACGTTTTTGCTCAACTGATTTTGACTGGGGCCAGGGAAGGATGGTAGAAACCAAGACAGCCTGCCTCATCCAGGCACAGAGAAAAGGAATTGCTCCTCCCAGGCTAGCTTTCCCCTCTCCACATGTCTTGTTTAGCTGTGACTATCTTGGGATTAATTTTATTTTTAATTCTTGCTGCAACATCTAGCAGTTACTGATGTGGGACAGCAAATGTGGCTGAGGGGCTCCTGAGAGGAAGGCTCTCGGGTCTTGCTCCTGCCTCGAGACAGCATTGGCTCTACATACATCCTTCCTGACACACGGTTGTCTGTTCTGACCCCAACGGACAGATGTTGATGGACATTTTGCATCTCTCCAGGCAACTTCTCTTAATGTCTCTGTATTCCGGCACACTTCGAAGGGTTGTGGTACTGTGTCTACTTTTGCTGTTGATAGCTTAAGTCCGAAATGCTGTGCGTGCTTTCTGAGGCTGTGTTAACTGAGGTAGAAGGCTAGTTAAGGATGCCAACATACTATATCCAAATTACTTTGACAGCCCCCTCTCCCCTTTTCTGAAACTTCATCCAGAACAATCACCTGAAAACCACGATGTTCTGCATGCAACCAGGCACCTGCCACGACCAAGGTGACAAATGGTCTGAAGTAGCTCACAAAACATGCTGCCATGTGAGCTACCCCAAGAAGGGAGGGCCTTTTGCTATCTGCTTCCAACTCTTGTCGTTAGAGGCTTCAATGCCAAAAGAAGGCGTCTCACTCTGAAGTACGCTTGCTTTGAACTCCTGAAAACATTCAAATGTGCTAAGCAACCCACAGAAAACAAATTGGCAAAAAAGCAACAAAACAGCAGCAAAAGGACTGTGCTGAAGTGAATGCAGGAAAAAGCAATTAAGTTGTCCCAATTTATCCCAAAGCCTAGCTAATAAAATTCCTCGCTGTACAGAGTAAGCCGAGAGGTCTGTTCCACCCCATGAGAATGTAATCGTCTTCGGCACCACACGAACTTGGTGCTTTGACCTCTTTTCATTAATTGCAGGGCTTTGACGGCTACAACAATCCACTTGCTCTTAATGATTTCAAGAGAGGAGGAAGAATATGAGACATTTTGTACCTGGCCTCCATTGGTGGTAGAGAAAATCCTGGACGTGCCCCCACACTGCCTCACGTACCATAGGAACCAGAGAGCAGAGACTTCATGAGGCTCAGACGTGACGTTGACATTCACAAACAAAGTGGCAAATTCTTTAGCAGCTCTGCATGAGACACAGGACCAGAAAGACACAGTGAGTCAATGCGACTTCCTGACTGCTTTCAGGATTTTCTTTGTTTTTCTCAATAAGGCTTGCTTTCCCAAAGTCAGGAAAGCTAAGATGATTTATATCCATCTCATTTTTTTCAGTCTGTAGCGAGATTGTTTCAATGGGTTTATACCAGCACCTCCCTCCCTCCCAAAGCAGTTACCCATTTAGTTTGAAATCCCACTGATTTAATCTCAGTTATTTCTTTAAACAGTTTCCCAGTTGCTATTCCTTTCATCATAACAAATATTTTTCTCAAGAGGAGAATGCATTTCGTAACCAGCTAGTGAAATTCTTCCTCATTTCTCCTCCATGGGGAGCTCACCAGACACATAATTTCCAAGGTCTGATGGGTCCCGAGGGACTCAGCTAGCCACACGGCCAAGACATTCCCCATCTCCCATGTAACAGTGCTGCACAGACCTCTTGTGAAACCAAGAATCAGACATGGTAGATAACCCAGAGAAACCAAACTGGCAATCACTGCCATAAATATAAGGAGAGGGTCAGCCATGTACCATAAGAAGTCCTCTGAACATAAACAGTTACAGCAGCAGGAAATGAGGGCCTGGCTATTCACATTTCTTTCATTTGCAGCTACAGATTGCTAAGAGAACTGAGATCATTTTGCAAAGAAGGTGAAAGGTCTTCGACTTGGATGAAGTTTCATAAAACAACATGAATTTATAATCATCTGCTAAAGGAAGGAACTTTGCCAGTTATCTGGGGTAAAGTATGTAGCTTATAAACTTTTACAACCTCATTTCCCTGGGTACGAAGTCCAGACATCTCTATGTCATTAGCTAGGATACAAAAACATCCTACATGCAAGCACCCTCTGCAACAATCCTGAAAACACCAAGATGTTAAACAGTTGTAGCAGGTTCAGGCCTGAAAAATGTGAAGCATCTCTCCACGATCAGTAGATGCCGATCTGCGACTCGTGACAAAAAAAATCTTCTTTTATAATCTTGACCAAAGTAATACAGAAAACGCTGTGGAAGAGCTTTTCTGTTTAGGGAACTGTGGGGCTTAACCATGTGTAGAAAAAAATCTGGCTTGGCTTGAAGATCTAAAATGGTTTTTTACTGAGTTTTCGAATGTGTTTCAGCTGAGCACATCCATTAAAACCGGAGTGCCACAAAACCACTGGCACTAGAAGCAGTCTTGCAGAGAAGCATTTTACAGGACAGATGACTACACACCCAGTTCTGCTCATACTCCACTGGCTCCCTGACTAACGGGAACAGTACAAACCAGAAGAGGAAGAGGCAGTGTGCTTGCAACAGAAAGGGTAGTTCAAAGCGACTGAGTTTGCAGGCAAATGGCTCATAAAACTAATTGTAAAGAAAACTACAACGCCCCAGAGAGCAAGAGAAAGTCCAAATGGCTGTACTTTGTATCACGTGGAGCTGGAGACAGATTTAAGCCAGCCAAACAATTCTGAATGGAAAGTTTTGGTCAGGAAGCTGCAGGCACAGTGTGAAACCAGAGTCGGAGTGAAAGGGCAGACGCACAGATAAAAGACGCTGAATGCAAGGGAGGAGAGGGTTACAGAACAGCACAGGGGCCGGCACAGCAAGCGGGGATACAAGTGGTCATATGAATACACTTCTCTTTGCCTTACAAAGAGAATTAATTGAAAAAGGGAAGGAAGAAAAAAGGATTTCCAGCTGTTGTCACCCCATATTGAACACTGTGCCTTTTTTATTCGTATAGCACGGTCCCTCATAGACATATAAAACGCACCGGCCATTTTCTAGGCAATATACCACCTTGGGCCCTCTTCCTACCACCTAGGGCTGATGCTCTGTTGGACCTGCTACTCACAAACAAGGAAGATCTGTCAGATACTGCAAATGCGAAGGGCAGCCTTGGCTGCAGCGGCCATGAGACTGTGGCGTTTAAGATCCTGAGTATGACAAACAGCAGAATTGCAACCCTGGAGTCTGAAAGAGCAGATTTTATCCTCCTCGAGGACCTGCTTGGCAGCATCTCATGGGAAACTACTCTGCAGGGCAAAGAGGCCCAGGAGGGCTGGCTGGCATTCAAGGACAGCTTCCCAGGGGCAGAGGGAGGGTGCACTGCGACGGGCAGAGCTGAGCAAGCGCAGCAACAGCCTTGCTGGGATGAACGCGGAGCTCCCAGTCGGGCTCAAGCACAAACCGGCCAGGGAGGCGAAAGGCACAAGTAAGGTTGGTTGCCTCAGCTGCCTTGTTTCCCTCCAAGGGTTGCACAAGCCCAGCAGAGGCACTACTGCTGAAACAAGGAGCAGCATTTGAACTTCTCCAGAGCTCCCAGAGCTAAGAGACGCTCACTCTTCCCTTGGTCAAGGAGGATTGTGTGAGAGATCATTTAAGCAATCTGGACACCCACAAATCCACGGGCCCCGATGGAATGCACCCACGAGTGCCGAGGGAGCTGGCGGATGTCATTGCTGAGCCACTCTCCATCATCTTTGAAAGATCCTGGAGGACAGGAGAGGTGCCTGAGGACTGAAGGAAAGTCAGTGTCACTCCAGTCTTCAAAAAGGGCAAGGAGGAGGATCCAGGGAACTACAGGCCGGTCAGCCTCACCTCCATCCCAGGAAAGATGATGGAGCAACTCATTCTGGAGGTCATCATCAAACAAGTGGAGGAAAAGAAGGTTATCAGTAGTTAACATGGATTCACCAAAGGGAAATCATGCTTGACCAATCTGATAGCTTTCTATGATGGCATGACTGGCTGGGTAGATGAGGGGAGAGCAGTGAATGTTGTCTACCTAGACTTCAGCAAGGCTTTTGACACTGTCTCCCATAATATCCTCCTAGGGAAGCTCAGGAAGTGTGGGCTGGATGAGTGGTCGGTGAGGTGGATTGAGAACTGGCTGAATGGCAGAGCTCAGAGGGTTGTCATCAGCGGCACAGAGTCTAGTTAGAGGCCTGTAACTAGTGGGGTTCCCCAGGGGTCAGTACTGGACCCAGTCTTGTTCCACTTCTTCATCAATGACCTGGATGAAGGGACACAGTGTACCCTCAGCACGTTTGCTGATGGCACAAAACTGGGAGGAGTGGTGGATACACCAGCAGGCTGTGCTGCCATTCAGCGTGACCTGGACAGGCTGGAGAGTTGGGCAGAGAGGAACCTGATGAAATTCAACAAGGGCAAGTGCAGGGTCCTGCACCTGGGGAGGAACAACCCCAGGCACCAGTACAGGCTTGAGGCAGACCTGCTGGAGAGCAGGTCTGTGGAGAGGGACCTGGGAGTCCTGGTGGATGACAGGTTAACCACGAGCCAGCAGTGTGCCCTGGCTGCCAAGAAGGCCGATGGCATCCTGGGGTGCATTAAGAGGAGTGTGGCCAGAAGGTCGAGGGAGGTTCTTCTCCCCCTCTACTCTGCCCTAGTGAGGCCCCATCTGGAGTGCTGCGTCCAGTTCTGGGCTCCCCAGTTCAAGAAAGATGAGGAACTACTGGAGAGAGCCCAGCAGAGAGCTACAATGATAAGAGGACTGGAGCATCTCTCCTATGAGGAAAGGCTGAGGGAGCTGGGCTTCTTTAGCCTGAAGAAGAGAAGGCTGAGAGGGGACCTTATAAATGCTTATAAATATCTTCAAGGATGAGTGTCAGGAGGGCGGGGCCAGACTCTTTTCAGTGGTGTCCAGCGACAGGACATGGGGCAATGGGCACAAACTGAAGCACAGGAAGTTCCAGCTGAACACGAGGAAGAACTTCTTCCCTCTGAGGGTGACGGAGCACTGGAACAGGCTGCCCAGGGAGGTTGTGGAGTCTCCTTCTCTGGAGATATTCAAGACCCGCCTGGACAAGATCCTGTGCAGCCTACTGTAGGTGACCCTGCTTCGGCAGGGGGGTTGGACTAGATGACCCACAGAGGTCCCTTCCAACCCCCTACCGTTCTGTGATTCACTCTCCCCGCTTCCTGGATCTCACGCTGTACCATCCATTGAGGGGTCACTGGAAGCAGCTGCTCTCCAGCACAGCGTGCTGCTCTCTGACGTGCCAGCGGACCTGCCCGCTCCGTGGTACACGTGACGCAGCTTGCGCAGTAAAAGCGGACACATAGATGACTGTGCAAGAGAGGATACAGCCAAGAGTCAGAGGACATCACTGCTCAGCTCCCAGCCAGCTGTGGGGCTGGTATGCCCCCTCACCTACTTCTGCCTCCATTTCTACACCTGCAAGGGACCTTTATTCATGCCTACAAAGAGGAGCTTTATTTACATGTTGCTTTTCCTAAAGACAAAAGCACATGCTATCCAGCTGAGAGAAGTGACAGCATGGTGGGAAGAGTCCACGCTCTCGCTCCTCTGTGCAGGGGCCTGCTGAGGCAAGCCCCTGGTCTCCCCAGCACCTTTAATCCCACCTGCCAGCCAACCCAAGCTCTGTGTACCACCTTATCCTCCACAGGCCCTCACCCACCGCCCAACAACTGCCCACCAAAAAGACCAGCCTCATCTCAGACACCTCCTGCGCTCTCACTGCCTGTACCCCAGCTGTATTCAGCTGTCCCCCAGAACTCGCCAAGAAGCCACTATCATTCTGCAGCTGGATTTCAAAGTGAATAAAGAGTTACGTACTTGGTCCAGCAAATCTTATTTATCAGCTCTTTCATGGTCATTTTGTCCCATTGTTCAGCATGCGGAGCATCCCATGGTGCTTCAGGAGGAATCTGGAGACAGAGGTGAAAGATTCAAGAAATTTTTCAGTACTATACCACTACCTGGTCATAGCTAGTTGGTAGCATGGAGTTGATTGAGTTGGCCAGGAGTTGTTTTGTCCTCTGCACATGGCTGTAAATTTGGAATAAATTCACTAAATGGAATAGTTTCCATTCACACCTTTGGGCATGAATTGTACCACAATGACCAAATCTGGCTTTGTCTGACCAATGAACTATATCCATATTTTGGGACCCTTCTGGCCTTCAGTCATCCAGAAGTGAGGTGTCTATTCTAATTTAGCTGTCTTGGTGTCCTCTAAAACCTGAGGGAAAAATTCTTTATCCAGTCAGAGATTCAGCCAGTTACAAGACAGGTATCCGAAAGCCCTTGTGTCTCTCTGTTAATTTCAGAGGGAGCAAAAATGTCTATTAAATTTAGACAGTTAAATTCTTAATAATAATCCATTGCATGTAAGTACCACGACATGTGAGGACACTGTCGTATATGTGAATCTTTACAAAATGTATATTATTTGACAAAAAAATGTGTAGTATCATGCACAAATTTGATTCTGCAAAACCACATAAACCCAATGAACTTTGCAGGAATACAGTTAGTTATGCTTGAAGGTTATTATAAGGTAGGGCCCCTGATCTGTAGCCAGATTATAAGGCAACTGATAAGTATCTGAAAGACAGCATGACGCTCCAGGGGCTACTTTTTGCATGCAGGAAGATCTGCAGTTGTACCACTTGAATTTTGAAGGCATTTACTGTTTAATAATTTTAGAAATAAAATGACTGTGAAGCTAAACTGGAGCCCAGCTTAGGCAGCTAGAAAAAAGAATCATCCTTACTCAAAAAGACTGTCATGGGGGAAAGGGAAAACCCCTTCTCATCTCCCAGCTTGTGGAATGGTTTTCCCTGGCATGAGAAAGTACATACACTGAGGTTCAATCTAATTTTTTTCAGATATCTTAAACACATTCAGGTCTTTTTGTATCCTCTCATAGAATCATAGAATGGTTTGGGTTGGAAGGGACTTTCAAAGGTCATTTAGTCCAAGCCCCTCTCAGCAAGGAAGCCCTGTTATTCCTGATAGTTCCTGGGCAACATAGATATCTTTCCTGATGGATGTTTCATTTTTTTATATTAAAGAAGCAATAAAAAAGCCTGCCAGAAACAAAACAAAACAAAACCAGGTTTACTCATGATGATGTTTAGCAGACATGGTGGTGCTGGGTTGACGGTTGGACTTCATGATTTTAGACGTCTTTTCCAACCCTAATGATTCTATGATTCTAGTATTGTAGGAAACAGATGCAATTTACACAGCCTACCTCTTTTCCCAGCTTTTCCAGAGTCCTCCATAAATTATTGTAATCCAGATAAACTAAGGGATTCCATGTCGAAGGGAAAACACCTGTGAAATAGCGTGACTTTCCCTAAAATACACATAAGAATATAAGAAACTGAAACACAACAGAACATATCTTCATTACTCAAGAACACAAAAATGTACCTCTTTATTATGCTGAGTACCTTGGGAGGAACCTAGCCTAAAAAAAAAAAAAAAGAAGCCAAAAAAGAAAGGTTTTGGCTGCAGGAAGAAAAATTTCGTACTCTTACAAAAATGGTATCAGTACTTACAACGTGTATGACACATAGCTGCAACAGGAATACGGACTGTGTCAGATAATCCTGTGATATAATGATAAGCAAAACAATCTAACAGCAGCTGGTTCTTTGTGATAACTTTAATCTGGAAGAGAACTGGATGAGCAGCAACATTTTCCTCTTATTAAATGGCTTTGAACCTCCCACCATGTAACTCAATGGCAAATTTCTCATCAGACCTGTTAAATGTTTGCTCTTCTAGGTGTGTTAAAAGTTTGCACAAAGTTACGTGGCAGGAGGCAGCGAAGATGCTGGACCATGACAGGTAGGAGCCGTGGTGCTACGTTGTGTGCAACATATACCACACCAGCCCATGGCACCTTGCAGCTGGGAGTCACAGACCGAGCAAGGGGCTGCAGTGCTGAAGATGCACAAGGTGGTGACCCAGGGACAGGGGGACACACAGCAGGAGCCCCATGCCCCTTCCCTGAACTCAGAGAGAAATAATTTCTTGGTCCTCTCCACTGCTAATTGTGTGCGTGTGTGTAAGCAAGTACGGATTTCTGATACTGTTCAGAACATTTTTCTGCAAAGACCATAACAAAAATAAAAGGTGCAAGATGAAACTCAGAAAGCATAGTGAGCTTTCAGACTTGGAAAAAGCAGTAAACAGGCCAAACTCCCACATTTCGGTCAACTTTTGTCATCCTCAGGGCAGGTATAATAGAATCCTCTGCATGATACTGCTTCTTTATTTTCCTCGAGCACCATTTCTCACTGCCAGTTTGGAGCACTGTGTGTTCAGCCACAGAAAAAAAGACCAAAAATTGCATGCAAAGTGATATACTGCGTGCTACAGCTTTTACTGTCATAAACCAATGCTGTATCAAACACGGAAATCCTGATACAAAGCAGTAATAAACTGCTAATCATTTTCTTCTTGCACAACATTTTATTTTTCAGAAAGATAATCAAATACTACTCCTTCAAATTTCATTTATTGCTAGACTTTTAATTCTGGCCAGGAATGGAGGTGCCATCAATGTGCCTTCCTTGATGTGCTTTAGCACCAATAATGCTGCCCTTAAGCAGAGATGAGGTGCAATGCTGTCAGGTCACCCAACAACAGGTGAAGACAAGTTATTACTGAGTTCTGTCAGGTCGATATTGCAAGGGGACAAAGAGAAATAGGCCCGCTGTTCAGAAGTAGCAGGGAAAACTTCCCAAGTTTTTCACTGTTCAGTAAGACCTCTTTCCATGTAGCTTTTTGATAAGCGACTGGGCTTGTACTGAATGCTCTAACTTGCAAATACATATCCTTGGCTTACTTAACACTTATTTAAAAAGAAAGTAAAAAAATTAACTTCTTCTAAGGCTCCTCTCCTCCTCTTGCTTTCAGCCAAACCTATTCCTGATATTGCTGGAAACAACAGCCCAGGAAGAGTCTTGCTCAGTAACTCTATGATGAGGTTTGCACCAAAACCACTTTTCCAGCTCCCAGTATGAACTCTACTGTGTTCAGCAGCTACAGGTTCAGGAACTCTCAAACTATCCTGATTGCTGCAGATGGGGCAATTAGTTAGAAAACCTGCCCACTGCCTGGCTACCTAATATTTTCCTCCAAATTTTCCTCCTTTATACTAGCTTTAGACCACCATGACCACAGACTGCTGAGGACTATCAAGAAATCTTACGATCGCAACTACTGATACAACATGTATCACACTGGATATTCAGTTATCTGCTATTTGAAAAAAAGAACTACCCTTGCACTACTGATCTGAAAATATTGTTATCCCCACATCTTTGGTCAGTGGCTTAGCTCAGGAAGATCACTGGGAAAACATATTTTGTCCCCTGAGAACTGTGAAATGCCAACTGATAATTAACACAGCCTAAAGTTACATTACCCACTGCTCTCTTTTGCATGTGAAAAAAGGTAACTTCAGCAAGACTGGAGGGAGACCAAGGGCAGGAAAAGCTGGAAAAATACAACAGTGCCAAAAGACCTGGAAGAGGCTGAGACTGAATTCAGGAGCCTGAAATAGTTCACAGGCACACTAAGTCCTTGTGCAGGGAGGCTGGACACATAAGAGTTGGGAGCTGACCAGAGAAAAGCCCAATTCTAACAGATTCCAGGAGAGAAATTCCTATTTCCCATCAGAGAGAGAGCACCAAACAGCCTTACCCACATCAGTTTTTCAACCCTCTCTCTTGCACAAGTATCTCCACAGCAGGGAATAAATCTAGCCCAAATAACCTGGGACTGGTAAGTTATTAATTTGTTTTTAATATTGTTTCCCTGCTAGGCAGAGGAGCTCTGCCTGCACATTTCACAGAGGAGCTCACTGCAAGCAGGCAAGGTCTTGCAATATTCCATTTTTAAACAAATTTATAGTGTTCTGGGTGTATTATTTTGAGAACTACTGTTCTCTTAACTGAAAAGCAAATAACCTACTGGCTTTGTTCCCATTCTAACACAAGGCTGCTTGACTCACCCACAGAGTTTATGTAACTTTTTTTCTCATTTATTGGTGTGTCGAGCGCTTTCCTGCAGACCTCAGATTTGAATCCTGCTGCTTGCCTGGATGAGCTACCCCACACCAGTCCAAAGGAAACAATATCCCCAAGCACCGTAGTTCGGTGGTTAGAGAGCAGGCAGCAGAGAGAGACGTGCTTTGCACGGTCTGCCTTTACCCTGCCCAGGGCTACGTTGCGCCTTGTAAGCCGTAACTACAGGAACTCAGCCCAAGCCACCCCAGCTGCGACATCACCCCAAGTTTCAATTTGTGCAAGAGGAGCAACCAATTCTGCCAGTTTGGAGAAAGGCAAGCGCTGAGGAGGAGAATCCCTTGCACCCCAGGGCAGGGATCACTGCTGACCCCGGGCCGTGCACAGGGTACACAGCTGGAGCAGCAGCTCCCTGCGGCGTGGGCTCGAAGGTGGGCATCCTTCCCTGGTCAGTTCCTCCAGCAGGTCTAGCCTTGCAAGACAATTTCCCTGGCCGCACTGCAGACCTACGGCGATCTGCACAGATTTAGTCACAGACTTACTTGCTGCACCCTAATCTCTTAATCTTCAAAGCAGGTAAAGGAAAGGATAGCTTAGATGGCCGACGTGAAGCATTGCATACGAATGCTCATCTTTTGCCAAGTGCTGCCTTGCTCTGGAAATCATAAGCAAACAAAAAAGTAAAACCAGTCCTTATTTACTAATGTTAGGTGTACTGGAGCTGAGTGCCGCAGCCAGGTATTAGAGGACTGCAGTTACACAAGAAGGTTAATACCACACCAAGGCCCTAACGCCTTCACTTTCTAGGGTCTTCTACTGAAGAGAAGGTGAAAACGTAGCACAGCGTGACCTTCAAGGACGTCTAAAACTAAAAAGCTATCTGCCTCCTCTGGGAAGGGAGAGCTCCAGCACATCTGCCTTCTCTCAGTCCTAAAGCATTCTTGATGAATTTCGGGACAGTAGCCACAGAGCAATTTGGCTGGAAAGCCTGGGGCTCGTAACAAAATCTACAGCGTGAAGTTACAGATCTACGCTGACAGGATACAAACAAATTCTTGATCGATATCAAAGCAGTCCGTGTTACCATGCTAACTGATGGGAAAGAATGAACAAACAAAAAAAAAAGATAAACAATAGTTACATATATTGATTTTTCAAATAAACTGTAACTAAAAAGAAACCTGAAACACATGAAGCAAAGTGTTTTTCAAAGCTTGCAGTACACAGAATTTTTCCACACACATATGGGAAAAATTCCTTCCAGAGCAAAGAAGCTCATGAAATCCCTCTGGGGATTTCCACTTTCCCTTGGCTGCTTCCGTTGCTAGGATAAACTATTTCCCCGGTTTCCCTTAACTCAATCCAAGCAGTATCCTGCAAATCTTTAGAAAGAGCCAAACTGACCCAATTAGTATGGTAAATAAAAGACCAAAAATCTCTTAATCTGAGGATTCTGGAGATTATATACAGTTGAATGACTCGCAACAAAATCTAACGCCATGTTTAGCCATTCCTCAAAACACTCTCCCTCTCGTCTCCGACAAAACTGCATAACGTCTCAAAGAAAGCGTAAGGAGAAAAAGCAGAGGAATACCTTAGGGAAAGAAAAGAAAACAAAAAAAGGCCTGCAATTCATAGGACAAGGATGTAGGAGGAATGAGACCTACTTGAGGAAAAGCATCATTATTATTTACCCAGTGCTTAAGTCTGTCCACGCTGGGAGACTTTAAAGCCCCTTTGCTGTCACTGTGTCCCAACAACTACACTTCCCTTCAGGATGCTGGTTAGCTTGGCAGGACCACGGTGCCAAATCTAGAATTGACCCACAGCCTGTGATCCAGCTGAATAGCTCGTAATGCTTCCTCTTGCTTAGGAACATGCTTCCACTTCAAAGAAAACTTATGAAATTACATGGTCATTAGCAAGGACATGCATAATGTAATGTGAGACAAAAAAAGCACAGCAGCTTCAGTGTCGAAATGCATTAAGGGCTCAAATTCATGTAGCCCATTAAAGCCTTTTATTTAACATACAGAAGATAAGTGCCTTTTAAGATGCTAAGACATCCACGTCTGAGCTTAAATTAAATAGAGCGGACCAAACATTCAGCTGGCACAAATCAGCCCAGCCCACCTGCTGTAGAATTACACCGATGTTACACCAGGTGGTGCAATTAATTTTTGTTGAGTATTGGAGAGTGGCTATGCAATTATTTAACATATGACTATTTTATGAGCATGGCATGAACCTGCCCAGTAAGGAGAGGTTACAGAACCAGATGATGAAACTTTGCAGCATGAACGCATTGCTCTAATTCTCAGAAGAAAAAGGGGGAAGACAACAGAAATTAAAGCAGTTAAAGATCCATCATGTCAGGCTTGCCTCCATCAAGTATGCCAACTCTGACTCACAGGCTTCAAACCTTGTTCTGCCAGAGTCTGGGAAGTACCAGAACTAAAGGATATTAAAAGAATTAAAAAGTGATGGTCTTCAGAAAGTAAAGTAGTTTATGAATTATGGCGATAGACGCTTGCACCTCATACCTATGGATCTTAGGTCTCTCTTTGTCCCTCTCCCTCTGCGTTGGCTTTCGCAGTAGGCCTTGACTAGGATCTGAGCAAAAATTTGGTGGGCTACAGATCTAAGCCAAGGGCTGCTCTGAAGACAGGTTTCATTCCAGTTCCCTTTAGCCACATCACTACCTACGCAGTAGTGGTCATCTGGGCTCCTTCTGCCCCACGTCTCAGACACGAAGCTTACAGCGAGCCTTGGGAGATGTCTCTCACCATTAGCTACAGAGGGAATCTCAGTGAGTCTCAAATTAGCTATCCAACATCCCAATATCCATTGATAAGTAAGATGAATCCCATGCTAAGGGATTGGGAGAGATCTCATGTGATTCTAAGTACACAGGTGGGGAAAATACATTCTACTATCACCAGACCAGTTCCATGACACTGTTGCCCAATATTGTCATTCAATAGTATCCAAGAATATTATATTTTTTTCTCATTTAAATTTGGCTTGTATTTCAGAAACAGAATTTTCTGAAATGTCAGGCAAAAATTCTTTAGAGGATATGTTAAAAGACAATCAGGTGACGAATGTATCCCAAATGATTTAACTACTGTCAGTCCCATTTGCTGAACGCTTTCCAAAAGAAAACAAGAACCATTGATCCCACTGCCAATAAATTAAAATGGAATAGCAACACTTCAAACAAGTGCTTACTGGATTACTAAAAGCGAGATTTAAATGAAACGCCCTTAACGACTGTCAGTAATTTCCAAAGCCCAGTGTAATCTTCAGGTACCTGAACATGAAAGACGCAACACTTACCCCCTTATAATGGATACTGTGGCCCTTGACATTCACTTTATAGGTCTCAATACCCAGCTCTTTTGACAGTCGAAGAATTCGGTTCTGGGTAGGTCCCACATACGAGCCACCAACATCGACATAATTAACTTGACTGTTCTGTCAAAAGAAAGAATACAGGAATCAGAAGCTGTGCAGGAAGCTCCTCAATATAAAAATCTAGAAGTAGGAAGAATTACTCCATACTGACTAGCACTGCAACTATACACACAGGAGAAAACGTGTACTGACTGACTTAACAGCAGGCAGTACTGAGCTCTGTAACAACAGGCATGCAGAGACCAGTGTCTTCGCTCCATCACGCACATGTGTGCAACTGGGTTTAACTCTTGTTTAAATTTCACTATAGTTTTCAGTATTGGCTTTTTAGTCTCACAAAAGACATGAGAAGATGAAGAAATACACAACCAAATCAATACTTTGGCTAAAAGCCTAACCCCACCCAATTCATGTTACTTTTCTTGTCATTGCAAAACCTTTCTCAAGTTGAAACTATCACCGTGCCAAGGCTTTTTTTCTGCCTGTAGATACCTGCTTAGACTTAATGCTGTGGATGCTGAGCACTGCACTGCAGTATTCATGGAGAGTAATCTCCTTTCCAGCATGGCACACCTTGGCTCTAGCCCGGTGCGCTGTGGCCAGCAGCCCCCAGCCGTGCCTGCCACCGAAGGTGCTCCACACACCCCTCAGACCAGCATCACGAACACTTGGGAGGGAAAAAGCAAGCAAAAAGTTTCAGGGACGCATACTATTACAAGTAGGCTGATTTCCCAAGACAGTAACTCTTTTTAACACTGTTTATAGTGAGCATTTTAAGCTAGGCATTCTCAGTGTCACAGAAGGATGGTGTTTATGCTTCATGTTTCATGTACAATGATTTCTGCTGAAACACCACTGTTTATCTCTGGTTCCCCAGCAATGGTAGCTGACATAATTTAAACCTCCCTCACTTCCAGGGTGGGAAGCAGAGGTAATGTCTGTACTACATTACCCTGCGCCACAGGTGACATGTCATTTCTTTCATTTTTTTTTTCTAATGGCAATCAAGACGTGGTCCATTTTAGAAGCAGGAGTGTTATTTCAGAAAATTTTAAGCTGTGTTAAAATGCATGTCTGAGCTGTAATGATGTCTGGCCCTGCTCAGGCTGCTTCTTTTAAGGCTCTTAGTTATCATGACTGTTACAGTACGCAAAGTGAGATGGGAATGAAAGGAGAAATGCTTTGACACTCATGGTCTCAGACAATAGCTTCCCTCTGTAATATTAAAGGCAGAGCAGATCCTGCTGGACTATGTGGGTGGAGTTCAATTACCTTAATACTGATGTTTAACACCATTTTAGACAGCCCAACATATCCAAAACTGCTGTGCAAGGCTGACAAATTTGACTCATGACCCACAGAAGACCTGCAGCTGGAGGCCAGGCAAGGTGTCTTAGGGCAGCTAAAATGGCACTACACACTTCTGGTTAGGCACCCAAATCCCATTTTATGGTGCTCAGAGCTGCTTCCAGACCAGTTTTAAAGCCCCTCCCGTCAAGATAAGCCTACTGGCATATATTGCAATGCAACCTGTCTAAAGAGAGCTCTGTTACTTGACAAAAGTGATGGCAACTTGAGACACCTATCTTCTTTGGGAACTCTACTCCTCCTCTTCCCCCTGGCTAATGATGTCAAACCCAACAGAATCACAGAATGGCTGAGGTTGGAAGGGACCTCTGGCGGTCATCTGGTCCAACCTCTCCTGTCTAGTAAGGCCGCTTAGAGCCAACTGGCCAGGCCTGAGTCCAGACAGCTTTTGAGTATCTCCAAGCAGGGAGACACAACCCTGTTGGGCAACCTGTGCCAGTGTTTGGTCACTCTCACAGTAAAAAAGTGTCTCCTAATGTTCAGATGGTTCAAACCTCCTATGTCGCAGTTTTTGCCCGTTGCCTCTTGTCCTGCCACTGGGCACCACTGAAAAGAGCCTGGCTCCATCCTCTTTGCACCCTTCCTTCCCTCCCTTCTTTACATTGATAAGATCACCCCTCAGACTTCTCTTCTCCAGGCTGAACAGTCCCAGCTCTCTCAGCCTTTCCTCAGATCAGAGATGTTCCAGTCCCTTCATCATCCAGATAGATCATTAATGAAGATGTTGAACAGGATCGGACCCAGTATCAAGCCCTGGGGTACACCACAAGTTACTGGCCTCCAATGAGACTTCGTACCACTGATCACCACCCTCTGGACTAGGCTGTTCAGCCACTTTTCAGTCCATCTCACTGTCTGCTCAATCAGCCCATACTTCATCAGCTTGTCTATGAGGATCTTCTGGAAGACAGTGCTGAATTACTGAACTCCAGGCAGACAACAGCCACTGTTCTTCCCTCACCTACCAAACCAGTCGTTTCATCGTAGAAGGTTATCAAATTAGTCAAGCATGACTTCCTCTTGGTGAACTCCTGCTGACTGATGACTTTCTTGTCCTTCATATGCCTGGAAATGGTGCCCAGGATTAGTTGCTCTGTCACCTTTCCAGGGACTGAGTTGAGGTTGACCATCCTGTAGTTCCCTGGCTCCTCCTTCTTGAAGATAGAAGTGTTATTTGCCACATTGTAGACCAGCATCTCACGAAGCACTTACCCTGATAGTAAATGTCCTTCCTCCAACTCTGTTCTGGGCCTCAAGAACCACCACATTGACCCCAGACTCAGACAGCAATTTGGCAGCTGACAAACCTACCAGAAAAAGAGAAAGTGCTTTAAAGTAAGCGGCAGCAATCAGCCACACTAATGGTCAAAAACTGAACCAAAGCTTTAAGGTCAGAGATTTCAATATTGCTTTCAAAAATTCCTGAGAGAAGTCAGAAACTTTTCATGGTGTCTTACCACAGAAGTCATGTGGCTGCTGCTCAGCTGCA
The DNA here is from genome assembly GCF_030867145.1 of Opisthocomus hoazin. Lineage (NCBI taxonomy): Eukaryota > Metazoa > Chordata > Aves > Opisthocomiformes > Opisthocomidae > Opisthocomus > Opisthocomus hoazin. The sequence goes on along the minus strand of NC_134414.1, from coordinate 101,636,027 downwards.
TGTTATAACCATCTCCATAAGTAGCATTCACAGACTGAAATTTCCTCCTTCGGGTTAGCATTTTGGCATTTTAAAAACAGTAAAATCTCATTTATTAAGAGACACGCATCTTACTCTTCACCTGTGCAGTGCACAGAAGGGCAGAACCCAGCCTGCGGGGCTTGCAGCGCTACAGCGACAGAAATAATAATACACTAAATAGGCATGTTCCAGCAAGACAGGCTTCCAACTTCTCTCACTCATCCACTCCACACTCTGTTGCTATCTGTTGTGCTCATTCACATGCAGAAAGAAAGTGTGCTTCACTGTCAAGATTCATTTTAAGCAATGGAGTTTGACCATGGCAATCAAACAGGCTGTATGTAGATACTTTATAAAAGGATTTATGGTCTCAGCAAAAATCATCTAATTATGGGACTTCGCGATGGAGGCAGTAGAGACAACTGAAAATTCGATAGGACAGGAGTCCTCTTTGCTTTTGACAGATGCGAGCTGAAATTGTAAAAAGCAATCATGAGTTTGTGAAATCAGATTATCCCGTTGCCCTGCAGGCCGATTTGGCACTGAAGCATTGTTTCTTCGGAGTTGTCTCCCCTCCTAATGTATATGAAAGCCAGCCTTATTGATCAGAACTTCCAAGATACCCTGCAGTAAAGGATAATAATATTATATTAATGTTTATTACACTACCTTGAAATATGATTAAAATCAACTGTTTGTGAGCCTACAAAGAATGCACATCTGAAAAGACCAGAGGAGAGGAATCATTCTGGGCAGTGTTAAGCGTACTCATTTACAGAATCACAGAATGGTAGGGGTTGGAAGGGACCTCTGTGGGTCATCTAGTCCAACCCCCCTGCCGAAGCAGGGCCACCTACAGCAGGCTGCAGAGGACCTTGTCCAGGCGGGTCTTGAATATCTCCAGAGAAGGAGACTCCACAACCTCCCTGGGCAGCCTGTTCCAGTGCTCCATCACCCTCAGAGGGAAGAAGTTCTTCCTCATGTTCAGACGGAACTTCCTGTGCTTCAGTTTGTGCCCATTGCCCCTTGTCCTGTCACTGGGCACCACTGAAAGAAATCTGGCCCCATCCTCCTGACACCCACCCTTCAGATATTTATAAGTATATATTAGGTCCCCTCGCAGCCTTCTCTTGTTCAGGCTGAACAAGCCCAGCTCCCTCAGCCTCTCCTCGTAGGAGAGATGCTCTAGTCCCCTCACCTTCCTCGTAGCCCTCCGCTGGACTCTCCAGTAGCTTTATTCTGAGGACAATACAGAATAGCCTGTAAACTTCAGTGCACATAACCTTTTAATGGGGAAGTGGAACACGATTCACTGGAAATCAGAACTGAGGAAGTTCAAATGGCTTACATTGACAAAAATTATATATATGATTTCCATACTCGTCTAAAAATAACTTTACATTGTTGCACCATACTCTTTAGATTGCTGCTGGAGCAGAAGTATACTTAATTCTTCCATCTATTTAATATTTTCATTTTTAAAACTGATAGCCATTTGTCAGTAAACATCTCACAAATTGATCTAACTTCTTTCAGTAGTTTTTGATAATTTTTTTCCTGCATGGAGAATATCTTATCATTTTTTTATAGTTAATTCTTTAATCCTTTTGGTGATGGTGTTCTCTTCTTCCTCATAAACATAAACACAGAAGACAGAAGTCTATAAAGTTGGAAACACAAACTGCAGCATTTTCTTACAAATATTTGTATTTTTTATATGAGGAGAAATGATTTTTCAAAATATGCAGTGGTTTTTGCCACAAAAAAAGTGGATTTCCTACACAGATAAAATAAAAGGTTGAATTTCTCTATTCTGCATAAATACCAGTGGACACTCAGGAACAAGTGGGTAATTCTTTTGTAAGAAAGTTTACTGTAGATGCACAAGCCTGGAAAAAATGCACATCGTATTCATGTGCTACCCTATGGAACATAAAACAGCAAAAAATCTGGCCTAGGTATGAAAAAAAATTGTACGCAAATCCTTAGTGCCTAAGACCATCCTTTCATGCTGTATACAATAGCTACATTCACGTCACAGCTGTTTAGGAAGAATAATGGTTGCACCAGCCTAGGCTGGAAGTTAAGCTTAATGCTAGTTTATAGCTTAATGCTCGTTTATAGCTTAATTAGAAAATATATCCAAATAACAAAGGACAGGTAAAGGATGAAGATCATGTGGCAATAAGACTGGCATTCTCTAACCTTGCTTGCTTGTAAAACTGTACTTCTTGCACTCCAGACTTAACAGGTTTTTAGCGTAGAAACTGATCCAAAGCAAAGAAAAAACGCTTCAGAGGAACACAGGCTGGGAAAGGGCAAGAGGTACACTGGGACAGCGATGACTTACTGGCAACTGAGAAAGGGCCCAACTCAGAAATAAAACCAATGCAAAATATGTTGATTAAAGATTGTTACTACACATTTATTTGTTTAGAGCATGGAAACACTTTTCTTCTAAAATGAAGGACTAGCTGCAACACCCACCCAGGGGGTACCTCCATGTAGCTGTCTACTGAACCCAACTTCTTCAGCTTCATCCTGGTGTGGGCGACATGCACCGGATACAGGCGCTTCCGCAGGTATGTCTTAAGCATGGTCATGAAGCCTATGTGCTTTTGATACGCAATTAACCTCAAAACAGACTGCATATTTTCTCTTTATCTCTTCTATAACTTCAATTTTCAAGACTTTTGTCGCTGTTCCAGTATCCTCCACAAGACAGCACACCAGTGAGCGACCATTTCATAGAATCATAGAATCATTAAGGCTGGAAAAGATCTCTACGATCATCAAGTCCAGCTGTCAACCCAACACCACCACACCTACTAAACCACATCCCAAAGTGCCATATCCACACGTTTTTTGAACACCTCCAGGGATGGTGACTCCACCACTTCCCTGGGCAGCCTGTTCCAATGCCTGACCACTCTTTGAGTAAAGAAATTCTTCCTGATATCCAATCTAAACCTCCCCTTCAGGCCATTTCCTTTCATCCTATTGCTAGGGGTAAGTGAGAGACCTTCTCCCTCCCAGCTCCTTGCCCCATCTCTGCCCACTCAGCACCCCTGGGGTGGCACGGAGCCGCCCTCCTGCCTCCTTCTCTGGCATCTCCGCGCCCTCCCCAGAGGACATGGTGCACCTCCCAGGAGCTGCCGAGGGGCAGGGCAGGACCTCCGCACCCCAAGGGCCTCCCTGCAACGCCAGCACTGCTCCAGAGCCACGAACCCCTGCCGCACATGGGCTCTGACGCCAGCCACACCATTCTGGGGTAGTGTGGACATCCATGGTGTCCTGTGAGCACGCCATTCCGGGCCCCAGCTCAGCGCTGGGCTGCGAGCTCTCAGGTCGCAGCCAAGACTTGGGCAAGGTATTTTAAATGGCACCCACATATGCCTGCATGGCTGCAGCAGAGCCATGCCTGTCACAGCCCTGGCTGCTGCTGTGTCCCTCTCGCCGCCTCCACCTCCTCCAAGTGCAGCCTGGAGATAAAGCTGCAAACCACCTCAAATCACCAGCCCCGCTCCCTCCAGATATCGCTCCAATTCCATGGACTAGAAACACACTACTTGCCTCAGCAAGATGAAAGGAGCCTGCCAAAACCGCACCTCATTTGAAGTATCTGGCTGTAGAAATTCACTTCTCATTAGATGAGAACAAACAAGGCGAGATGACTTCTACGTCCCCCACAAGGGTTTCTATGGCAATCTCACATCAAGCTCCCCTCGCCTGAAGGCGCCATGCAGGAAAGCTCTATTCCCATTGATTTTGCAGCACTATTAAGGACTCGCAATTGCTGCTGCCACAGATCATACAGCCGTTGCTTTCATTTCAGAAAATTGCCATAATCCCATCATGCAAAGCAGTTTCAAGTGCATCAAAACACTGGACATACAGTTTAAAAAAAAACCAACAGAAACTAAGATGAATTTAAGCCAATCTGCAGGCTACAAGGCATACATCATGGCTGAAACATAGAGATGCTGAACAATACTGAATTTTGCACATAGCCTGATGGAAAATACAACAAAGCATGTCTCTACCTCATAGGAGAGGAAGGTTCAGCTCTACAGGTGGTGCACAAGAGACGTGAGCTTGATTCCCAGCTTAGCTCCGTAACGTGGGAAGTGTTTCGCTGTTTTGTAGGGAAGCATTTATAAGGGTAGCATTTATGAGAATAATTCCAAGTTGCTGCAATACTAGGGTTGATACAGGACATATGAGCAGATACGAGTTCTGCATTACAAATGGTGGGAGTTTTTAGAAAGATACTTTACTGGAAATGTGACAGTAATTCCATAGTAACAGTATAGCAATTCTACTTTTCAAAATCTAGGCTCTGTAAATCCACAACATCAAACAGCTTCGCTGACACACCATGAACAGAAGCAAAAATCACCAGCATCTTTCCCAGAGACAGCACTTCTTACACGACGCATGCCAAACATCTTCAAAACATGCAAGGGCAGTACAATACAGGGCAACCAAGGGCAGTGAAGGGGAGTGGTGACAGTCTGATGCCACGAACCTTTTGGCCTTTCAAACCAAGGCCACTACATATGTGCCATATTGAGCACAGCACAAAAAAAAAGGCAGAGAAGATTACCTATTACTACTAAAAAGGTAACTGTCTGCTAGTTTTCCAGATGCGTTATCTGCTTACTTGCTAGCTTCTTTGACAACGTGCATTTGCCTTTTATGCATCCACTATAGGGATGAAAGTTTACCAGAACCAACCTAATGCAGCATTCCGCTGTAAAACCCTTGTTAATCCACCCCTCCTGTACAGAGTGGGATAATTACATTGTGTGAAAGACTACTAACCCATTACTGCAGTGTTGTAGCAGGCTTTAACTGAATCACATAAGGAGAAAAAAAAAATCTTTCTGGAAAATCTTTACATTTTTCTGATCTTAGCAGGGGAGTAATTCTTAAACTTTTTTTCTCATAATACTTCAGTCAAGTGAGACAATTGTTGATATATCCTCATTAAAGACCCACTGTAACAGCATGCTAATGCTGTCATTATTTTTACTGTTTGTTTCCCTCATGGAAAACCTAACTTTTTCCAAACACAACTGCGTAGTTAAATCTGGCAATGGTCACCTTAGAATCAGCTCTTGTTTTACAACTATAAGTCTCTTTGCCAAGTAAACATGAACCTGTCAATAAAAGAGATGCAAAACATTTCTACCATGACTGTAGGGTAAAATCTCCCCTCCACACCCCTTTCTTCTCTTTCTTGATTTTCTTTTCATTGGCATTTTTGTGCACACCATGGTATCTAAATAAGTTTTAAAATATAGTTAAAATGTACTCTGTTACATCAGACTGACCAGAGAAATCACTAACGGGCAACAACATACACCATGCGGATTTCCTTCACTAAGGATGTGAAGTTTTAAAATTGTCATTGAAAATGAAAAAAAACCCCAAAACTTATTAATTAAATTACAGTCCCTTAAATTTGCACAAAACAGCAAGAATATACAGTGTGGATGACAAGTCTACATTCATTTCTTCTTCAGTGCTGCCTAATACTATAACATCACTAACTTTCTGTTTGTCAGAAACTGTATTTTATTTTTCCATATGTTCTTTCACAATCCTTGTTGTAGAATACTTGATACTGGGGATGAATACTTGATACTAGGTTGCTTTCATTTATTTTGTCATTTTCGTGTAAATGTTTTTCATTTCTTTTTCATCAATTCTTTTTTCCACCCCTCTAGCAAAAAATAATCCAGTTGATTCAGCAAAGATTTCAACAAAAAGACAATAAATATTTTCTATTACAGAGTACATTGTCCAGCTGAGACCAAGCCACTCAAACTGGTTTCATTGGCACTACTGTCTAAATGCTTTCAACAGCTGCAAGCCTTGTTCTGAAGGGCACAAAGACGCTTTCTCATGGACAGTGTTAACAGAAACACAGTGGGCAGGAAGAGGGAATTGTACCCAAGGATGAATCCACTCCTCCGTGCACACCCACTCCAAAGCCCACTGCAGTAAACATCTCATCCCCAGAATAACTCTCTCCTCCTCCCCCCAAAATAAAGGCAGACAAAAGTTAACTAGTACAAGCATGGGGTTAGAAATGGAGCATCCTCCTTCTCCTTGCATATTAAAATGAGTAGCACCAATTAAAATGATGGCTTGATTGTCTAGTTTAGAAACATCTAACGTAATTATCGACGTTGTCTAACTGTTGATAACTGTTTTAATCAGTATGCAGAATAAATTCCTGTCAGTTAAACAGCGATCTTCAGCTAAAGAAGTATGTGAAAAATGTCAGTGCAAAACTATGACCGACGGTCATTACCACAAATATCAAAACCATCAGCTTTTGTATTCCCAGGAAAGACATCATGCCTGTCCTGTGCCAGTTTTTGTTATGCTAGGATATTTAGAGATCCGTCCTAACTACTTGGCTATTTCTTTTGCTTGTTGGAATGAATAACACTGTTAAGACTTCAGACGCACCTAGCTAGCGGGACTACTCTTTACTGCCTTTCAACACCTTTCACCTAAGTCTGAGGCATGGTGCAAAATCTGCTCCTCAAGGACAAACCATAAGATTACAGCAGTCTCTCAGGAGATCTGAACTTGGTAACTAATGAATCATGCTGGCGTACAATTTATTTTTGCCAGAAACAAAACCTGACACATTCTTCTTTCAGAAGCAGAACCAGCTGTGACTACTCAGGTTACCTCTGAGTTAGACAAAGTTTACAAATGATGCATTTATCATAAAAAAAACCACACGAAGAATATGATGAAAGTTGAAGAAAATAATGATATTTCTACATCTGGTTATATAATGAACAAACCACAATCATATTTTGGCCAAAACTAAGTATCTAGCACTGAGCACAACACAGTGTCTTCAACAAAACCCATGCCCCAGGTCATAAGGTTTTGCATCTTTAGTAGCAGAACATTAGAACACATTATAAAGAAGGAGGCAAATGGAAACATTTGGTATTTCTGCTTATTTGCAATTAGTGTATAAAACACCCATAACACTTTATACGGGGGTCTGATTGTTTTGTTCCTGCTGCAAATTTTTCTCATAATGACAGTCAGCTTGCTAGCAGTACATGGGGAACAGAGAGCTCTGTGAAACACTGCTATTAATTTCTGCATCTCAAAACACAGCCTTTAGGAATTTCTGGTACAAAGCGACAATATCATCACCGATCATCAGCTTTCCTGTTGGTTCCAGAAAGAAAGCGGGAAGGAACCATGTAGCTGGAGCCCAGCACAGGGCAGATGTAAAGAGATAATCACACAATACATCTTAGGAACCAGCTATTGCATTCCTACAGGTCAAATTCTGACTAAATTTAGAAGTAACAGCTGAAAAAACCTACTGAAAACTAGTCCAGATTTACACAGGTGGGACTGATTATATCTTCTATCAGTAACTGTGAGTAACTGTGTATTTGACAGTTTATCTGACACTACCACCCACCAGCAGCTTGGCACGCTGTCAGAACAAGCAGAGCAGTATACGACATAAGTTGTGCTGCCATTATAGCAAGCAAGGAAAATCTGCATTTCCTCATTATTCAGTCTTTCACTCAGAGACCACAGCTAGTGCGTAGGTAGCTCAAGTGGTAAGGCTGTCGATCACACGCCATGGAGCAAGAGACGCCAGCACACAGTGCTCTTCCATGGCTTAACAGCTGATCATATGTTTTATTTCAATATAAAGACTAATTACCACCATTGTTACATCCCAGCTCCTCCTACAATTCGTGGCCCTTGGACTCTCCATAAGCGCAACAGAAAACAATGCTGTTTCCTGCACGCGGCTGGCAAATCTCAGCATCCGTTTTGTTGAGCCGTGAGATCTCCTTGTTTCTAGCTAAGAACAACTGCGGTTTTATATGGAAATAAGAACTATTCATGCCAGAGCATGATAATCTTCAGCTTAAGTTTCAATTACGGCTGTGTTTCCCTTGTGCTTTGTGCTTGTAACATGATGTGCTGAAATTTCTTCCAAAAGATGTTTGCATACAAGTTGTCTTGGACTTGTCTGCTTCTGGACATACTTCTGGTTTGCATTATGCAGACAAACATTCTTAATCCTCCATGCCTTCTTTTGATAAACTGGGCCTTCCAGTGTCCAAAATTCAAGTGTAATGTGAGGCGGGCACACAAATACACCCCAAACTTCCACTGAAAAAGGTGGGGTGTTTTGCTTATACTCTTTTTTTGCCAAATTTTGAACTATTTAAGCTTGAACTGTCAGAGTGTGTTTTTCAAGCTGATGATTTTTTTCTGGAACATCTTGGTCAAAGTTGGCTGGCTATTTCTAAACCTCCAAGAAACCAACATTATTCTTTTGAAAACTGATGGCTTTTTTTTTCTTTCTTTCTATTTTGGAAGTTCTAGTAGCCACCTGAAATTTGGCAAGGAGGCAGCCTTTGAGTCAACATTGCCCATTTTGTAATCCATGAGAAAATATGCCCCAGTAAGGTCAGTTAGAAAGTTTTGAGGATTTACAGATCACACATCGGCAGCAGCCATTTTCTAGATCTGAAAAGCTGAAATATCTGAGGTTTCTGTCAAAACTCTCTGAGCACTTAATACTGTCCAGTCACTAACGAGTAGTCCCCAAGGAGTGACTGAGGATCCAGGACCTCCTTACAACCCATCTCGTACCTCAGAGCACCTGTGCATGCTGCATCCTAGGGCCATGGAGCCAAAATCTGAATTTCCCTGTAACTGTTGCCTTAGTTTGTAGAGGAGGTAATGGAGCTGGGATTGGGACATGTCAGGAGAGGTATGGCAGTGACTTGCTGCATAAAAGGGACAACTTCTGGAAGCCATCAGTATAGTAGTTAGTCCACACGGAGGATGACAATCTCCTAGTCCTCAACCAGCGTACCCCTTTAACCCAAGTAGCAGAGGACTCTCTGATGGGATGTCAGGGTTGCAATCCCGATGATTAACCAGACATGTATCCATGGCACATCATGCACTGTCAGCCTGCTGTGTTTATGAGGGAATTACATAGCCTAACAAAAGGTCAAAATCAATCCAAACCAGAATACCCTCTTCATTTCAGTAGAAAACCCTACAAACAGAAAATGGGAGCAATATTCAAGCATAGAAATAAGAACTCCCTGTAGGTACGGGGAAAGTCTTTAACTTCAGGCACCAATTTATTTAATATGCTTGAGTATAAAATGATTTAATTAATATTAACTGTATTATGGGGGACGTTGTCTAATAAGAACGATAGCAACACATGCCTGGAGCATTTCCCAGCCATAATCCACATTTTTAACATGCACGCCCATGTGAAAAGAGGAACCTAGCCCAAGCTCTGCATCTCCTTCTCCACAGGGGTCCAAACATACTTGGTGATGCAGTCTGGAGGACAGTGTGAACACGATTCCATGGGGTACAGCAGGAAAATCTCAGCAGTAGAGTCCACCAGAGCTGGACTTCCAAGAGCTTCCCCACCGTGAAGCACTCCTTCCAGCAGCTCCCTCCATCCCTAGATTGCAGCTTCCTACAGGCAGAGTCGACTCCGTGTCCCTGTGAATCGCCACGTACAGATGCGTGCATACAAGGGCCAGGAGCACTGGGTGTGTTAGGTTGTACGCAAATCAGCTCTCAAGACCATGCGTCACTTTGAGGAATAGGTAACTCCAGAGATGCCAGTCAGGGTTTGAGCTTCATTTTGCAAATATTGTACAAATGTTTTTAAAAGCTACAATCTCACTGCTGGGAAGCTCAGAATTAATATAACAAGCATCTTGTTTATACCCAATATACATTTCATGTATTTCTAGTAAAGAACTAGTTTATCCTGAAGTTTCCCATCCTTTCTTTCAAGCATCAGGTAATGACTAAGTAAAATACAGTAGAAGGAGAGAAGACAGTAATCTTACCAAACATATCTTCAGAGAAATAAGCAGCAGCAAGTCAAGACTTGAGTCAGAGAGATGTTGAAGGGAAACACTCTCCACACTGGAGCATGTTTTACTATTCATCTCACCAGAAACAAGATTCTAGATACAGATTACTTTTATTAAGACCAGAAAGCAGCACTGTCTAACCTCTTACAGAACTGAGGTGTAGGTACAGGATACAGGATCGGTACAGGAACCGTAGTGACAGAGAAGCTGTGTGAAAAGCAAAACAAACCAGGAGCTGATAGGAATTACAGGGTCCAGCTATGAAGGGTATTGTATATTAAAGATGGATTAATTATGAAATAAGTCATTTATTGACCATTTTTCTAAGGCTGCTTTCTTAAAATGATATATGTTCTAATTTGTAACAGCCAAAAAAAAATTTCTATGCCACGGGCATGACAGAATCACAGAATGTTAGGGGTTGGAAGGGACCTCTGTGGGTCATCTAGTCCAGCCCCCCCACTGGCAAAACAAATTCCTGTACCCCAAGAGTGCTGTGACATGTTTATTTGTCTTCCTAATGCCACTGACAAATTTTCAGGGGCTGTAACGCCTTGAAATTTCCTGCTTGGCTCCATTTCAGACTCCACACCAGGCTTTAATCCAAGGCATAAGTGTTCTGAAGTAACTTACCGATTCTTGCACTAGTGAGGCACCACTTACAAGTGCTCGATGCATTTCCAAAACACTGCTACAGGTTGGAAAGCCGGAGGCGCAAGATATCCTCAAGCAACGAAGCGTTTCCCAGAGCCCTAAAAAACATACTAAGATCATGTCGCCACCAGCTGCACGCAGCACGGGTGGTAATTCCCTAAGGGCACACCGTGCATTGCAGGAACCTGAAGGATGAAGACCAAATGACTCCTGCTAGCAGAAAAATACCCAGGCATCTGGTAAAACTAACAGGCAAGCAACACTAGGTCCAAACTCTTTCTGTTTGGCAATACTGTGGATTATTTATATAATTATGCTGTCACAAATCATTATTTAAAAAATTTCTGATGTTCTAGCAAATGAAATAATGTAATTAAGTAATCAATTTACTATTTTGTGCATTAATTTACTGCAGATTAATGAAAGGAAAGCCTCTGACTCCTTCTCAACTCTAATAAAAACTAATTTTACCTATTCAGTAACAGTTGCAGCATCACTGAATTCACTCAGTCACGTAACTCACCTTTTCTGAATCTTTAGTGAAGACTCCCTGAAACCTGGCTGAAGCTGCTAACGCAGTATTTATCTGACGGACAAACCAAATACAGATTTTCTCCGACATCGCAACATTCTCATCTTAGGTACCACCACGTACCATAAGAATAATTACTTCTATTTTTTTTTTTTAAGCACGAGGATCAGGGGCCTAACACGCTTGCTAGTGTTAAGGTAGATCCGAAGAGTGTTTTGAGAAGAATTTCCCAGGGAAGCGTGAGGAGCCCATCGCACTGGGGGAACGTGGCTGCCTGTAGCACGTCTCTTCTCGCCGTCACCAAACCGAACCCCTGCTTACAGACGTTCCCAGATGACTTTCTGCAGCGTTTACCAAAAGAACGCAACTGCCAGCACCGCAAGAGCCACCGAGAAACCCACAGCTCCGAAACACCGCCCTTCTCGGGAGGCAAAACCCCTCCGCCGGTGACCCCGCACTCCTCGGCACCTGTGGCACCACAAACTCAGTTCTCCCACTTCTCTCTCTTCTGACGAGCACGAAGTAAAAACACACGCCAGGAGCAGCAACTGCGCCCCAAAATAGCGACCCGGATAATTTTTCCTTTTCTCTCCCCCCACCCAGTGCACCTGAAGGCCCTAGAGACGCGACACTCGTTAACCCTCGCCCAAGCCTTCAGGCCGGCCGCGGGGACGAGCCGCCCCCGGCCCCGCGCTGCCCAGCCGGGAACACCCAGGACCCGAGCACCGGTGTCCCCCGGCCGAGTGCGGGCTCTGGGACCGCTCCCGAGGGGTCTGCCCCGGGGGATGCGCGGCGGCCGCGCCGGACCCACCTGAGATGCCGCCCCCGACCACGACCACGTCGTACGTCTCGGCCATGGCGCTGACCCCCCCCGGTCCCGGCCGCTCGCTCCTTCCCTCCTTCCCGCCCTCCCGCGGCGGCGGCGGCGGCGGCGGCAGCGGCTTCGACCCGGCTCTGGCGGGCGGACAGCGCCGCGCCGTCCCGCCCGCCCCAGACCCGCCCCTGGGCGGCCCCCGCCCCGCCTCCACCAATGGGCCCCGTTCTGGGGGCGGGGTCTATGATATCCCCGCCCCTCCGGTGCTCGCCCGGGGTCCGGCCTGACGGAGCGGTGCGAGGCGGCGGCGGAGCGGGAGGGCGGCGGGGGTGGCACGGGGAGAGCTGCCCGGGGAGGGCTGTCACCCGGCGCTGCCTCCGGGTGGAGGTTTGGCCTGGGCACGGCTCGGTACCGGCTGGGTTTGGCAGCAGCCCGTCCCGGGTGCAGCAGAGGGGCTAGGAGGCAGACAGGCGGCAGCGCTGTCAGCCCCGCCTCGCTGAGCCCTGTTACCGATATAAACTGGTAAATAATGCGTGCGAGCAGTGGGTGCGGGAGGAGAGGAGGTCGGTGTCGCAGGTTCCAGCAGGACACAAGCCTCCCCTTGTAGGAGAATGAAGTCGCACTCGGTCCGTGAGCCAGGGAATGCAGGGTTCACCTTCCCGCCAAAAGCAGCTTCCCAAAGACAGTTCCTGAAATAACAGCTGGTTGCCAAAATGCCAGTTTTGTTTGTACTTCTGCTATTGCTGCTCTGAAGTACACGGTAGCTGCGATTTTTTTTGTGCATTTTACAGCTCGTACAGTTTTTATTGTCAGAGTCTAAATGTCATCTCTGTGAAGCTAAGTAGAAAAAATAGAGAGCCTGCCTATCCCCTTCCGAGTGAACACAGAAGACCGCTACAATTCACACAATTACAGAAAATCCTAATCCCACTTGATGTTAAATACTGATACAATTTCGGAGCGTTGCCCAACTCTGCAATCATACTCCATACCAGGGCATGACCAAAGAATTGAATGGGAGTGCAATACTACACAGTCGGTGTCCTCAGAAGTGCTGTGGCTTTCTTACAGCAGGAAAAAATTGGACTTTTGGGTTGTGCTAATCATGCCAAATGAGCAAGACATGGACCTGTTGGAGTGGGTCCAGAGGAGGGCCACGAAAACAATGCGAGGGCTGGAGAACCTCTCCTATGAGGAACGGCTGAGAGAGTTGGGCCTGTTCAGCCTGGAGAAGAGCAGGCTATGGGGACACCTTATAGCAGCCTTTTAATACTTAAAAGGAGGCTTATAAGAAAGATAGGGACAAACTTTTTAGCAGGGCCTGTTGCAATAGGACAAGGGGTAATGGTTTCAAACTAAAAGAGGGGAGATTCAGACTAGATATAACAAAGACCATTTTTAGATGAGGGTGGCGAAACACTTAAACAGGTTGCCCAGAGAGGCGATAGATGCCTCATCCCTGTAAACATTCAAGGTCAGGTTGGATGTGGCTCTGAGCAACCAGATCTAGTTGAAGATGCCCCTGCTCATTGCAGGGGGGTTGGACTAGATGACCTTTAAAGGTCCCTTCCAACACAAACTGTTCTATGACAACAGTGACTGAAGGCAGAAACATCTATGAAATCATCAAGCTCCACGTGGATCAACAGTATGAGAGACAGAATAATGGATCTTCTTCCAAAATAAAAAGAAGTACTTTAAAAAATAAAGTAGATGTGCAGCGCTAATTAAGTGTGTCGCACTAGCTGCAGACACGCAAGTGCCAGATGCCGTAGCAAACAAGTAGAACAAGATCCCTACTGCTCTGAGAGATCGTCTACTGACACAGAAGCTCATTATCACTGAGACCGCTGCTGCTTGCATGCCAGAGTAAAGTGAGCAAAAATGGGACAGTCCGAGACTGTGAGGACGATAAGTATTCTGAAACAGAAAATACAATGCGTCAACAGCCGTTTGTGCTTATTGGGGAAAGCAGACTTTCCTTCGTGAGGCTGATAGGGATACCTGCTCTCAGATTTCTGCTGTCCCCAGTGAGCAGGTCACAGGGTATCTAGCAAATAAAGAGCCTCACCACACAGCACCCCCCTCATAATCCAGAAGCCAAGTTTGGAGGAAAACAACAAAAACATCCTCTGTGATAAGAACAGGAAACCTGTGTGTATCTAGATAACTTGCTGATAGATAAGCTTGCCAAAAATTCTCTAGTGCTAAAAGGAGCTGCAACAGGCTTGTGAAAGAGCAATGGAGATTGAAGTGGTTTTACCTGAAACAGCTCTAATAATGAGAGATGATGTTGAAGTGTGAATTGCACACATTGTGGTTGCCTCAACCCTTGGAGTAAAGACAGAAGAAATACCTAATGGGGTCCCAAGGATTATCTTGGGCATTAGCAGCCTCCAGGGGGAGCAATGGCTGTCAAAACTGTGTAACTGCTAAGCCCTTAGCATCTCTATGATACAAATAAGGAACCTTGGAATAATTCTGCCTTAACTCATATAGATCTGCAGGCATCTAGGATTTGGAAAAAAAAGACGAAGCAGATGCTGAAGTTTTGCTTGAGAACAACAGGATGAACCCAATGGGAGATGATCAGGGAGATCTTGTCAACCTCACAGCTGAGTCCATCAGAGTTTGCTGAGGACTCACAAGAAGCAGGGAAGGAAGCAGGTGATGTGTCATAGTTTTGGCTGAACCCAGCAACTAAACACTAGACAGCCCCTCGCTCACCCCTCCCCTTCCCCCAGCAGGATGAGGAGGAGAAATGGAGAAAAGGGGAAACTTGTGGGTCGAGATAAAGACAGTTTAATAAGACATCAAAGTAAACAGCAATACTAATGCTAATAATGATAGTAGTAATGATAATAATGAATATGCAAAACAAAATACATACAATTTTTCTCACCACCCAATGACTGATTCACAGCCAGTTCCTTAGCAGCGATCATGGAACGCAGAAATTGTGGGTGAATTTCATGAAACTCCTGAAAAAGACTGACCTCCAGGAGAAGTCTGAACTCCCAGACAAGAGAGAATTTGAACCCATGGAAACGAGGGTTGCCCACCCAGTCAACCCCCCTTTTATAAACAAAAACGGGTTGCCCCCTGGCCAACTCCCCTTTATAAACTAGAGCATGGCATCCATGGTATGGAGTATTTCCACTGGCCAGCTTGGGCTGACTGCCTGGTTCTGCTCCCTCCCAGCTCCTGCACACCTTCTTATCAGCTGAATATGGGAGACTGGAAAAAGCCCTTGATTTCTTAGCAACTGGAAACAGCCCTTGATTTCTTAGCAACAGCTGAGAACATCAGTATTATCAACATTCTTCTGGTACTGAATCCAAAACACAGCGGCTGCTGGGAAGAAAATAAACTCTATCTCATCCGAAACCAGGACAGTCATGTTGAGAGTGATTGTCCTTTCAGAAATGGTATGACCACATATTCAATGAGAAATTTGGAATGTGCTCAGAAATCAACAGGAAATAAAAGGATTGCAAACTTTACAGTAAAGGAAATTGTATTCCAAACAGAGAAGATTTTATTTGGAAGGAAGTTAATTGTTGCTCAGAACAGAGAATTGAATAATAAAGAAATGCTTGCCAATGCACCCTATTCCTTATA
The DNA here is from genome assembly GCF_030867145.1 of Opisthocomus hoazin. NCBI lineage: Eukaryota > Metazoa > Chordata > Aves > Opisthocomiformes > Opisthocomidae > Opisthocomus > Opisthocomus hoazin. Next base: position 101,620,450 of record NC_134414.1, on the reverse strand, counting down.
CACTATAGAAATCCAGAGAGCAACTCTGAAGGGTGAGGATAGGAAGTTACTGTTGCTGAAATAATTTCCTAGCAGTCTACCTGGTTGATTTATATCTGCTTCAGTGACTGAGATGTAGTAGTAGTTTGCTGAGCTTGCAGAATGTGCATGATCATTAACATGTAGGTATAGAAAGTCAAAGAACTGACATAGACTTTTGCATGTACCAGAAGAAAAAACCTGAAAGTTGCTGTGAAAAACAATGGAACATCCAAAGCAAGGCTTTCACTTGAGATCACAGCTGTGTCAGCAACAATAAAAAATGTCAGGTAGCCCCAAGAACGGGCAAAAATGCATCAATTTCTTGATCAAAGAACATGAAGATAAATATCCAAAGATAAGTGTCATCACTAAGTTCTTTATTGTACTACAAGTGGTTTGCTTTCAGTTTTGCCAACTACTGATGTGAGGACGTCCAACTTCTCAGGTCATGTCATAGAAACATAGAATGGTTTGGATTGGAAGGGGACCTTAAAGATCATCCTGTTCCAGGCCCCCTGCCAAGGGCCAGGACATCTTTCACCAGACCAGGTTGCTCAAAGCCCCATCCAGCCTGGCCTTGAACACTTCCACGGAGGAGGCATCCACAACTTCTCTGGGCAACCGGTTCCAGTGCCTCACCACCCTCATAGGAAAGAATTTCTTCCTTATGTCTAAATGTACCCTCTTTCAGTTTAAAGCCATTACCCCTTGCCCTATCACTACCTGCCCTTGTCAAAAGTCCCTCTCCATCCTTCCTTAGGCACCCTTCAGGCACTGGAAGGCTGCAATAAGGTGTCCCCAGAGCCTTCTCTTCTCCAGGCTGAACAGCCCCAACTCCCTCAGCCTTTCCTTATAGGAGAGGTGCTCCAGCCCTCTGATCATTTTTATGGCACTCCTCTGGACCTGCTCCAACAGGTCCATATCTTTCCTGTGCTGAGGGCTCCAGAGCTGGACACAGAACTCCAAGTGGGGTCTCACAAGAGCAGAGTAGAGGGACAGAATCACCTCACTCGCCTTGCTGTCCACGCTTCTCCTGATGCAGCCCAGGATACAGTTGGCCTTCTGGGCTGCAAGCGCACACTGCTGGGTCACGTTGAGCTTCTTGTCAAGCAGCACCCCCAAGTCCTCCTCCTCAGCGCTCCTCTCAATCCATTCTCTGCTCAGCATGTGTTTGTGCTTGGGTTTGCCCCGACCCATGTGCAGGACCTTGCACTTGGCCTTGTTGAACTTCATGAGGTTCTCACAGGCCCACCTCTCAAGGCTGTCCAGGTCCCTCTGGATGGTATCCCTTGTCTTGTGGTGTGTCAATTGCACCAATCAGCTTGGTGTCATCTGCATACTTGCTGAGGGTGCACTTAATCCCGCTGTCCTGTCAGCAACAAAGATGTTAAACAGTGCTGGTCTCATGTTAAATAGCACCAGTACTGTCATTAGTAGTCAGTTATGTTTTATTTTATGTCTGCTCAGTACCCCAAATAATGAGTGATATCAGTCATAATTCTTGTGGAAAATACAGATGTTTTGCATTACTTCCTGATTTCAGTTATACTATATTTTGCCAGTGTATACAAAAATTGGAACACAAACATAGGGAAAATACCTGGCATTAAAATAAAATGTTTTTGTCAAAATAAAGCCCATAATCTATTGTACATTCATGTATACAGAATAATTTTTTAGTTCTTTATTTTTTTAATGAATGTCTTTTGACAGGTAAACAGAAAGAACCTAAGTTCTGTAAGGCAAGAATGCATTAGCACTAGAAGACTGATTGTCATTATTAAGATCATAATTACCATCACTTATCCACCTCTAAAGCCACGTAATTCTTGTATCTTAATGATATCAACAGAGCTTATCTGAAATATCCTAGAACACACCATCTTAAGTGTTACCACCAGCTGAAATTTCTGCCATTAACTCATCATCTGTGTTGATTAGCACTCTACTCTGCAGGCACAAAGATGAGATTTCCAGAGAATATCAGAGCCTTTTGCAAAGCTTGATTCACATAAATTTACATTCACAAACATTTTAATTCTGGTAATTATATGGTTAGTACTCTGGGTTGCATTAAACTGAAATATGAAAAACTGCAAAAAATAACCCAAACTCTTCTAAACGTCAGACGCCCTAGTTCTATTGGGAGTCCATTTGTTGGGCAACACCATGTATGGAATGGAATAACTTCAAGCCTCAGCTGTAGGTGATACTGTATTTTCTAAGGACAGTTTTCTACGTTGGAACCGTATTGGACTATCTTATGCTGAATTTGGGGTCATCAATTAATTTATAGTGCTAAAGAAGTTTACTGAGTTGTTGATTTTGTTTTCCAAGGACTTTAGCAGTAAGGGAAATGATAAAAGGCAGTGTAACACATGTAAGTACACAATGTTGTATACCATGAGTAGAAAAAAAAAAAAAAGTTGTTCTATAAAATGTTTCAAGCTTTAGAGTGCTTTCCTCTGAAACGAATAAAATTCAAACAAACAACCCCAGATCAAAGTGTCTCCAAAGATTTTATGAAAGAGGAGAGAGACAAAGCACGTATTCCCAAATAGCAAGGAAACGGTAGTCCAGCCTCCTGCCCAAAGCAGATCCAGAGGTTGTCCAGTTTGAATGCATTCAAGGATGGAGATTCCATGACCTCTCTGGGCTTTAGGGTCTGACCACCCTCGCAGTGGACCTTTTTTTCCTCGTATCAAGTTGGAATTTCCCATGTGTCCAGGTTGTGCCAGTTGCCTCTGTCCCATCGCAGGGTGCCCTGAGTGATATCCTGTTTTGGAACAGATCTTTCTCACCCTCTTCTATTGGAGATATTCCAAGAAGCATTAAAGCCATGACACTATATAGTGGGTCTTGAATGCAAACAATCATGATCCCATGTCCTCAGTGAGTCTGCTGGGGGATGTTCATACCATCTCCCTGTCACTCTCTGGTCTGTCGAATAGGGAGCTACTTACACCAACCAGACTGGCCCTGGCAGGGTATTTGTAAAGAAATTGCACAATATGTTGGTAAAAATCGTTCAGTATCAAACTGGTAAGCTGTGAATGGTGGTGTAGAGTATTAATGGACATGTTCAGCCTGCAGAAGAGAAGGCTCAGGGGTGACCTTACAGCAGCCTTCCAGTACCTGATGGGGTCCTACAGGAAGGATGGAGAGGGACTTTTCACAAGGGTGTGTAGTGATAGGACAAGGGGGAATGGCTCTAAACTAAAAGAGGGCAGATTTAGATTAGCTATTAGGAAGTAATTCTTCACCATGAGGGTGGTGAAACACTGGCACAGGTTGCCCAGAGAAGCTATGGATGCCCTCTCCCCAGAAGTATTCAAGGCCAGGTTGGATGGAGCTCTGAGCAACCTGGTCCAGTGGAAGATGTCCTGCTCATGGCAGAGGGGTTGGAACTGCATGATCTTTATGGTCCCTTCCAACCCAAAGCATTCTATGATTCTATGATTTTTATTTACTACGATGTATATTCTTAGCTTTTTCAGGTCCACTTGCTTACTTAGGTGTGTATTCAAAACCATCAGAAAACAATCACCAGACTTATATTGTAAAACACTCTTTGCTGGTAGGAAAAATGCTTTTGTACACAAAGATGCCTATGACATGTTTATTCATCACTGTTCATTTTTATTGGTGTGTTTTCAACAACTGCAGCGACTCCATCCTTCCTGGCTAGTTCTATTTCAGGCACCGCACTAAACTCTAATCAATGAATAAGTACCTTGAAGCAATTTACCATAACTCGTGGCTATTAACATTTGATTAGTTCATTTTACCTTATAATCACAGCCAGGAATCTTCTGAAATATAAACACAGGCAATAAAAAATCAGTATTTATCCTCTCCTTGACCCGTGTTTCACAGTCCCTCAATTACTGAGCATCCAACAGACCTTCTAGTGTGGTGCCCATCCTGAGTGCCAGACGGTGGCAGTGGGACACAGAGGGGCACATGGGGAGTGGAGTGGTCCAAGCTAGCCCCCATCACTGGCAGAGTTTCTGCTCTTCAGCAACAGATCAGCACTAGACCTACTTACTCACTTTCCATCCCGTGCACCACTCCAGACAGCTTGGTCCCCACCACAGTGCCAGATGGAGAAGGTGTCATTGGTGTGACTGTGCTGCATTTGAGGGCCTGGAAACTTTCAGTGAGGATGGGGAAAATAGGCAACTGTATGTAAGGAGTTTTCTTAAGGAAAAGTTAAGTTTTCTTAAGCTGAGGAAAAGCTCAACTACTATGACTTTAATGTCCCTAGGTAATTCTACTAGAATATATTTAAAACATTCATCCAAATTTCAAAGTGCTTCTCTAAATGTGGGAACAGAAAAATGAAATACAAGCTGAGACTTATGTCCTAAAGGGGAATGCCCTCAGCTACAGGAAATTAATTTTTTCTCTTCCCTCAGAGAAACCTGTTACATACTCGCTGGATGAAGTATTTTTAGCCACCAAAGAGTTCGGTAAAGATTTTCTTTCTGTGCTAGGATACCACCAATAACACCATTCCACAAAATATTTCCAACTTTTTATTTCATTTTATAATACAACATACCTAGGCATGTGGGGTACAAAAATTTAGAAGACAGTTGGGGAAGGAAACTGAAGTGCCTCATTAAAAACTTTTAAATTTTTAAACTTTTAAAGTGACTTCCCTCCATGATTATGCAGTCTGACTAAAATTGTTATTGATCTTTTAACAGCATCAAATTCTCCTCTTTGTGTAAGTCTCATAACTGTCAGTTATTTTTATATGAAGTAGACCTTGAAAATTTGAGCATCGTATTAACGAGGATTGGGCAGGCTTCATCAGTGGGTGAAATAAAACCCGAATCTCTGTGTACCAAAAGAAGTCAAATGTGCTCAGGCAGTTCTCGCAAAAAACAGTGGTTGGTTGGTATGGCCGTGGGCAGAGTGAGGAGAGTTGGCTTCCTGGTATTAAAAGACATGTACACAGTGCTTCAGCAAGAAGTAGGTGAAGTGCAATGAGCACATTTTTTCTCAGGACTCAGCCTTCTCCTGTACACAGCTTTTCTGAAAGAAGGCAATGATTTTTAGAGATCTGCATAATTTCATAGCTAGTTAAGTTCCACTACAGTGGCACCAGCAGGTTCCAGACAACCTCTTTATAAACATCTTCTGGGGGTTACACTAGACAATCACAAAATATTATTGTTGCCTTTAAAAATTGACAGTCCTCTTGTGTGTGGGTGTTTTATTTTTACAGAAGATACGAAAACAACATAGTTTCAGATATGTGACTCATGCTAACAAAACAAATAAAGGCAATTCAGGTTTAAGTTAGTATGTGTATCTAGAAAGATTATGCTGGTAACTAATCATTAATCTCACTAGCCTTTGTGTTTGATTATGTGCGTTAGTTCAACTATCAGTGTTAAGACAGGCATGAAGTCTTTCCCTTTCTCTCTAATTTATCTTTATGACTCATTTACCTATAAAGGGCGTTTCTTTTAATAACTGTAAGATAAAATATATTCACTGACTGTAGTAATAAGGATCTTAAAAATATGTATGTCTTTGCTTTCAAATAAAAGAAGACCTGAAATTATTTCAACAAGGTTAAATTAAATAAATCCTTCTGGATCCTTAGTTCTACTAACAATTTCAGCTCCAATATGAAGTCAGTAGGTGGCAGAGACTGCAAAGAAGGTCTAGAAGAAGGGGTCCATGTACTGCTCAAACCTCTGGAGCTCCTTCCTCCCATCTTCATGTGGGAAGACCTTGCTAGGCAGCACATGCGGTGCTTTCACTGCACAACAGAAGGAGCAAGCTAGGAGCAAGCAGTTCAGACCACGCAGTCACGTTCGAAAGGAGCTGCCCGAATAGCTGCTAACGGGAGATTTCTGCAAGAGTTTTGGCCAAAAGGCATGGGAAACCCCAAGCAGGCATGCAGGTGATGGCAAGGAGCAGCTGTGGCAAGAGCAGCCTTTGCCTCTGGACACAAGGAGAGTTTTCTGAGTCTTCCCTCCCGAACTCAGCTCCTCAGCAGGCACGGGTTTAACATTCAGCCTGTACGTTTCAGGTCTCTGACTCCATCACTGTGTACCAGACTTGCACTGCTATATTTCTGAGGGTGTATCACATTGACTTAATTCCATTCTTAGCTGAGCAGCTCCTTCTCATTTGCCCGGATGCGCTTTTCAGGCTTCAGATACTGTATGAGTGCAGGTGCCTTCTGACCTTTGGAGGGGAGAGTGTTGTCATTGCACAACATATGTTGTGGATAGTGGATATGACTTTATGGGAGGAACTGAACTTTGATCATGTTCTTCAAAGCACAAAACACAGATTTATACGTTGCCGTGTCATTGCTGCTATGAAGTTTTCTGTGTGTCCTTCACCACCATCACACTATCAGATAATCTTTATGCATAGGCTTTTACAATGCACTTTCAGTGATTTTAACAAAATGTTCCTTTAATTACCAGCTCCGTAGAAAAGTGGTTTGTGTATAGCTCATGGATTGCCAGTGTAATTTGAGATCAGATCAAAGCTCATGTAAGAGATAACAACAATGTGAACATGATAGTACATTTGGAGAACAAGGATTGTTTGTAGATCACAGACCCTGGCTGTAGTTTGAACAGGATTTTAGAAGTAGAGCAGCCATTATAGGAATATGGAGAGATCAGTGGAGATCATTAGTGGATGCAGTTAAATGCTAAAGGAGTACAATAAGATTTGATCTGAGAGTAAGAAACAACCAGGTGGAAATGCCAGCCGGAATAAAGAATACAGTTAGAGCCATTGAACTCCAGCCTTTGATACAACAATAAAGACATCAAAAACCTTTGCTGAAAGTAAGTCAGAGAAATTTGTCATGCCCTCTCACTGTCTATCAGGTAAAACAGTGTTGGAAGCCTATAAAAAGCGTCCAAAATAAAATGAAAGCTGTTCTCCTCTGCAAATCCTGCATGGGATGTAGTCAGCTGAAGCCATGTGGACAGCTTCATCTCTCTTCTAGATTAATGACTACTTCAGTGACTACCTAAAACCCTCAGCACCCCTCCCAAGAAGCAAATTTACTGCAGGGCTTTTGGAGTTTAACAACCATCTCTCTCAGCACTCCTCTCCCTGTGCAGTGACCCCAGGCACTCTGCGATTGGGCCCAGCCCTAGGTACCACCAGGCAGAAATCAGTCACACAGACACATTTCCCCATCTCCGTCAGGCAGCTGAACTGAGAAAAACAGAAAGACTAATCTCCAAGATGCCATTTCTTCTTTTCTTGAAAGCCCTGGACTGGAAGTTGCCCTGTAGATTCACTACTCTTTCTAGTGTGACCCAAGAAATCACATCTTTGTATTGAGTAAATAGCGTTAATTGCCTGTTTTCTGTTTTGCAAACCCAAATAGAGAATCTCAGATCCTAAAACAGTTTTAAGTTTCTAAGCAGTGATTTTGGGTGTTACAAGTGCTGGAAATAACATAGTGCTCGTTCCCGAGACTGACTTAGAGACAAAATCTTCCTTTTCCCTTGCACAATTACTCAAATTCAGATAATATATTTTTAGAAATTGGCCAAAGCAACAAATCAGCAGATTTTTTGTAGTTAAGAACTGAGAATAAATTGGTTAAAGTTAAAATAATGAGAGTTGTTAGTAATTTTTATTGACATCTGGCATAACTATATGATCTCAGCAGTATTTATGGTAATTGCTTATCTGGTGATATCAAAACAGGCTCTAGAATACTATTGATTACTTCTGCTTTATGCAACTTTGTAACATGTTAAACTTTTTGACTGCTTCAGAGAAAAAATGTCTTAATCTGACTCTAGATTTAAAAAAAAACAAACAACCTGAAATTAATCTCTGATCAAGGTACATCTGGCAATGTGTTTCCAGTAAAAGAAAAAATCCTGACTGTACCCTGTGATGATACCCATCCATGCCGCCTTGCACAGTTTCTCAGAGCTCTGTTTCTCAGTAGTCACTGCCAGCTTCAAAAAGACAGTCTCAGAAGGCAAGTGGAAGTGCCTAGCTACGCATACCTTCTTGATTAACAAATAGGTGTACAGCCCGGCTGCATTCAGCTGTGCACAGCAAGCAGCGTGAGTCTGCAGGGCCGCACAGGGTTATGTACGATACAGGCAGAGCAAAGCAATCAAAGTGCAATTTGTAGTGTCAGAGCAACAGAGAGGAAGGACAGGAAAACTGTTCTCAAATGTGAGCTGCTTGCTGCTTGCCTCAGTGGCGCTGATTTACCTATGGCCCAAACGCCGAGCACAGATGTAGGCATAATTTACAGCAGCAGGAGGTAGCTGTATGTATATTCTGCTAATGCCTTTGGCATGCACTACAAGTACAGTGCAGTATTCCTAGTGCCAGCGCAGGTGCCTGGTCAGGGTAGCAAAGTCCTGGCTGTCACCGTATGACCAGACCGTGAAGCTGTGGATCCTTCCGTAGAGCTGGAAGTGAGGGGTGCAGCAGCAGGCAGCTCTGTGGGTACCTTGTGCTCCTGAGCTATTAGAAAAATACATTGCCTGTTGTCTCTTTTCCTAATGAGTTGCTTAAGAGATGGGGCAACTGGTGCGATTTTCTAAATATTTTGGGGTATTCCTTAAGGAACCAGAAAAGTGGTTTTCATTCTTGTGAGATACAGGCATCATTGTGAGGTCAATCTTCATCTTACACCTACAAAAAGAGGACTGAGGGAGAACCACACATGGGAGTGTACGTTTACTTTTTGCTCACAGCAGGAGAGATGAAATCACCCGATGGTCGTCTGGACAGGCAGGGGCATGCCTCCATCAGCGGTGCCCACCAGGACTGCCTCTCCCAGTGAAACCCTCTGCCTGGGCAGCCAGTGTCAGAGGAGGCAGCAGGGGCAGGGGGCTGCACCGTCAGCCTGGGGTGACATCACGCCTGTGCCAGGGTTTGGAAGTGGAGCTGTCTGGCTGGGAAGAGCGATTCACAGCACCTTTGCTTGCACGTTTGCAATGCATTAAAAGGGCACTGGAAGAAAGGCGGTGCCTCTAAAGACTGATTTCTGCACCTTTTGAGGAAGCTTGTTGCCTCTCCACAGCATGCAGAGTCTGTCTGAGGGTGACAGCAGAGGCTGAAGTGCCCTGCCAAGACAGAAGGCGCGAGAACCATTAGCAAGCAGTCTGACTATGGGTTTCATTTCATGTTTCTTTGTACCCTAATTTCCCTTTCTAGACTTTTTCTTTTGTCTACATGACAGAGCCACCTGAGACCGGTTCCTGCAGCTTCTCCAGTCTTAAGTGATTTGGGGTGCGCACATTGGAGCTGCTTGCCTTACCTAACTCAATGCCTCAGCATAAAGGTTGTTTCTGTGTGTCAACTGTACAACGCTTAAGTAAGCATATATCTTATTTGATGCCCTTTGGAGTTTGACTTCTGGCAGGTTTTAGTTTTACTATCTTCAATAAAAAGGATCCTACAGCAATAAACAATTCAGTGTGTTTGCTCTTTAGTGTGAAAGTACGCTTTCTGAACTGTAGAAACCTCCTGTGTGCAAGGTTTTATATCTGCCTGAACTTTTCACCTGCAGGACGCTTTGTGTTTGCAGGTGTTGAAGGTTACACAGCAGTGAATCACTGACTCTTTTGAAAGGAGAATTTTAACTCCTCTGCAATTTGACTGGCTTTCAAATATATTTCTAAGGAAATAATACCCAGTTACAATTTTTTTCCTGAGAAAACATTTATGTGATGAGGGAGTGATTATAAATGGGCGATTCCTGGAAAGAGAAGGGATAAACAAAATTACAATGAAGTGTTAGCTCTGCAACGCCTGTGTATTTGTGGGCTAGGACATGGGTATTAGCGTGAGCCGCTCCCAGAACACTTTGATATGTTTTTTTCTGTGCCTGTGAACCACAGCTTTCTGAAAGAGTCAAGCCTGTTTTAATTTCAATAGCCACTCTTTTCTAGTTCATGCTTGCCATCTCCTCAGAGTCCTTGTTTGTCTAAGGTGTGCTGATCACATTCAGATCCCTTGGTGACTAATCTGATTGGAAATAATCTCTTTTACTAAATATTATTCTACCAGGACTATGCTAGATCTTATTATATTATTTTCCACAGAAGGAAAATATCTGTTCATGTATTATGCTATGTAGTTCAGATATTTATGGAATAAAATATATTGGAACTAGATGATCTGTAACAACCCTTCCAATCCAAACAGTTCTATGATTTTGTGATTCTGTATGCATGTGGGATTATTTTTGTATCTATTGTTCAGTGGTATGCAATAAAGTAGAAAGTTCTTCTTGATACAAAAGCTGTGGTTATCCTGTCTGCTGCAGTCAGCAGTTAGTGCAGAGGTGGAGCTGGCAGGTTAATATTGTCTGAGAACAAATGGCCATTTGGGTGGAGCAGCCCTGATTTGGTGATTTGGGAAACACCTTGCAGCCATCATCCACAGCCGGGGAACAGGAGTGGGCATTTTGGCCATTCAGAATGGCTGCACAGGGCCAGGCTGCACTGGGGAACTGGAGCAGAGGAGCAACTTCCAGGTGCAAGGACTGATGCACCCTTCCTTGTCGTCCGTCGCCCTCGCAGCACACAATGTTTCTGGCCCTCCTGGCTGCACGGCTGGGCAGCTGAGCTGTTCGCTCCCCGTCAACTCACTGCAGACCCAGGCCAATTCAGTGACAAACCTCGCAAAGCTGCCACGGCTTGGGGGTGATAATCTGGTTGCCTGTGTCTCCAGCATCTCACAGCAGCTGTGTCCCCTACCAGCACCCCGTTAACCTCCTGCAGGGAGGTCCTAGGCCTTCAGCCCGTGCTTAGCGTGGGGATTTCCCTCCAACCAGGATAAAAGCCATGGTCTGGTAAGGAAGGGCAAGCAAAACAGGCTGCAGGCAACTGCAATGGAGCTGCTGATGACCAACAGACCCACTACCAGCCTGCAGAGCACACTAGCTGCTGGGCTTCTCCTCTCCAAGCCTGGAGGAGAATTTGGATCTCCTGCTTACATGGCTTCTGCTTAAGCACCCAAGTGGCCTAAACAGTCTCAAGCCTCCCATATGTGAAAAGACATTCTAATTTATTTCTAGGACTCCTGTAACCAAAAGCATCTCTTATTGTCAGGCCAGAGAAGGAAAGAGTGACTCTGACTGCAATTCTTCTCTCCTGATCTCATCTAACGGGAAGATATCTAGGTTGTCTGTACAGTTCATAGAGTGAGGAGTGTATTTCACAGGCACAATATCCTGCCTAAATTGTGTTTATGGGTAGATCTGTGACAGTGGTAGGCAATAGAAATACATTTTCACAAACAAAACAAAGATCCTTCAGAAAAATCAAAACCTTCCTTCCAGCATCAACTAGAACTGGAAGGGAGATGACGTGGACCAGATGAGTCCCTGCACAGCATGTAGGGATGCCTCCAGGTTCACTCTGGGCATGTAGAGTGATGAGATGCACGAGCTCGAGAGACAGGATCAGGGCTCCTACTTATATTTTTGCACACTTCAGTGCTTCTTTGGCATGGCTGAGACTGGAAAGAGAAGTGCTGCAATCCCAAGAGAAAAATTTCCTATTCTACCACCCCCAAGGCAGATGTGCTATCTTTGTTCTGGTCCCTCTGGGAGATTTCTTATTGAGCCCATCACCAACTTTGTCTAAATGAATAAAGACAGACTGCTTTTTAGTTAGAGGTATCTGGACAGCTCAGGTAACTATCCAGCTTTCATGCTTCTAGTTTTACCTACATTTTGATAGTTGGCAGCCACAGACCCACTAATATTGCAGCACAAAATCTGTCACTCAAGAGTATGTCTAGCAGACACTTGGCAGTGATGACTACAGCCGAAATCTCATTCTTGTTCCCAGATCCTTGTAACAGAGGAACTGTGTGTGTATAAAATTTTTTATTCATACCTACATGGGTACACACACAAGCACACAAAATCCTCAAGGTTCAAGCACACATTAGCCTCTACTCGGCACTAGTTTGGAGGAATTTAGAATAAAGAAACTCCGTGTTCTAAGATTATTTCCACAATCCACTACACCAGAAGCTGACAAAGACTTTAAAAATGAAAGTGCTCATTCAGAAAAGGAAAAGCCTATTATAAATACACCAATGAATAAACAAACAGAATATTTAGGTAGTTAACAAATGTGTTTTCTGGCTAACTAGCAGAAATCTGTTCCAGAAGGCAGCAGGTATTTTTAAGCACCTGTAAAAGAAAAGAAAAGAACAAAAAGGAGTGAGGATGCTTTTTCTTGTCTAGGATTGCAGCTGTGGTGGCAAGAATGCAGAAAACATAAAAAACCTGAAATACATGTTAAACATTTTATTAACTGAAAATTTTGTTTACTAAAAGTATTTGATTTCTGAGTTTTTGTTAGCAGCCACTGATTTTTTTTAGTTCAGATAATATAGTAGTTAGCTGAACCTTTCTCTCATTTCCATGAATAGCAGGTAGGTGCCTGCAACACCTACTGTAAACATAGGCAAGAAAGAAAAAATGATTTTTCTTAACCCTTCCTGATTTCTGAGGATTGCATAGGCATAGGCAGGGCTAAAATCTAATCATCAAACTGGTGATGCAAAGCTGTGATTCAAATGATGCAGTACCATAAGGCAGCACTTTATCTTGTGCAATTTGGCATACACAGCCCATGGCGCAGGCTTTTGTCTACTCTCAGAAGAGCAGGCCTGACTTGAAGGCAGCCGGTGGCCACTGCCATGACTGCACGACACCTCGCTTGCAGTGCATGTTGCAGAAGCAGATGTGCAGCTCTCATACACATGTGGGTGAAACACTGCTGAGGAACCCATTCAAACTTCCACAAAGCCAGCCTTTATGGTAATTTCAGCTTTTGAGGCTGATGAAGGCCATAGTTCTCCCCAATTATTTTTCATTTTTCATGCATCTCTGGCCACATGCCATCTGATTAAGATGGAATATAAAAACTGAGATACTGCAAAGATGTCTCTTCTCACAGGAGCCGGCATCCACTTTTCTTTCCAGAGGCTTAGCAATGGGTTTGGTCTCACTATGTGCTGAGGAGGAGGAGGGGGATGGCCGTCAGAGAAACCTCATGCCTCAGAGACACTCTGCATCCTCTCATACCTCTTGCTTGTCAAGCTCTGGAAGTGTTGTTGGGAGCAATTTTGAAGCCCAACAGCCCGTGAATGTGACCATCTCCTTGCCCAACTATTCCAGCCTGTCTGACAATTAGTAATCTGTAAGAAATAACCTCCCAGTGGCTAAGCAGTCATTCTCCAACTAGCCATCAAGGCAAGGCTGAGTCTGTCTGTTGATGTAGAAAGCCTGATGACCAGAGGTGTAGGGAGGTGATAGAAGGCGACCACATGGGCAGCAGTTGCCCCCAGATCATAGGGTACACACAGTCTTATTCTCACAGTTTCCAGGATTGTGGGTGACATGTGTCCAGGCACCATCAGACAGGCTCTGCTAAATTGTAAAATGGGCTTAAATCTGCTGAGATTTAGAAGAAAAGAAAAACCCAGAAAGAAAAGAGATATTCCTGCCATTTCTTTTGCATTGTTAGCTTATACTGGTTATAGCCGCAGATTTTTCTCTGCAGCTATGGACTGCAGAAGCTCACTTCTTTAAAAACAGCACAGTCCAAGATTTTCATATAATCATAAGAACCTGGAATCCAAATCTTTAAAGACAAAGTCTCATAACCACAAGATTTTTGGTGGAGTCAGAAGAATTGGCAGTACTTGTTTTGCATTACATTTGTATGGAGAATCCACAGCTGTAGTAGTTTTGAGAAAACACCCCAAATTTTTGGCATGGCTGTTGGAGGAGAAATTCTGAGCTTTGAAGGTTTTTTTTCTTTTTTCCAGTTTCTCTACAGTCAGGCATGAGGCAGCTGGTACAAAAATATAACATTTCCAGTGGTACAGTTATGATTTCTGTCCAAGCATAACAATTTATATAAAAACGTATGGCACCCTCAGGAGCAAGCTTCTGGAGACAAGATGTTTTATGTCAATTAGAAATATGCATCTCTTTCCACACTTATCTACAGCACATGTACTAATACTCAGCTGTAATAAATGCTTTCTTTCTTTCCTTCCAGGCCAAAACACAGTCTGAATGACATATGAAATATTTATACAACATTTGCAAATATGTTATGCAAAATCCACTTAATGCACGGCGTTGGCACTATGAGACAAGTGCCATAAACAGGTGTTGCTTTGCAGGCAGGGACAGACAGAGCTACCACAACAAACGGCAGTTCATCTCCCAGGGACCGCAGCAAGAGCAGGCTCCCAGGCTGTCTGGACACTGAATACATCACTGTGTTCACTTCTCTCCTTGTCCCTTATCTGCTCCTCGCAGACCACTGAGTGGATGGGAGCCTGCCCATGCTACCCCTGCCAGGTCCCACACTCCTCTCCCAGGGCACCATGATGGACGCCAAGACGTGACATGATGCTGTTCAGAGGCCACAGGGACAGAACAGAGGACAGGCTCACCTGCGCTGATATTAACCCCTGAGGTGCTGTTGCCATGTGTTGGACCCCGCTCTGCTGCAGGATGCCTCTTCTCAAGTCTCACAAGCCCTGCGTAGACCCAAGGAGGGAAGTCCCATAGCCACCAGGGTCCCACCAGCACCCTTGGGGTGCTCCAGCGTTCAGGACAGCGATGGTGGCTCAGGCGTAGGAGAAGTGCTGCTGGGGAAAATGAGCCAGAGGTGGATTTTTCACATCATATTAAAAATTCTGTTTAAATTCATCAAATGCTAAGAGCCACAAAAGTGGAACAAGCTTTCTGAGGCTGCTGATCTCACCAGTGGCAGAGCACATTGCTGGTCTTTCACATAACTTGTTAATTGAAATAATGATATTCACCTACTTCGCTTCACTGGCATTTAACTGAGACATTTAGAAAACATGGCAATGAACAGCAATGTGACAGACTTCATATTCTTAAACATACTGGAAAGGGTTGTCTCTACAAAGATTTAGCCAGCATCACGATATTTCCCAAGGGAATTTGCAACCTGAGTTGTATCTGGAGAGAGGAAGACAACAGAGTATGTGCTTGTGTGACAGCCACTATCGCAGCTGAGGCATCAGTATATATAGATATTCAGAGATAAGACCATAAGCTGGCTAAGCTTAACGTAAAGAGCTAACATCAGGGGCTATAGGTGCTGCTTGTAACAGACCTTGAATAGTGGATTACAGATATCTCACAGGCTAAAAAAAAATACATTCCTGTGGTCCAACATAGCTGGCTTGAATCACTTCTCCTCCTCCCAGAACGTGAATAAAAAACTCAGTGGTAAACCCTAGCCGGTAATTAACAGTAAGGAAGACATCTCAGCCAAAACAGTGACGATCAAGAGTTACGCAGTCATAGGCTGTCACTGCATGGCCTCTTTCTCTCCAGCTCCTAGGACTTGACCCCCACATCAGCCTGGACTGTGTGACTTGCCAGCTTGGTGGGTAATCAGTCACATCCCAGAATTGCCCTGCTTGCCTGGGGTCAGGCATGCAAAGTTAACACTGGATACCTGTGGAGAAGTAAAAGATACCCCCTGATTTTCAGAGTCAGGGGAGTTCTTTTTAAAAGCAGTAGACTGAAAAGAAAATACACGCTTTGAGAAAGCAAAGGATCGAGTTTTTTGATGGCAACATAATTTTGTTCCGTATTTCACTTTCTGGGGGAGGGGTCCAAGGTACAAGATGGAATGGCAAAATTTTGGATTATTTTCCCAAACTTGGAGCTTCTCTGACCCTACCTTCCCATTTACCAGAGCTTCCTTCCAGCTTACGTAGCCTGTCTGCCATTTGAAGTGGATTTACACCCCTTCAGCCAGGGTAAGCACTGCACTTGCACCTCAGCAGCCTCCCCTTCCCGCCCCACCACTTGCTTTTCCTGGAGACACCTGCCACATGATCACAGTGACTCCTCTGGTACCAGCGCCTTTGGACACCTCCCCTTCCCTCTTTCCCTCTTTTGTCAGACTGATTTGAGGGGCTTTTTCTGACTGGTGGTTTTTGGTAGTGTGTGTCTTTACAAACTGGATTGAGGGTGGATTAGACCTCCCCCACTCCTGCTGAGTAGAGTCCCTGAATTGCCTTAGGGATGCAATTTGTTGAGGGGTGAGTAAGCTGTGAGCAAGGAGGGCACTGTCCCAAATTGGAGGGCAGCCCATGGGATGCCCTGGGTGCTCTTCGTCCAAACCATGTGGCAAAGCCTCTGCAAGGAAAGCAGCTGAGTTGGTTTGGGGGAGCCACCTCCTGTGGTACCCAGCTGCAGAACAGGCTGCTGCCAAGCCTTGTGCCACCTCTGATGGGCTGGATGGAAATTCCAGAGCATTTGCTTTCCCGGTGCATCACTTCTCAGCTGTGAAAGACTTGCTCCGGCATAGGAGCAAGCGGCCCCTTGGCTGATGGAGAAGGAACCGGGCTTTGTAATTAAAAAGCCTGCCACTCTCTGATGCTGCAACACCCTTTGCTACCTGATGTCTTGTATTTCAGGTTTTCAGGAGACAAAGTATGATTCTCTGAAAGCTTCAGAAATAGTTCCGTAAAGGCATCAGCATCTTCCTTCATGCTTGGCTGCCTGCCAGAAAAGCAAAACTCTGGAATTTTACTGGATCTTTAACAACACTCCTGACTTTAAACTCAAATTAAGATTTTGGACATTAAAAGATGTGATGTTTTTTTAATTTGCTTCTTTTTTTTTTTTCTAATTGTACTGTTAACATACTGAAACTCCCTTTCCAAGTAACCTCTTGCACAGAACAAAATCAGATAAAAAATAAAGAAACACGCTTCGGAAGTGCTTATGTCTTTTGAAAGATCTGATGATCTTTCTCTCTTTGACAGTCTCTGGGAACCTGTATTTTTGAGGCTTCTGCTGGGAAACTCTCTTCAGAGACAGCAGAAGATTCTCTGGTGACATTTCTTAGTCTTGCATCCCACCTCAACTGTGGCCGGCACCACGCTAAAGCAGAGTATTGTCTCAAAGTTCGGGTCTGACCAGCATCCAATAGCATTGACTCAGCCCCACTCTATCTTAATTGAATATTTAATTCCTGTAGATAAAAAAAAAAATGTTGTTTCTGCATTATTTTACTACTTTGATGTGCTCTAAAGAAAACCGCATGCGGTGTGTTTAATATTGATAGAGATTGTCTGGGAAAATTTTAGGCCGATGCAGTGAGATTTCTACACTCCTGCTAATTGATACTCCAGGACCATGAATGCTGCAGACAAGAAGCAATTAACTGTGGATGAAAAGCTGGATATGATCTAGAAATGTGCACTTGCAGCCCAGGAGGCCAACCACATCCTGGGCTGCATCAAAAGCAGTGTGGCCAGCAGGTTGAGGGAGGTGATTCTGTCCCTCTGCTCTGCTCTCGTGAGACCCCACCTGGAGTCCTGCATCCAGCTCTGAAGCCCCCAGCACAGGAAAGACATGGACCTGTTGGAGCGGGTCCAGAAGAGGGCCACAAACATGATCTGAGGGCTGGAACATGTCTCCTGTGAGGACAGGCTGAGAGAGTTGGGGCTGTTCAGCCTGGAGAAGAGAAGGCTCTGGGGAGGCCTTAAAGCAGCCTTCCAGTACCTGAAGGGGCCTACAGGAAGGATGGAGAGGGACTTTTTAGCAGGGCCTGTTGTGATAGGACAAGGAGTAATGGTTTTAAACAAAAGAGGGTAGACTGAGATCAGATATAAGGAAGAATTTTTTTACAATGAGCATGGTGAAACACTGGAACAGGTTGCCCGGAGAGGCTGTAGATGCCCCATCCGTGGAACCATTTGAGGTCAGGCTGGATGGGGCTCTGAGCAACCTGGTCTAGTTGGAGATGTCCCTGCTCATTGCAGGGGGGTTGGACTAGATGATCTTTAAAGATCTCTTCCCAAACTATTCGATGATTCTATGACTCTGTGAACTGGGTTTGGCTGGAGCAGGGCTCTGACTCCTGCTTTGTGAGCCACAGCACTCTTGTTTGCGGGGGGAAACATGTGGGTCTGGGCAGGGGGACCAGGCATGGCCAAGCTCTGGCTGCTGCAGCACTGCAGAGCCCAAGGCAGGGTGTGAGAACCGAGTAGAGGGAGACAAGGGGAAGGAGAAGAGTCTGGAGAAAGAGTTGTGGGCAGGGACTGGAAGCTGCCTGGTTATTTCTGCCTGTTTAGATTTCAGTGCTGAGAGAGATTAGTGGCTCCCCTGTGGACGGAACAAAGAACTACTTTCTTCACCCTGATTTCTGTATTTCATGCATGGTATTATCTTGTGCAGTCTAATAATGTTTTAAGGTTCTTGGCAATAGTTTTTTTGTGTGTGAAGAGCTCTATTTTTGGGTTATCAGGTGTAAGAGTTAAAAATGGGCATTTTTCTAACATACACTTTGTCATTTCACCTGCATACTGCTGCAGAGTAGCCAGCTAAGTATGCTAGGCTATGCTAAATGAAGCTACTAGCTAAGTGAGAATAAGTATGCTGTGAAACAAAATTCAGTGCTGTGTTTCCAACAGAGCAAGTTGTTCTTGGAGGAGGACAGCAAGATGATAGATCTTGGTTAAAGAAATGGAGCCTGCTGGAGAAGAGTTTAGAAAAAGCACTGGCTCTTTAGCTGGTGTGCACATCTCAAATGCTTCAGCACTGTTGGAACAGTTCTGCAAATAGCTGCTCTCATATCCATTGACCTGAAGAAAAGCTGAGTCCTCTCATCTACTTAACTTCAGCACTGGGAATGAAGATTGGGTTGTGCTGACCTGTGAGCCTGAGGGGACACCTCTGCTGAAGGTCAAGGCACAGCCGAGTGTCTGCATGGAGTCCCCACACAGCAGACCTCAGGATGTCTCCAGGATTACTTACTGGCTCATGAGAGCCCAAGGTAAAGAAGAACACGATAGGGAAAGACATGCCCAGGAATGGCCTGGATGACCTGGATTAGGTGTAGTCCTCATCAATGAGTAACATGACAGCTGAGTGGCAATGATCTCCTCAATGTGGGATAAGGTTCTTGTGGACACCCTCTCCTCCTCAGCTCTTCTGGTTTGTGCTCACACATAGACAAGTCCCCTCCTGTGCTGTCAGAGCTACACCCTTACATGACTTGCTTGGCAGGCTGCACAGAAACTTAACTGATTGTTGTAGTGAAGAATGTCTGATGTCCCACAGGTTGTATGCAAATTGTTGCTAATGAATTGCTGAACTGAAAAGGCTTAAACTCGATGATTTGGATCAAAGTCCACTATTA
This sequence comes from Opisthocomus hoazin, assembly GCF_030867145.1. Classification (NCBI taxonomy): domain Eukaryota; kingdom Metazoa; phylum Chordata; class Aves; order Opisthocomiformes; family Opisthocomidae; genus Opisthocomus; species Opisthocomus hoazin. Next base: position 101,601,215 of record NC_134414.1, on the reverse strand, counting down.
ATAAATCAGTCGACACCACCGATAATTTCAAGCTTCATTAGGTACAAAATTACACTGCTAACACCTATTTCTCATGTGTGACTTGGCTTCCCAAGTTAAGAGAGTAATGCAGAAAAAACCAAAACCTCTGACTGACTTCGCCCAAAGCCCAAATGTCTGTGCAGTAAATGAATGCAAGGATGAATAAAATATTTAACTTTTGATAACGGCTTTCACTTTGGTGCATCTTATTTAAGTCTATCTCACAGGACTCTCTAGAAGAAATATTCAATGGGTACCTAAAAAAGTCTGAATATCTGAGATGAGGAACCAACACTGTCCCTTCTCAAATACTGATAAGAAGAAGGCCGTATGGGATTTTGGAGGGATAGAGAACTAGTGGAAAATAATGAAGTACCTGTCTGGGAAGTGCCACTGGACCAGATCTAGATGACATTGCCTGGACCTAGCTGTAGAGAAGTGATGCTTACAGGTACCAGCTGCAAATATAGCCCTGAACCTGCAAGCTCCTGACAGTGCAAGAATGTGAGTAATTTCCATTGCAGTCTACTCTCTGGGTTGGAAACTATGCCTCTGAATAAAGTAATTTTAGGATTACATCCTTAGAAAGAAGAGCCAGGTTTATCACTCAGGCTTTGGTTTCTTTCAGACTGATAAATATGCTATAGGCTTTCTATTGTTTTATGGTTTTGTTCTTCTCATTTATAACAAATGCCTTGTTTCAGTGGGGTGTGTCTCATGTGGATGGTTGCAGTCACGTAGACAAGCTGGGACTCAAGATCCCAGCAAAAATACTAATAATTGAGATTCCTTGTTTAATCAATTGAGTGCAATGTAATGACCAGAAACACCAAGAAAAATTACATCAGCGTCAATAAGTATAGGGGTGCTTTGTATTGGCCACATGAACCGGGTATGTTTATTGCTGATGATCTGTTCTTGTAAGAACATGGACTGCAGGTTAATTGGTCTTGTCTGATGACCGGGTTCTACTGGAAGGAGCAGTGATGTGGCAGCTCCACAAGAAGCAGAGGATCCCCTATCTTCTCGCCACTAAACAAGCAGGGGACCTAAGAGATGGGGGAACAGAAACAGGTCCCTGCTTGGGGTGGCAGGTGAATCCCCTCCTGGCCTCTCTCACCTCCCCATTTGCCCTTAAGCAACAGATACAGGGCTCTGGAATGTGAGGGCCAGGCAAATGAGGATGTGGGCGAAGGTCCATCCAGGGGTTTGCCTAGGGTGAGTCCATCAGCCCTATGCATTATGACTGCCACTGTTAAGAAAACAAAGCAGGGTAATTGTCACAGGTGATTCCCTTCTGAGGGGAACAAAGGGCCCCATATGCTGACCAGACCCATCTCACAGCGAAGTCTACTGCCTCTCTGGGGCCTGGGTTAGAGACATTGCTAGGAAGCTCCCTGGTTTGGTGTGGCCCTCTGATTATTACCCACTGTGGGTTATGCAGATTGGCAATGATGAGATTGCAGTGAGAAGTCCCAAGGGCATCAAAAGGGGCTTCAGGGCACTGGGGTGACAGGTTGAAGGATCAGGGGCACAGGTAGTGTTTTCCTCAATCCTGTCAGTGGCAGGGAAGAACACTGAAAGGAACAGGAAAACTCACATGATTAACAGGTGGCTCAGAGGCTGGAGCTGTCAGTGGAATTTTGGTTTGTTTAATCATGGGGAGGTTTACACAGCACTGGGCCTGCTGGTGACAGATGGAGTCCAGCTGTCTCAAAGGGGGAAAAGGATTCTCGCTCATAAGTTAGCGGAACTCATCAAGAGGGCTTTAAACTAGGTTCAAAGGGGGAAGGGGATATCACTAGAGATGAGCCCAGGCATGGCATGCCAATGTTGGGGGTGAACTTGATAGCCCAGCTCAAGTGCATCTACAGCAATGCATGCAGCATGGGCAACAAATAGGAGGAGCTGGAAGCCATTGTGCAGCAGGACAGCTATGACTTGGTTGCCATACAGAAACATGGTGGGACAACCCTCATGGCTGGAATGCTGCAATGGATGGCTATAAGCTCTTCAGAAGGCATAGGCAAGGAAAGAGTGGGGTGGCTCTGTACTTTGGGGACTGTTTAGATTGTATAGAGCTCAATGATTGTAATGACAAGGTCGAGTGCTTATGGGTAAAGATGAAGGGGAAAGCCAACAAGGCAGACATCTTGTTGGGAGTCTGTAAGACCACTCAACTCTTGTTGGGAGTCTGTAAGACCACTCAACCACTCAACCAGGATGAAGAGGTAGATGAAATTTTCTACAAGAGGCTGGCAGAAGTCTCACAACCACTAGCCCTTGTTCTCAGGGGGCACTTTTTAACTTGCTAGATGTCTGCTAGAAATACAACACAAGAAAGGAGGAAACAATCTAGCAGGTTCCTGGAGTGTGTGGAAGATAGCTTCCTGACGCAGCTGGTAAGTGAGCCTACCAGGGGAAGTACCTCGCTTGACCTGCTGTTTACTAACAGAGAAGGACTGGGGGGAGATGTGGTGGCTGGAGGCCGTCTTGGGCTTAGCAACCATGAAATGATAGAGTTCTTGATTCTTGGCAAAGTAAAGAGGAGGCTCAGCAAAACCAGCACCATGGACTTCCGGAGAGCAGACTTTGGCCTGTTCAGGATGATGGCTCAGAGGGTCCCCTGGGAGAGAGTCCTGAAGGGCAAAGGGGTCCAGGAAGGCTGGACATTCTTCAAGGAGGAAGTCTTAAAGGCATAGGAGCAGGCTGGCCCCATGTGCCGCAAGACAAACCAGTGGGGAAGACGACTGGCATGGCTGAACAGGGAGGTCTTGCTGGGACTCAGGAAAAAAAGGAGGGTCTGCCACTTATGGAAGAAAGTGCAGGTGACTCAAGAGGAGTACAGGAGTCTCATTAGGTCGTGCAGAGAGGAAATTCGAAAGGCAAAAGCCCAGCTAGAACTCAGGCTGGCCACTGTTGTAAGGGACAACAAAAAATGTTTTTATAAATGCATCAACAACAAAAAGAGGGTCAAGGAGAATCTCCATCCCTTATTGGATGCCGGGGGAATATTGCCACCAAGGACAAGGAAAAGGCTGAGGTACTTAATGCCTTCTTTGCCTCAGTCTTTAATAGCCAAACTGGGTGTCCCCAGGGTATTGAGCCCCCAGAGCTGGAAGAAAGGGATGGAGAGCAGAATAAACCTCCCATAATCCAGGAGGAAGCAGTTAGCAACCTGCTACTCCACCTGGACACTTACAAGTCTGTGGGGCTGGATGGGATCCACCCAAGAGTGCTGAGGGAACTGGCAGAGGAGCTGGCCAAGACACTCTCCATTGTCTATCAGCTGTCCTAGCTAACAGGGGAGGTCCCTGATGACTGGAGGCTCACCAATCTAACACCCATCTACAAGAAGGGCCAGAAGGAGAATCCTGGGAACTACAGGCCTGTCAGCCTGACCTTGGTGCCAGTGAAGCGTATGGAGCAGTTCGTCCTGAGTGCGCTCACCAATCATGTGAAGGACAACCAGGGGTTCAGGCCCAACCAGCATGGGTTCAGGAAAGGCAGGTCCTGCTTGACGAATCTGATCTGCTTCTATGACCAGCTGACCACCTAGCGGATGTGGGAAAGGCTGTGGATGTCATCTACCTGGACTTTAGTAAGGCCTTTGACACTGTTTCCCACAGCATCCTCCTGGAGAAACTGGCTGCTCCTGGTTTAGATGGATGTACATTTCACTGGGTAAAGAACAGGCTGAATGGCCAAGCACAGAGAGTGGTGGCGAATGGAGCTAAATCCAGCTGGTGGACAGTCATGAGTGGTGTTCCCTAGGGCTCAGATTTGGGGCCAGTCTTGTTTTACATCTTTATCAACGATCTGGATGAGGGGATCGAGTGCTCCCTCAGTACGTTTGCAGATGACACCAAATTGGGCAGGAGTGTCAATCTGCTAGAGAGTAGGAAGGCTCTGTAGAGGGATCAGGACAGACTGGATTGATGGGCTGAGGCCAACTGTATGAGGTTCAATAAGGCCAAGTGCTGAGTCCTGCACTTGGGTCACAAAAACCCCATGCAAGGCTACAGCCTTGGGGAAGAGTGGCTGGAAAGCTGCCCGGCAGAAAAGGACCTGGGGTTATCGGTCAACAGCCAGCTGAATATGAGCCAGCAATGTGCCCAGGTGGCCAGTAAGGCCAACAGCATCCTGGCTTGTAGCAGCAACAGGGTGGCCAGCTGGAGTAGGGAGGTGATCGTGCCCCTGTACTCGGCACTGCTGAGGCCGCACCTGGAGTACTGTGTTCAGTTTTTGGCCCCCTCACTACGAGAAGGACACTGAGGTGCTGGAGTGTGTCCAGAGAAGGGCAATGATGCTGGTGAGGGGTCTGGAGAAGGAGTCTTATAAGGAGCGGCTGAGGGAGCTGGGGCTGCTTAGTCTGGAGGAGGCTGAGGGGGGACGTTCTTGCTCTCTACAGTGACCTGAAAGGAGATTGCAGTGAGGCAGGTGTTGGTCTCTTCTCCCAGGTAACTAGCGATAGGATAAGAGGAAATGGCCTCAAGTTGCATCAGGGGAGGTTTAGATTAGATATTAGGAAAAATTTCTTTACTGAAAGAGTGGTCAGGCATTGGAATAGGCTGCCCAGGGCAGTGGTGGAGTCCCCATCCCTGGAGGTGTTTAAAAAACATGTAGATATGGCCCTTTGGGACATGGTTTAACAGGCATGGTGTTGTTGGGTGGATGGTTGGACTTGATGATCTTAGAGGTCTTTTCAAACCTTAATGACTGTATGATGCTATGATTCTACAAAATTAAGACAGGTTAGAGTTAAAGGGTGGCAGGAGCTCTGAAGATACGGCTAGCTTATGTAAAATTTGTTTGGCATTACTTTCTGAATTTTTATGTTGGAATTAATAAAGCGGACTCTGACAGAAAGGCTCGGTCTTCCTTAAACCAGCAGTAGACTACATCTGGCAGGTATGTGGGTGAAAATAGAAGACAAGTAAGCCAAGCCAAGAGAAGTCATTGTCTGACAGGGTTTCTAGTGAAGTCCTTTTCTTTTCTCAAATAAGAAGGAACAGAGTGAGTTGTTTTATCTGTGTTAGTAGAAGACACGCTAAGCAGTTAAAATAAGATCAGAGCTGTACCTCCCCAGAGCCATATGGTGTGCTGGCAAAGGGGCCTAAAGCAACCTGTAAAGCAAATGGCTGGCCTCAGAAAGGTTCATCAGGAAGGCATGATGTGACGAAGCTGAGAAGCTGACCTGAGGCCTTCTTCTGACTTTTGCCAGTGGTTGGCCGAATGACTGTTTTAGTATTTTGGCTACTGCAACCTCTGCAGAGACCTGATGTGTGCTATTAATGCCCCCTGCATTGGGGAGGGTAGGAGAAGAGGAGCTCACATCTCTGTTACAGGAGCCAGACAACCATTGCTATCTTCTGGGATTTTGCTACGGATGTCGCACAGGACCAAGGCACCACCTGCCCAGAGCTGTATAGGAAAAATTGCTCAAGGTAAATTACTTAGGGAATCCTAGAGATAACAGCTTCTTGGTAAGTGTTTCTTACCGAGGTCTTCAGCTGGATAAAAGAATGAAATTTCCTTCAACCCATCTGAGGCTCAGCACACAAACATATCTTTAACATGGACCAGACAATACCACAGTCCCCCTCACTCACTTGCTTTAACCTTGGATTTGAAGCTTTGCAGGGCTCTTGTGGCTGGTGGCTCTCAGGGGCTTCCAGGCACTGGTTGCAGCTGGAACAACGGGCACAGGTCAGATGACTGGATGATCTGAAAAGCCCATTTCTAAATTGGTGAGGCATGTTGAGCCTTTTGTTGGACCATACTGTGTCCACAGAAAATGAATAACTTAAAAAGAGATATCTTTTTAATGCCAAATTTCATTATTTCAGAAGGATGTTTAGTAATTTCTGTTTAATGTTGTTAATGATATGAAAATGAAAATTACCTGTGCGGTATGCACACAAATACCTAAACAGAGCCACGATGATCAGATTGAAAAAAAAAAAAAGATTCAGATCTGTCAAGTCTTTCATCCCTTTGTCATATTATCTTTCTGATGGTGACTTCCCAAGCCTCCCTGTGTCTCCTGCTATTTCGTGTTTTCACTTAAAGTGCAGATCCTGATACTGAATGTATGAAAGAAGACGGGGAAAACCGGCACGTGCTTCACTCTTTGGAGATACAAATTGTGGCCAAGTACCATTTTGAAGGTGAGGAGATGGTTACAGGCCTGCATTAAATGCGAGTAAATGAACTCTTGCAAGGATTTGGAGCAAAATTGGAAGGACTGAGTCAGCAGTCACTAGTGCAGATGCCCTTAACTTTGCTTTTCCTTCCCAGACATCAACAGAAGCATGCGTGAGCTGAAAGCACTTTGCTGCACTGAGCCTATTAAAGGAACCACAAAGTGTCCGAGTCTACTTCACTGTATCAAGCAGCAGAAACAGAAAGCAATAACACACACGAAAGAGACTGACACGTAGAAAACATAATGTAAAGGTTCATATAGGTGTCATTAGTAGTCCACTGCTCCCTCTGTTCAGAAAATATGAAATCTATTGATAATCATCATATTCTGTATGCATTTGCTGTCTTTTTTTTCCCAAACTTACCAAAGTGTGCTACAAATGAGAATAGATAGCAATAATTATGTCCACAGTGGGCTGAAAAGCAGGAACTTTTTAACGACGCACAACAATAAAGCTGCAGGGGAGATTTCAGTTTGGAGGCAGGGTTGCGCAGCTCCCAGAAGGGTGTGACAATTTCCCCTACCTTTCTAAAGAGGGTAACTGATTATTTCATGACCACACATGTCCCGGACATCTATTCTATTTTTTGTCCAAAATCTTTCCTCTTCTGTATGATTTGGATCCTTTTCTCTGAAATGAATGCAGCCCAAATGCACCCAAATGTTCTCTGGATTCAGCAAAACAGAATGTTGGTGCTTTTCCTCCTGGTGAAAAACTGACAATCCTGATGCGGCTGAAGATTAGAGAGCTTGAGAAGCAATACTCAGAAGCCCCCAGAAGTGTCTTAGAGAAACCACATGATGCAATGAGAAAGCTGAATGCACAGGACTGCCTGTTTATTTATTTATGCAAATACACGATTTATAGCCACACTGGTGATTTGTTGTTCAGCCATGACTGGTTATACAACAATTAGGCAGAGCAATAGATTTCAACCAGAGTGTCAGCTTGGGTCTTTCATACCTCTGTTTGGCTATTATACCTAACAGTGAAGACACTGAAATAAATTGTTACTGCCTATGATAAGCAATAAAGTCCCTGGGAGGAGCCTCCACACTTGTGGAGGGTTTTCAGAACTGGCCAGTGAGTGTTTGTTTGTACTGGAGTTGTTTCCGTGGTGCCTTCTTCCCCTTTATGTTTGGGCTACATTTACTCCTAGGGAAAAATAACTCAGCATAAAATGCCTGCAGGTCCCTCTAGTGCCGTGGCTATATCCTCCAGACCTGTTGTACTAACACTCATTTGTTCGCTGTCACCCTTCCCTGTTGTACTGTCCAAGGCCAGCAGCTCTGCAGTGCTGTTTCCTCATGGTGTCCAAACTGCTGTTCAGCTCCGAGGTGCAGCCGCACAGATGTGATGGGAGCTGGAAAGCTGGGTGCTACTGATCGCAGGGGATTGTGAATAACATAGCAAATAAATAGGGTTTGCTCTTGAGATGAAGTGTTGGGAGCACCTGCACTCCATTTCCATGGAAAGATTAATTTAGTGGAAAAATTGTTATCCGCTCCCCTAGCTGCTCCATGCTCCTTGGTCCCCTGCAGCCTGCAGATGGGTGGGGTGCAAGCGTGGGCTTCCTTGTTGCTGCTGGTTTGCAGCCTTTCTTGTCGCTGTAGCCCTGAAGCCCGCTGCCAACCAAGAGATGCCTACAGAGCACAACAGCCTGAAAACATCTCAGACCAGCCAGTGTCACAGCTGTTGAAATACGCACAACCAACTCACGAATAATCGCTGAGTGGAGCCTCTGTTTAACCTAGATTCTCAGATAATGGGAATGGATCATCTTTGCCCAGGTGAGTCAGGAAGATGTAAACCCTCCCTTCTAGTGCAAAGTCACCTGTTGTTTTTTCCTGAGAGGGTGACACAGTGCAGCCAGGGCTTGGGTAGGCAGCAAGTTTACTTCTGAAGACACTTCAGCCTGTGATGCTTAAAGTTTTGTCACAGCAGTTTTCATAGCTCCCGCCTCACACGGGCTGAGTCCTCTCACTCTTTCCCACACATGCAAGCAGAGCAGAGAGGCACCCACTTTCCGGGTGAGGACCTGAGGCCTCCAGCTCAGCATCTCAGAGGTGTCTGGACACCCAGGTCAAGTCCCAGCAACAAGGACGTTGCCTAAGGCAGCACGATAAGTCTTGGGCGGGGAAGGGACACCATCGACCTGCGTAGCTGTGACCAGGTGAGGCTGCATGATCTAAACCAGTGTCAGAAATCTCCAACTGGCTCCAGATTGCCTTCCTGCCTGGAGCCTTGCTACCAAAGCGTGAATTTGTTTCTAAGGACTGCTAAAGAGCACATGCAAGTTGGGTCTGCAGGACAGCTTTTTATGGGGCTTTTTGCTGTCTGAAACCAGCGACAATGTGCTCTCACGGGAAAGCTCTCACACACGGCACTTTCTCCAGCAAGCTGCCTGGGAGAGACAGCGCCTGGTGGGCGTTAGGTTTGGAGGGAGGGCTTGCTTGCTTCGGCAGACCTCTAATTAAAGACTACAGCAGACCCACAACTGATTCGGCTGTGCTGGTTGCCTCTGACAGGAGTTTTCTGCCTGTGCTGGCAGTTGTTATGACACCCACGTATCCCGGCGGTGGGAAGCGCTTACGAATGGATCCACGAATACATAAATGAGTGTGCAACGGGGGGAAAAAAAGAAAGCAAGCAAAATGCTGCCTCTGCTAAGCCTACACGCGGGCGCCCTGCGCTTGGAAAGGTCAGCGTTTGCCCGGAGGGCAGGGGGTAGCCCCGATTTTTATATATATATATATATATATTTTTTTTTTTTTTTTTTCTTCCTCTACAGGGATAAGGTTGCCTGGAGCTCCCCAGCGCCGGCCGCCGGCCCCACAGCCCGCGAGAGGGCGGCATCGGCCCGGGAAAGCCGCCGGCAGCTCCGCACCGCTCCGCCCCGCACCGCTCCGCACCGCGCCCGGGGCCGCGCCCGGGGCTGCCCGCGGCGGCTCCGCGCCTCCCCCGCGTCCGCGGCACCGACCGCCGGCTGGGTACAGAGCCCTTCGCACGCAGCGTGCGCTCAAATGAAAAAAAGAAATAAAACACATAAATCCAGCAGGGCAGATAATAATTTCAGGTCTGAATCACCCGCCCTCCTTTCAACAGACACGGAGAACTCCCAAAGTCCGTCCGGTCACCCGCATCGGCGGAGAAAATGTCTGGGCCGTTGCACGGGCCTCATGCCTGCCCAAATGAGGCACAATAAAAGCTTGACCTCCTAGTTTAGGTAGTGAACGGTGTGATCCTACTGCAAAGAATCACCTGACAACCTGTCGTGCACCTCTGTGTACACCCCCCCCCCCCCACATCCCCACCCCCATGCACACACCCCAGGTCATTTTTACATACTCTTTGCGTGTTTTGGGAGGCAAATGGTGCGCGTTTGTATCTATTGAAAATCAGTGACATATTCATCAAAAATCTTATAGGTCAATGTCAGGGGCAACCCTGTCTGAAGGGTAGAAAAATATCCACAGACTTTTACTACACCTTCCATTTTTGTTGTGAACCACCTGAGTTTTATCATGGGTCATCTGATATTCTCACATGATCCCCGTGTCAAGCATTGGCGCATATGGCTAAAGGAAGTTTTCATTGATTTAGTACCATTTTACTTAGATAAATGGCTTACAAGATTTTGTTTGCTGTACCCAGCTGCATTACACCAGAGGACTACATGAGTCTCCTCTGAGGACGAAAGAAGGTCATTCGTTCCTTTAATTGCAGTTGCTCTTTTGAAATGGCGCAAACAACCAGGGAATGAACACTGAAATGTTCAATTTCTGATACACAGAAGAGAAAAATGCACTGCTTTTCCCAAATGCTGCAACTAATACTTTTAAATGCTGTATCCCTCTGTTGTTCAGTTTACAGTAGAGTGTTCTAGCAGAGCAGCTCGACAATCTAAGGTCAATCAGTTTTTTGACAGAGATCTATGACTTTGCTATGTTTTAATTTAAAATGTTAATATCTGTTCTTTTGGAAGAAATTTCATTTTCCACGGAAAGACTCCAACATTAGGGTTTCATGCCCTTAAAGCCTGCGATTGATTTCAAGGAACTGCGGCTATCTTTATGGTTTGCTAATCTGGATGTTCATTGGAGATACATGTGTAGTAGTAGCACCTGCCTGCCTCGTCGCATGCATTCACGAGGAGGCATTTGTGATGCTGTTGAGGCATCCATGATGAAAAGCATCCAACAAGTGGACAGTGAGGCCCATTAGGGCTCAGCACAAAGGAATGTCCTGTAAAGGTACAAGAACTGCTCTTCCATTACTACAGTCCCCCAATCCCCAGACATCTTTTATGCATGAAATAAATAGCTGAAAACTGAAAAGATGGTAACAAGCTAGACCAGTTCTTGGGCAGATCAGATCTGTGGAGTAAAGGACTGGCTATCTTCAGTCTTGGCATTGTGAGGTTGAGAAAAGTAAGCAATTGACCCAGCTGATAAAAACATGTAGGCAACGCAATTTTTCTCACAGATTTACAGTAGCTTACTTCAATTGCGAGGTACACTACGGAGCAGGAAAGAGGGAACCCAACACAGCTGGCTGGTTGAAATAGCTATATAAAGAGCCTCCTCCGAAACTTCTTTTAGAAGACATGGCTAACCACAGAGCCTGGGACTTCAGGATCCAGTGAAGTCACTTGTGTAAATCCTGTGCATTCAGACCCCGGGCTCTTGGGCTCACTGCAATATTCAGGCAAAGCCTTGTTGCAAAATGCATGGAGGAAGAAAGGCTCCTACCAAACAACTGCTGAAAAACAATAGTTGTTTTGGACCCTGTCTAGGCAGTCCTACTGTCTATTAGAGTTCTACAAAATTGAGAAGTCCGTTCCCAGGATAGCAAAACACGTAAGCACATGGTTAATAACACACAACGTAGTAGTCCCAGGGACTCCAATCAAATTAAGCTATATGCTTACAAGCTCTGCTGAACTGGAACCACATTGCATTAGCTTGCTTTAACCTCTCCACAGATCACAAATGCTAAACTTGAAACACCTGCCTTAGCGAGCTGAAGGTAATATGGAGACACAGGAGGAAAAGACGCTCCGACAGTCACCTGCTGAGATGGTTCAGGCTGATACCGAGCCCGGTGTGTGACTCCGGGTTTCAGCAGACCAAAGACTTTATTAATGTGCTATGCTGAGATTCAGGGAAATTAAGTCAAACCAACCACAGATCTTGGCCAGTCTCTGTTGACTTTGATAAGGATGTTCCTGCATATGGAAAGAGGGGATCATCCATCTCTAGAAAGAGCAGGGAATAAAAGGATCTGTCAGCAATATCCAGTCTTTTTATGAGAGATGAACTGAGCCAAATGAAGGCTAGCTTAGAGCCTGCAGTCAAAGGAGTGGCACCTGCTTCTGAGGTGGGACAATTCCTGTTTTGTCACTTGGGGTTTTCTTACACTAGCAACGAGCATTATAGATGCTTATTATAGATATTGACAATCTAAGGAGCCTGAAGGTGCACAAGTCCATGGGACCTTATGAGGTGCATCTGCACGTCCTGAGGGAACTGGAGGATGAAGTTGCTAAGCTACTATCCATAACAACTGAGAAGTTGTGGCAGTCTGGTTAAGTTCCCAATGACCAGAAAAGGGGAAACATAACCCCATCTTTAAAAAGGGTAAAAAAGAAGACCAGCAGAACTACAGGGCAGTTAGTCTCACCTCTGTGCCCAGCAAGATCATGGAGCAGATCCATTTGGAAGCCATGCCAAGGCACATGGAAAATAAGGAGGTGATGGGTGACAGTCAACACAACTTCACTAAGGGCAAATCATGCCTGACAAATTTGGTGGCCTTCTACAATGGGGTTACTACATTGGTGGATAAGGGAAGAGCAACTGATGTCACCTACCTGGACTTGAGCAAAGCCTTTGAAAATGTCCCACACGATATCCTTGTCTCTAAATTGGAGAGACATGGATTTGATGTCTGGACCACTCAGTGGATAAGGAATTGGCTGGATGGTCACACTCAAAGAGTTGTGACCAATGGCTTGATGTCCAAGTGGAGACCAGTGACAAGCTGCATTTCTCAGGAGTCGGTATTGGGACCTGTGCTGTTTGACATCTTTCTCAGTGGCATAGAGAGTGGGATTGAGTGCACCCTCAGCAAGTCTGCTGATGACACCAAGCTGTGTGGTGCGGTAGACATGTTGAAGGGAAGGGATGCCGCCCAGAGGGACCTTGACAGCCTTGTGAGCTGGGCCTGTGAGAACCTCATGAGGCTCAATACGGCCAAGAGCAAGGTCCTGCATCTGGGTTGGGGCAATTCCAAGCACAAACACGTGGTGGTCAGACAATGGATTGAGAGCAGCCCTGAGGAGAAGCACTTGTGGGTGCTGAGTGACGAGAAGGTCAACATGACCCAGCAATGTGTGCTTACAGTCCAGAAGGCCAGCCGTATCCTGGGCTGCATCAAGAGAAGCATGGCCAGCAGGTTGAGGGAGGGGATTCTGTCCCTCTGCTCCACTCTGGTGAGACTCCACCTGTGGAGCCCTCAGCACAGGAAAGACATAGACCTGTTGGAGCAGGTCCAGAGGAGGGCCACAAGAATGATCCAAGGGCTGCACCACCTCTGCTATGAGGAAAGGCTGAGAGAGTTGGGGCTGTTCAGCCTGGAGAAGAGAAGGCTGTGGAGACACCTTAGAGCAGCCTTTCAGTGCCTGAAGGGGGCCTACAAGAAAGACTGGAGAGGGACTTTTGACAAGAGCGGGTAGTGATAGGACAAGGGGTGATGGCTTTAAACTGAAAGAGGGAAGATTTAGCTTAGACATAAGGAAGAATTTCTTTCCTATGAGGGTGGTGAGGCACTGGAACAGGTTGCCCGGAGGAGCTGTGGATGCCCCCTCCCTGGAAGTGTTCAAGGCCAGGTTGCATGGGGCTTTGAGCGACTTGGTCTAGTGGAAGATGTCCCTGCCCATGGCAGGGGGTTGGAACTAGATAATCTTTAAGGTCCCTTCCAACCCAAATGATTCTGTGATACTGCCCAAGATAACTTCCGAGACTAAATTGCCCTGCCACTGCAACTGGAGTTCCCCACGTGGGCAATGTGTTGACTTTACAAAGATTTTACTGCTTAAACTCGTTCTTTTATTTGCAATAGGATGTTTTATCTGCAACACTAATGGGTAGTACTGCTGGTACTCTGGTTCCGCAACACCACAGCAGAGCTCATGTGAAACATACTGGTTTTGTCTCATATGGGTGTTCTTCAGACAATGGCACAAGCTGCTTGAACGATATACTGTTACGTGAGTAAAATAAAACATACTCAATACTGGGAACCTGTCAGGGTTTGTTGATGGCATCCATTTTGGAAGCCATTATACCTGTATCTAGGGACTTCACTTTGTGGCAAATTGCAGGTATCTGTGGCAACGTCAAAATAGTCAGGTTCAGTTTTTCGTGCTTAAAGCCTTTAGGTTTGTAAGGACCCGATTACTCCTCAGATCATCTTCAGCAGATCACATCCCAATAGGGTGTGTGCTAAAGATAAAGAGTGATATCTGTAGCTTTTTTTTTTGAGATGCTTAATCATGTACTGCCTCCAGTAGGAGATGGAGCATTTGCTCTGGGAAACCTTGGGATGTGAAATGGATGTCTCATGGGCACCTGGTTCAAACCAAAGCTCTCCATGTAGTGAATAAATATCTCTGAACATTTACTTTTCCACACTGAAACACGGTCACTCTCAATACGAGCTGCTAGCATTTCTGTAATGTTATTCACCATTCTATATTTATCAAGGCTTGTAAAAGGGTTGCCAGTGCATGACCAATGGACACTCACAGATGATAAAACCCATCTCCATGGCCTACAGAGGGACTTTTTGATAGTGACCAGAGCCAGCCAACTTAGCTTTTCTTCCACAGTGTCTGAGCGCTGGGTCCGTCAGGGCCACTGGAGCTGTGCAGAGCCCAGGGAAGGGAAAGTCTGCTGGAGCGCTGTCAGGCAGACAGAGCCTGGGGGAGCCCGCGACTGACGCCCTGCTCGCTCCTCCAGCCCTTCCCATACTCCATGCCGTAGCAAGGGCATATTGCGAGGTCTGGTCTATGGCACTGTGGCACCATGACAAGACTCCTTTTTTATGCACAGCAGGAACACTTGGAATGCAATTTAGTGCAAAGCAGAGATTTGTGATTTTAATAATTGTGACAAACACTGGCAGCAGCAAACAGGTGCTTGTTCAGCTTACCCATAACACTCCAATATAACGTAACATAATGTAATATAGCATAACGTAACATAATATGAAGTAATGTAATATAATACAAACCTTAGTGACAGAAAGGAATAAAAGAACGATCTCTGAAGACAAAACAATATGCTGTCTCATTTTGCATAGTTGGGTGAATGGCTTCTCAGCCCATCTCCCCAGAAACTGGCAGAACAGAATCAGGTGACAAAAGGGAACAGCACATCTAAAATTATAGGAAACATCCTCCTTTACAGTTGCTATTCATTCTACATTAAAAAATGAATATTTTCTCTTTCAAATTTGTATATCACATCAAAGTGTCAACTGAAAACCACATTCTGACCAGGAAAGTATAGAATATACTACTCTTTCTTGGGCAGGGAAGGAGGGAGGGATGAGTTTGGTCAGACCTTTGCATTTCCACAGTTTTCAAAGAACGCTTTACCAGTTTGCCTCCTGTGTTCTAAAAATGTCTAGTGTGCTACCAGCATGATCTTCCTCAACTAAAATTAATGTATTTTTAAAGATTATTTTTTCTTCCTACTTCTTGCTGCTGTTGCCTGGTACTTGCAGGCTGCTCCTCAGAGCCTTCAGTTTTGTACAGTCCACATCATCTAAGTCTATATCAGCACTGGCTCATTTAATTTCTGTTAGCATATTAGAAGAATAAAATGTAATTCCAAAAGTACTTTAAACTTCATTTCATGTGAACATTTTCTAAGATAAAAGCATCAGATGCTCTGACAAAAACAGCAATTAAAATTCTCATCAACTTTCCTCATTCAGAATCAGGCCCATAGAAAATCTTGGATTATTTCATCTGCAGACTTCAGCCCCTATGAACATCTCACAAAACTCATCTCACAGATAATAAGGATGAAGTGCTATTTTGTCAAAATATGAAAGCTAGCAGTGAGGGAAAGCCGTTATGCAGTGAAAGCGCTCAGAATGTGAATACTCTGTCCAAAACCTTTTGGCATAGCTTCTCATGCCTTTTTTTCATCCTTGGGACTGTATGTCATTTTTGTGATACTTTTTATGAAACAGTAGCTCTGCTGCCATCATTGACACACAGTTGGTGTGAACTGTCAGTTATTCTCTCTTGCATTGATGTGGAGACCACAGTCCCCCAAGAAAGCTTCATGGAATTAGTTCAGACCTGTGACTTGACTTCTGGAGAGCAGGATTTAACAGAAAACAAAACTATTTAAGTAAAGCTTTAAACAACTCAAAAGTTTCCTGGTGAAATTACACTGATATATATTTCATTTGTGACAGTTGTATCGCTTTGATAAAGTACAGATATATTTGATAATTTGAAATACCTTTGATACCTCCAATTTTAATCTCCTGTAGGATTATACCTTGCATTTCAACTCCCTAATAAAAGATCCTCTCTTCATTTCTCATCCATGTGGATATATTCTACTAAAATTACACAGCCATTAGGCCTCATACTACTAGCACTCTTCAAAAGTTAGGTTTAAAGTCCAGTATCTCCCCAATCATCCAGAGTCTCCTACCATTGAAAACATAATACATTTGTGTGAAAAAAACTAACTGATGTCAATAACAGGGATTTCTAAAATGAAATAGTTATTATTTTTCTTTCTATCTAAGGTCATAATCCAAAGAAAGATGAGCTATAGAAGTGATGAGATAAAAAGGCTATATGCCAGTAATTGGATTGCTTTTTATCATTACTTTTAAAATGAAGTGTGCTAGAAGACTTTTAGTGCTCACGTGGGACAACCTACATGATCCACCTAGATGCAGGTGCATCTACCTGCTTTTCCAGCCCATGCAGCTATTTTGAGCCTGTGCTGGTAAAACCTTGCTTTCCCTGTCTGACTCCAATATGGTTTTTTCAGCCTCCAATTTTTATGCCTAATAAAATGCCAAGGAACTGACACAGCATATTGACTGTTTCTTGGAAAAGTATTATAATGAATCAGCCCCTGTAGCAGGATTTTTAAAAATTTATTTGATTTCTGTAACATGAATCCAGCCCGTTGCTTTGCACTCTGATATTGTGCCTGGCAGGCCCTGGCCAGAAGCTAGACTGATTGACTAACCTGAATGACAGCAACATCAGACACAAGCCCTGGCTTGAAGCAACGTCCTTTGTTTGCCACACTTTGATGAACCGGTTCAGCGCTGTGCTGAGAGTGTCCTGCGCTTCATTTGCCAACACTTTTCCCTTTGACCTGCACTCCATCTTGTTTTTCTCCTGGTTACCATCCATTTCTTCTCCAACGGCTCAGTCTGATTCGTCTTGCTTTACTGCCTGATGATCCCTGTTCTCTCCCCAGTAGTCTCTGCATCCTCGCTCCTTGCCTCTCTGACTCTTTCAGTGTTGGTGCGCAGTGCTGGATTTTTCCCTTTGATAAAGGTTTTGAGCCTCCTCAAGTATTTCATTGTCACCTGCTGCTCCACTTCTGATTTCTTCTTCCAACAGCCACTTAGTCTCCTTTGGCAGCACTGGTGCTTAAATCAGCAGCACAGCTTTCCTGCTCTGCAGCCTACAGCTTCTCTAACGGTGGGTTTTGTTGGACACATGGGCCTCTGCTTCCATGCTCACTCTCCTCTCGTGTGTGTGTTGCTTTGCTGCTTTCTCCCCCAGTGGAAGTGTCTGCCTTGCCTGCTGATGAGTTCACCCTCAAACTCTTTCATTCCCCAGAAATGTAGACAAGCAAGTCCTAAGAAAGAAGAACTCCACTGCAGGTTGTTTCCCTGTGTTTTCATTTTCTGCTGAAAAGATGAATAAAAATTACTCTAGATATTAAAGAATCACAGTTTTTACAGATTGAAACCAAAGGCATCTTGTCCTTGCAGTCCCTGTACAGGTCCTGTGGGACCTCCCCTGCCTTTCGTCATGGGCTGGAGTGGTTCTGGTGACCATGTGGATGCAGACTCCTCTGACACATTGCAAGAAGCAGTTTAGCACAGAAGCCTTGCTTTCCATGGGGAGAACCAGCCAACAGGTAGCCACACATGCATAGTTGCATTTGAAGTGTAGCTTAGAGCTAATTGTAACATTTTCAGCAACAGAAAACTTTTCAGAATTGCATTTCTATTATTTCTGTCAGAGAGGACAATTCTGTTCCCTGCACTGAGATAATACTTGGTCTCGGTTGAGTGCTTAAGTTTTATTTGGCGTGACTTGGATCACCCAGCAATGAAAAGCTCTCCCTTGAATCTGTCAAAGCTTGGGCTTAACCTACACCTCCCTCATCTTAAGCTGGAACCCAGACATTACCCGGCACACTTTTTTTGTGGAATTCAACTTACAGCACACTTTATCCCTGTGCTTCTGCAGGACACCCCCATACATGTAGCCCCCATTTTGGCAGGAAATATTTCTTCACTGAAAGGGTTATCAAGCATTGGAACAGGCTGCCCAGGGAAGTGGCTGAGTCACCATCCCTGGAGGTATTTAAAGGTATCTAGATGTGGTGCTTAGGGACACATTGTTTAGTGGTGGACTTGGCAGTGTTAGGTTTCCAGCTGGACTCAATGTTCTTAAAGGTCTTTTTCAACCTAAATGATTCTATGATTCTATTATTCTGCTATTCTGTTGTTCTATGATTCTACGAATGTCAATCCATTTAGCTGCTGCTTACTAAAAAGTTATATATTCCTTCAGACATATGTTTATGTGAATGATCTCAGAAACAGTTTCTCTGACTGTCTTCAGATCTGAGAGTTTTAAAGGGTGAATTACACAGAGGAGTAGAAAAATCTTGCTATAAAATCAAAGGCAGCCCATGTTATTACTTTACAAACACAAGCAGACATATATTCCACCTCATTGCCTTATTCTTAAACCAAACACAGTGGTTTAAGTGCCCTGGTGATTATGTGCAAATTAATGTGTGCTAGACTTGGTCCTGCGAGCGGACCTTATAAATGCCTACAAATATCTGAAGGGTGGGTGTCAGGAGGATGGGGCCAAGCTCTTTTCAGTGGTGCCCAGTGACAGGACAAGGGGCAATGGGCACAAACTGAGGCACAGGAAGTTCCGTCTGAACATGAGGAGGAACTTCTTCCCTCCGAGGGTGACGGAGCACTGGAACAGGCTGCCCAGGGAGGTTGTGGAGTCTCCTTCTCTGGAGATATTCAAGACCCGCCTGGACGGGGTCCTGTGCGGCCTGCTGTAGGTGACCCTGCTTTGGCAGGGGGGTTGGACTAGATGACCCACAGAGGTCCCTTCCAACCCCTACTATTCTGTGATTCTGTGATTCTGTGATTCTGTGATCCAAATTCAGCTCATGCTAGGAAGTCTTCCTTCTAGTAGGGCTTCCCTTCAAGCTGCGAAAGAAGGTAATGAGTTCCCTTTCTTGCTTTTTACTTGTTTAGGAGTAAAGCTACATTGGCTGCCCACAGAGTACCCTTTGCTTTCTACCTCATGACTGTATGGATCTGCGTGCAGTATTTACAACCATGGATCTCTTTTCTCCTGGACAAGACTGTTACAGGTGCAATATCAGCCTTCTCCCATTGAATTCTAGCAACACTTAATTATCTGTGAAGAGCAGAGTGAAAATCTGTTTCGTTTTCTGCTCTGCAAGCCATACTCTCGCTAGCCAGCACCTGGCCTTCTTAAAATGACAGAAATCACTTACGGCTGGCCATGCTCACACCTTACCTGGAACTGTCCCAGTTCTCCTTTAAATTTGAATAACCACTGAGAAAAGGTACTGCCTTGCATACATTAGGCCCCAAATTATTTTGTTTAGTCAGATCATAGTCAAGTGCAAACTTCCTTACGCAGCTGCCAAGTAGGCTCTTGGCTTATCCACAGGGAACAGTGTTTTGAAAGCAAACATGCTTTGCTAGGCTGCTCTTGGCATATCCACCATAACTCTCACATTCTTCACACAGTGGGACCTGGGGCAGAGAAGTGAGGCCATTTGTTAAAGCACAACCCCTACTCACGGGACTCGTTTTACTTAAATGTAACTGGTGCTGAGGAGTGTAGGCATGTATATCTTTAGGTCCTCCAGCTTCCTACTGCAGAACCAGATCCTTGCTGACGAATCCCTTTACCCCTATCAATCCATTTATATAACTGTACAGTCAGGGCTATTTTTGCAGTGTAGAAAGGGCTGGAAAATTACTGCAGTTTCTCACTTTGAGCAATTACCTTTCTCCCCAAGTAGTCCCACTCCTGTCAGCAAGGGGTCATTCAGTGTCAATGAAGGAGAAGAGTTTGCCTGTTAATTATTTCGAACAGCTGAGCTTGTCCTTTATGATTTTAGCATCTCTTCTAATGTGAAAGTGCACAGCCATGGGCTCCGTGGTGTTCAAGGCTGAAGCTGCGGGGAGTGGACTGGCTGGCTGGAGCCAGCTAGTTGATCCTGTCTGTTCAGTAACATTCTTTTCACAGGCTGTGCCATCTTTGGAATGCCACCATCCTGCTCAGCTCAGGAACTGTAAAGCATCCTCTTTTGTCCCAGCTTGAAAGTTTGCTTCTCTGGACTCCACAAGTCACTGCTACCCAAATGTATAAACAGAAATATGGAAATATGGATGGGAAGTTCAAATGCCAATGCTAACATTGAATGGCAATGATGTCTCTGTTTATGAGCTGTAGCAAATTCTGATTTCATTACTTTGAACTCAGTAACCTGAGGAGAATATATTTATTTGCAGGTTTCAGAAAATGAAACATCTCCAAGGCAGTGGATGATTAGTGGAAGCATGTTGCTTTATAAGCCTTTTCCAAAGCCTTAGAAGCCTTTCATATCTTTAAGTCCACCAAAGAAATGCATCTAAAAATATGTCTCCTCTTTATGCAATTTTCTTCTTCAGGAAAGAAGGAAGTTTAGGCACACAACTGATCTAAGATTCAACTTTTTAAACTATCGACAGGTCGTTAGAGAAACAGATGTTAGCTTGTGGTTGTTCTGTAGACTATGGAATCATAGAATGTTTTGGATTGGAACGGACCTTAAAGATTATCTAGTTCCAACCCCCTGCCATGGGCAGGGACATCTTCCACTAGACCAAGTTTCTCAAAGCCCCATGCAACCTGGCCTTGAACACTTCCAGGGAGGGGGCATCCACAGCTTCTCTGGGCAACCTGTTCCAGTGCCTCACCACCCTCATAAGAAAGAAATTCTTCCTTATGTCTAAGCTAAATCTGCGCTCTTTCAGTTTAAAGCCATCACCCCTTGTCCTATCACTACCTGCCCTTGTCAAAAGTCCCTCTCCAGCTTTCTTGTAGGCCCCCTTCAGGCACTGAAAGGCTGCTCTAAGGTGTCTCCACAGCCTTCTCTTCTCCAGGCTGAACAGCCCCAACTCTCTCAGCCTTTCCTCATAGCAGAGGTGGTGCAGCCCTTGGATCATTCTTGTGGCCCTCCTCTGGACCTGCTCCAACAGGTCTATGTCTTTCCTGTGCTGAGGGCTCCACAGGTGGAGTCTCACCAGAGTGGAGTAGAGGGACACCTCAAGGGAAAAAAGGGGTGCTCTGCTATGAAGGTAACAAGACCGACAGCTCAGATGAAATGCCTCTATACAAACACACACAGCACGGGAAACAAACAGGAGGAGTTGGAAGCAATCGTGCTGCTGGAAAGCTACGACCTGATTGCCATCACGGAAACTTGGTGGGATGAATCCCATGACTGGAATGTAGCTCTTGATGGCTACAGGCTATTCAGAAGGGACAGGTGAGGAAGGAGGGGAGGGGGCATTGCCCTTTACTTCAAGAAAAGATTACAGAGTGAAGAGCTGTCCCCGAAGAATAACCACGAGCAGGTCG
Organism: Opisthocomus hoazin; assembly: GCF_030867145.1. NCBI lineage: Eukaryota > Metazoa > Chordata > Aves > Opisthocomiformes > Opisthocomidae > Opisthocomus > Opisthocomus hoazin. The sequence continues at coordinate 101,580,002 of NC_134414.1, read as the reverse complement.
AAAGCTTATGGGTAAGAATCAGAGAGAGAGGCAACAAAGGGAACCTAGTGGCTGGTGTCTGCTATAGGCCACCAGATCAAGAGGAGCTGACAGACGAAGCGTTCTTCCTCCACTCCAGGAGGCTTTGCGCTCGCAGGCTCTCGTCCTACTGGGGAACTTCAACCACCCCGACATCTGCTGGAAAAGCAACACGGCAAGCTGTAGGCAATCAAGCAGGTTCCTAGAATACATTGAGGACAACTTCTTAAGCCAGGTAATAAGCACCCCTACCCGAGGGGATGCGATACTAGACCTGGTGGTCACTAATTCGAGTGAGCTCATTGGGGATGTCAAGATCGGAGGCAGCCTGGGCTGCAGTGACCATGCACTGGTGGAACTAATGCTACTGAGGGAAATGGGAATAACAAAGAGCATAGTCAGGACCCTAAATTTTAGGAGGGCACACATTGCTGGGTCATGTTGACCTTCTCGTCACTCAGCACCCACAAGTGCTTCTCCTCAGGGCTGCTCTCAATCCATTGTCTGACCACCATGTGTTTGTGCTTGGAATTGCCCCAACCCAGATGCAGGACCTTGCTCTTGGCCGTATTGAGCCTCATGAGGTTCTCACAGGCCCAGCTCACAAGGCTGTCAAGGTCCCTCTGAGCGGCATCCCTTCCCTTCAGCATGTCTACCGCACCACACAGCTTGGTGTCATCAGCAGACTTGCTGAGGGTGCACTCAATCCCACTCTCTATGCCACCGAGAAAGATGTCAAACAGCACAGGTCCCAATACCGACTCCTGAGAAATGCAGCTTGTCACTGGTCTCCACTTGGACATCAAGCCATTGGTCACAACTCTTTGAGTGTGACCATCCAGCCAATTCCTTATCCACTGAGTGGTCCAGACATCAAATCCATGTCTCTCCAATTTAGAGACAAGGATATCGTGTGGGACATTTTCAAAGGCTTTGCTCAAGTCCAGGTAGGTGACATCAGTTGCTCTTCCCTTATCCACCAATGTAGTAACCCCATTGTAGAAGGCCACCAAATTTGTCAGGCATGATTTGCCCTTAGTGAAGTTGTGTTGACTGTCACCCATCACCTCCTTATTTTCCATGTGCCTTGGCATGGCTTCCAAATGGATCTGCTCCATGATCTTGCTGGGCACAGAGGTGAGACTAACTGCCCTGTAGTTCTGCTGGTCTTCTTTTTTACCCTTTTTAAAGATGGGGTTATGTTTCCCCTTTTCTGGTCATTGGGAACTTAACCAGACTGCCACAACTTCTCAGTTATTATGGAAAGTGGCTTAGCAACTTCATCCTCCAGTTCCCTCAGGACGCGCAGATGCACCTCATAAGGTCCCATGGACTTGTGAACTTTCAGGTTCCTTGAACCTGAAGATACAGAATTAAAAATATAGAAGCATAAGAAATGCTCTCAGCATCCAGACATTGACGGTAATCAGGAGGTCTTATAGTGGTTGCGCATATACTTGCATACTCTGTAAGTATATGTACACATAGTCATTGCATACAAGAGCTGTATCAACACAGGCATTTATCTTTACCAAGGCACAATACCTCTACAAATTATAATATGCGCACACAGAAACCAAAATAAGAATTGATATGTGAGCTGTAGAGCAGCCTCTGAACAAACAGTGGTTCCAGCAAAAATACTCAGTTCTCGACCCACTTCAGCCTTGGTCACTTCCTGAAAACTTGGCAGTGGAGCCTGCTGAGCGCTGTTGTCACCATGTATAACTAAATACAATAAAATTAAACACATACCTATGTAAATAAGCATGCATAAGGTTAAATGAACTGCACATTAAATTAAAAATGTTGTTGTACAAAACCCCTAGTGTTGGGATGAACAATTGATGTTATCAATTCTTTGTGTACTTTTACGGGGAGGTAGAAGCCTTGAATTAAGAAATCAGGCAGCCTGGCTACTGTTCGTTGCTCTTTCACTTTCTGCTTATATTCCCCCAGCCAAGGCATCTCCAGAGGGCAAACTGTACCATTATTAAGAAAAGTGCCTTAGCCATGTGGGTTTAGTCACCTTCTGAAGGGATGTCTCTCTAAGACTATAGAAGAAGCCTACATAAAACAAGCTTAGACCAGATCCTTAACTTTTACATGGCTGAAGTGAAGTGAGATGAATTCTGTTTCTATATTAGTCCGTGTCTGCTTGGAAAGATGAATATAGTGACACTTCACTCTCTGAGTGCTCAAGTGAAGATCACTAGTGTTGGTATTACAGTAAAAACACTGTCGAGAAGTAGAAAGGTTTCTGGAGGATATGAGTTTGAAATAAATCAGCCCACAGTTTCACAAGGTTTAGGGAATACATTGAGAAGAAACTGCAGGAATTATTCAAAAAGCTTATTTTGAACATTGCTGAGGTATAAGGAAATTCATTCCTCTTAGTAAACATATTAATGTTCAGCTCTGCGAAAACAAGAAGACTTGGCTGTAAACGCAGCCAGAAGCAGATCACTGATGCCAAGGTATCCAGTGTAATAAAAAATATATCAAATATTCCAGGATAATGGAAATCACAGACTGTCATCAGTTTGTGGAGAAGTTACCACAGTGGAGCATTGTAGGGATTCTTATCAGGTTGAAATGACTGGGCATTGCACCAACATAAATGTTTATTAGTGACAGCAGTTATGGGTATATAACACTTACAAAACCCACATTGCTAGCCTTATTCACAAAAACTGTTCATCTCCTCCTCTGTTGGTACTATGGCCCAGACCTTCTCCCACAGTCTATGTGCAGTCCAACTTACTTTCTTTTTCCTCCTAACCAAAAAAGCACAGTATGCTCCACATGAGGTTTAACTTTCAACAGCCATTTATCAAACTATTTATCACATTTATTTGACAAATCAAATGGAATGAGAAAAAGGGTCTTTGAATCTCGAGGATCATTTCAACCTGTGGTGTTGTTGAGGCAACTCTAGTTAGTAAGAGCTTTTGAAGGCATTAGTGATTTTGCACTAAACAGGAGTGTTGTCCTTGGAATATGGTTCTAGGGCATTTTCTGCACTTCAACAATTTAACTTTTGATCTCAAGTTGTTTTCTTTAAAAGTACGCCTTTCTGTAGTGACAGGGATAGAATGGACAAAATCCTGCAGAAAACAAAGGCTGCTGGATCTTTCCAAGAGCAGTATCTTCTCTCACAAACACTACTGTCAGATAATAATCTAAACTAAGCCTTGCATTAAGAAAACCAAACCTCTGAAACTGTCCACCAATTCAGCAAATAGCCCTTCATCCTGAAAAGAGACAGACCTTATGCTGGGAAGGGGACAAGGCTGGCTCCACACCAGGGTGCTCTGCTGGAGACGGGGCGTGAGGCAAGAATAATATTCTTGACCAAATGCAGGCATGTGACTGCACTCCCTGAGCCAGCTTCCTTCAGCTCAGTCCCTCTAAATATCCCTGTGCAGGTCCTTATCTTCTGCCTGCTGTGAAATAGCATCCCTTAGCTTAAACCTCACTAAGCAGAATTTAAGCTAAGGCACATTGCCTTAATTTGGGCACACAAAGAGCAAGCTCCAGTCAGTTGCTGAGAGCAAAGTGGGTCAGCCATCCCATGTTTACCAGCTCACTTCTTTAAAAACTTACGAACTATATGGTCTTCTGTTAAGCAACTTTTGCAAGGAGGTGAAATGAAAGCCTGAATGTGAGGGGCATTTGGCTGCCCTTGTACTCTGAAAGCAAAGGCACACCAGGGTACTTCAGTCCTTTGGGAATATTTGTGATCTTATCCAATTGTGTCTTTTATTTTCCTTTTTCTAAATTAAACTTTACAAAACCAATGTCGCTTTCTCTCCTTCTCTGCCCCACTCCCAAATACCTACTGACAGAGGTTGTGAAGGGCCCTTCCTGATGGGGACTGATGACGGATGGGCAGAAAAGATGCAGTGGCAGGCTCTGGAACAGCTGGATCTCAGGGTGCCGGTGTTTTAGTCTTCAGCTATTGTTGCGGTTGACCCCAGCCAAGCACCCACACAGCCGTTCTCTCACTCCCACACTCCCAGTGGGATGAGGGAGAGAATACGAAGAGCAAAAGCAAGAAACTTGTGGGTCGAGATGAAGACAGTTTAGCAGATGAAGGAAAGGGGCAAAAACCAAGCGATGCAAAGTTGATAGTCACTCAGGACCTCCCACAAGCAAACCGATGCCCAGGAAGGCTCCAAGTAAAGGCCATCTCAAAAGCCAAAAACCATCCCTTTTTTCCCCCTTGCCCCAGATTTATTGCTGAGTATGACACTGTATGGTATGGAAGGTTTCTTTGGTCAGTCCAGGTCAGCTGTTCCAGCTGTGTCCCCTCCCAGCCTCTTGCTCACCCCAACCTACTCCCTAGGGGGTGGGAGGTAGTGGGGCCAGAGTGAGAAGCAAAGAAAGCCTTGACACTGTGCAAGCACTATTCAGCAACAGGCAAAACATTGGTATGTTATTAACACTATTTTGGTCACAAACACAAATCACTGCACCATAGGAGGTGTTATGAAGAAAGTTGACTCCATCCTATCCAGACGCATGAATTGAACTGGTCATCGAATGCAGTCTCACTATGGGATGCCCTGAAAACAAGTCCTGTTTTGCCTGTGAACAAGCAGTCCTTCGTGTCTGCCAAATTTACAGAGGCTATCTCTGAGTTCTCCAAGATATGGGACCCTTCCACGGGCTGTGGGTGTTGCTGGCCTTACCTCTGCCTTCTCTGCCTACCCTGAGAGCAGAGCATGTTGCAAGGGAGTGCCGGCATGTGAGACAAAGCACACATGGAGGGGTGGAGATGACCTCTAGCTGTCCCTTCTCTCATATGAGGTCTCATCACGTAGAGGTGATTGAAATGCTGGTAATTACATTTTTGATATCACAACTAGGGTTCTCATGGCTAACACCACTGCTCTTAGAGCAGCAGTTGGGGATCTGAAACGCCAGAGCATGTGGCCACAGTGGCGAGCCTGGTACAAGGAAGATGAAGGGTGAGAAGCTTTGGAGCTGTCTTTGGAAAAATATGTGTACGAGAAGCTCGTGTCCAACTGCTTTCTAACAGCTCAAGACCTAAAGCTCTTTCATCACCTCCTTGTTCATTCAACTCACAAATCGGCTTCAAACTACTTGGTGAGTCCTGCCAAATCATATCAAGCCCAATAGAGAGACAAGATGGACTGTATCACATTTGCATAGGGGTTTTTAAATGCGAAGGTTGCTAGGTCGATCAAGAAATATTTGTGGTCAACTTTTTTGTGAAAAATAGTCTGTCAAACACATCAGCCTAATTATAGGGGTCCCATTTCTGCCAAGATCTAATTAACAGTCTCCCATTGGTATAAAGTGCTGTGAAAGTTCATTTTGAGATGAAACTTGGCCTGAAAGACGCATGTCTGGGACTGTTACTTTTGCAAATATGCTTTATAAGAGGACAATTATAACAGCTCTGAACTAATATATTAAATACATTTAAAATGGCTTGTCTATTTCTAGCCTAGCAGGACTATGCATTTCAAAGCATGGGCTTCCATCACCTCCACCACAGTAATTTGGGGTGGCCACTGTTGTTTAGACCTTTATGCAAAGATCAAGGGACAGGAACAAGTGGCAAAGTGTAACTACGGGAAATTAAGCTAAATGCCAGGTAGAATGCAAATAGGGGATGGGATGCCCGCTCCTCTCTTGCCCCCAGCACGATGTTGACTGTAAGCAGCTAATTAAAGGCATATCTCCAAAGCCATGAGACAGCACTGGGAGGGCACAGCATGGCCCCGTGAGTATCTCCCTGCACCACAGCCTTGCCGCGGGCCATGCTAGCAGAGGCTCAGTGACCTGGGAGCACAGAAATGTCATTTTGAGAGCAGGGCTGTGGGGTCAGCTATGGGCTGAAGTGCTGACGCCAGGGGAAACATGCCATGCATGTGTCTGTTTGTGCCTGTAAAGTATATGGCACAGCGGCTCAGATCCTGTTTGGTGCCTCTACAACTAACAATCTAGTTACTGTTATGGTCTTGCTGTCTTGTTTGTTTGGTGCCTTGCCATGACATGATGGCACGAAACCACCTGGCTCCCCCACACTTTGACCTGCACTGTTACGGTGGTACCCAGTGAGCTGGGTATTTTGCCAAACAACTGCTTGAAAACAGACCAAACCAAAATGTAACACTTCTGAGACAGGCTAAACACTGCTTCCCTTCTGGATTTCTGAGTACAAAAACCTGGGAAAACCACTTTAAGTTCTCATCTTTCAGCCTACAAGTAACTGCAAGCTGAGAGCAATTTCAGCGTTACTTAAGGGGAGAGCGAAGGATTTCCTTTGCTGGCCAGAAAGCTCTTAATAAGTTAGAATTAAACTATATCAGAGTCATTTACAAAAAGATAAACTCAGGCATTTCCTTCCCTATCTGGTGATCTGAATAAGATAAAGAAGCTGAAATTAATCCGCATTTATGTCTTCTGGTATTAGGGCTGGCAGGGTAATTGCTCTTATGTAATTGGACTAATAGCTATGGTTTATTAAGATCATTAAATCACTGCTGTCTAGTAAACATTCCTTTTATCTCACAATGTCTCCCTGTCTGCCCAGAAGAAAAGGACCGGTTTCCTAGAAGCGCATTCTTCCACATCGTGCGTGGATCGGGTGACAGGCACCGACATGGACGATTCATGGCGCAGCACTGCTTGTTTTAATGGTGGGGAAGAAGCACAGATTGCTGGTTTTGGTGAGCAGTGTGAGAGCCATTGCTGTGCTGCTGCACTTCGGCTAGCCATGACTGCAAGCGATCCCTGACAGTACAGATACCCCAAATCCACAGTAATGCTTGCTAATCTTGCAGAGAGAAGATGCAGTTGTAACGAAGGAAAAGAGCAGCTTGATCTGCTTTGCCATAGGGTGTCTCAAAGCAAATGAAGATTTTGTATTTGTTGGCTTCTTTGATGGTAAAGGATTACAAGGGGAAAGCACCTACTCGTGTTGTGCTTCTGCCACCCTGATGAGTCTGCAGTTTGCCAGCCTGCAATTTGCACAGACTGCATTATTAAAGGAGATGCTACATTAGGAAAGAGGGCTGGGTGTGCTTGGAGGCACTGGGTGACAAGCAAGACGCAAGCAAATAAATAGCAAGGGGAAGAGAAAAGAAAACACCGACCTGAGGAGTTCTAGCCTCATTTGGTTTGTTATTTGAGGTCTGATGGATCACTTCCCTAACCATTCATGTTTGTAATTGGAGCAGCAACGGGTGAAGAGAAATCTGCAGTTCCTGCTCATGCTACCTCTGTTTTCCAGCTGTAACTCTGCAGCCAAGGTATAGTCTGCCACATTCCCCACACTTGAGCAGAGTTTTACTTTTTATGGGTCCTGAATGTTTACTTCCTCGACAGGGGATGCCATATAAAGGGCACATCAGTATCGACTAAGGTGAAGTGATAGTACGTAGAAATAAAGGAATGCGAAAATAAATAAAAAAGCTGTCCAAGCCGTAAGTAGAAGACACAAGGAGAGAGGAAAAAAACCTTCCCAACTTGAAAGGATCGGAGCATGTGTTTTGAAAGATGGGCCCACAAAGACCCAAAGCACTGGGGGAGAGGTGAAGGAGAGGAGAGGATCAGGATATCGTTCGTGTTGCTGAATCCCACACGTCTTGGGCCTATCTAAAAACTAACACTGACAAAGCAAGTTTCACCCAAAGCCTCACATAAAAAGAAGGTTCCTCAGAGTGGACTTCTGGTCTGCCCCATCCCTTCTCTAACCCAGCTCCATTCCCCTTGCTCCTTTCTCTGCTCAAAGATGTGTTTTGCACCAGCAAGTGGGAAAGACAGGGCAGCTGTGCCCGATCCCTACTACAGCAGTATGGTTATACTGGTTCCAGTATGGCTATATATATCTATATCCTGAAAACGACTGTGATGACTGCCAGAGCTTTGTGAGAGAGATCCATTTCCGCTCCTGAGAAGGTCACTGTTGGCACCTCCGGCTGCAGTGGGGTGCACGGCAGCCCATGCTCTCAGGCTGCAGACACTGGTTCTCTTGCCGCCCTTTGGGTCTTCATAGCTATAGTCATTTTGTGCATCACCAAGGCTGCCAGTCACTACTGAATGTATTTTCAGTAGCAGACCCATAAAACTTCCACCTTCTCAAGGTTTAGTGCTGTGGATCAGTCTGTGAGATGCAGTAATTACGGTCTGGCAGTATTCCCCTAAACTCCTCTTGCAAATACTACTGCCGATAGCTGTTCACCTGTTTATATGTTGTGATGTTTTTCTCCACCCTTAACGGTGAACTCCAGGCACCAGTCAATACCTTGTTATATGTATGTACATTAGACACAAAAAACACAGTTTAATCAGTGATGTGGCTTAATAAAAAAAGGTTAATGCACCGTGAAACCTTTTCTGCTGGTGACCACAATAATGACAAAGAGTGAAGTTATGGTCATGCCAAACAAAATGCCACTTACACCAGCCTTGCCATTTTCTTTTCTGTCACTTTGATTAAAGATTTTTCAGCAGAATTGCTGCCAGAACTTTTCTTCTCTGAAACAGCTAATATTGATATAACGTAAAAATGCCTGTGTCTATACATTAACTCCTTCTCCTGAGGGAAAAAAAGGTTTTTTTCTGTTCTTCTTCTTCTGTTCCTCTATAAAGCGTGAAGTTAGCTCAAAAGACTAAACTTAGGGTAGCCCAGTGAGGCAAACTTCTCTGTTTCTTATCCTGGTGGATGACAAGAGTTTCAGAACACGAATTACACATCCTTAAGGACCTTGATGAACCAGTGCCTAACTGCCTGTATTTAAGCAGCTTTGTCACTGCCAGGACTCACAGATCTCACAGACTAAAAGGCCAGAAGAAGAGCTGGCCCAAGTGGGAGATGGAAGTCCCAGTGGTTCTCGGTGCCCCTTGCCTGATACCCAGAACAGCTCATCCTCCCTCTCTGATCACTGGCCCAGGCTGTCCTATGGGCCTGACGCTGTGGCCCTGTGAAGTTATCTCTGTACAGAATTATTTCTGTTCAGAGTTCATGGTCTGCACCTTCAGAAGATTTTTAAATTGCCTATAAAATCACTTTCAGTCCCTAAACAAGACTTACCATCAGCTATTTTACTGTATTCCATTGGCATGAGGATAAACTAACGTATAGACAGACTCATATATTTATTGTCACACTCTGGGCAGTGACAAGTGTCTAAATGTTATGTATGCCAAGTTAGAAATGGCTTAACTCCTTTTGCATGTATTTCCTCTCCAGTGGAGAATATCTTTTCTTTCCATACATTCTTTTCATTAGCTATGATGATTTTTAGATAAGTCTTACCTGGAGAAGTATATTCCTGTTCTAAACAACTATCTCCTGTTTTTTTCCTTCTTTGTTTCTTTTCACCCCTAAGCATATAATTATGACAGATGTGTTTGTGAGCAAGTCTTTCAAGTCAGCAGAGGGCTACTACAGCACTGTGAGATGTGAAGGACTGTGTTGAATCCATGACAAATTTAGGAAATTATCTCGGGGGGGCTCTGTGCCTGTGTGTGTGTTTCCCACTTGGCTCAGTGCTCTCTGTGTGCTGTCTGCAGTCTGAAGCCACCGACTGTCCTCGTGGGACTGCTCCCGAGGTGCACAGTGCAGGAGAGGGAAGACCTCATATTACTAAATAACGGCCTTGGATTTCTTTCAAGTCCTGAGTATAAGCAACGCCCAAAAGCTGAATGTGCCCTACAAATTCAGGTTCAAAACCAGCACCTCTTTCTTTCTGCCATCATCCTCTATGTGGGTAAGCTGCAGATTCTTCATTTTATATTAGACACATGTTTGAATTAATCCAATTTTCCTTGGGTCACATCCCAGAGCACCAATTCCAGTTTCTATGCTGTACACATTTCCATGGCTTTGTCTTTTGTTGGAAGGGAAGGAAGACTGGTATTCCTATCACAAGCTACTATGCTATTCACCCCACAGGATAGTTTCCACAGAGCAGAGTTCAGAGTGGAAAAAGCTGGCTGGTAGTGAATAGTCCGGTTGTTCATTAAGGAAAATTCTAGCAGAGAAACCTCGTGTGTAGGTTTGATGAAAAGTTAATGAAACACGTACAACATCCCTGTGATCTGCAGCTCATTTTGAACAGAAGTTGAACTCAGACAGGAGCATCTGAGGTTTTTGATAAATGTTTCATAGGTATTTGTGCATGACCCCAGACCTGGAAGGCAGCAGGGAACCTAGCAGTTAAACTGCCTGGTGCACAGAGGGAACCAGGACAGTGTGGAGGAAGAAGTGTTCCTCAACAATGATGAATGAGAAACAGGACACCAATAAGAAAGTGAACATAAGCGCTTTTTAAAATCTATAGCACCTTGGCTACCAACTCTAAGTAAATTATCTGCTCACTGGTTGAAAAAGAGACTAGTACAATTAAGATACAGTGAAGAACATGATCTTGTTCATGGTATTGCTACTACAAGACTAGAACAAAATGTTGGCTAACACACATTTCACAATCTATTATTTGTCTGAGAAGCTGGATGTAGTATCTGTGTTAAATCTGGCCTGCAAACCGGTCAGTGCAGTATAGAAATGGAACAGGTAATATGCGTCACACAGCTCAATCCTCATTTTGACAGTAAAGATATTAGAAAGTCACTTAGCTGTGATCTAGGAAGGGAGGAAAATCTCTAATGCTATCAAATACTCAGATACTGTGAAACAAAGAAGCATTGCATTTAGATTTGTTCTAAAGTTCATACCATCATGTAACATAACCAAAGCCAAACTGCAATGCTGAATGCTTAAGAGTTTACAATTGCTTTTTCAGCTATGCATAAATTATGGATGCATATTTCTTTTCTGGATTATGTAGTTAATGAGACTCAGTCTGCTTGGAAATAGGCTTGTCTGTTTAGAAAGGCAGGGTATGTGTGAAACACAAATGGATGACCAACAGGCTCACAGTTCCGGAAATAACACCTCCTGACAGGGCTAGAGTAGAGCCTCACTTTAACCAGGGAAAGGCAGTCAGGCTCGCTTATGCAACATAATATGCCCTGACTGCACAAACAAGCAAGGTGCTTTTCCCTGTTCCACAGAGCCCGGTGAAGGAGTCATCCATGAGAAAAGTACTTCGCGATGGTCTCATTCCTCCCTGTGTCTTACAGGGCTGTGCCCTATCTCAGGAGCATCACATACACCTTTTCTCAGATACTCAGGCTGAGAAAAACTCAGTCACTTATTGACTCTAATTAGCCTGGAAATAGCATGAAACTCTGGGCTGGTGGAAAGTCAAAATGCAAACTACAAAACATGAAGAGAGATTAATTTCCAATTTCTACAGTATGCTCTCTATACAGAATGAAAGAGCACGTTGAGCTCATACAGGTCTTTCTGATACATGTTAGAGAAGCTTCCGAAGTAAAATGACCACTGGATTAGGAAGGAGAGACTTGAAGATGTAAAATAAAGGCATTATGATTGTGTATTTCTCTAGTCTATACAGGTGCATATCTGGGTCTGGTCTTCTTGCAAGGCTCCCTTTCCACTGTTGATTTGGCTTTGATAAAAAAGATTCTTGAGATTGATGGGTTTATTCTGCATGCTTAAATGCTAAGAAGTAAAACCTGAAAGTAACCAAAATGTAAGATGAAGCAAGAGGTCTAAAGAGAGTGGCCAGTTTGTGAGCGAGACCAGACCTGCTCAGTAGCACCCAGCAACAGCCCCAAGAGCTTTATCCCAGAGGTTTCCCCTGAATTTCTCCTCCCTGAGCACTACAGGCTGCAGGGCTCTCAGCTGCCTCTTGGGCAGAACAGGTAGGTACCTTATATAATGTTTTCTCTCCTTTTCTTTTCTTTTTCTTAAAGTTCTCTTTTGCCTGCTGGCAATTATTTGCTGCTTCCAGACAGGCTTTGTAAAGCCATGATACCACTGGGGAGTCATTGGTAGAACAGCCTCAGAAGTGTTGCTGACCTGATTGCAAAGTATCACATTAACAAAACGGGACTTTTTTTTCCCTTGCTCAGCCTACCAGCAGGGCTTCTGCTTGATCACCGTGTGTGTGGGAGAGGAATCCAGACACTGCTGCATTACTCACTGGCCTGAATAGAGAAAGCGTTTCCATATGTTTTTCCTAATGTGTGTGTACGCATTACAAACCGAACTCTTCAATCAGTTGCTCTGAATGTCTGGTAGTGATAAAGACATCAGGCTGTCTCTGTCACAGAAGGAAAAAATGGCTTTTAGCTTACTGATGTCTAATTTCTTCCTTGGTTTTCATGCCAACATTTTTGATGGACACATCAACCTAGATACAGAAAATTATTACAGCCAAGTTAGCACAAATCACAAATCTACAGGGGCTTGAAAACATATTGTGGTCTCTCTTCTTTTCTTTCCGTCCTTCATTTCAAGTAAATATTATTGTAGTGTATATTCTTGGCCTGTTTTATTTAACTGTAATATCAGATGCCTGAGATTCAAATACCATCAATGCATTCATATATAGTTATCCTAGATACAAAGCAAGCATTATGCACACTAAATGAATGTGTTTAATCACCTTCAACATATTTGAGTAAAGCAGTACCACATGATAGGCAATGAATTTCTCACTGATCCTGACATACTTGGGGGGGACGCTAAGCAGCACCACTGTTGTGGCTGTAATTTCTAACCACAGGAAAAGCTCAGCTACCACCCACAAGTGCACTGGCTGTCATGGGTCCCTGAGATGATGAAAGGTAACTGGAGACAATAATGAGCAAGAATGGGCACTGTAAGGTTTGGGAATAACATCACCAACACTTCCAGTTTGCCCCATTTTAGAACTGGGAAGCCTCTTCAAATTACTTACTGTTGTGATCCGATCAGGCCAAATCAGACCTCATTATCCATGTGTCAGCACTGATAATGCCCTGATGGATGCCAGGTCACCTGGTTGATGATAATCAACCTTGGAGCCTGAAGAGCAGCAGTAAGACCCCTGCCTGTGCAACGTATTCACAGCTGGGGGAGAGGTTGATCCCCACAAAGTCGATGGTTCCAAATCTGAGGGCCTGGAGGAGGCTGAAGCCTGGAGAGGCTTGGTGCTGCTACAGGCAGGACTTCTGAAAGCATTTATCAGGAGCTATTCAACATCCCACTCCAAAAACTGACAGAGAGCGCCACAGGGTGACACATAAGGGACAACAAAGTGCCCTTTAGCTAAGGGCACATAGATCAGCTGGTGGCACTGGATGGACTTATGCTGGTCAAAAGCCACCTTGGAGCTGCTGCTACACCAATCAGGTGACCCTGACACTAGGACAACCATCATGGGAGCCATCACAATGATCAGGATCAGTCCTGCAGGAAGGAGTCAGAGGCAAGGGCAGGAAGGGATCAGAGAAGAGGGAGGGCCAGTGTGGTGTAGTGAGATACTGTGGAGGAGACTAGAAAGAGGAGGACAGAAAAGAAAGCAGCTTCTGCAAGGGAAGAGGGGCAGGACAACACAGCTAATTGTTGTAAGAAACTTCATAAATTCAAGGGTGCTATGGGTTTGTGCATCAAGGTTTTGGTAGCGGGGGGGCTATACAGGTGGATTCTGGGAGAAGCTGCCAGAAGCTTCCCCCATGTCTGATACAGCCAGTGCCAGCAGGCTCTAAACCAGACCCACTGCTGGCCAAGGCCAAGCCAGTCAGCGACGGTGGTAGCGCCTCTGGGATAACATATTAAAGAAGGGGAAGAAAAAAAACTGCAGTGAAATGGCAGTGAAGACAAAGGAGTGAAACGATGTGAAGAAAACAACTCTGCAGACACCAAGGTCAGTGAAGAAGGAGGGGGAGGAGGTGCTCGAGGTGCCAGAGCAGAGAGTCTTCCCTTGCAGCTCATGATGAAGACCATGGTGAGGCAGGTTGTCCCCTTGCAGTCCATGGACGTCCATGGTGGAGCAGATATCCACCTGCAGCCTATGGAAGGGACCCCACACCGGAGCAGGTGGATGCCTGAAGGGGTTTGTGACCCCGTGGGGAGCCCCGCACTGGAGTAGGCTCCTGTCCAGACCTGCGGACCCATGGAGAGAGGAGCCCACGCCTGAGCAGGTTTGCTGGCAGGGCTTGTAACCCCATGGGGACACTGGAGCAGCCTGTTCCTGAAGGACTGCACCCCGTGGAAGGGACCCACGCTGGGGCAGTTTGTGAAGAGCTGCCGCCCATGGGAAGGACTCATATTGGAGAAGTTTGTGGAGAACGGTCTCCCATGAGAGGGACCTCACACTGGAGCAGGGGCAGAGTGTGAGGAGTCCTCCCCCTGAGGGACAAGGAGTGGCAGAGACAGCGTGTGGTGAATTGACTGTAACCCCCATTGCCCATCCCCCTGCACCACTCGGTGAGAGAAGGTAGAGAAAAGGGAGTGAAGTTGAGCCTGGGAAGAAGGGAGGGGTGGGGGGAAGGCATTTTTAAGATCTGGTTTTATTTCTCACTATCCTACTCTAATTTGATCGGTCATAAATTAAACTCCCTTTTCTCCCCAAATTCAGTCTGTTTTGCCCGTGACAGTAAAAGGTGAGTGACCTCTCCCTGTCCTTGTCTTGACCCTTGAGCCTTTCATCGTATTTCCTCTGCCCTGTCCAGCTGAGGAGGGGGAGTGATAGAGTCGTTTTGGTGGGCACCTGGCATTTGTCCAGGCCAAACCAAAGCAAAGGGGCATGAGGATGGGACATTGGAGGGGGCATTCAGAAAAGAAGGAAAGGGAGAAAAAGTCTATGAAAGATAGAGTCTTGAAAAGAGTTGCTGTTAATAAGGCAGCAAGAAATCTTGAAGGAGATAATTGCTCAGGTAAGAAAGGACTTGAGCCTTGTAGGGGAAATCTCTTTTGCCTGGGAAAATGAACACGGTAGAATGATACTGCCCAAAGAATGCCTTTGATTTGATTTGAAAAGCAAAGAGAAGGTATAATGATGCTGGATGACACAGAGCCATTACTCTCGATGGAAACATAGGAAACCTGTGTTTTTAATATATGGAAGACCAAAAATTCGTGGTAGTCTGGCAACAATCTTAACAATGAAGTGGCTTTCAAAGAGCCCATTTCTTCACTGTGCAGGGTATAAAGGCAATACCATAGGAAATGGAGACATTAAAAAAATCGTGGTTTCTGGGAGGTGATAGGTGTTCAGTGGGGAGAAAATGGGTTGTGGGATACTAAGAGAAGTGATCCGGCCATGCGAGCTGCTGGGGGATCTGGCCAGGCTGAGACTGCGCAGACAGCAGTCTGGGAGATGGCCCCACCTCTAACCCCAGTACCACACACATGAAAAAACTTGTCAACCCCCAATTTAAAAAAAATCGCCTTCAAATGGGCACTTGGGGGCAGTGGTTGCTCAGCTGTAAGGCAGAAACTGTCCCTGATCGCTGGGCGGGAGCTGTGTGAACTCTGCCATAGGCCAAGGGCAGTCATGCAAAGGCAGCATGGGCCAAACCACAAGCTCTCCAGGTCTCTGAGGGCTTCAGTTTTGGGAAACACATGCATGCTCCTGAATTAAGAGGTGATTCCTTGGTTTTAACTTGTCTTCATTTCTCAGGGCAGCATATAGCCGTGAAAGGGCTCAGAAAAAAGGTAGGTGCTGCCCTTCAAAGTTTGTCCCTTCCTATTTCTTTCTTAGCTATCCCCTAGCTGTGCATGGCTTTTTACAGAAGTCGTCTGACCCGTGAGAAGTCTACAGGTGACATTTGTAACAGGACCTGCCCCAGTGGGTGTTGGGATGGCCATTCTAGTTTTCCCCTGTCTCTGCCTGAACACAGTATCTAATACCAACTCTTTTAACAACATTAAGTGCTTTTTTGTTAAACTCCTGTATCTCCTTGGGGCCAGCAAACACCAAGGAGCAGACATTAGCTTTTCTTATGTCCTGAGGCTACCCATAGAAGAAGCCCCAGCAAATAGGTCGGATGACAAAGAAGAGGGATTGAAAACTTGTTAAGAGTCATCAGCAAGTCCTCTGAAACTTGGCCAAGGTTGCGTTAGTTCTTCAGCACGAATTTTCCTTTCCACAGGAAAAAAATGCACTTGGCATGTTTTCTGTGGGCAGCAAGGAGGGGTGTGCAGATGCTTATGGACAGATGTGACCACCCCCACCTCCAGCTCAGTATAAGTCAGCAGGCCAGAAGCTATTTTTGATCCTCAAAGCCATCTGTCTGGGCCAACGTTACTCACTGCCCAGGTGGAAATACCCTTTCTCTCAGCAAGGCTTCCTTGGCAAAAGGGCCAAGATGGAAGTAGGAAGCTGTCAGCTCCACGGTAACAGAGGGGTGATACATAAGCCATTAGGTCTTCTTTAAAAATTTGTGAAAAAGCACAGTGAAAATGTTAGAATTTTATTCCAAAGTGTTCTATGAATTACAGTCTGAAAGTTCAAGAGGACAGCTAAGACAAATGGCAAGGCCCCATTCTTCAGAATTAATCTGAGGAGGCAAAAGCAGTCCAATGAAAATAAGCGTGGACAATTTCCATACTCAGCTGAGCATAAAATTATCATCCTCATCAGAAACCAGGGATTAAAACAAATGCTTCAAGTTTTAGTGGTGCAAACAAATAGGGGAGAAACGATTTATGGCATTTTATGCTTTAATTTTGTTCCTTTTATTCCATGCCACATTACCAAAACTCTGTGACCCATTAGGTCACAAAAAAGCAGAACTGTCAAAATAAAAGCACAATTAGACTAAAAAAAATTTCTTTAAAATTAAAATCATAAGATTTCTTTGTCCAGTTCTTACGAGATCTCACTTTCATAATATGTAAGAAAGAGTTAATTAACTCTACTGATGTAAAAGAACACTCTTTTGTGAGATACATTGTTTGCCATGTTCTATGTGCAAATAATGGCTGCTGCATTTATGCACTATTAATTTTTTCAATATTCTAGGTTTTGTCCCTCTCGACATGTCCAGCAAGCGAGGGAATGCACTGTTTCACAGGAAACAAACTCTGTAGAAGAAAGGCTAGAGAAGCACATCCTTTAATGCTCTTCCTGACAGGAGTACTCGTGGACCCTAAAATTTCTGCTCCCAACCGACACCTAAGAGGAGAGCTGCTGGAGGTGTCCTGTCTCACCTCAGGGAACGTACAAAAGGCCGAAGTGAAGTGTGGTCCAAGCAGGAGGGCTGTAGGACCTGGGTCCTCCTGCAATGTTGCTTTGATGTTGTTGTTCTTTAGAGGCAGACTCAAGTGGAGAGATCCACAGAGCTAAAAGATAACCAAACACCTGATTCAAAGACTACTATTTTCCACGAGCTTTGCAGCAAATTGACATAGGAGTCCTGTGTGTTTGCTCTGATAATTCCAAGGGCTATCATTCTTGCAGGGTTAATTTTATTTTATCTTTTATAATTTCTGAATTACTTTGAAACTGAGTACTTCCTTTGGTCAATCAGTTCAGCACATTCCTCAGCAGAGAACTGCATATAAAAGGCCATGGTCTAATCTCAGTAAATTCAATAGAGACTGACATCAGTGTGGTCAGTGCTGAATCTAGATATATGCTTCCAGAGGCAGATCCAGAAACTGGGTGGAAAATCATGAAAAGTTTGTAGATATTCAGCTGTCATCCATCACTACTTGGTAATAAAGCAGAAAGAACGAAAGAAAATATTATTCTGAAGAAATACTGTTTTGTTGGTAGACAAAAAATAAATGCATAATTAATAACACATAATGCAGAATTAGCAGTCTGTAATACCTTCCTCTGAAAAAGGTAGAAAGGATCTGGGATCTGGGTTTCATCAGTTTTGCATTGGCCCAAGCAGGTCATTTACCTGTCTGCATTCTGAAATTAGCTTTTCTCAATCAATGCTAATATCAATACTTTTTGTCCTAATCAGACTTTCCCAAAAAAGCAGTAAGTAATGTGGGATCAGCGTTAATAAGAGAAAAAAGAGAAAAGCATATTATGCCTGCTGGGTTTTTGCTGTTAGATTTTTACTTCCACCTCCACTATTAACAAGGCTCTGGGTGAAATTGGTTTCTTTGAGGACAGAAAAAATAGTGATGTGCTTCTAAAGCATTTTTTTTCCTTGCAGAAACTGTTATAAGCAGAGCAATTGTCTGGATGCAATGGAAAGCAAATGTCAGAAACAGAGTGTGAATCTTTCCCTCTCAAATCTTTTAACAGTGGCAGCGCCCGTGCAAATAGTCCTCCAAGAGGGGCAGAAACAGCGAAAACCTGCCTACTGTAATAGCCTGAAGTCCTTTACTTTGTAGTGTGTCAGTACATGGAAATCCCAGAAAAGAGTCTAGAGGAGCACAGATTATGAAGTGCGAGGACCACCTCACATTTAACACACACGCACACCCTTTTACCTCACCCAGAAGCTAAAGAAGCTGTTCTGAGTGCATTACGGCAATTTCTAGGTATGGCTTTGTCTGTCACAAAGAGCATGAAATTAATCCCTTACAGGTGGCAGGGGTTTGTTGACTGAAGACAACTTTGAGGAGCAGAGCGCTTAACTGTTTTGTATGTTGAAGCTTCATGCCCGAGTAGAGAAGAGATGATAAAACCGCCACAAGTTTGGGTTTTACTCACTGGATAAAAAGCACTAGAGAGGTTTCATTATTACTGTTCTTCAAAAGCTCTCTGTAGGACAGCCTCACTGAATGTGATGCATTCAAGTCATCAGGAAAGAAAAACTGTGATATTTCACAGACAGGGTAAGGCTATGGACCAGGGAATGAGTGAAATGAGATACCACTGAGACATTCCTCTGTATCCTCTGAGCCTCTGGCTCCAATTCAGCCTCATCAAACTACTGCCAGGTACACAGTAGAGCCCTTAAACCTACTCAGAGGAAAGGGCGAATGATAAGGACAGAGCCCTCTCCAGCCAGAGAGCATTCAGGTGCTCAGGCAGGGTGTTGTCTCGCCTTTGCTGATCTGCAGGGTGTTTTGGGGCTTTCCAGGCCAGGTGGCCCCTTATTACTGTGATAAAAGGAGAGGCCAAACTACTGCTATGTCTAACACCCATTCTCTCCTGCATCCCCTGCGCTTTCTCTCCAAACAGGAGAAAAAAAAAAGAGAAATAAGTTGTTCCAGAAAGCCAGGACCACTGCATATTTTCTCCAACAACAAAGCACTGCTTGCAGACCACAGGCAAAGGCCTGGTGAGGGTTTGTGAATGATGCTGCCTGTTGAAAGCTGCCACTGACGATGTCGTCAGCATGCCACAGAGTCCCTCAGCGTGGCAGGACACCTCGCCCACGTGCCTTCAGGCTGCAGAGGACACTTTGGGTGGGGGCAGCAGGTGGCCTTGGTTGTATGGATGGAGCGAGCAGGGAGGGGACCTTGAGACCAAGACAGAAATATGCTATCTCCATGTGAGCGGCCTCTGCCTCCAACAGACTTTGAGGAGCCTTGGTTTCTTCCCCCAGTCTTTGCTGTCCCAGCTTAGCCCTCTGACTACAGTAACCTGCATGTGACTGAACCTGTTCCTGTAAAGAGGTGCAGTCTGGCCTTTTGCCATTGTCTGGACAAATTAACTCTTCAATAGATTTGTTACAAATAGTATGATCCTGGGACTGGAGCTCTATAAATGAGGCTTTTAAGAGGGGCATGGCATTCACTAGTGCTGTAGACAAGAAGAAATGAAGCATATAAACAATTTATTCTCATCTGTTGCAGGAGCTGCCCTACATAAAAGCCAGATCACCTCTGGCCAGTGCCAGAAGTATTTCTAGATAACGTAATATGGACAGTCCTAGGACCACTGTGCTTCTTCTTAAAAGCACATGTGCTTATTTTTATTCCCAGGTTTAGAGTGGAAAAGGGTTTTGGAAACACTTGCAGGACAGCCTGGTGCAAATGTACAACCACATTTAGGCAAACCAGAGCACAGTCAAAGGCAATTTTGGAGGACTGTAGGTTTGATTAATCAATTTGATAGTGTCCTCCTCTGGAATGAGCTCCATGCTTGCACAGTGCTGTGGTTTACTACCCAAGCACAAAACAGGTGCCCGCAGTCCAGAGCACAACAGTTCACTTCAAATGAACCAAAACCAAACACACATCTTGCTGTTCTGGATGGTGGCTCCCAAGACAATTCCTGACAAGAGTACATTACTGTTTACATCAAATGCTTCATGCAAGAAGTAAGTGATAGGGAAGAAAGGTGTTCCTCTGCTCTGTCAAAATTTTGGACCTGCATGCCGCAGATACATGTGTTATTTGATGCCATCACTAAAACAAATGTGATATTTGTATATCCTCTCTGTCTCATACTTACAAAGCATATGGCAAGTGTACTACAGGGAGTACTCTTTTCCATACATTTTTTCCAGACGTATCATCTTTACCACTCAAGCATCAGTCCTTGTTGCTCTGTCTACAGATTAAATCTTCATATTATTGACAGCACTTTACAAAGAGGGTTTATTGTTGCCTTTGTAGGAAGTGGACATTTACCCTATTCAAAGTAGATCTTTCCCTGGTGAGATACTAAGCATAGCAGGAAAACAGAAGCATCTACAAAGAGCTTACAGAATTACGTCCTTGAGAAAAACTAGATGGAAATGCTTAGACAAGCAAGCTGCAAAAAAAATGAGTCATCCAATTACTTGTTATCCTAGCATGTCTGTGGGTTTTCATTTGGTCGCTTGTGAGGATTGACCCAGTGAGGTGGCCCTGGATAGCAGCTTTCCATCTGCATCAACATCTGCTGCCCCTTAGGCACTGCTGGAGCTGGGGCTGCCCTGTGTGACACCGAGGTGCAGGCACAGCACCAGCCCGAGCTATTGCTGACAAGTGCTCGCAGACCCATGCCAGAGTCCCAGGCTTGGGTGCTGAGGTTTCACCGTCAGTGACAGGATCTCTTCTGTCTTCTAGTCCTGTGTTTGTGTGTCTTGCCTGCTGACAGCCATGTTGTCTGCTCAGAAATATCTGTCTGACCACAGTGGGTGTTGCTGATTGACAAGAAAAAAAATAGAGAAGTGCTCCAAGTGGTTCCCAGCGGTGGTCATGACAGCTGCCAAGTAGCACAGCACGGCCAGGAGATGTTTTGGGCTATAAAGCCATGCCCTAATCTTGGGAGGGTGCTAGGGAGCTTTGGCAACCCCCTGCTCGCTGCTCAGCTGATGATCCTGGTGTGGGGCCGAGGACGGGGGTATGCTTTGCCTCAAAGGCCGTGATCCTGTCAGAGGCTGTTGATGACAGGGAGGCGCAGCTTGTGTGGCGATCACCAAGAGCAAAGTAGAAGTAGCACCTCTCTAAGGAGAATCTACAAGGGGCTCCTTTATGCCTGGGGGTGCAGCAGGAAGAAAGGAACAGGCAGGCCAGATCTCTTCTGGGAGGCCTCCTTGGCCCTGGGGTAGCACGACTGTAGGCAGGTTGCTCACTGCACGTGTGGCTGGGCAGTGCAAAGATGTGGTGTGATGGTGTCCTGCCACGGGCCGTACTGCATTGCCTCAAGTCTGCTGAGCTAAGTGTGGGTGCTGCCAGCAAGAAGGGCAGGTGCACCAAAGGATGTGCCCAAAGGCCACCCCGAAGGCTGGGGACCGTGTTGTAGGGTCCACATCAAGTGTATGGCTGGTGCTGGGACTGAGAGGCAGGAGTTTATTGTTTACTCCTATGTGGTTTGTTTCAGGAGCTTTCATAGTGGCATTGCTTCTGCATCTCCCAGTTACCTCTTGCTATTAAGTTATGTCAGTCACATGGGATCTAAGATCATCTTACTTCTTGCCAACATCAAGCTATTACAGTCTGAATTCTGTAAAGGAATTAGCACTTCAAGCATCAAATCATGAAATCATTGTAATACGCAAACATTGCTTGCATTGAGGTCATGTGTCTGAAGGTCTAACTCTGATTTTAAATTCCACAGCCCGCTCCTCCTGCCTGGGCCCCGGTGGGCTGAGAGGTGCTGACCCCGCTGAAAGCTCCCCACGGAGATACACATGGCTGTGGCAGTGGGGCCAGCCAGGAGGAGAAGGCGCCTGGAGGAGGATGGGAGAGGGCTGGCACCGGAACAGAAGAGAGTCCCCTGTTCTCATCAAATGACACTGTGGTGCAGAACAAAAGTGCCTTTCCTACTCCAATACACCATTTGAATGCACTCTGTGACCATAAATAAAAGACTTTCATAAAACACACTCTACTAAATCACTGAAACCCTTCTAACACAGATTTTAATCACCAAGATTTTCCATAATGTCTTTGCTAATGAAAAGTTGCTTACCTGAATGCTGGCTAGCATTTTTCTCCAGAATTTTGCACATAGTAATAACGCGGGGTCTGGGAAGGGGTTGTGAGTGTTCTTTTGTTTCTTTTGTTTTTCCCCGAAGAAGAAACTGCCTGTGCAGTAACCAAGGTAGCCACTAGTGTTAAGGCTGTTACACATCCAGAGGCTAGCCATTAACGAGGCATCTGACTGCACCACAGATGATTTGACTGCTTTTATTCGAAGGGCAAACAGTCATGGTCATTTCTGTTATATTTTAAAGAAGCATTTGAGTCTACCTTTTGTGCAGCCCAGAAAAAAGGATCCCGATGGGTATATAAATGTTCTTTAGGTTTTTAACACCATTATACTCCGAATTCACCTTGTTTTTCCCTTCCTTTTCTAATATTTTGCACTGTTTTTTCTCTGCTAGTATCAAGAAAGGATACCTTGCTGCAAGTAAAAGAAAACCTTTTATCTAGGATTTCTCCATGCTCTAAAATTACTGTTCTATAAGCCTAAGTGACAGTTAGGTAAGGGATTCAAACAACGAGTTAATGAGCAGTTCTTTATTAAACTCACTGCAGGAAGAGCTTAAAGTTCATCTGGTTCTCATGTCCTTCACAGATGAGGCCTTGAAGTTCCCCTCTGAATAATTTTTCATCTATTTGTCTCTAAGTTTTTTTTTAAATTGTTATCACTGATGGCATAGAAAAAATGAACATTATTTTATGGTTGTATTTTATGATTCTCACAGTATGTATACCCCTTATGGAAGTAATGGAAAGAAGAGATGGAAAACAGTGGAACAAAGTCTCGTTGGAGACCAGTAACTAGCACTGGGTCCAGCCCTGTTTAACACTTTCATTAATGATCTGGATGATTGGGCAGAGTGTACCCTCAGCAAATTTGCTGATGACACCAAGCTGGGAGGAGTGGCTGATATGCCAGAGGGTCATGCTGCCAGGGCTGAGTTTGAGCCAGCAATGTAACCTTGTGGCAAATAAGGCTAATGGTACACTGGGCTGCCTTAGGAGGAGTGTTATGAGCAGGTGGAGGGAGGTGATCCTAAGCATTTGTAAGGCTACACCTGGAGTGCTGAGTCCTGGTCGGGGCCCCCCATACAAGGGAGACATAACGCTACTAGAGAGACTCTAGTGAAAGGCCACCACTAAGACGATGAAGGGACTGGAGCATCTCTCATCTGAGGAAAGGCTGAGAGAGAGCTGGGACTGTTCAGCCTGGAAAAGAGGAGGCTCAGGAGGGATCTCATCCATGATTACAAACTCCTGAAGAGAGGGTGTAAAGAGGACGGAGCCAGGCTTTTCTCAGTGATACCCAGTGACAGGATCAAAGGCACAAACTGAAACACAGGAAGTTCTATGTGAAGATCAGCAAACACTTTTCTACTGTGAGGGTGACTGAGCACAGGTTGCCCGGAGAGGTGGTGGAGTCTCCATTCTTGGAGGTATTCAAAAGCCGCCTGAACATGGTCCTGGGCAATGTGCTGTAGGGTCCCCTGCTTTAGTAGTTCAGTTGGACCAGGTGGTGTCCAGAAGTTCCTTCCAATCTCAAGCATTTTGCTAATCTGTGAAGAAAATGCACATTATGAACAGGAACTGGGATTCTCAAGATACACATTGCCTCTATTCCAGTAAAATTCCAAGGTGTATCAAAACCAAACCACCTTGCCTGTAGTCGTCTACTGTTACATCACTGTTGCACAAACAGCTAGTCAGAAGTAATAGCAGAGAGGTGTCTGAAAGTCTTCTTCATAACCCTTTCACTGCTGGGGCCACCTGCCACAGGAAGGCTGTGGTTCAAAACCACCTTGTGATCAGTTCCTAAAAGAGCAGATTTTGCACTAACTGATTACCCCTCTTCTTCCATCTCTTCTTGTCCGTCTCGTATCGCAGCCCTATAGACTATAAGCACAGCAGAGCACACCTAGCAGAAGTCTTGGTGTAAGCTGTTGCCTGGGGTCCATGGCAGCTCCCCTCCAGCTCATGCCACCGAAGTCCCTCCGGCCCTTGAACTCCAGAGCGGCTGCAGCCCCTGTAGCTGGGGTTAGCTTTGCATGCCTTTTGTTTCCGACAGCAGTGGTACTACCCTGCTATTCAGCATCTGAAGGCAAAGCTGAGCACTGCCCAGCCATTCGAGGCTGTACTAGCATTTTTATACCACGTGCGCTATTTGTGCAGCGCGTCTTTCCAGGAAAGTCAGTGGCATGGAGGGAGCGGATCCACTCAGTGAGTCACTGGGGAGGTTCCTGCGGGCCAAGCCAAATGCGGGATTTCAGCTAAAAGACGCTTTTATGGGAAATATGGAACGTGACATTTGTTTGAGTTGGAAGCTCCCTCGAAGACTTGGGGCCAAGTTCACCCAGGAGCATGCGTGCTCCGAAGCGCTCCCTGGAAAGTGAGATTGGAACATTTTACACCTCTTCGGTCAGGCATTTGCTTACCACAGAGCTTGCTAAATCTGACTTCAGTACCATGAGCGTCTGCTTGTTTCTATCTCTGTCTCCTGCCCCCTCTTATCAACATTTTCAAAAGGTTTCAGTTTTTTTCCCCCTAGGAGAGCTTGCAAGAAATGGCTAAATGCTTACATTGCCACTTTTCATCTATTTATTTTGGCTGTTTGTTTTCGCTCTTCTTCGGAGAGACTGTGATGCATAAATAAGCTATGACCTGTCATCCCAGAGGGAGGAAATGGGAGACTGTGCATGGAAAATGTTCTCCAGTTTTCCTCCTGTGATTTCAGTAAAGACATCATACTAAATGATCGGCCTTTTTCCTGGAAGAGAGCTTGGCGTATTTTCTTTTAATCATCCAAGATGTATATGCTCAGACATTCACAGTAAACCTGAAACCAATTTGGAATACATATCTTTAAGTCCTTCAAGGTCTACATCATACGCCATTTAAACAACCAATTAAGGTTTAATTTCACTGTAGTTTTCGGATACAAGGCAATCACTGTCTCCTGCAGTGCCGATAAGGACTGCAGCAACAAAGACTAACACTCCAAGTAGTAATTTCAAGGCAGAGAAAGAAGGGGAAAGTAAAAGATTTCCCCCTTTGAAACCAAGCAATTATAAGCTTACAGTGGCTATTTCCTGCTGTGGCAACTGCTGGTAAAAAAAATAAATGAGAGATATCCTTAACCTATAGGCTTCATTGTCATTTGGGGGCAAAATATTTTTTATTGATATTTGTGTGATTGTTTTTCTTAGGGGTTTTGGTTTTTTCGTTTGGTTTTGTTCTGTTTTGATGTTGGTTTGTTTGTTGGGTTTTTTTTCCCCCCAGTTACAAGGGAGGGAATGTACCAGCAGAGGCAACAGATACAAAAGCAAAAGTTTCCCCCAGCACTCTGCCCAGTTGATTATTTTAGCACCAATCTCTGTGCGCCCTTCACTGCAGCAGGGATTCCTTTGAGAAGCCATACATAAACCCTTCCGCAAGTGCCTCTGCAGCAGAGGCTCAGCTATCTGGCTTCCAGCACTTGCAGTTAAGCAGGGTGTCTGGTGTGTGATGATTTCGTGACGCAGATCACGAACGGTGAGAAGCTAAGCTGAAAATTACTTACTTCGTTTCCCACAAAATGAGGAATGGAGGCAGGGATAGAAATGAAGTAAAGCACTGTAGCTAAATTCAGCAAATTCAAATGGGAGCAACTTTGCTGACTTCACCAGAGACTGGCTGTTGATTACAATATTTGAACCAGACTTTCCCAACTGCATAACACAATGACTCCTTAGAGTCCTAAGTCAGGATTTTACTAATTAAGACTACATGTCTGAATATGCAGATGTACACACCAATATATCAAAAGTTGAATTTGTTCTACTATATTTGCTTTCCTTATTCACATTTATTTAAAAAAAAAAAAAAAAGAAGAGGAAAGGGAGAAGCAGAGACCATAGAGTACATGCATAACATGCTGGACACCTGCAGACTTTCTCATGACACTTCCTAAACTAAAAAAAACAAAGTTTAGAAGGTTTGACAACATAACTACAAAGGACTTATCACAATTTCAACATTAGCTGTTTTCAGTGCATTAAAATGTACTGCCAGTGTGCTTCCCCAATGACATTCACAGCATTAGCATCTTCTTGCTTCGATATTAAAATGTTTCTTACATAAGGATTTGTTGCAGGATCACGCCTAAAAGAACAGAAAATGAGTGGAAAACTGCCCAGGTGGGGGAAGCAACGAAAATGCATGTAACGAATGGGAATCCAGCCCAGATATCCAGACATCCAGCCCAGGCCTCCATCTAGTCACCCTGGACATCACCTGCCATCAGTGGAACCCAGTCAATACACCCACTGTGTTTATCTCATCCTAATGTAGATGCTCAAGCAAAGCAAGCACATAAGCTGCTCGCTAAATGCACCTATTTCTCTCTCTTTTGACTACAGTGAGCCCATGATGACTAGCTCAGCTGTGGACATCTTAAGTGATGCAAGAGAAATCGCACCGAACTTGTCCATCAAATGCTCGCTGAACTACAGAGATGTATTTTGCATCCTTCTATCCCATTAATTTCTAGCAGACTGTAGGTGTTCTTTTGTGACAATGGAGTATAAAACATTTTTATGTGACTTAAATTGACAACACATTTTTAATGTATGGTTTGGGATAGACTTATTCAGTTTGTTGTGCTCCACACAGTGGATGACAGGCAGAAGAAGAAAATCCCACCAGTATCTATGGTATGGCAAAATATTTTCTCTGTCCACTAAGCTGAAAAGACTATGGAAAGAAAAAGAAACATGAGGAGAAAAAAATAACAAGAAGAACCAAAGAATCCCAAGGCAAATTTTATTTACAGAAGCCAAAATCTGCCACTCCACTTCCACTGGCCCTAAAACCCCCAGTAAGGCAGTTTAAGGTCCCATTCCTTATTAGCACCTTCTTGCTGGTTTTGAAGATCTGGTTTTGGAGGAGGGTGGCTGCGGCCAGGCACAGGGGGGGGCCTCACCAGGTTCGCCAGCCTTGTGCAAAAGCAGATGCCTGGCTGCCCCAGTGTCCATATGCTGCTGGGAGGGCTGGGAAAGCCAGTGGATCTCAAGCACCAGGTCCCTGCCAAGTTAAAACTGTACTCTGGCTTTCATCCATCAGTGTGAGGTCTGTGCAGGATCAGAGACACCCTTGGCTTCATGCAGCACATGGTGCTTTAAACCAGAGCCTGGCCTCGGCTGAGGTTAGGTGTGAACCCTTGAAGGAACAGTCCTGGCTGGGTGATCTTGTGCCAGGAGTGAGCCCTGCTTGTCTCGGTGAACCTACCCCTTTGGGAGGCATCATGTCTGCATCCTCCAGTAAGACACGGTTGCTTCTTCTCTTTGAAGTTAGTGTATTATTTCATCCCCCGTATTCATGCATGTTTATTGATTTTATTAGGCAGGAAGGAGGACTGTAGCTCTAGACTGTGGGCAAATCGAGAGAAACAGAATTCAAAAGAAAAACACTGTTTCAAACTGAAGCAGGTATGAGATACGGAAAGGGTGCTCCGCAACCTCAGTCATACCTCAGCCAGACATCTGCCCCTGTAAGTTTTCCGTAAAAAGTCTACAGGCACTTGCACCTGGGGACTGAGAAGCAGGGGAGCTTGTTGCACAATCTCTAAGACCAGGCTGGTGTCTTTCCAGGGTGACGGGAGGACCCCAGGCTCTGGTTGCCAGGGCAAGGTGGGTTTGGGCAGTCCCACTGCCTCCCATCCTCCCATAGACGGAGCACTGGGATCCCCTGTGCTGCCCACCTGCCTGCCCGCACAGCCCTGCCGGTGTCACACACGGTCACATCGAGGAATAAGATACAAATGCCGTGGTGGGACATTGAGGAGATCTCTGCAGAGGCTGCTGAAAAGGCAGTCTTTGTCTGGAGTTTGGTGACAGTCGCCATGATGAGGCTATTTCAAGACGACACACCAGGGGAAAAAAAATCCCGTCATCAGCTGGTTTGTTACAATGGTGGTTATATAAAGTGCAGCAGGCTCAGACAAAAACAATATGAAAAAAATGTCTGTTCTGACCTGGGGAAAAAACTAGCATTTCCTAAGAACTTGAAAAACAAAAAAGTGAGGAGGGAGAGCAATCAATTCACACAAATCAAAGCTTTTAATTTTGGTTGCAACCATAGCTTTGTACATGTGTGTGCATTCTAGTTAGCCTAAGCTACAATACAAAGACACTTTGAACCTCAGAAAATAAAGTTCTGGTTACATAATTACAAGAAAAATGCATTTTCACAGTTTCAAAAGGTCTGTATCACTGTTCTGAGCAAATATTTGTATTGAAACCCATAATTTAGATTTAAGTGAATAGGAATTTTCTGACAGGAAATATTAAATCACCAAATATGCAGTCAGCTGTGGTGCAAAGCTTAGCTGTATCTCATTGTTCTGGTATTCATATATTAGAGACTAGTGCTTGACCTTCCTTTGTATCTTGGCAAATCACACCCTTAGTCAGGCGTTAAAGGAGGGGAGTAAGATAGGGAAAGCACACTTCATGATTTCTTCTGCAATGTAAAGCTAAACTTGTATTTTATAATAATAAATTTAGACTAAAAGCTAAAGAGTGCATTAAGCCATAACTGCCTATTAAGATTAATTCAAACTCCACGTATCATCTTTAAAAGTCTAATTTTTCCATTACAAAAAATCCATGCAATGGGTCTGTAAATAAACACAAATTTGCCCAAGCATCATCTCGAAGACCCCCTCCCCCCAGGCTGGCTTCTTGTCACAGGCAAACGCTTAATAGGTTGTGGCTGGAAAATCCCAGGGAAAGCTGGAGATTTTTAAGAGATGAGCACTGATTGTGCAGCAGCCTGCAGCTATTGCTGACCTGCCTCTTTCACAGAAAGAGGATTATTACATAAAAGAGTGCTAGAGATATTGTATGAAAAATACATTTTAATTTCTTTCTCAGCAAGAGAAGACGGAGAGAAGGGAAGTGGGAACAGGCAGAGGAACTACTTCTGCGCTCATTTAGGTGGGATTCCTTTATTATTTTTATTACTGTCCTTGTTACTTGGAAAGTTCTTTAGAGGGTCTTCTACGGATGCACATGAACTGATCCTTGGTTCCACAGTCTCCCTTTATCTCCTTCAGACACACAGAGTTGGTGTTTTTCATACATAAAACCAGACATACTCCCATAAGCATACGTATTTTTCTGACTTTTTCCCATGATTTCCCTTCTGCTACTCCCTCCTTACCTATTAGACAAATTGAACCAAAAGAAAGACACTACTTGTCTTTTTAATTACTGTGCACATGCAGGTGCGTCAGCCTGGGCTTTTCTCTTAATTGTTAGCTGTCTAGGGGGGACTGTTCTTGTTGTGTTTAATGTCAGGTAGCTGCCTGCCTTCCCATCTCAAGCTGAAGAGAGCGGATGCAATGCCGTAACATCGATATCTTTATTAAGTGCTCTCTACTCCTTCTCCTGGTCTCTTACAGTCGCACCCACCTGGCGACGACAGCTGTTCCTGCTCACCCATTTTCAGCCTCAGGTTTCTCCCAAGGTCCCCCCCTCCATCCTCCCATCTCCCTCCAGCCTGGTGCTGATGTTGCACTCCAAGCAGCTTGTTCACCTGTATCCATGACAACCAGGATGACATCACCAGAAGGATTCAACATCACAGTCTAAGGACTCCAAACCAATTAAATGCTAACAACGCCTTTTTAATTGCAGTTGAAATATTTCTGATAACAAAAAAAAGGGGGCGGATGTGTGAAGAGATGTTGAAGGTGGAAGAAGATTTTTTTCTTTCCTTGCTGGCTGCCTACACAGTGACAACTCTGCATTTTCCCCAGGCACTGCAGCAGTCTCGGCTGCTGTCAGAAATGATCCTTTCATATCCCTGAAGCAGTCATCTGCATCCTCAACGTCGCTTCGACCAGCTGCAAATGCTTGGGTGGCCACTGATGTCCGATCTGCCGTTGGGATGGGCAGAGGGGTGAAGCCGCTACTGCCTCGTTCCCATTCAGTTAGGCAGGGAAGCACACAGCTTTCCTCAGGCCAAACCTCTGCCCTCACCTCTCATGCAGGGGCTGAGCGGGGCCCCGGGCAGGGTGCGCCCCATGCCGCTGCCAGTGTGATGCTGCAGCATCCTAATGCCTTGTTGTCCCCCATGCAGGCAACTTTCCCTAACCCAGAAATTTCCTAGGTGCAGAGCAGGGAGAAAAAATAGCTTCCACCTAATCAGATTTGTGTAGCAGCAGCCCTCCTGACTCGCTCGCTGGCAGCTGGTGTTTACAATGTAGGTCAGGTCAGCGCCTGACAGCCAGCGGCTCTCGGCAGCAACCTCCCAGCAGTGGGGGAGCAATCATTTCCCACTGGCCCTCATCCTCCCACTTCAAATCCTGGTCCCCAAGCTCTGCTGTTGCACAGAGCCAGAGAGCTTCCCTGGGATGGCTGCCTCTGAGACCCACCACCATGGTCGCTGGGCTGCGTTTGTTCTCGGGCACCTCTGGGCGAGCAGAGTATGCCGAGGCTGAATTGCTAGTGGTGCTGGGCTGTGGACATCACAGAGCTGCTGGGTGTCTTCACCCACAGGGCTGCCCTTTGGCAGCTGCCTGGCGGGGCTGGGGAGCCGCTACCTCCATTTCCTACCCCAAACTTCTCCAAAGCCCTCGGGGTATGGCACTTTCACACCAAGTAGGCTTTTTGCAAAGGGAAGGGTACCTCATCTCAGCAGCTCTGAGATGGTTCAGACCACAGAGAGCCCATTTGTCAATCTCTTATCACACCAAATGTGTTTTAGCTTTAGTTCATTGCCAGCAACTCAGGCAACAATCCCACCCCTCACGAAAAACAGTCGCTTGTGCTCCATGATGTCCAGCTGTGTCATAGCGGGTCAGCTTCAGACTGCCCTGGTTCCTGATTTTCTCAGTGAGCAGGTCTTTGATATCCTGCAGGACACATTTCTCCCTGTGAAAATGGCCTGTGAAGCTGTCAGTCCCAAGGCTGAGGCGAGGCCGAATGCAGGGAGCAAACCTGTCTCAGCAGCTGGGATGGGAGGACCAGACTCATTACCAAGAAACTCAGACAACATAAATCATACGGTCCTCAGCTGGAAGGTAACCTGCTTGTTTGACAGAGCTGCCCTTGTGCTGTAACAACAAACATCAAATGGGAAAGAAAGGGTAGAGGACTAAAAATGAAAATAAGAAAGGATAAAAAGTGGAGGCTAGGATGAGAAATAGGGAAGAGAGAGCAAAGAATAGAGGAAAAAATTGTTATGGAAAAAATGTACTCAGTTACATCTGGGAAGAAAGCAAGCAAGGAGGAAAACTAAACTTTGAAACTGGTCTTCAGGGCTTCCCTCTGAGTGTTCTGTGTGAGGAGCTGTGGTATTAAACCTCAGATTATATGGGAGGACTAGACAATTACATCAGTTGGATAAGATCAACTGCCCTACTAGTTTTTAAGAAATTTAATAGTTACAGCCACTGCTAGGGATGCTGCTGGAATGTTATTTCATGGTTTGATATAGTTATTACCATTTATCTCTATAAAGGGCCTGGTCATCTGTCACTGGTATCCGTTGTCATGGCTAGAAGTTAGATTACTGACAAAGACTAAGATTTGAATAGTTTACTTTTTTATAATAAGGGACAACTTCTAGATTACTAAGAAAGCAGCTAATTCATGTAACGATCTTTGATGTTAATCCATGAGGATTTGTGTTGCTTTTGTCCTATCTTACTTGTGTGAACTCCTTTTCCTTATTACAAGTGTAACTGCACCGCTTGGCTGACAGTGGCCTTTTAGCTGAACCGTGAACTGATTTAAATTGAGTATTGGACTAGTTCCCTTTGTGCTCTGTAGTCCTATAAATTGGGGAAGATGTTAGGGGAAGGCTACTATGGGCAAAATAGATGTTTAAATCCTTAGCTGATTCGACTCTTTCTCTATAAATGTTATTCCAACACCTTATTGCCAAATTTCCCAATGTCAGTAAAAAACAGCAGAACACTATCCACCCACTGCTACAGATGTTCTTGGCAACCTTTTAAAGTGTGCTGAGGGTGATCCATCAGCTAGAGTGGGCAAAAATATCTGTGCTCAGTGAAAAATTGGAGGAAAACAGAAAAAGGACGTTTTATTTTTTTGAATCTTCTTGTATTTTGGAGCAGGGGGGAATGAGAGAGCTTTAAATCTCAAACACGTTTTCCTAGCAGAAAGAGCTGGAGGAACAGTTCCCAACACACTAAGTCCACCAGTTGCTCAGGACCTAACACAAACGAACTACCCGCTGGTGATGCTGGCAGAGCATGGACTAAGGGGCTCCCTCACACAGTTCCCCGGGAGCCCCTCGCCCCAGTGCTGTCACCTTTCCTCCCCAGGGCCCAGGGAAGCAGGCAGAGAGAGAAAGACCTTCTCCTTTCTCACCGGCATGGCCTGTGGTCTGTGCGGGGCTGTGCCCTCAGGGTGCTGAGCAGTACAGCTGAGAGAAACCCCCTCCTCAGGCACAGCATCCCCAACCCGTCATGCACCACGGGTGCTAGCATAGTGGCGGAGCCAAAGGAGGATGGATGAATTTTTTGTTTGGAAAAGACCTGTGCTTGCTTAGTTGCAGCTGGAGAGAGGGAAGGATGCCACTGTCCTTGTCCTGGAGGCAGGAGACGAGGACCAGGCTCCTGTGAGAGGAGTGGAGACCTGTTTTCAAGGGCAACTGCTTTACCTGGGAGGAAGAAGCTGGCTCTGGTGAGCCAGGGCCTCCATGCTCCTTCTTGGATTGAGGCAGAGGAGAAGACCGCCAGCTCCCACTGCAGAAAAGCTCGTCTCTGTGAGCAGGAGCAAAGCAGCTTGCTCAGTATTTTCCCTGCTGAGACCTGAGGAAACATTCCTCTCGGATACACCCAGAAGAGATGCTTAGCAGGGCTTCAGTTGCTGCTGGAGATAGCAGGCTGAAGGCTGAACCGCTGTGCAGCTTCCAGCTCAGATGCTTCTCCCAAATACTGTGTTTTTCCAGCTGACTGCTGCTCCAGCGCAACCTGAAGGAACAGCACAGCCCCTGGATAACTGCACCACCTGAATCAACAACGCCCTTCTTGCAGTGTCAGCATCCATAATCTCACTGCTTCCCATGTACTGCTAAAGTTCAGAGCAAAACTATGAACGACTTTGCCAGGGAATAGGAGCAGGGCCTGTTAGCATTCACCGTATGTGCTCATTGACAGCGCTGTATGTCACATTATCTCGTCACTGTAGGCATCCCGTGTGCCACCCTGCAGGATACATCCTGTGCATTTTGAGCAGCTGGATCCTGTGTGCTAAGGAGTCTGCCAAACGCCTTTCTCTGGCAGGCTGTCTCACTGCATCCCTTCTGCATTTTCACGGGGCGTTCACGCTGTGAAGCAGTGTGGATTTCCATCAGTTCGCCAGCAGAAGGGCTAGCTGAAGCTTATGACTTGTTCCAGGCAGGCAATGGCTGGAAGTGTATGGCTGGAAGTCTGAGCCTGAAAATCCACCAGAGCCTTCATGTGCATGCTACAGAGCTATGCCAGGAGCTGAAAAAAACAATGTCTAGCATTAACTCCCAAATGCAAAAGCAAGCACTTAAATTAACAGCCTGAATTTGGGAACCATTGCCTGCTCAGACTGTCTGGAACAAAGATAATTCCTTTATGTGATTGAAGATGGGTTCAGAAGCCTAGTTTTAGGTATCCAGATCTGAAAGTCTTGTTTTAAAGCCCACCTAGGTGTCTTTGTACACTTACCAATTCTCTCTAACCTAGATGTTCACTCGAGCCATTACACTGGGGTTGAAATCAAAACAGCAGATGACTTTGCTACATTAGGACTACAGCACAGTCCTTCCTGGACCATCAGCAGAAGAAAGCTGGTAGTGTACAGGGGAGGACAGCTAAACACTTTGGGTTTCCACACATACCACCTGCCCCACATGCAGTACTCCAGGTCCACCCTCAGTCACAGAAATCCCGGACAGTTTCAAACAACTGGTTTAAACTCAATTTTGTCTGAGATGCTCTGAACTGCCTGCCTGGTTGCTCAATTGACCAGATTGGCATAGCGGTGGGAGAGGACTTTGTGCTTTCAAAGCTGCATTTGACGATTTAATTGTCCATGGTATCTCCTCACGCTGCATTTCAGCCCCCTATCCCCGCTTAGCCCCAGGCTGGGGCTCCCTGGGGGCCAGGTGACCCTGCGGCTCCCTGCGCCCTCTGACAATGTGCCAGCCACAGAGCTGGGTCACGCCAGCAGCAAAAAGGCTTTGGATTTTACTTTTGCACCATTTTCTTCAAATAGAGACACAGATTGAAAGATTAACTAGCCTTGATAATGACCATGCCTCTAGCACTCGACTACTGGGAATTAGCTTGTCATTCTCTGCCTAGTTCAGAAATGGAGGAAAAATGGTCTAGTCTCCATTCGGCTGTACCTCTTTTC
This sequence comes from Opisthocomus hoazin, assembly GCF_030867145.1. Classification (NCBI taxonomy): domain Eukaryota; kingdom Metazoa; phylum Chordata; class Aves; order Opisthocomiformes; family Opisthocomidae; genus Opisthocomus; species Opisthocomus hoazin. The sequence continues at coordinate 101,545,415 of NC_134414.1, read as the reverse complement.
ACCCCAGAATTGCCTCTACAGCTCATGTTTGAGCTGCAAGCATATATTTTCCTCTTTCCTCATTACACTTCCAGCTCTCTCAAATATTAAATAGCAGGTGCTTAGAATAAAACATATTATTCTGACAAACACTTTCATCATGAGGTAAATTGGCACATACTAACTACTTTAAAATACTTACTGAGTAATTGAATACAGCAGTACAGGTTACTATGCAGATGTCTGCCCTGAATAGTTTACGATTACACCCATTTCCCTGCTAAAGGGAAAGACTGTCCCACAAGTAGAGCTTGTTGTTTCAAATAAGCGGAAAAAAAAAAAGAAAGGAAAAAGAAAAGAGAGCAGTTCGTGCTACCCCCATAGGATATTCTTAAAAAACCAGATGGTTATATTTTGCAGAAGCTTTTGAAGAAAACTTTAAAGAACTATGCAAATTTTTGCCATTGCTTTTTCTGGTTTGCATATTTCTTCTCAGTCTCCTTCTCTAGCACACATAATTGCAAATCTGTTTCAACCTATAAATAGCTTTCTTCTTGCAAGCAGAGAGCTTTGTAATAGCAAGATACATACTCCAGAGATTGGGGTGGGAGGGGGAAGGTTATTATCATTATTCTTTATCTTTTAGGAAGTTCCGGGTTGTAAAGCTCAATGCTTTACATTTGGTTAATGTGTCTGATCAAAACCATAATCCCTGCCCCAAGGAGTTTACAGACTCAAAGGGACACCTTCAGACAGTAAATTACATTTCTGTCCGAAATGGCTTTACCTACCGTTTTGACAGGTAGCACTTCTTGCCAAGAGGAAGAAGCAAAGCGAAAGCGTGTTTCTCCATCTTTACACCTCAGCTTGCAGCTCTGCCGGCACCCCGTGCACAGTCAGCGTGGTGGCTTTGCCGCCGGCCCCTCGCCCTTCCCCTCTTGTCTGCTAAGTGTGAAGGCGTCGCACCCCCGCCTGCTGCTCTGCCATGTGCCATGGACTTGTTCTTCCCTGCCAGGGAGGTGAGGCTGCCTGCCCGAGCGAGAGCCCCGGCACTGCCGGCCTCCCCGGCCTGGGTGTCCCTGCCTCGGTGTCCGGTCTGCGCCTGGGATGCTGCAGCCTCCTGCAAGTCTTTGCACAGCGCAGAAGATGCTTCCAAGTGGGATTTCCTGAAGGCAACTCTTTCCATTGCTTTGTCTCCCAGTCAAGCTTAGTGATGATTTAAATGCATAAACACAACACATGATTTCAGATCCCTTCTATGAGTGTGCTGAATAAAACTTGCCCTGAGTTTCAACAGCATCTGCTTGCCCTGCGCTGCGATGTGGAAGGGCTGTGTCTATACTAGCAGTAGGTGGGTGTCACAGGGTTCCCTGGGTCCCCCTTCCTCCAGACCAGGTACCTGGCAGAGTGTGCTTCTTTTTTTTCTAGCCCATGCACTGTTCCCAGGGGGACAAATCCTTGGGAAGGGGTGACCAGTGCACATTCCCAGCCCCTTCCTGGTGCGGGGGTGAGAAACATCCAAAGCCCATACGTAGAGACAAGAGCCTGGAAGCATTCCTGCAGCCTGTACACTAAATATACCAGCATCTTCATGCACCCGTAGTGGTAAGACCAACACTACTGGGTGAGCTGTGTCCTGGGAACCAGCCAGCTCTGCTTGCAGCAGCCTTCACCACCTACTGTTGGGGTAGGAAGAGCTGCCCCAGACCCTTTACTTCTCTCTCTCCTGGGTTGCAGAAATGCTCTGCCTTTCCCTTTCGGCCAGCTGCCCACGACCGCAAATCCATCTCCTCCAGGACCACTGCTGTTTGGGACCATGTTTCCTTGCAATAAAAACAACCAGCACCATTTTCATGGAGTGGTGGTCGCTACAAATATCTTGGCTCTTACCAGGCTTTTATTTTTCTTTATCAGTTGGATACCTGTTAGGTAAAGCAAATCAGATCTATTAAAGCTCTGCTTTAACTTTATATATTGGCAAATGCTGTTGAATCTGACATCAGGTTCTAACTGTGCAAACACTTTTGGTTTTCTGCTAACAAAATATCAGCCAGTAACAACACATGCTGTAGTGGTGCTGTTCTGTAATTTCACAGTGCTAAACAGGATTCTCAAGCTGATGCTGCACCCTTTTGCAGTAGGTGATTTAGTATTTTAATGCTTTTTCCACCAGCATTTTATATAAGGAATAACAGCAAATGGCAGTGGCATATCTGAACCTGTATTTCACCGCAAACTGCTTAAGTTAAGGCCCCGTGAAGTGTGACTAATTGCCAGATATTTCTATGCCAGGTCTGTCATGTCGAGATAAAATAAATTAGATATCCATCATTACAGGTTGAGCTATAGACTAAATAGAAAGTACTGTCTCAGTGTGGTGGACATAACAGTGTAGGACAAGTGTGGCTTGGCTTGTTTTTTCCTCCCAGTGTGTAAACAATCCATGTCTGCTTTCCTCTAGAAAAGACAATTATTCTTATATGAGAAGCATTGGCTTTTTGCTTGCCCTGGATGGTATTTGTGGCGTAAGTAATCAACATTAATAAATCTCTTTGTTGTTGCTATTTAAACCTTGTTACGCTGCCTTCGACATTTTAAAGAGTTTGATTATGGGTCAGGCTGCTCCATCCCATGCCTCCAGGTATTTTTTAGTCTGTGTTAATCTTGACTGGTGGCTTACTGATTGTTCTACAGTTCTTGAGATCATGTGGCCGCTTTTGACTACATCTTATAGCCACATGGTCCACATTTTCCTGTAGACATTAATCAGACCACTGCACCTAACTCTAGATATTAAGTTGGCCTGATTTTTGCAGAGCATCCATAAAGATAACATGAATGGAGAGACATTGGCACTTGTGAAAACTGGCTACCATGCTCAGGTGTCCATACCTGGAGAACAGTGCTTGGTAAAAGAGTGAGACTGCTGGTACAAAAAACCTTCAGATGAGCTTGCATACACCATTCAGATCTGTGCAAGGAAAACTCAGACTACAACTTGATCTGAATTTTTAGAAATCATGTGCTTTTCTGAGGCAGTCTTCTCCTCACATAAGGACTTCAGGAAATTTTCGCCATCAGAGCAGAATACCCTGTTCGTCTGTCCTGCCCTGGGACCTACTGTGGAAGAATCTACAGGGGCAACTGATTTCCATTCACTTGGGTATATGTTGATATATCTCCAATGAGCCCATGATTTTTCACCTGTGGCAGCTAGTCAGTGATGCTGAATACCCATCCAACTCAACATAATCAGTAACGCTCCTAGGAATGAATGTTATCCTTGAGAATCTGTGATTTTCTTGTAGATACTCCCAGAAACCCAGGACACAAAAATATAGACTTTTTATAAATTTGAAGGTGCAAATAAAATAGAAAGCCTCATGACATAAGTTGTTTCAAAATAGCCTTTTGTAATTCATTTGAGATTAAACAGAAGAGTATGAAGCTGATCCTGCCTTGACAGAATAAACTTGTAAGACAGCAGGGCTTCCTGACATCTTTCAGAATAGGATCAGGAATAGGCCATAGAGAATAACTGCATCTTCATGTACAGGCTTTTATGCCTTTTCTAATGTCCACAGAGGCCATCAGTCGGGCTTTGCCCACTGACATCGAGTTAGCCCTAGGAGTGATGTGTTAAATCTGTCTAAGAAAAGGACAAGAGAAATGGCTGTTAATATTACTGAGGGGAAATTCAGTTTGGCTTGGAGCAGAACAAGCATCCTGACCAGATCAGATGAACTAATATGAGTGCAGTTAAAGATATATTGCTGGAGTTACAGCTGTATCAGAAAAGAAAGGAGTTTTCTTATATCAGGAATTAGAAGGTCTTTCAGAGGGCAAACAGCTTGCCTTAAGCTACTCAAGGAGAAACGCTGGATTCAGAATTGAACTCACAAATATTTCCTCCAAGTCAGTCATTTAGACATTACAGTCTGTCTTTCTTGCCAATGGATGATTCAATATTTCTGTTTCTGGAGTATTTAAGGACTAAAATACCAGACGATTTGCTAGCATTTTGAAAGGAAATAAAAATAAATTAATTCTTACCTGCATAGCTTAATGCCGACTTAAACTAAAGGACTTAATACTTCTATTTTGATTTCCACTGATTCCCTCTGGAGCTGATTTACACTGTTGTCCTCTGCTGATGCAGTGTGTTGTCCCAGCGACCAGCCACCCTCTGAGTAAAAGACCCAAGGCTTGACTGAGAAACACCAGGAGCTAGTGCTAGATGAAGAATCCTAAGGCTTCCATTTGGTTTCTACTGCTGATATGGAATTCACAGGTCTACTGGAGGCCCTCTGACATATCTGCTGGTCCTACACAGGTGTTCTGGGCGTGGATGTCTTGGTGACAGAGATGAGTCCCCAGTGTGTTGTTATCACATACAGACCATAACCAAATCCTCTCCTCTGCTCCAGCTCGCAAATTGTTGTCTCTGTCTCAGACGCTTTTGCTGTGCCAGGAAAACTTCTGGGCCCAGTGCCTTGTCAACCTGTATGGCTTCTTATTGTCTAATTATCTGTTCCAATATAATCATGAAGCCATTTAACATTTTTCTCTCTCCCCGAGGAAAATACATCTCAATCACTAGAAAATGACCTTCAGCTTCTATTGTGAACAATGAAAAAAAAGCTTTCTGAGCAATATCATCTTCATCTGTACTTTTCCATTGTCATGCCTCAAAGACTCATTAGTTGCTGGCAATTCCTTGTGGCTTTAAAGAATTTCTTTTTGTTGATCCTAATTTTCTTGGACATGTTTATACTGTTTATAAATTTAACTGCCTTTATCAACTCCATCTTTACCTTCCTCCTCTGCCACTTTCAGAATAATCTCAGCAACCCTTGTTGTAAATCATTTGAAGATCCTTTATTCATTTACTTTGGTCTCTTGAGGACTCAATGATACATGCAAACTTGGTATGTTTCAATTCTTGGAAGGATTGCTTCATTTTCCTTCCCGTGAGGAGGAGCGAAGGAGCTCCTTACATGCCAGTACAGGAAAGGCTTACACGGCAAAGCTGGAAGCGGTGTTCCCTGCCTGTCACACAGATGGCACAGAGCAAGGTTATCAGAGCACAGGGGAAGCCGCACAGCGGGAACTGCCGGCGGGAAGGGATGGCCTTACCATGTCCTTTGCCTGACCGCTCCCAGATGCAGCCAGCTTTCTGAGCGGCTCACTGCTTGGATTTTTTTATCTCTTAGTATTAAATGGAGGAAATGTATCCCCAAACTGACCTAAGGCAAGGGCCTAGACCTGCAGTCTGAATTATTTTATATACCTCTGCTGTAACATCTTTACTGTAGGTCTGAACATTTCTCTTTCAGCACCTCACCCCAGTGGTTTTCAGGGAAACTTGCCACTTCCCCAATGTTGTCTGCCTTGACCAAGGTAAATTTTCACCCCACTGAGTCTTTGCCTCAAGACAGTGTCACCAGCCTGAGGGAGAGCTTTGTGAACTTTTGGTCTGTTCAGCTTTAGCCTATCCTTGCCTTCCTTCCTTACAATAACCCTGTTCCTGGAGATACAGTCAGAAGTGCAATACAGCACTCTATCACTCTAACTAATAGGGGTAAAACCACAGTTGCAGGCTCTCCTGGCTTTTTAGCTGTCTATGTCCTGATTGCATGAGGATGGAGAGTCCTGAAGTTGTTTGCAAGTCTGGGGGTCTCCTGGGACTGTATATTGTATTATCCCTTGAGCCACATCCATCTCTGTTAATCTGATCAAAGCGGCCCTTCAAATTCAATTGTTTTGACTTTTCTCTTAGGTTTTCACTTTTATTTAACTCCCAGGCCTAATAAAATTGTAATCATAGCTCCCTAGCCATTTTCCCCTTTATTCTGTATATCCTCTCCTTTAATAGCTTTGTAATTCTCTGCAGTTAAAAGTCTTCCACATTTATGTTTGTGCTCTTTATGTCTACTATTTTTCTAGATTTTACCGTCACTATATTACACTGAATTGTTGGGCTAATGGTTGTTTCTCCTAGTAATTATGAAAACAAATAATTAAGGGTTTGGGTCGTGTATTGAAAAAGGATTATGATTCTAGACAGAGTCCTGAACTAAAACAACCAAACTAAAGGAGTTACTCCTTAAGCAGAACTTACCTTTTCATTTGTTACAGTTTTATTCTGTCTTTCCTTTGAAACACTTGAATACTGTTTTTAAGAGAAGTCACTGGAAAGCTCCTCTATCATAGATGGGAATTCTTTCAAGAAAGCAGCTGAGTTAATTTTTGTGCATCCTTTGAGTCAGACTTGCAAAGGGGAAGATGTGCTACATCGATATAACCTCTGTAAACCCCACTCTATCAATGTCAAGTAATCTCGAAGAAGCTTAATTATAAAACTATCTGAAGAAAAGCATCTTTTCTTTGAGTACGTTATGTCATCAAATTCTTTTGCAACTTTTGGGGCCAAATTCTTTTTCAGTGGTGCCCAGTAACAGGACAAGGGGCAATGAGGACTAACTGAAGCATAGGAAGTTCCATCTGAGTGTGAGGAAGAACTTCTTCACTCTGAGGGTGATGGAGCACTGGAACAGGCTGCCCAGAGAGGTTGTGGAGTCTCCTTCTCTGGAGATATTCAAGACCCACCTGAACGTGGTCCTGTGTAGCCTGCTCTAGGTGACACTGCTTTGGCAGGGGGATTGGACAAGATAATGCCCAGAGGTCCCTTCCAACCCCTACCATTCTGTGACACTGTGATTCTGTGATTCTGCAAAGTGATTTTAAAATGTTATTTCTTACCATAGTCAGGCATGGGCCTATGTATATGGATTTTCCTATGGAATCAATTAAATTCCAATTATACCGGGTCCATCACCCAAATGCAACTATTTTGCTAGGGTAATATTTGCTCATTTCTCCTGCAGACACTAAGCACACGGGTATAGAGTTTCACACTGGCTGACTGATGGACTCCATACAGCAGTTCTTTATTCTTGTTTTGAAAACTTAGATGGCTTGAGAGACTTCGTCAGACATTCTGGATGCAAATAAATTCACCCAATACACCAGTCACTCTGAGCGTGAGATTTTGTACTCATGAAATTCAAAACTTCTTGCTTTGCCCGATTCATTTCTCTTCTGCATTTCTTCACAGGTAATTCCCAGTAAATACCATACTATATACATCCTAAGACTTAAAACACACCCTTAATCCTGGAACCTCCATCTTCTCCTGTGGAGACAGGAGTCTGGGACCAAAGGAAAGAAAGACCTGCAATTAACTTATTGATCCTAGTTTCACAAAATAATCTGACCGCAGAACATTCACGTTTCTATAAGTCTGCATTGCTACTCGTGTTTCTTCTTTCTTTTTGCTTTTTAAATCAAGCTCATTGAAGGGAGTAAAGGAAAGATATAGTATCTCAAAAGTCCGATTTTCTTGAAAGAGTTTGAAGTAATTGTGCATTGATTCCTTGGAGGTAAACAAATGCTATTTATCAATTGATTTTAGAAGATGGAAAGCAGTGGTTTGAGATCATTTGCTAGCTGAAGAAATTGGGGTTTGAAAATAACGGAATAATAAATGGCTGTGGTTTGGTCACAGAGATGTGAGGTAGACAGTCGATATCCTCCAGCAGTGCAGCTTACTTGCTGATGCAGCTATAACCAGGAATGAACCCGCCTCAGCCACTAAACCAGGTCTGAGCTTTAGGAGGGATTTTACAAACTCTTTTAAGAGAGGTTAGGACAGAGAAACAAACAAACCACTTTCAGAAAATTTTCATAGAGCAGCTTAAAATACAGTTTGCTTTGCATGTTTCTGACACCCCACACTTTCTTTGCGAAACTGGTTGGATGCTCACAGCCAGCTACAGCGCTGTGATAATGAACACAAGCTAGGGATTGTGCCTGCTACCTTAAACACAGAAGGGAAATCGTGGAAAGCACCAAGCAGAAAACTCACCTTGAGATAAAAGCAACCTGGAAAAGGAATTTCTAGATTATTTTTGTCCACACATTATGGTCTGCTGTGCTCTTCAGCAGTAGCCCCTGTGGAGGACCTGTGGGACTCTACGACCATCTGCATGATGCCAAGATTTATTTCCACTCCAGGGAAGCCTGCTGACGACCTTGCTAACCTTGGGGGGTGAAATAAGACCCCAAAATGCCAATCCCTAACCCAGGATCAGAGGCCTTCTCCTCTTGTCCTTGCCCTGGGTTGTGACACGTGGTCATGGTAGTGGAGGTGCACATGATGGGGTACATCAAGGGGAGCAGCACCCACTCCAGGCTGCTTCATGGGGCAGGTGGGTTGCAGGGAACACTCGAGAGAGGGGATCTTCTGATTGAAGATTTGTCCAAGTGCTTATGTGATGTTTTTACTTTGCTTTAGCCAGCATATCTTCTACATGAGCAGAGGTATCCTCTGATTGCAAGAATATAGCTCCTCCACATGTCTGAGAAGAACTGGTCTGGCTTTTTGAGTTATGCAGAGCTTGCCAGTCCCACCAAGAAGCCTGTTTCTTGCTAGCGCATGTTGGTGATTGCACTGTAGGTAATTGCTATGCACAGCTAAGGAGTTGTGTTGCAATCAAGCAGGTAACAGCTTGTTCACCTTCACCTCTTTCTCCTAAAAGCAATATTGCTCCTGCTTTTCTTGGTTAAAAGCTCTGGGCAAACATTTTTGAAAACCTTTTTTTGTGACTAATTTGTAAATGTTGCTCAGTATAAGCTGATGCTGAGCTCCTACCTTTGGCTCCCCAGCCTAGTAAATCCTCCGTAAGGTGGTCACAGACAGGTCTGTCAAATATTTAGCATCACATAAAGATTGTTAAGCAGTACCATTTTACTAGTGTCACCATAAGGCTTTTCTGTGAAAAGGAAAATCTCTCCCTTGTGGCTACAAGATTTTGTTATGAATTCTTGGGGTTTTAGATGAAAGAGCTATAAAGTTGATAGGAAATAACATCCAAGGGACCTGTGAAACTGCACAGTAACAATAATCAGACAGCACTGTTATCCCTGTGCATTCAAATTGTCCATTCTTGCTTTGGCAGGATTACTTTCTATCTGCTTTTCCCCTTGCTTCAAAACAGGAGTGACTGAAAGCAACAGTGTTGTGAAAGAGGTTATTATTTGTTTGACAAAGAAATCTCCAAAGCAACCCCTCCTCATCTTCGCCAGAGTTCAGGGAGGTAGAGTGACAGTTTACAATTCAAGGGAAATCATGTTTACTTACAAAATAATTGTTGGATATTATACATCTTATCACGTACAATTTGTAATACCATCTCATATAAAACCTTAGAGCATATTTTCTCCCTATCAATGAAGTATTTCAATAAACTATTCAGAATATCATTTTTTAAATGTTACAGAATTACTCAGTTCTTCATATTAAAATGTCTCTGCTTGGAACAACACATACAAAATTACTTTACATTTAATTTTATTAAACATTACGGCAACTCTGAAAAGCACACACAGTCTTTCTCCTGTGGAATACATCAGCTTCTCACTGAAAATCTGAATAAAATTAACACTGCTGATACATGCAAAATGTCAGGTTTCCCTAAGAACTGTTGGTTTTACAATTAAAATTATACATTTCAAGGTAAGAAAAAGAAACAAAGACTGAAATATATAATTACCCACAGAAAAAGTGTAGATAGAAATTTTCTGACCAGATGTGAAAGATACGCATCTATATCTGATACAGGGATTGTATTTTGAAGTTGAATTTCCAAAGTATCTGCATCCACAGTCAGGAGATGACTTCCCAACAACCTCAGTGTCTCTGGTGCAGAGTATCTGAAAATATCCAGACACTCAGCGTAGGGCATATCAGATGCTGTCCTTTCCTTAAAATCTGGCTGCAACTGCGAGTCCTGACCTCGGTTGGATATCTAGTCCATTCTTGGCAGAATAGTCTTGCTTTCATCTGTGTGTTAATAACTTTGACTAAAACTGCCCTTCAACATAGTTTTGGTAGAACAGTCGAAAGCTCAGCGTTAGCCTTGAACTGTTTGCTATTGCCTTAATGAAGTACAAGAGCAAAGGATTGCATACAATCCTCATTTTTTATTTCCATGTAATCCTTGTTTTCTATTAAAAAGTCATGCATATAACATTACACATAGACCCTGCAACAGAACGGTGGCCTTGGATTTATCCTTGTGTGTAAATTCTTCACATACATAAGAGTTTGTAAGATAAGCACTTGATCTTACGCTTGCCTTATTATATCAGGCAGGCGGCTGAGAGAAGCATAGGAGACGTGTAACAGGAGCAGGGAAAATCAATAGTGGGAGTTGGGCAGAAGAAATCAATGCAACAATGCAGCAAACGAACTGACTATAGTGGGGTGTACAGAGGTAATCAATAAAAATACATGTGCTTCTGTAATGCGTGGTGAGCAAACAGGTCCAAACAGGACAGAAGACTAACCTGGACTTTTATCTGAATCCGATACAAACTGGATATTTAGGGAGGTTCAGCTGAACTAGTTTTATGTACGCAGGCACAATTTTTCCCCCCTTCTTTGTCTTTTTTCCCTCCCCTCCTTCTGATCCCAGGTTCCAGCTAGCTCTGTATGCACAAATGACAAAATGTTCAACAGCTTGGAAGGAAAAATATATATGTAGATAGTATAATAGATTTGGTTGGTCTGGATGGGTTGAATGCTGTTTATTCTGCTGGATACTGCTATTTGCTCCCTGTGAATCTTCAGGTGTATTTTTTTCCACATTTTTGTAGTGAAGTAGAAGTCTTCTCCAATCCACTTTTCTCCTCAGAACTGGATTTCCATCCCTGGTCATTTTGTTGTGTTGGGTTACAAGTTTGCCTGTAACTTGGTAAAAAGACAACTCCCGTATTACCTGTGAAGGGGAACTGTGCCTTAACCAGGCCATGAGTCAAATCCTATTTGACTGTCTGCTTTTGATGTGCTGTATATATTTTCTGGGAACATTCTGCCCAGCCTTGCCTTATGGCTTGGTCTCTCTATAATGCCACATAGTTTGTTTGTTTACTTTTCCCTTGGGTACTGCCAAAACAGGTATAACCTCAAAATTGATTTCTCCATGAAGGAACATTCTCTTCTCTTTTTTGGCTATACTGCCGTGCAATTTTTATCCCTTGCACCAAACTCCTGACTTTGTCCCACACTAGTTGAAAACATTTTTTTCTGCTTTGGTAGTGGATACAGGATATTTATGTTTCAGCTCTGGTGTATGGGTTTCTGAAATTATAAGATACCATGCCCATAAGCTACGTATCTGACCTCAATTCTGCTACGCCATTTATTACATTTATCTTGTTGCTGCTGTGTGGACTGCTGCAGTTGCTGTACACTTTGTATTGCTGAGTAGCACTTTACTTAACTATTACAATGCTAGCACTCAACAGCATGAAATCTGAGCTTCTTATTTAAAAAAGCCACTGGTATTGCCCATCAGCAGGCACAGCGTCTCCCAGATCGGGTTCTTATAAAAGCAGTCAGTGCTCCTTCCAGCTGCTGGGGAGATCTCACAAGGCCCGAAGGTGCTGAGACGCATTGCTAGGCTTTGACCTTGCTGTCCTGTTTGAGTTTTCCCAGCCCTCGGCATCCTCCGGCTCTTCTACAGGAACTCAGGTGAGACCGTCTCCTCTACAGTAGGTCAAGAGAGCTGAAGCTTCCCAGAGATCTTTGTAGCTCATAGACGTCAATTCAGTAAAATGACGCCGAGAGACATTCTGTGTCAATTGTGTTGTCTGCTGGGGACATTACACTCCTGGTACAGATAGTTACTAAATCTTGACAGATCTGATGACCAAGGGCATTTTTCCCCCTGCAGCATGATTGTCCTGCCAGGAGGGCTTAAATGTTTGTTTGCAGAGAAAAACAGAAGTGTGGTGCTGCTTCTGCTGTAGCTGGCACTAATAATCGCCTCTGAATAGGCTGGCTCAGCGGACACTGCAAAAGGGAGGGAAAGGGCTTGGGCCAGCGCTCAGGGAGAAACTGAGGACAGCAGGCTTCGCAGGAGCTGGTTCTTCAATGTTGCAAATTTTCCAGCAGTCTCACTCTGCTGAACTGATGTTACTTCCAGATTTAACTGTGTGTTTTCTGTGCTTACCTAGTGTATTTTCTGACCATGTGCTTACAGTTCTGAACCACATTTGGTGACTTAGCAGGGGCTGGTGCAGGGCAAGGGGTAAGGAAGGACAAGGGAACAAACAGAGGGAGCGATGTACAGCATACAGCAATAGCAAACAGACCTGCCAATGGGAAATCTTAGCCCCAGTTTCAGGAGTTTGAACTTATGTTTAAGCCTATGCTTCCTCTCCAGGGAAATGTGGGCACAGGAGTAGGCTGCATTGCTACAGCTTGCTTTGCCACAGAGCTGCAACAGGTCCCAGCCTGCAGATCTGGATCCAGGAGATTGGGAGCGGTGCTGCATTCCCACCCCAGTGCAGAGGTGTCCATCAAGAGCAGAGCTGCCAGTAAAGCCCAGCCCTAAGAGTAGCAGTACAGGCAGGGAAGAAGATCCTTCTTCTTCTTCCTCTGTTACTTAGAGACCCTCAGAAGGGATGGGAAAATCAAGTGCCCTGGTTTTAAACTTCACAGTCTAACAAGCAGATGCTTTCTGAAGCTCCCTAGATGTCTGTTTACAGCTTCTTCCGCTGATGTCCCATTGTGACAACATTGTAAGCGGCGTCACTTTTCCAGCAAGATGAATGCCTTCTCTGGAGAACCGGGAGAAAAAATGTTAATATAATTAAAAACATCCTCTTCATTTTTAAATGCATGTCACAGATTATGGAGGGAAATTCAGCAGCGTTTCTTGATGATTTGAGCTTCTAGATTTCCACACTGAGTCAAAAGCAGTTGCGGGGGGTTCTTCACAGATGAGCAAAATCCTGTATGATAAGGGCGTAATTTTAAGTGTGAAAATGCAATGTTGTGATTCAAGGGGTAGTACTAATACTTCAAAGGACTGTGGAACATGATCCAGATCTCATCTACTCCACAGCCAACCCAGCAAAGCTCTGCGTAGTCAGTTTGATGACTTCCTTGAAATTAAAGATTTGTGTTGCTGTAACCAAGGGGAGGATCATGTTCTACAACTTTAAATCACAGCTTTGGTGTTAGTGCTGGAAGCCCAATTCCAAGGCTGTCAGAAGAGGATTTCAAGTATCTATTTATTGACTAGGATAGAAGTTTGCCCTTTCAGAGAGCATCAGCCTGACTTTTCATTCATTTTCTTCTCTCTTGGACTTCTGCAAAAGTAAAGGTGATTTAGAAACAGGGATCTGGGCAATCTTTTACTTATGGGGAATTGCTTCAAAGTGATAATCAGCTGCAAGCAACTACTGGAAGTGAAGTAGCAAGAGGTGTTTACAGACAGGATCTGAAATAACCTCTCAGCATTTTCTGGGGCTCCTTCTTTTTGTATTTATGCAGGTAATGCAAAGTTCTGAAAGCATAATTTGCCAAAAGTAAGAATAAATCTTCAAGTTTAGGTTAGGCATGGGGGCATATGTACGTTGCTGCAGCTTTAATATTTGTGTCGGTGGTGGGGAGAGTGGTTGGGGAAGGGAATGAAGATTTCTGTTTCTTTTCTTTCATAAATCAGAGGAATTACTACTAAAAATTTTACTTCTTCGTTCAGGAGTTCTACACCAAGGACCAGTGCTGGGCAAATAATTGAAGCTAATTCAAAAAAGTTCCCAAAGTTCTGCATATGGAGGCAAACACACGCTTCCTACTGTGTACATTGTGTGAGTCACATTCAATTAAAGTAAATGGAGTTATGCAATGTTGAATTTGACCCCACATAATGAATGCACGTACTTCCCACTGTGTGTTTGTGAAAGTTGCCTAGGGATTGCTTTATTTTAGCTGGGGTGCTGACAAGGAAGGCAAGTGTAATGAAAACAAAGCAGTCACCTTTCACAAACATGATATATGTGCTGAAGTCAGGAAATATTTTCTCACTCTGGATTTTCAAACACTGTATACAGTGTACATGTCACTCAGCCTAGATGAAATTCTTATCTCAAGGGGTCATAAGAGTCTCCAACACATGATTTTAAACTTGGACTGGCTGAGGGATTTTCCTGCTGTTTTTGTTTTTACAAAATGGCTTCTGCATGGAAAATTTTCTGTTAAGATTTGCTGAACCAGAAAACCTCTGACTCTATTAAGAAGATACTTATGTTGAGGTAAATGCTGACCTTGACCAGGGTTTATTGCAGTTTTTGACCTTTGGCTATTTTTGAAATATTTGTTGTTTGGAAATCTAGTCTGAATTAATGGATCTTTCATGGACATTGTCCTTTCCCTCTCTTTCCTCTCAGGTAAATTTTGACCTCAAAACCTTTCTAGGGAGATTTGTATCAAGGAACTGCAGGTCAGAGTAACACAGACGAATTCTGCGACATCTAACTTGCTATTGTGAATAATGATGTCCCTGGTTTTGCATTTTAATCACACCTCTGCTTTCCACACTGATTAAAGGTGTATAGAGATGTCAGGGGACTCACAGCAAAGGCTGAGACTGTGGCCTCCCTCTGTGTTAGCATGCAGTGCCATGAAACATGCCAGTACTATTTAGGAGACTGCAACAAGGGCAATTTCTTCCTCCATCTTTTTACTTTTCATCTCACACACTGCCCTGGTTTCTGGGCTTGGCCAGCTTGATAGAGAGGAGATGGGGACAACACACTGCCTGAGTTCAGGAGAGCTTCCACAGCCCCTCGCTGCCCTGTGCCCAGAGGATGTGCCCAACCAGGACCGACCGCAGGCGCACAGTGCTGTCACCCAGGAGAAAGAGAAGAGGCTGGAGGAGTGAGCTAATGCGCCTGACTTTCACTTCCAGAGGCCTGGCTTGCTTCAAACTTGGAGTACATATTGCAAGTGAAATGGGTCTTATTCTCATCACTTAGGCTCCAGCTGACACGTCTCCATCAAAAACTGACACATAATTTATTTCCAACAGGAGAGCTGCCAAGGGAAATTTGTCAGTGATAAGGAAAAAAAAAAAAAAAAAAAGAGAAGAAATGCAGAAATGCAGTGTTTTGATACAGAGGCCAAAGGGAATTAAGAGTAAGAGGGGCTGGCTTGGTATTTGCCAGCGTAGCATTAGGTGCTACTCTGGGACAGGACGAGGAGCTCACAGACCCCACTTGGGCTGGCCTGGAGTCCAAGCATTAGTGGGCTGAGGCATCACTGCCCATTGCACTCCTGGTCTTGGCTTGGAGCATGGCACAGGCTGCAAGGGCAGCTGCAGGCACCATCCACCTGATTCAAAAGCAGCAGCGTCTGGTGGGTCCTGTCCAGGTCCCCTTGGGCAGAATCGGTATCACCGATCTCAGTGATTAAGAGCAGACAGGTGAGAAACCAGGGAACGTAAGCCCATGTTCACAAACCACAAAGGATACAGCCATCTGTACCACAGCTTTTGGAGGTGCACATCAGCCAGCTTCACAGTAACCAGTTCAATGTGTCCATGGAGCTCATTGTGAGCTACAGAACTGGTTGAGAACAACAGATTAAGCAACCCTTGAGGGCTATTTTCATGCCAAGCCTTGGGCTACTGCAGCTGCCTCGCCAGCAGCACTGAAGTGAGCTAAACCAAAGCTACCTTAGGGATATACATGGTACCCGCAGTGGCTGATCTACAGATGTATGCAAACCTAGAAGGCCATGCACCGTGGGAAGATGTTGTTGTTGCCAAACCACAATAAACCAACAGACGATCACCAGAAGAAGTCCCTTTCTAGCTTTGGGCTGTATAATTTCCTGGAAGTACTCTGTAACATTTATGGGCTGCTGCGGGTCCGGAGGGTAGGCTGACAGACTCCAGGCTCCTGGAGCAAATGTGCCCTGCAGTATTACTCCACCTCCTCTGTGGGGAACATGACCTGCCAGCAACAACCCCTGTCCCAGGGCCTGCCAGAACTTTGCTGGCTGTGATGAGGGGAAGACGGAGGTGTGGGTTGACAGCCCTGGGCAGCCTGCGATGTCGTGGTGCCTTGAGGGACATCACTCACCTGCACATGGCACAGCAGAGACACTGGAACTGGGTCTTCGAGAAAAACTTGCGAGGAGGAACTGGGTCTTTGAGAAAAACTTGTGGAGGTGAGCGGAAAATGTAGCCCTGAGATTTGTACTGTCTCAGGGGACAGTGGGGGTCTGCTGAAGGGGCACATTGTGTTCTGCTTTACCCATGGAGCAGCACCTAGATACGCATCTGAGTGCATGAGAAAATGAGGTTTAACTAATCCGCCATTTAAAGTAAAAACTGCTCAAATACTATCTTTCTGATGGAGCAAAGGTTATCTGTCCTGAAACAGCAGATATTCCTCAGTGACTCTGCTGATGAAAGGCACAGCCTGCACAAGCTTTGGGAGGCTCGGGAGTGATCACTCGCTCACTCTCTCAAGCAGTCTATTGGCTATTTATGGTATTTCCCTCATCTCCCAGAAAAATTAATTATACCACATACATAACGTATCATGATTTTGTCTCAAACAGCAGAGACCAGTGAGCTTCCCACCCTCCCCAAAATGACACCTCGTATTTGTGGTGCATGTCTGGACTGGAGGAAAATATCAAGGAGGCTCTAGCCAGATAAGAACTGGGAAGGATATCAGCGTGTGGTCCCGTCACAGCTCTCTGAGATTTGCATAGCTTATTTGTGCTGCTTACAAGTGAGGAGAGGGGTTTTTTTTTTCAACCCTGCAAACTCAGCCTTTGATATTAAAATCAATAGGTGTTCTTTTGCTTCTTACACCATCAAAGGCATTTAAAAATCCGTTGCCAGAACTGTGCTGATAATTTAGCTTTAGACCATGGGAAGCTCAGCCCCATTCTTACTTTATGAAATGAGAAGCGGGTGTTAACAATACCTATATGTGCCTTTTTTTTTCTTTCCACTAAATTAGATGGAAGTTTCTCAAAGACGCTGTGTGGGAAGATGCAGGATTACACCTTAATTCTTTCTGGTGCATCTTCTTTGTGCTGATGTATCAAGCTACAGCTACTGCAAACCAGCCTCCCCGGCTGCTCCAGGGCTTCCCTTGCATGGGAAGATGCTATACACACATGGGAAGTGAGGCTTGCTCAGTGCCACCCTGGTACACTTCTGCTGTAGCCAGTGCATCAGGAGCGTGATGGGAACGAGTTGTTTGCCAGAGGATCCTGACTTTCAGGGAATGAGTGCAAGAGGAGAGGATGAAGCTAATCGGATTAGCACAACTTGAAGCAGTCATGAGGTTCAACCAGACATCAGCATCTTTGGGTATTGAAGGGAGCGTTACTTTCCTCAGAAACTCCTGTCTTTCCTGTATAGTTGCATTGTGGATTAGGACCTTGCTTCATTGAAACAGCTGCAGTGTTACTGAGGCACCTGTGCTTAGCACCCCTCAAAGCACCCAGCTTCTGCTGCTTTCATTATGGGAGAGGAGTCTCTCTTCCTTCGCATTTGCCTCCTGTGCCTATACAGCTAGTTCACTCCTGTAAGTTACTATTTCTTCAGTATTTGAGTACCTCCACATAGAGTACCTACATAATTATGTGCAACCAGAATAAGCACCCCCCACTGTGAGTTAGTGGAGTTTCTGGTGTTATAATTTATGCGTGTTAAAATTCTATGTGTTGCAGGATTTAAATAATGATTTTCAGACTGTATTACTATTTTTCATTTTTCACTGATCTGTAGTTGGCTCGATGGAAGAAGATGCCAGTGCTGTTAAATGCTACCCTGTTGTGGAAAGGATTCTTCAAACCAAGCCATGCAGCACTTCTTAAAGACAGCCTACAGATCCACCCGGCCTTCCTGGGGAGCTTGTTCCAAGGATGGGTCCCCAGGCTTTTGCCTGCATTATCCCAAAGGGAGGCAAATGCCTGTTTCAGTCATGAGCCAGTAATGAGCTACCTGTCTTTGTCACACTTAGCAAGTTTGTTAATGCACAGATGAACAGAAATGTAAGTTTGGTGGGCAGACATGGTTCATGCTGAAAGGTGCACACGGAGTCATTGAAGGCTGTGAAGGGATGCATTTTACCTTCTGTTGAGACCAGGAATTGCTAAAGGCTCAGACAAGTCTTATTGCAAGGTGACATATGTGACTTAAAAATAAATGAGCTGATTCTTAATTTAGTTACAGGATTGCCAGGACTATCCCCTGCATAAATTAGAAGTAAATATATTTCGTGGGGGAAGGCATAGATTTAGAGAGGGGATGGAAGATTAACTCTGCCCAGATCCTTATGGAGGCTTCAAAGAAATCAGTTATGAAACTGGCATGCTCCACTAAGAATGGTTTCTTTGTGACGAATGAAACCTAAGGCACAAAGGAAGACAGAGTGCCTCACAAGGTAAGCGTCATAAAAAGTCTAGAACCAGTCAGATAGAGGAAGAGAGAGACATTCAAAATTTAATTTGGTGCAAATTTATTTCATGTCTTGATGTATCTTTTATAAATATCGGCAATGGTGCTGCCCACGTATTTTGGAAACCAAAACCAAATAATTTGTTGTATTTCTTTTGAGCAAAGAGTGATTTCAAAGTAACTTGCTAACAAGACAATCATTACAACACAATGGAGGAAATCTATGAAATGTGAGGTAAACAGCTTTCTCCCTTAGCACATATCTGGAATATTCAAAGATGTGTCTCCACAGGAGCTAGAGGAGCTTGTCTGAGAGCTGCTAAGAAGAAAGGGTCTTTCAGTGACTACTCATAACCAGGAGGGCTCTTTGGTATAAAATAAGATGATGGACCCCACAAGCCAGAAGTCCCAAAAGAAAAATCACACAATCCCTCTGAAACATTCCAAAACCTAAGCTACCTTTGATGCAGTCCAGATCTCTGGAGACATTCCTTGTTGCTCTCTACACTAGCCAAAAAGCTTTGCCAGCCATTAGAAATAGTGAAAATTCTCCCAGGGAAAGAATTCTAACAGAAAATGCCCTTTTCACAAAACCCAGAATTTATACATGGAAATTTCTTATTTGCCCAAAAGTTTTTGATTCTTCATCAAGAAAATATGAAGTGGCGTGCTCTGCTCTCTCCTCAGGAACAGATCAATCTCACTTTTTTCTTGGAAGAGAAAAAGGAAAATTAACAAGAACCCACAGGCATGTGATGAAGAGACTGGGAGATAACAATAATAGCAATAAAACTTACGTCATAGCTCTCGAACTGGAATCTTCCTGAAGACCCTTCTCATTAAATATTTTTTGGTTTCGACTTTATGTCCAGAAGCATAACTAAGATGTATATTCATTGTGAACAAGTCCTTTGGTTTGTTTTTGCAAGACTGGATTTGTATTTTCCCAGACCTTTCTATCAGCTGCTTCCTTCATCCATTTCTCTGGCTTTTGTTAATGGACTTTTTGTCATCAGTGCCTAATGCTTGGACCTGCTTTCATAGCCCCATCACTAGTCTTCTGCTCATTCTCTCTTAAAACTCTCTGTGCAAAAAGCTAATCTTCCCTCACAAAGGACTGAACCTAAAAATAGGAAGACCAGAGCTACTGCAAGAACACATTGAGTGTGACTTTCTGACTATATTACTCTAACTGCTTTCTTTCATTCTCATTAACTCTTTAACATACGTCCTCTTGTCTTATTTTGTCTACTTTTAGTCTAGCTTGAGTCTACAAATCTCTACTAAACTTGTAGCATTTGTGCAAGTAATTCACTGAAACCAAACAAGAGAGGATTGCTCCACTAATTAAAAAATCTATGGTTTATACCATCAGACTGTTGTCTCCCTGGAGAGAGCATCAAGACTGTTTTTCGGGAAAGCACTTCACATTTTAGTGGTACTGTATAAATACTGATTTTAAGAACCAATACCTGAATATCATATTACAAAGTCATGCAATAAGGAAGATGTACCTTTAACCTTGTCGGCTGGCTCTAATCAAGCACAGGTCTGAGCGACCAAATGAGTTGTGCATGTGCAGGATCCAGAGCTGCATTGTACAAATGGCACCTACATTAACAAGAAGCAAACTTCAAATCCTGAGTTGTCACGTCCTCGATGCTTAGGGTTTCTCAGTCCAAAACATCCAAACACTTCTCTTCCAGCTTACACCCGTTTGTTAGTGTTGCTACCCAGACAGCCACTCTTGCTATCCCTTTTTCTTAGAGATCAGTAAGTAAATAAGCCCTCTGTACTGTTTTGTTTCTGAAAAAAATAGATCTAGATTACTGCTGTGTTAGTCTTAAATACTCCTGTCCTCCAGGAGGGCTGGCATCCTCAGGACAGGCGCAGAAAGCCGGTTGTGTTGATGCTCTTTCATCTGGCGACAGCTGAGTTTTTGTCCTTGCTCACCCAGCCTCACAGATGATCACGCATCCATTCATCGCTGGGTCACAAGATCGCTCACAGCAAGTGGCATCTTCTTTATTTCAGTCAGTGGGCTTGAACATCACAAAGTACAACCAGAATTAATAAGATCAGGAGAAAGGTTGGTAGCAAACTCTGCAGCCCAGGACCAGCCAAGGAGTGTCACAAGCGCAAATACACTGTCAAAACCAAACCAACCCAAATCCCTCCAGCCAAACCCCGTTCTTTACACTCAAGCTTTCCCAGCAGCATATGCAGGCAGCAGCCTCTTGGGTGAGGGGGAAGAGCAGCCATCATACACCAAGGGGAGGTGGGGACCATGTCACTGGTGGGGCATGAACCCAGTGGAGCGAGACCAGATGAACCGAGCTAAGCCCCAGCTTCCAGTGACGTCTCGAATCTGTCCAGGGAAACCTTTTTGGACATGACAATGCTCACAAGCCACCAGAAGAAGGGAGGACAAATGCCAGAGTCTGTCAGAGGAGCAAAGAAACGCAGCAGCTCTTCTCCCGGCACAGCGAGGTAAGAATAAAGCTGTGTTGTGCCAGTGGAGTCACACGAGGATAGAGACAGCACAAATGGGGCAGCAGCCAGCTCCCGGAGGTGAATTTACTGTCTGTTCTGGCTGAGCAGCTCCAGTGATGCAAATTGCTGTAGCTCTGATTAATTAGGCTGCTAAACCAGATTTATAGATACCATCTATTGCTACAGGAGCACAAAGCAGCCAGAGACTTTCAACAACATTTCATCCTTATGGCCTGGTACACAGACAATGTTTTCTTGGTTTTAACCACTGCAACTGTGCCAGGTAGGAAATGTTTCCTACCAACTGATTCATACAAACAAACCCTGAGCGTGCGCATGGATGACTTGGCATAACAGTTTGTTACAGCTACCTGGATTGTTCATTTCCCAGACTAGTATAAAGCATCTACTTGTGCAGCTGCATTCAAACTAAAAAGGTCATACCACTTGAACTGTACTGATGTAATACAGCATTTGTATACAACCATTGAGTTAAACCAATATAGCTTTTCATCTTTAGAAAAAGTTTGAGCTATGGTAATGCATCAGAGTTTTGCACTGTTTAGCAAGAGAATTAAAATATAGTGTGTAAGAAGAAAAAGCAGAAACAGGAAAAAACCTGACTCCTCGTGAATCTATTTTCACTAGGTCAGAAAAATCTGCATTTTCCTTTTAGTTGTCTGATTACCAGCTTTCTCTTTGGCTGCAGCTTTGAAAACATTTTTCTTTTCCATCTTTATTCCCTACAAAAATCATTGTCTTCAAACAAATATCTCAGAGCGTTTATAGAACTGATTACAGACTGATTCAGGGAGGAAAGAAAGATAATTGTGCATGAGCTGACAAATGTTGCAGGGACAACTCTAAACAATCATGCATGAATTATATCTTCAACAAATGTAATTACCGAACAATTCAGAAAATGCGAAAAAGCTAGTATTTTTTGTAGTTATTTCCTTTCCTGGCTTGTGTTTTGGATGGCTTTCAAGCATCCCTGATTAAATGTGGCCGGAAATCTTCTGGTGGAGCCCATTCCCAACAAGAAATGCCCATTCATCAAAATGAAACGCTGCTGAGTGTGGGAACCTGTCGTGTGTTTCAGCACGCATGGGCTTCAAACCCTACCAGCTGTGCATGTGGCTGGAGGAAAACTACCAGATTTCCTCCTGTCCCACCTGCCCCCTCTGTGGCAGCCCACCGGGCAGACTGCGCGGAGGGGCCCGTAGACTTAAGGCAGACATCTCTGCAGGCACTTCAAGGATAAAAAGGATCAGGAGGTAAGAGCTATGAGGCAAAAGTCTTTATTTTTAAAGTAGTTAGAGCCAAAGCAGTCAGCACCTGACTTAACTTCCAGTTTCCTGCTGTAGGACCTTTGCTCCCAAAGCAGGCTGCAAAATCAGCATAATACAACTCTGAAATTGCTTAAAAGTCACCCCAGAAAAGATTAACCTTTGCTTACATCAATACGTCAGGAAATGTGTCGTAAGCTCTTTAATGCAGGATACCTGAAAGCGTTTTGACCTGTATTTCTACTTGAGCATCCTGCTCTAACGCTGTGTTAATCACCAGTCCCTACTGCTAGTCCTCCAGCTATGAAGCTGGAGTGACAACTGAGCATTGCGTGCAGCTACAACTATTCTCTGCCATTTTTATGTGCATGGTGGCTAGCTTGGAGTGCAGCACACTCCATGCCTGCCTGGGAGTCACCAAGAGCACTCTTCTGCTAACCTGCAGGACCCTGACTGTAGGCAGTAACTTGTTCCATGCAATGTTGCCCTCAGTAGATATTAGCTGGAGCCTCTGGCTCCCAAATCACCTTTCTGGGTGTTTGCTCAGGACACTGCAACACCTGCCAGGGATGAGTAACAGAGAGGTGTCACTGGGGACATGTGCATTGGCACAGTACCTTGGATTCCCAAAGGAGATGACAGGCCCATGGGACTTGCCAATGCAAACATCTGCCAGGAGATATTTCCTACTCACTCAGCTTAAAAATGCAGTTGATGAGACAGTCAGGGGACAGGGAGGAAAACACAGTCAGGTGAAGGGTTTCACTCGACATTTGGCAGGTGTGCTGGTACTGTCAGGCACCTAGCCTCTCACTCCGGTGAAGAGAGTTAGAACGCAAGGGGGTTTATTTTCTGCAAAATTAACGTGACAGCTTCCTGCAGCAAGATGCTATTGCAGTGCCTGAAGTGCCTTCACCTGTGTCATGCTGAGGGCCTCCCTTCTGCAGTTCTGCAGTCTGCCTTTCCCTCACAGCTGCTGGGACAGTCTTTTCCCTTGCTGTCCTCATGCTGTTGTTCTTGTGTTGTTATTCTCGTGGCTGTGCACCTACAAATTCCAACACCGTGAAAATCCACCCCCCCCCCCCCAATTCCTCCCTCCCTTTTCCTGCCTCATGTTTTGTAGACTTTGGTTTATAATAGAGGAAAAACAAGGCTCAGCTGATAGCATAGTAGGTATTAGGTGACATGTATTACCCAGTAATACTACATGCACAAAACTTCGCTACACATCAGCCTGTGACACTTGAACTGATCAAAGCAAGCTTCAATCAACACTGAGAGCATCAGAAGTGGGGAAAAAACAATAGTGAGTCTGAGCAGGTCCCAGCAAAAAACATGTGGTATTATGTTTTTCTGATTGGCTAGGGCAAAGACACAGAGGGGGGAAAAATCATCCCCATTGTTGTGTTAATTTGCTCTACTGGAGAGATCAGTCTCAGGAAGATGCTTGTCTGAATGAATTGACGTAAATTTTGCCCAGCCTTTCCAGACCAGCAGAGACCAGTTGGAGAGGGAAGATGAGACCTCATGAAGGTAGCGCAGGGAGGGGAGTGAATGAATGTGTTAAATAGTCAGGTAAGTTAAAAGCTCTGATCTTTCTGGTTCTTCAGTAAATCCCAGTACCCAGATCCACTACGAGTTGCTTGTTATTTTGTCTTGCCTCTGAATAAACAGGAAAGATAAAATTCACCCAATAGTCTATTAATTACAAATGATTCCCTGAGGCTGAAATTCACCCAAATGCAGGGAGCTGTATAAACTGTATGTATCACTTCAAAACCACCCAAGTCATGGAGCTGGGAATAGGACTAGCTTTGCTCTTAGCTGGTATAACAGCCTTCTGTTGATCCACTTAATAAGGATGAAATTAATTCCCTTCAAACCCTGGAAGCCAGGGTACAGCTTCAAAATCAGTAGCAGAAGCTAAAGGCTTTTTGTCACCGACAAATCTTACTCCAAGACACCAAAGTGAATGGAAAGGCTGTTCTAAGTCAGCAGAATTTGGTTATGGACCAATTTTCTTGTCTTTTTCAACCTCAGTTCCTGCTAGAATAGGAAGTTAGGACATTGTCTTCCTTGTATTTTTTTCCTTGAAGATGAATATCTTCCACCATCAGTTCAAGAACCATTTTTTCCTTCAGAGTGATCCCAGACTTAAGGAGATGAACTCAGGGTGATCGAACACAAAGTACAGAGATAAAAAAATAGATTTCAGATGTTTTTATGGAGGCATGGCTGGGCTGTTTACAATGATACCTTCACACAGTAAAAAACAAGTAATTATAGACAATATTCCCTCCTTTTGTTTTCTTCTGGTCATTTTATAAGGACTGTGAATTTCCAAGTGGAAACTCCTTCAGGAGGTGGAAATGTTTTGTTCTGGATTTTTTCCTTCTCATTTGCTTGTCATATGGTTCTCCACACCTTGCTAAAAGAGTGAGCAGTGCTCAGATATTACCAGTAGTATAGCTTTAAACTGGCTCTTTGACAGTGCTTTCCCAGTAGTGCTCCAAGATACCAGCTGCAATGCCAAACATGCTACAATACAATCCCAGTGGCAGAGCAGGCTGAAGGCCATCTTTTAAGAAGATTGGCTTGAATTACTTGCAGGACAATCAACTCATTTTCATAAAAAACAACATGCTAGAAGCTGGACTGTGTAGTCTATTGCTTAAACTGCGACTATCCACTATCTGTTGGCGAGAATTTTGTCTGATGATAAAGCCATCTCTGGACCCAGCAGGAGCTGGAATTTTCAAGTATAGCGATTTCAACAAAGAGTTATGGACAGGAAGAATAAACTACTTATAAGTCTACCTACCACAGTGTTTGGCAAAACCTTTCACCACCCACTTCTGTGCCAGTTCATCTCTTTCTGCAGGTGCTAAGGGGTATCTAGAATGGCACTGTTATATATGATGGGAACTCAGAACAAAAAAGTTTAGTAATGCAATATTTTCTGAGATCCTGGCTACATTAAGCCAATGTTTGTCCCTGATTTATTTTACTAAAGATGGTATTTCAACCTACTGCTTGGCTGACGGGGCTGCAGTTCTGAACAGTTTGGTGTAAGACCCCATGATATATTTCTAGACTAGGCTGAGGTGGCTTATGGTGCTTGTTGCGGCCCAGAAGGCCAACCATACCCTGGGCTGCATCAAGAAAATCGTGGCCAGCAGATCGAGGGAGGTAATTCTGCCCCTCTGCTCTGCTCTGGTGAGACCCCACCTGGAGTACTGCGTCCAGCTCTGGAGCCTCCAGCACAAGGAGGACATGGACCTGTTGGAGCAGGTCCAGAGGAGGGCCACAAAGATGATCCGAGGGCTGGAGCACCTCTCCTGTAAGCAAAGGCTGAGAGAGCTGGAGTTGTTCAGCCTGTAGAAGAGAAGGCTGCAGGGAGACCTTGTAGCAGCCTTTCAGTACCTGAAGGGGGCCTATAGGAAAGATGGGGAAAATCTTTTCAGCAGTGCATGTTGCAATAGGACAAGGAGCAATGGCTTTGAACTAAGGGAAACTTGATTTATACTAGATATAAGAAAGAAATTTTTTACCATGAGGGTGGTGAAACACTGGAACATGTTGCCCAGCGAGGTAGTGGAGGCCTCATCCCTGGAAACAGTCAAGGCCAGGTTGGATGGGGACCTGAGCAACCTGGTCTAGTTGAAGATGTCCCTGCTCACTGCAGGGCGGTTTGGCTAGATGACCTCTAAAGGTCCCTTTCAACCCAAGGCATTCTATTATTCTATGTAGCTGCTTGTATTGAGGTTGCTAAAACTGCGAGTGTGGTAAGATAGAACCAGGTGTGAAGAAAGGAAGTTTCAAGCCTTTACAAAGCCAGTAGGTGGAATGTCAACAGATGTGTTCCAAGCTATGTCTCTAAAGGAAAATCATCTTCACATGACTCATCACTTGATTGTCCTGAGCGGGAGCAAGAGAAAACTTCTGCTTAGCAAAACCGCTACCATCTCATCTGCAAACAGGCTAACAGCAGCTGCTTTCAGCTGTTGTGCATTTCAGCTGGGCTATTTACCCAACCAATGGCTTCAGGGACAGCAAGGCTCACCCCGGGGGTATTTAAGAACAATTTAAAGTACTGAGAGATTCAAGATTGATTCAAATTGAAGAACTATTCGCAAAGACTTGAAGGAAAAGAAGATCCTTTACTTTTAATATCCCTAAAAATCTCTTGCTTTAGCAATGATTTTGTTTTTGTGAAAATCAAACTAAATTCCATGAAAACTATGTAGATAGGGTTTTTTAATTATTTTGGCTAATGAACCATTGTAGCCCAAGAATGTTTAGTCTCCAGCACTTTGTACACCGCAAATAGTATATAATATTAGCCTGTTAACAGTAATAAACTTCAAATTGCAGAAGACAAAACATTTGACAGCAGTTCCGAGATAATTTTGGCCTCAGTTAAGAAAAGCAACTATCATAGCTGTGAAGCTAAGAGTCTTTGTGATGTAGAATTTATGACATATTCATTTCCAACACTATTTATAGACAAAGAGATCTATGAAGAGCCAGGTTGTAGCATCACGATGTAATTTTAAACAGATCTAATATTTTTTTTAAAAATAGGTGAAGAAGGGAGATACGGAGGGGAGACAGACACGCTAAACTCATGATTTCTTTGCAATTACACCCAGCCCATAAGGTCTTGGCACCAACAACCACTCTGCGGCCCTTGGACAAAAAGAAGCAGCCGTAAGGAGCAAATTCTCACTCCTGTCTAATAAAAGGAAAATAACAGCTGAGAGATTTGTAAATGCTTGCTGTAATTCTGCAACAGAATAAAATGTTAAATTCCACGTACTGCTCTGGCACTCCCATCCTGATCATCATCAGTGAAAATATACCTTCAGTGCAGCAGCTGTAGCTGCTCTAATAAGATATCTACATAGAGAAAATAGGCAATCAAATTTCTGCAAAGTATGAAATTTTCCATTAAATTGTCTCTTCCTTTTATATAACACAGCTGCAACAGTTCTCACTAGCTTTTCCTATCCATGCCTCAGCAAACATAACTCTCACTAGCAGGATATTTTCCAAATGAGTCATCTGAGATTCCAAAGATTTCCTCTAAAAGCGTCTAGACCATGACCCCAGAAAGTTTATCCTGAAAAAAGAAAAAACGATCCTATCATCTATGGCCATAAGTTAAGAAATAAAGAATGTTGCAAATGAAGAACATAATCTGTAAATCAAAAATGGCTGCTGATATAATGAATGTCTGTTTCATCTGCTTCTAAATGAATCTGTGGTAATTTAGTCAATGTATTAATCTTCAAAAAGCCTTTGATGTTGTGGTCTATTTGGCTTTGTCTGCTGAACTTTATAGTTTTGCTTTTAATAAGGCAGGGTTTATGTGGTTTCCATCTGAGTAACAAGTCATTATTGGTTGACTGAATTGCTTGGAATTACTGTAAATTGCAGTGTTTGTCTGCTAATTGATGGAGTTTCTGAAGTCCTGGATGAAAGGTGTTATTCTTTTCCAACATTAATGATCTATTGAATCCTGTCCTATTGCTAGTTTTGGTGTTGATAACGGTGATACAAAATATGTCCATAAGGCTGTGTCACTGAGTCTACAGAATGAGTCTTCAGTGATTTAAACAGCAAACATACTTGTCTCAGAAAGATACAGTTGTTGAAGTAATCAAAATGCCAATCCATGCTTACATGGGATAACAACAATCACGGAAAATCCCTATGTAGCTGCTGTAGAGTCTTTTTTTACCCCTTTTTGTACTGTCAGCCTGAGGAAGCAGTCAGTCTTGAGTTAATTGGGTCAAATCTGAGTAGGTCACGCACGAAGTGTGAAGGCTAGTACAAGATTTCTGTTCCGTTTGAGGCCTAAGCTGTGCCACAGTGACTTAAATGATTCTCTAGTTGAGCAGAAATCACTCAAAATTAATACACATTCTTGAAGAGTTTTGTGTCTTTGAAATTATTTCATTTTGAAGTGTCTTGCAACTTTTTTTTCAACCTGTAATGAAATGTTTTGATTCCTCTGGGTGTGGCTAAACCCCATACATCTTTAGTTTAAGACAGGGATAAAGTACAAAAAAACCTTGAAAATAATTTGAAAAGGAAACATAAATACCTTCTGATTTGAAACTGAAATAACAAAATAGTTTACTGTTTCAGAAATATTCTGTGAGAATAAAGATTTTGGACTTCCAGTAAAAGCTCACAATTCCTTCTGGGTCAAAAGGGTCTGCTAAATTCAATGCATGTGGTAGTAGGTTCATTTCTTATCCAAACCCAAATTTTATTCAAAGTTACCATTAAAATAAAAGTCACACAATGTGCTGCAAAGGTCTTCGTTAATGGCAAATTTCACCCTGTTACTAGCTTTCTTTGAAGACCTCACAATGTTGTTGTTTCCATGGGACAGGTAGAAGCAACAGCGGTTCCTAAGAAACAGACAAACAAACAAGATGTCTTTTATCAAAACTGTCTATGAATCCCAGAGACAAGACTGAGCACTGAGCAAGAATTGAACAGTGACAAGAAAAACCAAGAAAAATAAAAAATGCATGCAACTGCAAAGACTGTACTGGATTAAGATGTTTGTGATGGGATCAAAGATATATGTTCTAAAAAAGAAATAAAAGTTTACCAGGATAGATGCTGTCTAAATATATTATCTGTTTAAGAGATTTTACACCTGGTTCAGTTTGCAGACCTGCAAACTTTTCCAAACAGCAGTGCAAACTCCATAGCTAGTCTGACTTCAGCATTGACTTTGTGGTGCCGTTTCATGCATCATTAGAAGCAGTCCATAGACACAGAAGAGTCTAAAGATCACAGTCTGAAAAGCAGACTGTCCTTTTATAGAAATGTAGCTGGTTATATTTTACCATCAATATAGGGTACATTTTATCTGTGTAACTGAGTGCTTTATTGTTATCATGGAAAGGAAACATTTGTTTATGTGGTCACCCTTTTAATTGTCATATTATTGACACTGCCTTAAGAAAAAGACAGCAAGCTCATATTTCATTCACTATCCTTCACATCTTCATCCTTCAGCACTGAAAAAAATGCTGTATATTTGACATCGTTTTTCCCATATAGAACAACAGTAGCTGTCTTCTTGAATAATGCATACAGTAAATGGGAAGCAGTCTTGCCTGCAATGGCCTGTGATTTAAAAAACTCATGCTTTAGGTGACTTTGAGCAAATGACTTCACGATTCTTTTCCTTGCTTTTCTCCCAGTATGAGATGTATGTATAATACATATGTATAATGCTACGGACCTGCTCTTCAAAGCACTTGGGTTCTGTGAATGCTAAATGAGTCAAGTAATAACAATTCCCCTTTTCATATTCCGCTTGCAGTGATAAATGATATGTATATCTGTTGTCAAATGCTCCTATTACATTAAACATGCGTTATTATCATCTACGCGTTAAGGGCACAGTGCTCCACAAAACTGTGGAAGGACCATATACAGGACTGAAGAAAGGACCATGGAGGAGGCGGAGGGAAGTACTCTTCCATGAGAAGAAGGTAAAAGGGTACAAACACTCCCCAGCTAAGACTGCCCCTCAGCTGAACCTCAGCTCTGATGTCCCCAGGGCAGCTCTTCCTTTCAGAGAAAACACAGGGAGATTAAACAGGCTGGCCAAAGCATCAGCACTTTGTGAAAGTCTGTCAGTGAAACATCCTCGGCCTGTCTCAGCACTCCCACTTTCCGCCTTGTTGCCTTCTTCTACTGATACTTCTTTGTACCTGTGCCTCCTTATCCCTGTCCTATTTTACACAGATGTGCTTCACTCTGCAGGAATTTTTGCAGAAGAAGAAGCAGCAGCTGCTCTTGTCAGGTGTAAATACTATTTAGCACATCCCCTTCCTTCCCCCCCAAAGCACGTCTGCATGCACACACGCACTCACACAAACATGCCCGCACAGAGCAATACTACCACACATTAAATTACCGCTATTGAAATCAGATTCTGGATTACACGATGCTGACAATATTGTGTTTTATTGCTAAACGCTACAAACAATTCCTGACGCTCTCAATGATTTGTCATGTAGCTCATCTACTCGGGGATTTCCTCCACCATGTAATATCACCAGAATTTTGCCTGAGGAACAACTGCCAGGGAGCACCTGCTATTATACCTTGCTTCCTTCTTCTGGAACATATTAGCATAATATAAGTAAACATCACAGAGCAGTTTGACATACTGTATAAGTACTGATTTTATGTTAAACTCATAATAGATGCTTGTTAAGAAGAGGTAAATTTTCAGAAATTTCTTAGTCCACTAACACATTTTAAACATTTTAGCTCACACAGAAATTCAGACTGCAGAAAACAAATTTTGCATTTATGGTGTTACACTATAAAAATCTTTCCTTTGATATGAGACAGCGAGTCTGTAGTTGCATCTATAATGTCCATGACATGCATAGTCCCCCTTGCTCCCACTCGGTTCACTCACAGGAAGTATATTCAAAATGCCCAGGAACAGCGTACATGTCTTGCTGAATCAAGGGCATAGTCATACTCACCAGAATAGAGGTTGCTCCCAAAGGAGTACAGCAAATGCTCTAGCTGCTTAGTTAGTTAGCATTAGCATATAATAATGACAAACCTGGTTCAGGCCCAACTAGCCCCAGATCCTGTTTCCCAAACTACCCAGTAGGAGATACACATGGGAAGTTCATCATAAGTATGGACAGATCTCTGGCCAGGCAGCTCTTTTGGCAGTCAGTGCCTCAGAGAGTACCTGAGCTGAAGGTCACGCAGAAACCGACCTGTTTAATGAGTGCCGATGCACCTGTCTTAATTTAGCTAATTCCTTCCTGAATCTATTTGCATTTTTGCCTCTGCAGCTTCTCTCAGCAATGAATGCCTTGTTTAGTTATGAGCTACATGAAAAAACACATTCTTCAGTTTGTTTTAAAATTTTTGCTGGATGCTTTGGCATTGAAGTCCCATTAATTCCTGTGTGACCAGAATCAAGGAATAGTCCTTCCTCACGCCCTTTCTCTAATCCTGTAATGACTTCATTCTGTTTTAGCATATGCCTTTCCCTTTTGCCTTTTTCTGAAAGCCAGCAGTGGTCTGTTTGGTCTCTCCTCCGGTGCAGGTTGTTCTCTGATCAAACTTTTTGGTACCTCTTTTAACTCTGCTTTTTATGAGATGAGGGAAAGACCAGCCCTATCTGCAGTCTTCAGAATATGTCTGCACCAGGCACTTATACAGATGGTTAAAAGTGTTTTCAGTCTGGCTCTCAATTCCTCCCCATAATAATTCCTAACAACCTGTTTACCCTTGCAACTGCTGCTGGTCAATGAGCTTACAGAACCAACTTCTTGACTGGTAACAGCTAATTTAGAGACAAGAACAGTATATGTATGGCTAGAAACATTTTTTTTTCCCAGATGCATTACATTGCACACGTCAATGCTGAATTTCAGTTAGTGTATAGCAAGATCTTCTACAATCATACATAGTCAGCATTAGATTTGACTGTACTAAGTAATTTTGTACTACCACCAAATTTTGCCACCTTTTTCCCTTTTCAAGCTTTTTCCTGAGAATATGGTGATGCCCCAGCACAGTTAACATTTCTTTTTGAAAAATTCATCCTTTGTTCTTCCTTGTTGCCAATCCTTTATCCGGTTATTAATCCATGTGAGGCCTTTCCAAATGACAGCTTCATCTCTCTAAGAACCTTTGGGGATGAACTTTGTTGAAAGCTTTCTGGAAACCATCAAACATTATATCAACTGAATGACCTTTATTCATATACTTCCTTACACCTTCACAGAGTAATCACGGATTTGTGAGTCATGACTTGCCTTGGTAAAAGCTGTGTTGGGTATTCCTCAATAAATCTTTTTTTTTTCATCTAGTAAATCTATTCTTTACGTAAGTTTCTGTGAGTTTTCTTGGTACAAAAGCCGGTTGTAACAGCCTTTATTTGCCCTCATCTCTCTTGCGGTCCTGGTTAAAAAAAAAAAAAAAAGTATTACACTTGTTGCCTTTCATTTTTCTGACATCTAGAGCCTCAACTTTGCTTATTCTCAGAATAAACCAAAGCCTTTAACTCCTTTACAGTTCTATTAAATTATTTATTGTTATTTATTGATTTGTTCCATACCCTAGTCCACTGTTTTTTCTAGCTAAGAAAGACAGATAAGTACCCCTTAAAGAGAGCAAAGTCTCACGTCTCTCTGTGGAGAACAGAGAGACAAAGAAATCCAATTGCTACCTTTCCTAAGAGGCGCAAAGGATATGCTTCCCACCAGAAGCAGCTGCTTCTACTTCATGCCTTCCTGTACCAGAAGATGCAGAACCATCTGTGCAGATATCTGTTTACAGTGGGGTTCATTCAGCTTTCTTGCAATGACCTTGTCTTCCCTGTGTGAAGTTTTCTTGTTCACTTCTGGACCTTACCAACTGTGGTAGATGTCCTACTTCTGATGCTTTTGAAGTTTTTGTTGTTATGAAGTTTCACAGATTTAGCAATTTTTTTCTCACAACCTTCTCTATTATTTTTTCTTGGACTGTCTTAACAGGGTTTTACATTTCACTTGCTAAAGTTTTTGCTGCTGGTTATGGAATCATTATCTCCTCTCTCCCTTGCTCAGGGCTTGTTTAATTATTGCATGCAATGAGATGTAACCTGGAAAGGGGAGACTGAAAGACCCTCATGTGAGGTGCCCTACAGTCTCCTAGGAGCTAAAGGGTCACGTTTCCTTGAAGAACAGATGGGGTTTGATGTTTGGCTTCTCTCACTTCAATCTGTGAGTAAATGCTGGACTCATCTTCCCCTTTAATTCCCCAAGCATTTGCATCTTGCCCCCCTACTTGGTGTTCCTCGGGGGTGCACAGGTGGCTCTGGGCACAGCATCAGTGTACCCCGTGCCTCGGGGCCAGCTTGCTCACCCCACTCCATGAGGACCCCAGGTATCTAACTCTGGGACTCGCTTTCTGCTCCCAAGAACCCATCGTTGTAAGAGGCTCAGTGTTAGAACTCCTTCCATGCTTCTACAACTCCAGCTTCCAGGCTGTGTGTATACATTATCCTTCTCACCAAATGCTGACAGTTTAAAATTAAAATATATCAGCACCAGTAAAGCTGAATATACAGTCTTATGGTCATGACAAAGTAGTTTGGGTCAAGATTTGTCTTGCAATCTTTCTTTGTAGTGTCTTGTAAGGAAAATCCCCTTTGGCGCTGACCCCAGAATTAACCTTTCAGACTGGAATGTAGTCAGACAAGGCAGTCCGTTGTTTGTCCCCTGCTCTAAAACAAAATAGTTTCTAAAGGATAGTTGTATATATATTCATTAGTGAAAATCCCCATCCTGCTAACAGATATTCAAAATTTACTGTTACCCTATTGCAATGACTCTTACTGTTTTGGAACAATATGTGATTTAATATGTGAAATACAGAGGAAATTGCTTTTTCATAGTGTTTTAATGGTTCTGAAACACAATCTCACTGAAATTAAGCTAACTGATTAAATGAGCTACCTCAATCAACTAAACAAGCCCCACTCTCCCATAGGACTTAAAAGGAATGCAAACTTTCCTCCAATGTATCTATCATGGTCCTAGGGGTCTTTTAAGAGGAGATTTGACTGAATCTAAAAACAAGTGTATTGTTATCTTCAGTTTACCATCAAAGTTGCTTAAAGATGCTATCATTCTGGTCTTCTCAAAAACAGCAGCCCAATAGGTCTCTGAGTTTGCCAGTGTATGGCAATGAAATAAGTAAATTTGCATTCTAATTGACTGAAACTCAGAACTGATCTCCATAATATCTGGCCTTACAGGACATATTTAGATTATCTTGCTTTGAAATGAACAGACCAGAGTCTCTTCTAATGCAGTTTTGGGATGCCATCAAACTTGGGCAACTGGACAACTGGTAACAATAACCTGATCCAGAGTCAGTATACCATCACTCTGATCATTTATTATTATGTGGAAGGAAAATTGAATGAAGATCCATGAAAGCAAACAAAATGAGGAAATGCTCAGCAAGGACATTTTCAAGAATGCCTCTCTTAAGAGAGGTTACCTGACTGCTTCTCTTCTAGGGTGATTTGCAGGAACAATGACATGCCATATAGGCTCTACAGCCACAGAGGAAAGTCACCTCCTCCAAAATACAGTCCAGACCTGCTCCGTTTTATTCTCCTCCCCAAAGAAAGGAGCTTCTTGGACCAAAGCAAGAGGAAGAAGCACCCACAGGGACGTGGCCCTCGGTCCTGCCTTTCTCAGGCGCTCAGGCTTTCTGGATGGACTGTGCACTATGGATAGTGGGTGTTTCGGCAAGTCCTTTTCCAGGGCTGGGCTCCCAAGCAAGCGGGGAGCAGGTGTTTTCTTTAAGCAAATTTGCTGGGCAAGATGGTTTCCTCTTTTGTGTATGAATCTGATCTCTGTGGAGAGAGAGGCAGATTTGCATCTTCTCTTCAGCCCTAGAAAATTTGATCCTGCATCTTCCTCAGGAGGGTCTAAGCCACAGTGGTGCAGAACCACGTCCCTACACTCAGCCCAGAGTCTCTCCCACCTGCCCCCTCAAAAGAGAGGGAAACCGCCAGCAGCAACAGGCAGCAGCTCCATCGCAGCAGCATCGGCAGTGAACCCTCACTCCTCGCAGGCACCAAGACTTTACCAGCGCTTCCTGCTGAAGTTACAGCATGGTGTGATGAGAATGAAGTACTTAGCGTGCCAGAAAGTAAGCAAGCAACTAAAAACTTCATACTATGTCCTCAGTATTACATCACAGGGCGAAGCAAGTGGCCTTTGGGGTCCTATTTTAGGTCTTTTTCTAGGTTCAGTCATAGTACTGGGAACAGAAACCAGCTCATAGCCTTATTCTCTTCACTAAGCAGGAGGCAACGTCAGTCTGGAGGGGGAGACGGACCGTGTGCAAGACCTCTCTCTGGATCAGCACTCATGCTTTCTTGTAAAATTGAAGTTGCTTTTTGCCAGCAGGGAAAAAGAAAACTGCGTCTAATAAATTGTTCAGTGTAAACACCAGCAAATTCATTATTCATGGTTGTTTAATGAAAGTTTTATGTTAACAAATCTTTTTTCAGCGGATGGCTCATAAACTATTTGCTGCCTTTTCCTGTCTTTTTGCTTCTTCAATTCACTAGGTCACATCCATTGCAGGTGAAGCTTTCAAAAAAGAAAAAATAAAGATCTGAAGTGAGTCAGTGCTTTTGAGCACTCACTAGCTACAAGATACCTTGTGTTCCATCTGATTCAGCTCCATTATTCATTGCTTGAAATTTTTCAGAAGGAGAAGCATGTTTAAAATGTCACTTACAATATGAAATTTGTTTTAATACAATTTAGTCTGAACATTTATGGTACTCATAGTGTTCCCATCTGTGCTTATGAACCTTTTCTTTCTATAAATAGGTGAAGGGAACTGCTTTTTGTTGAGCTCTTGTCTTCAGTGGAAGTCTCACGACTTTTATTAAGTCTGTGTTCGCAGAGGTCATTATGAGTAACATCTTGTTGAAGCTGCAGTCAGAGATAAGAGGTTTATAAGTGAGATCCCGAAGTAAGGCCTGGCCATGGTGAATTTCACTAGTTTCAGGATTTTACTCCATCTTTTCAGTGAGCTAACTCTTTGTCAGAATGACTTCTCCAGGCCTGACACTTCTTCTGCTTGCTGTTATTCTGAGAGTAGAGTACAGGCATCCCCCAGGTTCAACAAGGCATGCTTCATCCACTTCCAACTCCTTCGTCCTGTTAGTGTCCTAAAAGTCACTGCATTTTAAAGCAGGCTGTATTGTTGATTATCAGGACTTGTGGATGTTGAGGGATCCATCTGCAAGCTTGCACAGGCAGAAGTACTGAGGCCATTAGCATTTCACTGGTCTTGAGGCATGGATAAATAGAAATTAAAGATATATGCCAATGTACCAATTAAGACCATCTTTTATTTGAACATGGTAGTAAGAATATAAAAAATCCACAGTATGAGTGAGGAAGATTAGATCTGTTTTCTTCCAAAAAATGTAGTCCAACAGCTTTATCCTTCCATTTAGAAAAAACATATTCCTGTCCATGGCGTGTGTTGCATTTCATGTGTCTGTGAAGCCCAGCATGACAAACGACCAAAATAAATAACCTTCAGTCAATAGAGAAACCCGCTGTTGAAAGGAGGTGCTGTAATCACAGCTGGCTGCAGCTGTCCAGCAGCCAGGGGCAGCCAGGAGGTCTGGAGATGCAGAGCCGGGCTGTGTCCCAGCTGGCAGCTCTGCCACACCAAAGCAGAGACAAGGAGAGACCAGGAACCCAGCAGAGTCTCGCCTGCCCTTCATCTGCTTCACTTTTCCTAGTGTCCCCATTGCTTATTTCAGATGTGCTTACTTTTTTAATCTAGATATCTAATTATTTTCGTCATGAAAATTATATTCATGAGCCTGGCACACAGAGAGGGAAAAAAGGATGGTGGCAGTGAGAGCACAAGGGGAGGAAGGGCTATACCACCGCAGTGCTTCTGCCAAAGCCTCGGTCACCTACCCAAAGAGACAGGTTCAGTCTCAACACATCTTCACTGATAGTTCAGACAGAGCAGGATGGCCAACTGACAAATGGTCACCCCTTTCTGGTGAAGCCTCCCTCCTCTGTTCGGTGCAGGACTGGTCAGGGGGTGGGCTGCTGCTGCTTTCCTGAGTGTGCAGCTTGCTCGATTTGTTCTTTCGAAGACCAAAGGCTCCATCACTTGCCCCTGTTCAGGCTGCTGGACTAGTAGCCTCTAGCTGCCTGTCTGCAATCTAGGTCTGCTCTATTGATTTTAAATACCAGCAGTAATTACTGCAGCAAACAGGGCACACATGCTGCCATTACTGCCCAGAAGAGATCTAAACAGCCATGAACACCTTCTTGTCCAAGCCTTCCACAGCTGTTGTTTTAGAGTGCCTACTCCCCTGGGGTGCTTTCAGGCAAAGTTAGCTTTCCCGAATGATTTGAAAGTTATTATAATTACTGCGATTGCCTACACTTCATTAAATAGCTGATCTGTTAATGGCCCTCCTGCAGAATAGTCTGACTTGAGGCATGAGCTGAGCCTGTCTGGGTTCACTCCCTTGTCCCCTCACCTCCCATCTCTCTTGCAATCCAGGCCAACATCCTTTATGCTTGGGGATGCTCAGGCTGGACACTGCAAAGCCTGGGGGTACCTCGCAAATGCGTTTTGGGGTACTGAAGAAGAGCTTATCCCTTTGAGCTCCACTGAGTGATGACCTCAAAATGGGGGCTGTAGCTGGGCCTCTGCGATGATGCAAAGGCTTGAAAAGTTCACTGAGGTGTCAGTATAAATTAGATTTTCAGCAGCTGCATCTTTATATTTTTCTCACCCAACTAATGAGAGCTGCAATGTAACAGACAGTCTGAAGCTGAGTGTTAAGTTCCGTGAGTGAGGGAAAATACTGATATTATTTAGGAACCGACTGGTGTCTGCCAATATCTACGAACACTGGCTGAGGTTTGATGGAGTAACTGAGCAAACATGTTGAAAATGTGACAGCCAGTGAACGTGTTCTTCTTGACTACTTCAAATTGGATGGTGTTTGCACAGATGGGGCACCTACCCTAGCTGGCAGGAGCACTGGTTGTGTCACTTCGCTGGAAAGGGTTTTGTATGAAGAGTTATCCAAAACATAATTTTATCGTCATCGGGAGGCTCTTTGTGCTAAAGACCTGGATTTCTCCAGAGCGCTAAGCCTGATCATTCATTTCATCAACATGATACTTGTGCATGCACTAAATCAACATTTCTTACAAATGCGAGGAGGATGCAATGTCAGCTCACTGGTGCAGGAAAAGGCCCTTCAAAACTTTTGGAAGCAGAAGAAATAAGTGGCTTTTGGAAGTCAAGAGTGAATTTATGAATCATAGCAAGCTGCTTAAAGACAAGAATTAGATAGTGAACTGACTTCCTTTAGAAGTATCACATTCTGTCTCTGCTGCATCAGTGTGTCTATAGGGAAAAGTGTGTCTTTCTGTTATCATGTTTAATGGCCTTTTTCATGACAAAACCAATAAAAACCTCTTGTTTCATAATAATTTGGACTGCTTTCTTTCAGAGCAGTTAGGAGTTAATAATAGGGTTATAAATTAGGAGATTTGTGCTGCAATGCCATCAATTCTGGGCTTATATGAGTGAAGTTTTGAAGAAATTATGGTAGAAAAGACCACTGTGGCCATTTAGTAATCCTCCTGCTGAATTTGTAATTAGAAATGTTGAAATTCAAAACTACAGTTGGGCTTGAGATGGAACTGCAATTTATCCCTACTGATGAAGGCTGGTGTTGTCTTGAGCCAAAGGCCAGGTGGGTAGGTGCAGCCCTGGTCTGACCAGGAGCAGCGCAGCTGTGCTCCCAGAATAAATGGTGTGACACGGGAGAGATCTCCCTGCCCCAACCCGGGCTAAAAAAGAGCACTTTACCCCCATCCTGATGAAGTCATATCTGCTGGAGTGCATAATTACCACTGAATTTTTAAACAGCTGTAACACATAGTATTAATGCCTGAAGAGAACAGCAAAAGAGCATTTCCAAGGAAACAAACCACCACATTTGCCTGCTCACTGCCATAATGGGCTGAGATAAAACTAAAGCTGGTTGAGATCTAACAGGGTTTAGAAACTAGACAAAACTGAGACATACCACATTCACAAATGGGTAGGATCTTACGATGGAGCAGGCCTGTAAAGAAAGGCAAAAAGCTGTAGCCTCTGCTTCCTATCTCTTATTCCCAGTACGTCTCCACCGCTTCATGAGCCTAAATCTGGCAAGTGGGAGGAAGAAGCCACAGCAGAGATAGTAGGAATGCAAGAGGTGCCAGAGCTGGGGCAAGAAACCAAAGCATGGGTGGCAGAAACAACCTTGCGAGTCCAGTTTTGCACACACACATCAGAGATGTTCAAGTTTAAACACCTACCTGTGTGGTGAGGTGCTCCAGCTGCTGGCACCTCTACTTAGAGAAGCGAGTAGGAAGAATAGCACAACAGAAAGCAGAGGTAGACCCAGGTCTGTCTCAGAGCTTTGTTTATGAAGGTATTTGAAATCCCCATGCTGAACAGGTCCCTTCCTGGTGCCTGTGGAGCAGTACAGGATGTTCCTGTGCAGTGGCAAAGGTCTATGCCAAACACTCCAGTGAAAGGAGGGACTGATTGTAACGCTACACTACTCTGCAGATCCCAGTACAGGCAGTCTCCAAGCCTAAGAC
This sequence comes from Opisthocomus hoazin, assembly GCF_030867145.1. Lineage (NCBI taxonomy): Eukaryota > Metazoa > Chordata > Aves > Opisthocomiformes > Opisthocomidae > Opisthocomus > Opisthocomus hoazin. Next base: position 101,506,079 of record NC_134414.1, on the reverse strand, counting down.
ACCCTGCTAGAAATGCTAGTTTTTAACCAGCCCATTGTGCCGAACCAGTAACCAGAAATTTATTCTTTCTTTCATGCAGTTCGGGCTCAGGATCAATGAAGACCTCATAAACCCCACAGTTCAGGTTCAGTTCCAGTTCAATTGAAGGGGGTGGAGTGGGATGTCAGAGAGGAAGAATTTCAGACTGACGTTTGGTTCAGGTTTAGTACAACTCCTCCAGCATTTTTCTCTGAAATTCGTATTATAATGCCCCTGCTAAAAAAACCCCACAGAACCTGGATGCTGCAACATAATGACACACACTTTGCAGCTGGATAGATCCTGATCCAAGTCTGACTGATTATAACTGCAGTAGAGAACTTTAGCCAAGGTAGTTTGATAAACTACACAATAGGATGGTGGGCAAGGTGATGGAGCTGTTAGCAGCAAGACACGATACATCTGCTTTTTGAAATGGGAACTGACTGACAACTATCTCTATCTGCAGTGTATTACAGGTTATTTCATATTTCATCTGCTTCTCCCTAAGGACATGACTGAACAAAGATCAAGTCAAGCAAATGATTAGAAGCTAGCTGCTGCAAAGCATCGTTTTTTGTGGCATGAAACCTGGGGTTGAATCCTGGGCCATGATATGTGTGCTCCCCGCAGCGTGTTGGAAGGGTCGCACAAGAATGGCATTGCATGGTGTTGCAAAGGTTTGTGTAGCTCATTATTCTGCTTCCAGCAGTGGCTGTAAGGGGATGGCTAAGGAAAAACATACTGTCAGACCAGGCGCATAGGTTCCTTTGCCCTAGCAGGCTCCCAGCCTCTAAACAGAGAAATATCTGTCCTTTGGGGGCAAAAACACAGCTTTGGCATTGCTGGCGCATTGTTCCAGCCACCTGAGGCAGGGGTCTCAGGACCTGCATGTGAAATCAGTCACGTGCAAAGCAGGACATAATGACTAGAGCACAATTACATGTCAGTGTGTCCAACTGGCGTCGTGCAAAAGCCAGAGGTGTCAGCAGAGATTGAACTTCTAGGTCTCTGCATCTAAAATGTGCCCTCAGAACAGGAATCCGAATAAACAACATACTTTAATTCAGGTAATTGGATGCAGTCTTGGGAGCAAGGGATAAGGCTTTCTACTTTACAGGTACATGCCCAAATCACTAGGCTATAGATCCAGACTTCTGCAGGGCATTTTGTCTCCTGCATCCTCAGAGGCTTTTTTCTGCACACTGTCAGGATTTCAAGATGGGAGAATGGAAAACCACATCTCATTTTAGCCCATACTTGAGAGATGTGCAGCATCTATCTAGGGCCACTTAGGGCACAAGGAGGACCTGAAACACATTTTTCCATTTCCTATGTTGATCAGTCTAACCTGTAAAATATTGTATAAGGCAGAGTTGGGAAATGACCACAGTTTTCTCCACTTGGTAGAAAAGAAACAGCTGTAGTAACCATGTTTCGTAGGAAGTCTGATATGGACAACACATGCTACAAGTGCCCCACTGCACATCGTTGCCATTAGGGCTTACACACTGCAGTGCCTAAATTCTGGGCTGCTGTCAGGCTTGGACACACACAAGATGTTAAAAGGTTTGGTGATGTCAAGTCTGGGTCTGTTCTGGCACCGCACAGAGCTGTAACTCTCAGGAACCTGAGGGTCTGTGTGCAAACTGCTTCTAGCATTTATGAACCTACAGTTTGAGTGAGGGTTTTCACACCGGAGTTCTGGAGTCTGGCAGCTCTCTCCCACCTAAGCCTTACTTCAGGCACTCTTAAGAATACTACCCCACCCCTGAGCTTGTTCTGTACAAATCACAACGTAGATAAAAATTGTTCATGTTACGCGTTTATGTAGAAGTTGTAAACAGGCTTCCATTTTAACCACAGAATACACCCTTAATTACACAGAAGAAGATTACTTTCCTTGTTTTTTTCCTTTTTTCTTTCTTTTTTTTTTTGGTACAACCACAAACTTGGTATCTGCAGCGAATTCAAAGCCAGCTACAGAAAGGTAGCCTTTGTTTGAACGACTCCTTGATTGACTTTGCAATTATTTTTTTTCTTTGCTTTCTTGGAAATCACACATTTATTCTCCATACCTCCCCTTTCCACAGAGCAGCCATGTACTTGAGGTGATGAGTGCTTAGTAATGGCTTTATGAATCATAGCTCATCTATTATCGCTGTGCCCAGCCCATGACTTAGATGTGAAAGTCAGGATATGGAGGCAAGTCTGTATGGCCTTGTTAACTTGTTGTGAATGAAAGAGCCAGGAAGAATTACTGAGCTCTTAGCCTCTGACCCGAGGCTGCCTGTCTGCTCTCAGGCTGGTGAGACACACTACAAAACTGAGCTTTAAAAAGAAAGACTGAGCGAAAATAGGAGGGTGACTCAATTTAGTATAAAAAATGGAACCTGAGTTAGGCTGATGTCCAGACAGGTCTTTTCTGAAAGAGGCCCTTGGGGTTTTCACATATGTCAGATCATTCTAGCCCTACGCCCCTTTAAAAAAAGTTAAAAACTTGGTTTATCTGAAGCTGGGGAAGGGAGGTTTGTTTCAGTGCCAAAATTCACAGGTTAACAACTATGACCAAAATTCACAGGTTAACAACTATGGCCTTTTGGGGAGGGTGACATTTTTGAAAATGCTAAGACAGTGACAGGTCTTTTTTGCCCTGCTGCGTGGGACGGGAAATCAGGGCATCCTCATGCTGTTCCTAAGACCTTGGACAGAACCTTCACCTTTCCCTCTAGGCAGTTTTAGATACTGGGGAAGAAGTCAAACTTTTGAGCTTGCTGTTAAGGTTTAGAGGAGGAGGAGATACACAGAAAATCATTCCTAAACATTTGCAGTGCTGGAGACCTTAGCAACCAAAACCTGGTAGATAAATGTGAGTAAAATGTAGCAAGTAACATGTGGAGCAGAGAGCATTTACTGTTATGTTTAAGTGCTTGCAGAATGTCTCTTTGTTGTTACATTTACAAGGAGCGCTTTGTGTACAGAACATAAATCTCTTATGGAGCCAACACATTACTGTGATAGAAATAGTAAATTAGCAACAACACGGTTCAGGTAGGGGGGTTCTCAGCAAAGGGAGTTTACCTTTATCACATAAAATGAAAGAGGAAAACCTATTTTATACCTTTATGTCTTTGTCAGCCCACATGACAAGAAAGCAGTTACCCCTGCTGCTAGATGCCTTTGACAATGTTGTAAAAAGGCATGCGTAACAGAACCAGCTACCATAGGGATTAAATAATCTGAGTGTTCTATTTCAAGTGATAGTCACATTCCTCTCCCCTTCCTGGCCCCCTACCCCAAAATCTGAGCAAGTAGAATGGCTGGAGGGCAGGACTGTGCCCGCAGTTGAGGAATTGATGCTATGTGGGACCTAGGCAACAGCATCCTTTTGAAGACTTTTAAACCACTGGGGCATGCTTTACCTTGCATGCTTTGCAGGCAGGTGTTGTAGCAGTAGCAGGTGGGAAACAAAGAGAGGTCACAGATTGGTAAGTCAGACATTTTTCTGCATTTCAAGGGACAAAAATAAACCTCTGTGGCCTCCACTAGAAAAGTGGTGGGTGGTGAGGGTAACCCAGCTGTAGCTCAAGCCAGAGAGGTCAGGGCACATCTAGGCTTGCCAGTCTGTACCTTTAGTACATACCCATGCTTGCACTTCCATGAAAACCTGCCTCATCTCCAGACTGCACACAAATATTGACGCTTCTTCTTTGGGTGAACTGCTGGGCCTCCAAATTTGAGCTCACATTGCTGTCTCACATGGGCTCAGCTGACAAAATTTGCAGCCACCCAGTCAACCTGGATGGGTGCTCACCTTCAGCTGCTCCATCACCCACAATGGCTGGTACTGATGTCTGGCAGGGCTTTTTCTTTGCAGAGTCAAAACCAATGAATGGCATAGATTTGTTGGACCTGTGGCAATACATATGAGTGGAGGGGCCCAAAACTGCCCTAAAGCAGAGAACCACCGCAGAGGCAGCTACCACTACCTTTCTTTTGCAGATCTCCCCACTGCTTTACCTGCAGCAAAGACTAAGCTGTTGAAACTGACTTTTCTACAAACTAGCTCTATCCACTTGTTACGGACTGAGTGGATTCCTTGTCCTTGCTAATAACAGAAAAGAGTTTTCTCATAAATATTTGCTTGCATATCTTGGTCTTACCTAATCATTTTGAGAGACCGAAGAAAGAAATGGGAGAATGCCAGTTGTGCTTAATTTTTATATTGCTTAGGTTATATATGTATGTGCTCGTAGACCAGTACTAAAAGAACAAAGGGCATGACCGAAATTAATCTCATATATGGTCTTCCTAAAATTGCCTCCAGGAGAAAATTTGGGGCTATGCTGAAGTTTTCTTCTTTCTATGATGCAGCCTTCGTGTTTCACATAGTATAGGGTTTTGTTTCTTAATTATGTCTCAGGTTTTTTAACTGTTCAGCTAAGATGAGGGATATCTTGTGCAGTTTCGGTATATTTCGCAGGAAAGGGAGAAATTGTTACACAATACATTAACCAGGTTGCTAAAGTTTGTAGAAGACTGCAGTCACAGTACATTGTATGCTAGTTATTCAGACGTTACTAATTTCTCCATTTTGAAAGACTTATGTGACTCCAATTTATTTTACCAGAGGCTATACAGTTAAAATCTCACATACAGGTTTGAAATCCTCTCACAATACAAGAACAGAGCTAAATTTCTATTGTTGTACCAAGACTGCAGTTCACAGGTCATAGAGGGTTGCTAAGGAAGCAGAGTTTGAGCTTTGTGAGTAAGACAAAATGAGAATTTTCAGCCTTCACTCCTCTGTTGTCTTCCTTGTCTGATAAGAATTGGAATTGTTATTGTAATGAGCCTTAAAAAATAATTAACTGTGCTCTTTCTCAATTACTTTGAGTACAGAGATAAAAAAAGAAAAAGATACGTCAATCCAGTACCTGTGCTTAAGAAACAGGACTGTTACGTATTTCATACATGACCATAGCCAGGGTTTCATGGTTATGCAGCTGAGCAAAATAGTATCTGACCCCAGGCAGAGTCTATCATCTAGCAGACTATTTTCTCCCTACCCTGCGTGGCTTTGTGCTACTAAGGCTCCTTACGGAGCACTTGTGAAGTACGAAGAGCTTCAGTAAGCGGTCTTGGAAGCCAGTCAGCTGAGGAAAGAAGGAGAACATATGAACGTAAGTGGTTGGTCTTGCGAATATTGTGGATAGATGATGGCAAATCCATTCCTCAGTATGGAGTCTTCAGGCAGTGAATGCCACCCTGGAGGTAGGCACCCAAACCAGTTCAACCAGAGAGAGTATGTTAACACTACAGTATCCTAAATTTGGGGTGGAATAATCAGGTATCTGAAACTGCAGGGTAGTTATAATTTAGCCCAGGCTGTCTCTAATGTGGAGACCCTACATGGTGCACCAGCTGAAATAATCCCCACTTCTGCTTTCTAGACCTGATTAGCAGCATTTTATAGTAAGGAATAAACATATACTTTCTCCAGGTTGACTACTGAGATTCGGACCACTTGGGGTATGGATTATTATATTTATGTGTCTGCTGTGCCCAAGTCCGTGGGCCTACCAGTACCACTGCCTAGAGTATACTCACGAAATGTGTTTTTGTTCAAGAATGCTGCTGGTTTTGATGATGAAATATTTTCCTGCTAAATCCTTAAGGATGTTCTCACCTAGAATTTCAAGTTGTGAAGTTAAGAACTCTCTGGTTATTTCTAATCAGAAAGAGACTAGAATGGAAGACTTGACCTTTTCAGACAGAAAATTCACATTTTGACATAGCTTTTTTTTTTTTCCCAAAACATCCAGAAGTTTTTGGTTCATTCCAGCATGAAACAAAATAAAAATCTGAAGCCTAAAAGTAACTTAAAAATTTAGTATTTATCTTTAAGATTTAACTCTACGTATGAATTTTTCATTCCCTTAGATACAAAAATCCTCATAATAGCAAAGATTATGATAACAACAAAGAAAAATATATATAAAAGGCATGTTTTTTCTGTTTCTGGAACAGAAGAATTCATTTGGAAGTCTTATATTGTCCATGAAAGTGATGGAGAAAAACACTACCAATAAGTATTAAGAAAGCTGTCCTATTCAACAGCAATAAAGCTGTCAAGGTCTGCTGTCTCACAGCTCACTTGGGAAAGCTTTAATCTGGAGATTTCTAACTCATTAACATGCAGATTATTGATATTATAGCCTTGTTATAGCTCGCTGCATGAGAGCATCTGCATCACGATCCCTCACTTGACCACACACTAAGTTCTCTTGTATTCTGTCCAGGTTCTTCCAACAGACCCTTTGTGCCTGAGTGTCCTCCAGCACCTCATTAAGCAACACATCTTACATCTGCACAGTTTGTCCTCTGTCATCTCCCAAGGAAGAAATGTGGGTGCAGTAAAGTGTTCTGTTACAGTGGGACTTCCTTGACATTTTTTAGATAAAGGCTTATACTCTTACGTATAAATAAATAAAGTGAATTTAAAAGCACTAGATCATGATCCAACAAAAAAATCAAAGTTCAATCCCAACTTCTTTTGAATTGCATAGATAATTTCCACAGTTATTAGCATCCCTTCTTTTCATCTGCTACTTGAAAGAAACAGTCCCAAAGTTTTTCATTTTTATTTAAAAGCGGCTTAAACCTGTTGGGTAAGAGACCTGGACTGCTAGTTCTTACTCTTCTTTGCTCACAATACTCTGCAGAACCTTTTGCAAGATGAATGGGCGTGTTTCCTGCCCAGAAGAACATGAACGAATGTGAAAAATTAAGATAATACTGCTCATTTTATATAACAGAGAGGGAAAATCACAGGCCTCTGGGTATAAAAGCCAGTCTTTCCTTGGAATAGTGATCTTTCCCTTCTCCACAAAACAAGGTGACACAGGGGATACGAAGGAGTGTGGCTGTAGTCCTGCTCCATTCCCATTCTCCCGTGCCCTGAGCAGGAGGACCACCAAGGGCTGGGAGAAAAATGAGCCCTGAACCATGTAGTAAGCAGAGGATCAGCCTCTGAGGTCAGTGCAAGTTTCTAGATTTGCACTGCACCTTTTCTCTTGGAGCCTGCCCCCTGGCTACTCCCAACTGTCTATGCCTACAAAAAGTGCCTGAGCCCACTGCTCTGCTACATTTTTGTTGTTTATCAATTTTTCTGATCCTATCCCAACTATACTTTTCTAGAGGCCTTATGTTAACTCTTTAGAGAAGTTGTGTTAACTGTCTCAAAATTTGTACGTAAAATCTGACAAAACGCCAGTTAACTATATTTTTCTTCCACCTATGGGGGATAATATATTTTCAGAGGTGGTAATAACAAGTATTTGAACAAGCTATGTTCGTTTTCCAGATCATCAGACACTCTTGAGAGACAAGTGCCTCCCTACTTGAAGATATCATCCTCTTTCCTTAAATAGGATTGGATGCCACAGAAACATTGTATGTAATTGGCTCCTTCTATGTTCTCCTGTAAAGGGAAGAGGGTTTTAGCACTCAGCACTAAATAGAAATACCAAAATCTTTATGAAACACACTTGAAAGATTTTGAAAAGAACTCATATGGTCATAAAAGTATGAAGCCAGATTACTTCCTCCATCACTCTCAAGCAGAGGCTTTCTCCCTCATCTCTGCAGCTACCACTCCTCTGTGCTCTAGACAACACTTTATATTTGAACAAGACCACTGTTACCTGCACCTGCTAAAAAAATGGGCCTAAACAGCACTCCATGCCTTTCTACAAAGTAAAACTTCGTGATTGATTTTCAAAACAAAAGTAATTCAAACTGAAGAAACTAGCTACAACCTTATAAACACAAGCATCCTCTGTAAGAAGAGCATCTCATCTTCTGCTTGGGTGTGTTTGACGTGTATGGAAATGAACCAAGCTGGCTCAAGGACAGCCATCGTCAGAGAAAATCAAGAGAAGTGCATGATGGACAACCTCACAGCTAGGTTTGTACTGGGTACCTAAGGGTGGGTCAGCAATCCCCGTGAGTGCTCCTGCTGGGGGGTTGCTGCAGTCAAACCTTGCAGCCCTCTGCGCTTGTCTCCTTCCGTTGCCTAATCGAATTATTTACACAGGGCATGGGAAGCAGCATGGCAAAAGCTGCCTTCTGGTTCTCTGTGTAACCTAGTGAGAAGTCTACCAGCACATCCTGTGGGGGTGGGGCCAGCCCATAATTAATTGCTCCCCTCCAAAAGACAGCAGTCAGTTATCCACCAAAGGCAGGCTGGCTCAGCAAGAAATGATGGAGCACCACTTAAAAGCATTTTTTTTCCACAATGAATAAACTTGATGGGATGATCTTTGTCCTTCCCCTCACATCACCATGATAGATACCGATTTTTGTGGGTACGATTAAAAATTGATTGAAAGTACCTCATCACTTTCTTCTTTCTTTATAATAGAGCAGAATTATTTACCCAGACGGGTGTTTTTCTGCTAGAGGTCGGATCTCCAGTCACTGGCTTTCTGTGGCATAAAAGTAATCAGCATTCATGTCATGGTGTGCCACTAGGATCTCTGTCCTACGGGTGTCAAAGAACAAAACAATCTTGTAGTTTTACACTCTGATCCTCTTTGTCACTCTAAGTTATTCACATGATGGGTTGTAGCTTTACTGTTGGAAAGAAATGGCACTGTGTGATAATGGGTTATAAATTGTGATGCTCACACATTAATCTTCTGGCTATCTTCTCTGACCTCCCCCTCAGTTTGAAGGGTTAATAAATATGTTGTAAATATTTTGCCAGAATGAAACTTGTTGTAAAACCTGTGAAGTATTTTTGTAAAAGAAATATGAAAAACAGGGAAGTAGCTAGTTTAAGACTTGTTTCCCCTCTTATTTGACTCAAAACACAAATTTGAGTTAAATGATTATTGATTTAATAGTTTCTGGATAATTGATTGCTTCACCTTGTGAAATTTTAATCTCAGGATGCAAAACAGAAGCACACTTGGGAATACATTAGTATTTCCAGGAGGTTATAACCCTCTACAGATTTGTGTGTATATATATGTATGTGAGTATACGTATGTCGTAGAATCACAGAATCATAGAATAGTTTGGGTTGGAAGGGACCTTTAAGGTCATCTAGTCCAACCCCCCTGTAGTGAGCAGGGACAACTTCAACTCAATCAGGTTGCTCAGAGCCTTTTCCAACCTGGCCTTGCATGTTTCCAGGGTTGGGGCATCTACCACCTCTCTGGGCAACCAGTTCCAGTGTTTCACCACCCTCATTGTAAAAAATTTCTTCCTTATATTTAGCTTGAATTGTCCTGAGTTTGGCTGGGATTGGGTTCAGTTTCATAAGAAGCCAGAAGGGGACACAGACGGGATGGCTGACAAGAACTAGCCAAACAAACGGGGTATTTGATAGAAGGTACTGGTCCTGCCTGGTTTTAATTGGAAGAGCTAGCTGGGGGAAAGCTAATTGTTGCTGGGGAGCATGCTGGGCATTGGACGGTGAGAGAAATGTCCTGTGTATTCCCTTATTTTGTATGGGATTTTTATCAGCATTATTTTTGTTCCTGTTTGCTTCCTTTGCTGTTCTGTTAAACTGTCCTTATCCCAACCTACAAGTTTTGCCTTTTTCTTCCAGTTCTTCCCATCCTCTCATGAGGAGGGGCAATAGAGCAACTGCACGTTCCTTTGTTGCCGGCTGGGGCTAAACCACAACATAAGTCTCCCCTCTTGTAGTTTAAACCATTACCCCTTGTCCTATCTTTACAGGCCCTGCTAAGAAGTGCTTTTCCAATCTTTCTTAGAAGTTCCCTTTAACTACTAAAAGATTGCAAGAAGGTCTCCCCAGAGCCTTCTCTTCTGCAGGCTGAACAATGAATGCATACTCCATCAGGAATGTAAATTTAAGAATGGTTTAAAATCTGCAAAATATTAATTTCTCAAAAACTTATACCAAACTCATCTACCGGTCCTATAGGTTGCATTTACCTGGTCTTCCAAAGAGCTCCTGCAGTCTAGAGGAGTCACTACTGAGTTGGTGAGTATCAGTAAAGTTAAACTTTGGGTACCCATTGCTTCAACTGTCTCGTCCTTGTGCATACTGAGCAGACTTTTTTTTTGCAGCAACTCTTTCTGTGGATCACCGGATTGGAGTAAAAGATTTGACTGCTGTGAAATTCATGCCTGGCTGCTTTTTCTGTATCCATTTTCTTCCACTGAGGACATGGGTTTATCTTCACAAACAGGTCCGCTTTTCTCTGAAGGTCATCAATAAATATGAAAGTCTCTTATTGTTTCTTGCATTCATTAAAGTGGATGCTAAAGTTTAGCTCAAAATTAAAAACAAATGACCAAGGTAGTAAGCTGATAGACCTCAGATTTTTAAATCCTAGAAGAACATCTCTTTTTCCTGGTCTGTTTGCATATCTAAATGAGATTTGCATTAGCTCCAGATAAGAATATCCATTCTATTCTGTAATATATCTGAAACATACATGTGAGATGGTTCTCTGGATTCCTGTACAGTCAATGGCAAGATATAGGCAGAGAGATTAATTTAGGAAGAGATTAATCTGAATTACTTGAAACATAGAAAATTACCCAAGGACGGTCTCTTTCTTCCCTTAATGACAGAAGAGTCCGAGGGGCTGCCTCGCCTATAAACATTTTACAAACTCTTAAAAGCATAATTCATAATGCATATTAACAGCTTATCATCTGAACACAAAACTAGCATAACAGAGCTGTGTGACAAACCTGACAACAAAACCCAGCAGCTCGCTCACCCTGAGGGAAAAGCAGCACCTGGCAGCCTGCTCCCAGAAGGACCAATCTCAGAGTCCCAAGAACCTAGGGAAGTTCCCAAAACATGGCCTTCAGTGCTACTATCCCACCAGCAACGCTTCCTTTATGCCAGTGAAAACTCCCTTTATGGGTTTTTGCTCTTTGTAACCGCAGCCGGGTATTAGTGGCAAGGCGATGGTTTCTTGTATAAGCTGGTTGTAGTTCAATTTGGGATTTCCAAATTTGTACAGAAACAAGATGTGTGACATAGGAAGAAGTATTACAATTCAATTTTTCTGTCTCCCATTGTCTCCTGTACAAAGCCTTCATTTGTTGTACAGTACATGAGGCAGCATGTTATGAAAAGAAAGAAAGAAGGTATCTATCTACCCAAAAGAACAGAATAGAGCGTTCTTCTTGCCAAAAGCAACAGGACACAGGTTCTGCTTCAGTTCCCTGTTGTAGAAGCGAGACAGAAAGCTGTGTGTTTGCACTAGACCTTCAGGTTTAGAGTTTTTCTGACGCCCTGTGGCTTGCCACTGTGACCCAGGATGCTGAAACAGCCTTCGGGCCTCGTCCAAATCCCTTTCGATTCTTTCAGAAGGTCCCAGGGGACAGAGCTCCAGCTCTGTGAGGTGTGAATGCTGAGTGCCTCACCCACTCCCCTTACAGCTCCAAGTCACTGGCAGGACATTTCCTAGGTGCTCCTGTTGCCATAGATGGGAGGCTTCGCTCAGATTGAACAAAAGAAAATATGTAAACTAGGGAAGACTTAAGCACCCCACTAATACTGAGTGAAACCCCATGATTTGGGTGGGATACTAGACAACCTAATATTATGGGCAGCTATTTACTCCATGTAGAACAGATTTAATGGCTGTCATAAAGAATGATTGTTCATCTAGAAAGTCAGATTAGTTATTAGATTTTTGGAAATTCAGCAGTGGAAGTGGAACACGTTGAGGCTTGTGGCCAGAGTCTGCTCCGAGAGGCACTAGTGCACCATCATTTATGCCAGGGCAGGAGCTATGGAAGAACTGGAGGCAGAAGGTGAGCCTTAAGACTTCTGAAGAACCAGCTCTGCTTGGGAGGTGAAGAGTTACCTTCTCTCTAATGTCAGTGCTGTAGGGTGAAGGAAAGCAAACAGGGAGGGAGGAGAGGAAGGAGCAGGAAGGAGTGAATGTGGAAGGAATGAAAGCAGATAAAACAATAATGGAGGCCAGGTCGTCTTACCTTTACCTTCATTCTCTTATCAAAATACACTGTGTTAAAAGAATGACTGTGTCGGCTGAGGCACGCAGAGAAAACCCAGACAGGTCAGCGAAGCAGGGAATGTGTTTCATAGGCTGAATACAGAGCAAAGGTGGAGAGCATTAGCTGTACCAGTCGTGCTGTAACTTGTGGTAAGGAAGTGGAGCAGTCAGCTCCTACAGGACATGTTCGGTTTCTGGTTTTCTTTCTGTTGTGGAGTGTATCAGTGACAATCGTACATTAAAAGTGCTGCAATGCACCTCTCTCTCGAGCAAGCTTAGTGTGGATTTTCTCAAAAAAGAGCTAATACCTTGTCTGAAAGACAGCTCCTACCAGCAGCTTCCTAGCTTCATGCTGAAACACTGTATCGGTCCAAAATTGAAGGCGATCATGTTCACTGTTGAATCCACATCACTGCTCCCTGCATTATTCTCAAAGGAGGTTTCAGAGCCAAATACAAACTTGGCTCAGTTCATCTTACTTCGCAAATCCGATGAGGTCACGGCTTGAGAAAGCACGACAGCTGGCTCCGCCACTAAACCACACGTGCTTGTCTCAGGGCTGAAATATTGAGCATCTGCTTTGGTGTGACATCCGTCAGGGTAATGCCCGTCACCATTTTATCCAAGCTGCTGCATGGGGGGCAGCGCTCCGTGCACGCTTTCCATCCTCCTTGAAGTCCTGTTGATTGGCCATTGTCTACAAACCAAGCAGCAGTCAGAGTGCTGATTAACCAAAAGACTTTTAATTGCCACTTCTCTTGAAGTTTTTAGCAGCAAGGACAGAGATGGATGTTTCACGGTGATGCCTTTACAGGGCCTAATTGGAAGAGCTGATGGAGCAATGCCTAATGAATGCATTGGATTGCTCCTATTCAGTGACTTGAAGGCCTCCTTAATAAAGCATGGGGCTCAAGCCCTCATTCTCTACTGGAGATGTAGGAACTGAAAAGCAGGCCCCATGGCTCTTCTATTTGTGTTAAACAGACAGCAGACTCTAACTCTTAGGGATTTTCCCATACCTTTCAACTTGAGTCTGAATTTAGTGATGCTTTTGTCAGTGGTTTCAAGGTGGAAAGAAAGGTTTCAGCTATTGCATTTAAATTTAAGATACGCATGTTCAATGTAGCCTCGGGCCAGAGACTGCAAAGAATATGCAAAGTGGTGAATAGGAGATGGAATCTGTGCTCTCTGGTAAAACAGCTCTGTTTTCTTCTTTCAGTCTTTGTTTTTTATTTAACAAGGCATGAAGTCACCTCGTACTGCAACTGCACGCTGGAGAGCCGGCTGCAGAGCTTTGAAACGCAAATGCCATTTGTTTCTACCCTCCCTGGAGTTCTCTCATTTCTATATATTTTCATTAGTAGAAATGGAAACCAATTAAGGTATGCAACACTCAGTAGAGTAGGACTGCAGCAAGCACAAAAGCTAGCACCTGGAACATTTCACTACTCCAGTGATGTCCCTACATTTGAACAAAGCCCAGCTGCTCCAGAACTGTTGAAGGCTGGAAATCCATGGTTTTTTCCAGTCATACAGTTGTACGAGGTTCTTGATCTCACAGCTCAGTTCCTGTTTTACTTCCAAAGCCAATTCATTTCCCAGCTGCCCCAGAGGCCCGTTTGCTTGAATGCTCAGGGTCAGATTCTCGGCCAGTTCAGCTAGCTTGCTCCATTTGCTTTAACCCCTTAGGTTTTACTATGCTTGTTACTAATATGCCCAGTTATATTTTAATTGTAATATCATACTAAGAATATGGTAAGCACTTTGTCTCCCCCCTGTGAAACCTTCAAAATTATTAGTGCAACTATGTGCTCACTCCTTAGTCTTGTTTCCCCATCAAATTCAATTCCTCTTCTGTGCTAACTCTGGTCCATTTTTCACTAGTTACAAAGGTTCTGAAAACACAGGACATACTTTCTTTGGTTACACAAAGAGTCCCAGCTTTTCTGCATGTCAGTCCTTCTTTTGCTGCTGTTTTCTTCCATTTTTGCTTAGATATGTTGCTTCTATTTTTGTGGTTCTTCCTAATCGCCTGGAGAAGAAACTTAAAATACAGCAATAACAAAGCCAAATGTTCTAGATCTTCACTGACAGCACGGCATGAGAGGAATTGCGCCTGAACTATGTTTGTCACAGAAAAAATGACCTCCTGAGATGGGGAAAGTTCACAAAAATAAACCTAAGCATAAAATATGAGCCTATAAAAATACTGAGGTTATTGGCAAAGCATCTTTCTTATTCTGCCTGTCTAGTAGTGACACCCAAGCACAGGATGTCAAAACTTGTAGATGAATAATTGAGAAAAAGGAATAGAATATAGGAGGTCGGAATAAAAAGGATCAAATTTTTTTCTTTCAAATTGTTTTTTTTTCCCGAGAAGAAACATGGCCTCTGCTCAAAAATAAATTAAAAAATATCTTGAAAACTTGCAGCAATTTAGAAAGAAAGTTTGCTTTTACTACTGAAAATACAAATATCAATAATGTCATGTTCTATCACTTCATAATGTGAAGAAGAAAAACCAATCTTTTGTGAATATTGTTTAAAATATTGTTCACTTTCAAAACAAAAATTCACTGAAGCAGTTCATTTTTAAATTAAAAGGCTCTCTGGCCTAGACTTGCAGCTTGTGTAACCTACAACTCCTCCCACTTTATAGCCTAGCTAAAGTACACTTTCTGGCAAGGAACCAAACCCCACTGTGAAACATTTGATATGGTACCTGGTTTCACAGAGAGGTAAGACTCCTGTGACATTTCTGTGGCTACCATAAGTGTTGCAGGGTGCAGAAGCAAGGTAAAACTGCAAGTATATACCATTACTCTGCAGCTAGCGATGCTGAATATTTTGTTGCTTGGTGGTGGGTCAAAGTCCCACGGTAACTCCAGCTGTGGCATGCTGCTAGATTGCTTAGGAAACTAATGGAGTTTGATTCCCTCTGCAGAGGGCCCCATGGCAGTGAGCAGATAATATGCCTACGTTTTCGCATCCTGCTAGCACAGGAGCAAGCCTACAGCAGTATAGCACAAACATTTTTCTAGACGCTTGCACTCGCTACATAGCTACCACCTGTCAGTATTTACTAATGGACTGGGCACAAGTGAGAATCCACTCCTGAGCTGTGCCAAGTTCAGGCACAGATGTTTTTTGGAAATAGGGGGAGTTTTAAGGCATTGTCTGTAGTTCTGCATCTTTCCCTTTGCCACACTGCCAGTTTTCATCCCCGTTTTTATTTTCTGCAGAGCTTCTTCCCAGTGCCTTTTCTTGTTAATTAGGGTGGCATCATGCCAAGTAAAAGGTTTTGACTATTACTTGAGCTCCTGAGACAGCTTTTGCAGAAAGTTGATACAGTTTCCTGCACCCGCTGAGAATGCACAGCCCTAAATTCGTATTGAATCTTGATACTCCTGTATCAACGAGGTCAGCATATTCCTTGAATCATTTCCCTGCTTGCAAAATACACACGGGATACCAAAGAGATTTACATTCAGTGAGGACATGATTGTGCACTGATCTGACTGCTTACGCTCCTGGACAGAAAGAAGATCCCACTCCTTGACCCTTCTCTGCAAAGCAGTGAGCAGTTTTGGTAGTCTGACTCTAATAGCTCTTCCTTCACATTCCGGTTTAAATTTTACTACATTACTATTATTTTCTTCTGGAATTAAAGATTTTAGCCCTGGCAGGACATTTTGGTTGCCTCCGTGTTAATAATGGGGTACCTGGATGCACATTCATTGAATCTGCATACAAGCCTTATAATAACAGAAGAACATTTAGACACCAAACTCTTTCTGTTTCAGATTGGAACATGTACTGCTGGAAAAAGAGCACGGGATATTACCAGTCTGCTTACCCACATCTTCCCAAGTAGCTATAAGCTGAATTTTTGGTGAAAATCAATGCACGTGAAAGAGCCATCTACCAAGTCTGTGACACATGTAATCTGGAATAAAAGGAGAGAAGAAATCTGTGTTGGGTGAGCTTCCCCCCACCCTCATGAATTTTAAAGTTTCCTCTTGTTTGGAATAAAGTAATGTACAGAAGAAGGAGAAAAAAGAGCACTATCCCCACCAAAAAGCTTGAATTAATCATTCAGAGATATTCTGTTGATTTAAAATTTTTCAGTCTAATTACACATATTCTAAAGACTACACAAAAATGAAGAATGAAACAAATTTAGTTTCAAACAGAAAAGTTGAAGTGTTCCGTAGTGAAGAAGTCAATCAGAATTGCCTCCCTTGTAAGTTTTCTCATTACCCTTCAAAACAAATTTCTGCGAATTGACAAATCTTCATGAAGTGTATCAGTTTTGATAAACCAGTTATTGTGGACAGAAGCATTCAGCTTCTAGTCCTGTGTGTAATCTTGCCCTGAAATGCTGCTTCTGGTAAGACAAATACTGATCACCAGCGGCTGGACTCTCTGACGATGGATAAACAGGTCCCCGCATCCTTACAGCACCTGGCTGCAGCACAGCTGCAGTTCCTCCTTGACGCCTGGTGCTGCCACCCCCCCCACCCCCCCCCCCCCTACCCCCCCCCCCCCCGCTGGCACCACTCTGGCTTTTGATCTCAGAAACCACCCTCTGCTCCTCCCAGGATGCTTTTAACAAAGGGGCTCATACTAGATAAGTTCCTCTGGTCTAACTCAACTATGCTACTTTTATCCGATCCTGTCTTATCCAGGTCCCCATGTTCTCTGGACAATTGAAAATGGATTATAGTTGGTTTATGTGTTCACTGCACAGTTCCTGTTTTCAATCTCTTTAGACTCATAGCCAGCGCACACAGAAACACACATTATCTAACTTCAGAGCTCACTTCCTGACCTCTCAACCTCCCAGAGATGTTCTGGAGGTTCCTCAAGTCCCAGATTTGATGAAGCACCAGTACTTCAGCAAGTCTTCCTAAAGTTGGTGGCCATCCCTACACTTTGAAGAGGAGGCCGTCATAACTCTGTGTAGACTCAGACCCATCCAGAGGCGCTTAGTCTAGGTGTCAATGTGAGCTTGAGGTCACAAAGACCATTCAGAGAAGTATATTTTCTATGTGTTAAAAATCTGTCTTCGTCTTGATTAGGAATAGATGGGGAGAAAATTTATTACATATTCACAAAAGGAGACTTTTGTGTGAGCATACCCACTTTCATACTTTGTTTTAAAAGGAAATTACATTCATGCTATTCCTCAATAGTTGGATGAAACCCCACCTAGTAACACTTCACAGCAGCAGTTTTCAAGCTGTTCTGTGCAAGTGCCTGGGGCAGACGCATGATCTCATCAAGTGATACAAAGGAAAATCCTTAAGTGATGGCTACCACATTTTTTTATCGTATCTATGTTTTGCATTTTAACAATGAAGGCAGTAGGGTAGAATCTCCTTTCAAATTTTGTGAGTAAATTGCTTTCTTGTAATAACTGGATTTTCCACTGACAGATGGCAGCTACAAGCTGTCAATCATTTTAAATTCAAAGGATAGATGAAGCGCAGCAAATGTATTGTTATTGCCTGCTAGACTGGAAGTACGTCCAAGCTGGTGTATGGTTCCTTTGTGTTATAGCAGGTTCATAGATTTTTACAAGTATAAAAATTCTGCCAGGCACTAACTG
Organism: Opisthocomus hoazin; assembly: GCF_030867145.1. Lineage (NCBI taxonomy): Eukaryota > Metazoa > Chordata > Aves > Opisthocomiformes > Opisthocomidae > Opisthocomus > Opisthocomus hoazin. Next base: position 101,488,433 of record NC_134414.1, on the reverse strand, counting down.
GAAGAAAAAAAAGGCCACACACAATTTCTTATGGATCAAAAACACAAACATCATCAGACCCGGATCTATCCAGAGGAAGAAAAAGAATCTGGGCACACAACAAATGATGTTCTCTCCCATGCAAACAGTCATTTAAGCAGATGGACCTAAACAAGCAGAACTTTGTTGGAAGGGGGACAAAAAGGAAAAGAAAATGACACTTCCTTTGGCTAACTTGTGTGAACTCCAGAAGCAGAGCTGTTGCCTTCCAAAGCGTGCGAACAACCAGCCCTGACCACCTCCCTCCTCCCGAGGCCACCAGTGCCTGTGCTGCTCCCCTCCTGCACTGAGGCCCTGGGGCTCAGAAAAGCCTGGCAGGTATTGCCAACCCATGCCCTGCTCCCATGCCACACCGGGCTGTTTTCCATGGTGCAGGCTTGCTGGAGGCGCAGCTGACTACCAGCCAGGCTGCCTCCAGCTTCCCTGTGCAGGGCTGGCGCTGGCCACTTCAGCTAGTCCCATCCATCACCAGCTGCTGCCCCGGGCCATGCTGCCCTGCAGCCTCTGTTCCCAGCTAAAGTGGTCCCTGCTGGCTATTGCCACTTGCCAGCACACATCTCAGCAGCCTCCAAGATGCTTCAGCTGTTCAGAGAAGCTGTGTAGAGCCATAATGGACCATGGCCTCAGAAAAAAAAACCTGTCCTCTGGAAGAATATTCTTCTTTTGCCCCCTCAAAACAAACCAATAAAATACCCTAGAACACCAAGAAAATACCCACAAAACTGTCCGAGTTTTGCTTGCTTGATGTTTCTTCACCCCAAGCCAGCTTTGATTTTTTCTGTTCATTTGTGTGCCCTGTGAAAGGCTTATAAATGCCTGTTTTTCTCATCTCTATAATATGATGCCTGCGTACGGTAGAAATGTCTCTGTTTCAGCATGTAGACGCAAATAAAAATCTATTCAGACCTAATAATTTGTCGGTTCTAGTCAACTCTTGCACTACTAAAACAGGGGCTAAGTTTTTTGCCCTTTCTGGAGCCTCCTGGAAAGGGCTGGTTTTCTCACTGGAGCATTTGGGAGCATTTATTCTTGTAATCAAGTGAGAAAAATAGGATTAGCCAGCTTGAAACCAGTATATCCGCAAGAGTGAAATGAGCAGGAATTAGCAACACTGTAATTTAGGCTTAACTGACTCCTGGCTGACTCCACAACAGCAGACTATGCATGCTGCTCCTGGTCTGCAAGCATGCAGCAGAGAAGGACAGTGGGAAAGCATTGAAAAAGCACAACTGTAATGAAAGTGGCATTGCATTTGGATCTTTATGGAAATGCTGACTACTCTCAGCTAGGGAAGTGATCCTATATTGGTAATTTTATTGGACAACTCTTAATAGTTCTTTCCCCTGTTGTCTTTTCAGACCAAACTTGGTCAGCTTTAAAGAAAAACATGGGTTCTGTTTTTTCAAGTAAATCCAAAAGCACTAAAAGATAATGGAAAATCACAGATTTATAGTCAATTTCATGCAGCAAAACAATAAATTAAATTAAATAAATTAAAAATTATTGACATCTGAGTTACAGAGCTAGGAAAGCAAGGGAAGAAGCCCTGATGTCAGATGGGGTAACTGTTGCTAAAGAAGACCTTCTAGGCAAACTTGCTAAAAATAGGGGGAACTGATATAGCACTCCTCCTGACCACATGACCTGCACAACACTGGTATATGGCAGAAAAGTTCTCTTAATTGTGTATTGTTTTAGAAAAGATTATTATTGTTCTCTACAACTCCAGTGAATGGTGAAATTGGTTGAGACGTTCTTAGCTGATAGCATTTGTACAGTACATTTTGTTAAAAATACTTTGGGCTGGACAAGAGGGAGGAAAGCTTCCTATTTCTGGTTGCTTTACTAAGGCTCTGTGACAAGGTGCAGCCCCTAAATGAAGAGGAAGGAGCTTGTGCCTCACCCAAGAGCAGCTCCATGTGGAGCTCAGTTTGGAGATGCTTCACGGATGCAGAGTTAGGCAGGGCAGGCTCAGTGGAGAGCAGGAAGACAACCTGCAGAACAAGTGAAGCTTGGGAGACGAAGCTATAAAAAGGGATCTTTATTTGAAGTTCTTTTAACAGGTCTGGAGTCCTGTTATTACAAATCTAGGAATCTGCAGACACAGATAATCTTCCAGTTAATGCTTCTCAGTTTCATAAAACCCAGGGCGTACACATGTGAAGAATATTTTCATTTCTTCTTCCTTTGCTCAGCAGTTTTATGGCCTGATGACAGGCCACTGCAAGAACTTATATCGGAGGTGCAAATCTAATTATGTAAAACATAAATAGACCCAAAGGCAGAGCAACAGAAGCAACACGACCACACTTATTGGATGCCTCTAATCTTACACTCAGTGTCTTCTGAAGTAGTCAAAATTAACATCGGTACACTTCATCCTTTAACTTCATGAGCTTCTGCTACCATAACAGACTAGGAAGCAAGTATGTTATTGTTCTGTTGCAACAGGACAGATGTTCAGTGGCTCTCAGAGGGCAAACTCTACCACAGACATTCAAAGGTGCATCAGGAGTTTTCTTTATTTTCTCAAATGACGCATCTGTGCCATCTTCTCGGCTGGAGGCACGTGTCCTGGCTTCAGCAGATAGCCTATGTTACACATTTTTTGTTTCCTAGGAGATCTCAGTTCAGGATTTTAGGGCTTATGTGACAGTGTTCAATACACAACACCTCTGAATCAGTGGTTAAAACCCCAGAATCGGGCTAGCTGCTTGGAGACAAATGTGCCTGACTGCTCTGAATGTCACAAAAGTTTCTTGCAACAGATGACGTGCTTAAATGAGAGCATCAAAATGGAAATCAGTGTACAGGAAAGAACTGAGGCACCCACTTTGAGAATATTTCCCATAAAACACTTGATTTCTTTCCCATTTCCTTATCTGCCAGGTATCTGACCTGTGGAAGTCTGTCAATAATCTGATGGTGACTTTGAATTGCAGCCTCCATAAAAACCTTTGGTAGGCTTTCGCTGCAATTTATCAAAGCAAACTGTCTTTTTTTAATTAGTATTCCTTTCTCTCTAACTTGTCTTTGTAAGACCGAATTCGCTGCCCTTCTGGCGATCAAGACCAAGTACCATCAGACACTGAAAACAGCTTGCAACTGAAGGTTTTCCTTGCCTTTTCTGAGACATGAGATAAAACAACAGGTATATCTATCACACTGATAGATAAAGATCTCTTTTATATTTATTTTCAATAAACACCAAGGGGAATTTAAGCCTAGTAATTAGGGCAGAGCCACAGATCACTGCTGGAGCCATTTTCAATGCCAATGATGACACTTTAAAGATATTTCTATTTCTGGCCAATCCAGTCCTTTGGCTACTAAAGTAACCCAAAATGGCTACTTTCAGGCTTTGACAGTAAAAGACTCATATCAGCACAGCTGATAAGGACACTAATATAAGATGACAAAAGTAAATGGGCCCAAGTGTTTGCTTGGTTGCTCCAGTTCATTATCATTCTCAAAGTTTCATGCCGCTTAGCACCTTTCGGAATTAAATAACCCACTCACACCGACGAGCAAACAGTGTCCTAACTATATGACCCGTTTTTTGGAATGGTTCTGTAAGCATATTGCCATTCATAGAAAGGAAAAAGTGGGCAACAGTGCAGACAAAGCACTGGACTTTAAAGCAGACCACTGAAGTCCCTCTGCACTATTACAGCTCTGTTTTCTCGCTCTGTGAACCAGTTCATCTGCAGTCACTTGTCACTGTCTCACAAGCATTCAGAAACACTCTCAGCTTTAAGGTTCATATGCAGAACTACAAACAGTGAAAATGCACTTGCCGCCCTGTTGGCCAATGGCCCGACAGACACAGAGACAAATATACAAAAAAGCATTTATTCCATCACGGGAAAACTATCTCAGGGCACCGCATCCTACACATATCAGAGTTTATTACAATTCAGATAAGAGAAAATCTTCCCCTTTTGTATTTGCTGCTCTATGTGGAAATGAAATGATTCTCTCTGGTATTACAGATTTTTTTCCAGACTCACATGATTCTGATAAATCAGATGACATCTTCTGCAAGCATCAGCCAGTCCTATGCATTGACCTAGAGCTCATTATTATTATGTTATTGTACAGGCAACAGTTCTATCATTTCTTTATATTCTAGTCTCCAAGTAGTTGCTTTTCATGGTGTTTGTTTTTTGTTTTTTTTTTATTTTTTTTTTCCCCAAGTTACTGTATGCTTTTCGGCAGTTTCCTTGTCAGAACACTCTACCATATCACGAGGACATTAGATATAGTTTTGACTGCAGTGGAAAGGATGTAATCCAGGAATAAATCTAGTGAATCCATAACGTCACACAAAATAATTACCTGTATGAGATGAGAAACAGACCCATAGTTGTTGCTAATTAAAATGGCTTCTATTCACATTCTCGTCTCTTGTAAGGGAGGCAGTAGGCAAAATGCCCACTTGTGCCTTTATTTTTCACCATTGCCTTCTAGGGTTTCCACCAGTTCCTGTGGAAAGCATTAATTAACCACAATAAAGAAGGCAGAGGCCGCAAACAAAGGCAGGTTGGATTGATGAAATTTTGCCACTTACATTTGAGTTCAAAAATTTCAGTTCCAGCAGCGATTCGTATTATAAATCAATTTGGCAAACTATCAGGCTCTAAAATCAATTACACTGGATTGGAAGACATGTTTGCAGATAATGCATGAAGGGGCACTCTTATGCAGCAATGACCTTTTAAGCTGGCACAAGCCAGTTTCCACTACTTGGCAAAGTATCCTCCCACAATGCTAAGTCAATTATATTAAACCTATTTCAGTTTGTTGTTGAGTACATAACAGGAGAGGAATGCTGAGGGCAAATCCGCCTATTCTTTCTCAGAAAGGAAAAACACTGTCAATCTGACAAACTTGTCATTTGTCCCATGTCTGTACTGCACACCTCCTCTTGAAGGAAGAGGAACAGTAAAGAATCAAGCATTGTTAATCCGTTTTACATATCACCAAGCTTTCCTTACAGTTTTAATGTCATTAAATTACAACTCTGCAGGTAAAAACTATAGCATACTGCGTGATCATCAGTGTATGTATAGGAGGGACAATTAGCAGATGACACTTAGGATAGCAAAAACTCAAAATTGCTAAGAACTATAATCTGTGTAATGTTGTGAAGCACCATTCGTTTCATGAGACATTATCTGATGATTCCTTGTTATTTGCACAGTACACAGGGATTTATATTCCAGACAGAGACTGAGTACTGCCCCTAAGGAGCAGTACAGCAAGTGCTGAGGGGAGAGGGGGACTCAGGATGTTCAGAAATACAGCAATAAGATGACGTGTCATATGCTTTGCTCTGTGAAATGCAGACCGTTCAGTAATTTTACAGGGAGATTTTTTGCTCTTCTGGAAAATCAAGTCATTTGTGCCAGAGATGTGCACATCCCCAATATGGATGTGGTAAAAGAGATGAACTGTGGCCCAAAGGGGCTGAAGCCAGAATGTGAGGGGTGGGTGCATTGAAAAGTGGGAGTCGCAATAAGAAAAGGCACTTACAGCTAATACATGGATAACAATAACAAATTGGATGACAGGCAGCGGTAGAGCTAAAACTCATCAATAACTGCAGTGATAAGAACAATGGAAGAACACTTCTTATCAAAAAAGAATTAAAAAAAATTAAACAAAAACCAGTGTCCTAACAGGTCTGTACTCCAGAAGCAGTATGGTGGGATGGTTTGTAGTACCATGGAGAACAAGAGAATAAAATCACCAGGCTGAGAAGGAATGGGGTAATCTTGCTCACCATTAGACTTTCAGAGATTACATAGGGCTGCTGAAGGTCTGGCTGCACCAGAGAGCTGCTAGGGGAAGGAGGGCAAGGAGGCCCCCATGCTTGGGGAAGATGGCTGTTGATGGAGGACTATGTTTTTCCATCATGCCTGCAAGTGGCCACCCTCACAGCTGGCTGTAAGCACATAAATAGATGCCAGGTTAAGCCCTCTTGGCAAACACACCTCACATAAGTTGTTCTTGCTTGGCTCACTGTAGCCTGTTGCACCAAGCACACAGAGAAAAACAAAGGTTTCATATGCCAGAGATGGAGCAATAGGACAGTGGTGAGGGAAACAGATACAGATAGCTGGGAGACTTATTGAAGACACACACCATCAATAAAGGGAGTAAGAAAAGAAGCCAGATATCGCAGCCCAGCCACTAAACCCTGCAGCTTCTCCAGTCCGCACCTTCAGTTTATTTCTCAGTTTTTTAGAGAGAAAAACATGTTTATCTGTGTGGCTCACATGCTAGCAAACAAAAAATATGCCTGTCTGGCTAAAGAAAGGCAGATACATTGCATGGCCTGAAGACCAGGCAGCTGGTCCACCTTTGTCTCAGGCTGTACATTCAGAGCAACTTGTTTGTGTGTTCTCAGAGACTCAGAGAGTTTAAGGAAAAATTTTTTGCTTGATATCAAACATAATTTTTCTTTAAACGGTGGGATAAAATCCTTAGAGTGCTGCTAATGATCATTGTGTTTTGGCAGTCAGAATTCTGCTGTTTGGGAGGCACTTTGAAAAAGGAAAAACTGAGACAAGAATCAATGCTTAGTGCTGAATCAGTAATCCTCCATAAATAAAGCTGTACGCAATAGCTCTCAGTGTAGCAAGTAAAATAGTTAGCTCTCTGGTGCCTCAGAAGCCACCTTGATGGTGATGCCAGTTCTCAAACCCAGTCTTTTGCTCCCCTCAGGTGACAGGAGCCCTGTAAAGATGAACTACTGAGCTATTGGCTCTTTCATGAGCAAGCAGTAATGAAGCTGAAGCATGTCATCTCATACCAGGGCTTTAAATCCGTGCAATGTGCTCCTAGAAAGAGTGGGAGAAGAAAGCAAGCAAGAAGTGGCAGGGGGGGAAGAAGCAGGAACGGGGAGGGGAAGACTATCAGCTTGGTTTGTTGTAGGTAATGTGGTGGAAATGACCGACATTTGCAAAAAGGATTCTAGGAAAACCTGGGAAATGACAGAGGAAAAGAGCAAAAACTTTTTGATATACAACTAAAACAACCATTCTTCACAGAACATAACCAGAGGTGTGTGCAAGATATTCGAAGTTATATCCAACAATAAATATAATGCTGGAGATGTTGCTCTAATTTAAGAAAAAAAGGAGGTAACTTTCATCTTCTCACAACAGTCAAGGCCTTTCAAGTGTTAGGATAGATCTGGGTCATCTCGGTGAGGGAACTGTTATATTTGTTTAGTCATCCAAGATTTCCTTTGCTTTGTAGGTTCCCAGAGCAGAGCTGAGACATCATTGCTGTTCCCACACCTGTCTCCCAGATGTAAGCAGAAAAGACATTGTCAGGGGAAAGCAGGCATGGCAGGACATCCCTAGGACCAATTAATTTGAGCTTCTGACAACGTAAATTAGCACAGTTTAAGTGAGAATGTGACCAGTCTGCATTTGTAGAGTAGATCAAGCGGCAATTGTCCTATGTAGTCAGTCAAATGGAAGTGACGGATTAATAATTATTGCTCCATTCTGTGCTTCAGTCATAAAGCAACTCACTAAATCTCACTAAATTGTCTGATTATACAGAATATCACGCCACAGTTCACCATATGCTTTCTTCCGTATTTTAATGGTGGCAATATGCCTAACACTATTATTCCCAGGTCCACTGATTTTGCCTTTTCCCCTTACTCAAATCTCTATTTTCTTATACCAGTGGTTTGATGATTCCTTTCTTTTTTATTGTCTCAAGAAAAGCACTTAAGGCTTGTGACTAAATAGCCCACTGAACAGCCTCATTAGGGGTAGTAACTGACAGAATAACTGAATACAGTACATAGTTTCACATGCTGAAACCTTTTGACTAAAAATTGAACACATCAAATTTCCTGTAGGAAAAAGCCATTTCATCCAAAATACTTTTTTGTAAACTGTCAAACTATGACAAATATTTTGTATGAAAAGTAGGTAACTAGCTTTCTTCAGTCTTCCAGTTTAAAATGAATTTGGAGTTTTGGATGAGAAGACCTGGGGGAGAGGGGGCAGTTAGAACAAAATGTTATTTATGTAAGTAAAAATGCTTTGACAGGCCTGACTACTCAGTACTTGTCCATAATTTGCGGGGTAGGGGAGAAATAGAGCATCTGCTCGGCTCTTCTCAGAGTGACATACTCATCACGTTGCTCTGGTACGTCCTCTGCAATTTGGGACACTTTTTACCTTAAACACTGGAGAAAACACTGACATTCTTGGGTGTTGTTCTGGTTTTACGTTAATGTAACTGCAGAGTCTTGGCCCTTCTATTTTAACAGGTTAATACACAGGTCACAGAGAAAATCATGGATGATTAGTGAGACTAAAGAAAACTTAAATGCATTCTTAGGGATTATGTTGCCCAGGAGGATTCAGCAATATGAAGTGACATATTTTTATCCCTCTAACACCAAAAGTCCACATGTGGCTACTTAATGTTAGGTTCACACACTCCAAAGCATACTGCCACTGATTCCTGTGGAAAGCCTTGCTGAGCTGCATTAATCAGGTCAAAGTTGTTGTTAGGATGCTAAATTACTATCTGGTAACACCACACAAGGCATGAGATAGTATTACTGCAGTTACTGTTTGCAGCTGCTAACACAACAAAGGAACCATCCCTGTGGGGCCTCTGCACACGGGACCAATTCGCCAACCTCCGCCTGACCTTGGCAGATGATCATTTGGGTCACACACAGCCTGCGTTTTCCTGGCACAAACACCCCAGCTGGCTCCTTGCCTTCCCAGGTAAGGTTTCTCCATGTACTGAGAAAGTACTTTAAACAACACTGTTGGTAGGAGGTAAAGGACTGTGCAGATGAGGCTGCCTATTCACTCAGGGAATGAATGAAGTTCCATCCCTCCTAGACAGGCTGTTTGCCATTAAGTTGGCAAACTTGATCTGAATGTTCTTTACACCCTGAATAATTCAGCAGATGAATTTACCACCAGAACCTCTGGCAGCAGATCAATCTGGTATTACATCATCAGCAGAGACAATTAAGTGTGTCTTCATTTTCAGCAAGATAAAAATGTCCATCTGTTTCTGTTCTTTATTAATTTTGCCTGTAAGTAGAATAGAGGTATATATTAATTAAATGCATATGACTAGCTAATAAATTTGTTACAAACTGTTCTCATGATGCCTGTATCTTCATTAAACAGAGATGGAGAATGTATAAAAGAAGGATCTTTTGCAATAGATCATAGACAGATGAGAACTCAGCCACCTAGAGTTTTCTGTAGCACTATAGAAAATGCCAGTGGGAAGAGGAATTCCATCAATACTTCAATTTTCTCTTATTTGTGATTAGGCCGCATGTGGCCTCACAGGAAGACAAATGTGTCTCCCCTCCTTATTCTGCAAACATAATCAGTAGCAATTTTCACCCCCTTGTCTACAATTGCAAGGAGATAATGCCAGTCAGGGTTGCTACTAATATAATTCTGCGAATCAACAAAGTGCTAAGAAAACAGGATAGCGAGCACGCTTCCCAGATTAAGCCAAGGTTATTGAAAAAAAAAAAAAAAAAAGGCACTTTCTACAGAATATCTGGAAATGGAAAACACAAGGTAACACACTGTAATTGATGAAGTTCTACACATTTTAAATGGAGCTGCTTTAAAAATTACAATAGTTTCCCAGTCAGGAAGGCTAAGGCTCAGCTAGAGCTGAAATTGTCAAAGGATGCCAAATATGACAAGAAAGGGATCCTCGGGTACGTGAGCAGTAAGCAGAAGCACAGGGAAGATGTAGGCCCATTGCTAAACAAGGCTGGGAAACCAGTCATTAATAATGCTGACAAGGAAGGCAGAAGTCTCCATACCTTCTTTGCCTCTGTCTTTACTGGCATAGCTGGACCCCAGATCACAAGATCAAGGCGCTACAACAATGCATGTCGACCCATCAGTAGTGGAGGAACGGCTGGTCTGTGGTCTCTTGCAAGGGCTCAACCCACATAAACCTACGGGCCCAGAAGGAATCCACCCCACGGTTTTAAGAGAAGCAGCTGGCATTGTTGCAAGGCCATTGTCTATAAAACTTGAGAAGTTGTGGAGATCAGGGGATGTCTCTGATGACTGGAAGACAGCAAATGCCATACCCACCTACAAGAGGGGCCCAAAAGAGGACCCAGAAAACTACAGGCCCATTAGTATTTCTTCAGTCCCTTGGAAAGTAAAAGAAAAAAGTCCTCTTAGAAACTATTGCTAACCAAATGAAGCAGGTGACTGGGAAAAGCCAGCACGGATTTACCAAGGGCCAATCATACCATAGTAACACAATCACTTTCTACAACAACACAACATCTTCCGTCAGCATTGGGAGAGCAGTGGATGTTGTTTACGTGGACTTCAACAAGGCGCTGGATACTTTCCCATGGCCTTCTCCTGGTCAAACTGGCAAGATACATATTGGATGGGTGATCTGCGAGATGGGCAGGAAACTGGCTAACAGATTACGCTCAGAGGGTAGTGATCGATGGCTTTACTCAGGCTGGCAGCATGTTACAAGTAGAGTCCTCCAGGGACCAATATTGAGCCCCACGTTGTTCAACATCTTCATAAATGATCTGGATGATGGGATTGAAAGCACCCTTACCAAGTTTTCTGATGACACCAAACTGGGTTTTGAGGAGGACATGACAGAAGGGAGAGCCATCTTACAGAGACATTTGGGTAGGGTGGAAGAGTGGGTTAGCAAGACCACTATGAAGTTTAACAAAGACAATCACAAAGTCCTGCACCTGTGACAACATAACCACAGAGCCTAGTACAGGCTAGGACCTGTGTGGCTGAGCAGCAGGCTTGCTGAAAGGGACCTGTGGGTCCTGGTGGACAACAGCAAGCTGAACATGAGCCAGCAGTGCACCACTGCAGCAATGCAGGCAAACTGGATCCTGGGCTGCATCTGCAGGGGCATTACTAGCAAAGACAGAGACATGATCATCCCACTCTACTCAGCGTTGTCAGACTGCACCTGGAATACTGCATCCAGTTCTGGTCCTGACAATTCAAGAAAGACATGGACAAACTGGAAAGGGTCCAAAAGAGGGCCATGAAGATAATTAAAAGGCTGGAGAACCTTCTCTACCAGGAAAGAGAAAAGGATTGAAGTCTTTTCGCTCTGGAGAAGAGAAGGCTCAGAGAACCTCATCTCAGTATTTCAGTACTTAAAGGGCAGTTACAGAGAGAATGGAGGTTCTCTCTTCACAGGGAGCCACATGGAGAAAACAAGGAGCAACAGGTGCAATTTGCATGAGGAGAGTTTTCATCTCAGCATAAGAAAGAATTTTTTTTATGACGAGAACAGTCATTCACTGGAATAACCTCCCCAGGGATGTGGTATATTCCCCATTACTGGAGGTTTTCAAGATGTGATTGGACAGAGTGCTAAATAATCTCATCTAGGCTCCCTTTTTGGTCCTGTTGATCTTTCAAGGTCCCTTCCAACCTGAGCTGGTTTATGGTTCTATGAGTCTAAAGTATGAGGAAAAAAAAAGCTTCATTTCAAGCTGATTTGCCAACATTGACTGCATCCTTACAGAATATTTATCTTCAGCTTGAAAAGAACAACATATCCACACCACCCCAGCACTCCCCCCAAAATTTTCTTAATAATATTGAGAAAATGGTGTTCCCCCTGTCCTTTTCTGAACCTCTTGAGAAACAAAAACTTTTGATATTTTGGATTTTTATCCTTTTGGAAAAAGACTATTGAATGTTCCCCCATGTTAAGTGAGCTCTTTCAAAGCCGAAGCCACCTACCTCTTCCTTAGGAAGTTCCTCTCAGACTTTTAAGTTAGAAATGCCAAGTGTTCTAACAATTGGTGATGTGGTAGCACAGGAGTGAAACAGATAAAATTAGTTAAGAAAATTACACATTTTTCTTGAGGAAAAAAACGTATCCTAATGGGAGTCCTTATGAGGGAGAGCTAATATTTAGATAGCAGAAGTTACGACTACACAGAAGAATAACAACTGAACGGTAAAAAGCACAATAATTAGTTGCATTCTAACAATTGCTGAGGAATTCCCCAAGAGTTAGCATTGATTAAAGTTATAAGTATACTAGTAGTAAGTCTTTAAAAAAAAAAGTCATGCCAAGCTTCTGTTGATGATTCAAGGAAACCAGAAAACTAGGGAAATCACATTTCATTAAGAAATGAGGCAAGAAGGAAAACACACAAAAAGGGTGAGAGGCAGCAAACAGAGAGCAAATGAAGGAACAGATTAAGGTATATAGAACCCTATATCATGTAGGCAATACCAAAATATATTATTTTTTCTCTCTTGAAGAATGAATGAAAGTGTATATGGGAAATTCCATTCTAGTAGCCCTGAAGCCACATAGCAGAGGTAGCAGCACAGTGTTTAGTAGTACATACTCCTCTGCCTTGTCTTACCTGGGCATCCCAGCCCTCACTCAGAGAAGAAACTGTTCAGGCTCATCACCCTATGTACTAGTACTGCCTCCTCTGCTACACAGACCACAGGAGCTTGGGCTCCCAAGGATGCATACATCTTTTCTGAGAGAACGAATGGATGCCAACCCAAGGCAGTCTTTGAGCCTGCAGATGACAGAAGAGCAGAGACACATTATCCATTCCACAGGGGGCAAAGAGGTTTGCCCTTAATAGCTCTCACCTCAAAACTTTCAAGTCCCTGCCTGCTGTTGATTCTAGGCTAATTTTGTTGAAATCCGTAAAGCTACACTAGGGATCCATTTGGTTTTTCCGAGATATGATAGCCATGGCAAACATGCTATTGTTTTCTCTGCCCTTTGAACAGGATAATTACTGAAATTCTCCCCAACTTTAAATCTCATTTTTTAGTACAAAGTGCCTCTTCAACCTCTCTGGTTTGTATTTGGGCTCACCCTATCCTCCTCACTGTCATACAGGTGACAGACAGCTGCTGGTCCGCACAAGGAAGGGTTTACATCTCCTGAACACCAGACTCTTCTCTGCCTGTATGTGTTTGAGCTCCACATGTAGGAAGCAGCTTTGGTATCCACTCAGAAATAAACCAATGGGACCTGATGAGATGCATCTCAGAGTCCTGAGGGAATTACATGATGTAGTTGCCAAGCCACTCACTCTCCATGATATTTGAAAAGTCATGGCAGTAAGGTAAAATTCCTGGTGAAGGGAAAAAAAAGGAAACATTGCACCCATTTTTTAAAAAGGATAGAAAGAAGGACCCTGGGAACTATCGACCTGTCAGCCTCATTTCTGTGCCTGGGAAGATGATGGAACAGATCCTCCTAGAAGCTATGCTAAGGCACATGGAGGACAGGGAGGTGATTCGAGACAGCCATCCTGTCTTCACCAAAGGCAAGTCCTGCCTGACCAACCTGGTGACCTTCTGTGATGGAGTGAGTACATCAGTGGACAAGGGAAAAGATACAGATATTATCTATCTGGACTTCTGTAAGGCCTTTGACGCGGTCCCTCACAACATCTTTCCCTCTGAATTGGAAATATGGATTTGATGGGTGGACTGTTCAGTGGATAAGGAATTACAGGGATGGTCACATCCAGAGGGTAATAGTCAATGTGTCAGTGTCCAGGTGGAGATCAGTGACAAGTGATGTCCGTACTGGGACCGTTGCTGTTTAATATTTTCATTAATAACAGACAGCGGGATCGAGTGCACCCTCAGCAAGTTCGCAGACAACACCAAGCTATGTGATGCAGTTGACATGCCTCAGGGGTGGGATAGCATCCAGGGGGACCTGGACAACCTTAAAACTGGGCCCCTGCAGACCTCACGAGGTTTGACAAGCCCAAATGCAGAGTCCTGCACCTGTATCAGGGCAACCCCTAGAATTCAATATATGTTGGGAGATGAAGGGACTGAGAGCAGCCCTGACGAGAAGGACTTAGGGATGCTAATGGATGGATTCTGCCCCTCTGCACTGCTCAGACCCCACGTGGAGTCCTGCGTCCAGCTTTGGAGCCCTCAGCACAAGGACGTGGACCTGTTGGAGCAGGTCCACATGAGGGCAACAAAAATGATCCGAGGGCTGGAACACCTCTCATATGAGGAAAGGCTGAGACAGCTGGGGCTGTTCAGCCTGGGGAAGAGAGGGCTCCAGGGAGACCTTATTGCAGCCCTTCAGTACTTAAAGGGGGCTTATAAGAAAGAAGGGAAAAGAACTTTTTAGCTGTGGTAGGACAAGGAGTAACGGTTTTAAACTGAAAGAGGGTAGGTTTAGACTAGACACAGGGAAGAAATTTTTTTACCATGAGGGTGGTGAAGCACCAGAACAGGTTGCCCAGAGAGGCTGTAGATTCCCCATTCCTGGAATCATTCAAGGTCACGCTGTACAAGGCTCTGAGCAACCTGATCTAGTTGAAGATATCCCTGCTCCTTGCAGGTGGTTGGACTAGAAGACCTATAAGGTCCCTCCAAACACAAACTATTCTATGATTTTGTAAAATGGCACGGTACCACCAACCAAGGGCAGTAGGGCAGACCTGAGCAGACAACAGCCTCCAAGGTGCAGGGCTTCACCATGAAAGCCAGAAAGAAACCAAAACCAAGCCAGGCTGAGACGTGTAGCTTCAGGGAACTGAAGGTGAATATAGGCATAGTGGCCAGTCCTGTCTGCCCAGGTTGTGCTTTCCTCATCACAACTGAGGCAAAACTAAATCTGGCCATGTTCATGCTGCTTCAGCATAGGACTTGTCCATGGGAGAAGCAGGCTCTTGGTCCAGCATCCTGGTGCCCTTCCATCTTGTTAAGGTTTTGAAAAGTCCTGCAGTGCCAGTGGGGAAATGGAGAGGTAGTATCACCTGCTTTGCTGCACATTGTGAGGTGTGTTTGTGATCTCCAGTAGCCACAGATGCAGAACTATCACCAAAGCTTGAGAAGATCACTGCTGCTCATGTTCCCCCTGAGACCCCAACTGGGCCATTGCTTACACACCCCAAATGCACCCCAAGATGGGTTAGCATAGACAGTCAAGGAACTGGGCCTGAAAAACATTGTCAGGAAGGGACAATGCAGAGACACCCTTGCAGGATCTGGGACAACCCTTTGCAGAGTTCCTACCACAGCTATTCTGTCACCTCCTTTTTTCTCCTCAAATTCCCATCCTTGTCAGCACGGAACTGGGAGGGCTCGTGCAGAATGAATGGCACTGCGAGAAGCTCCTCTAATTGCACAAACCCTCCCTGTCAGCCCCCACAGACTTCCTCTTCAGCAGAGGTCTACAGTAAATCCACTACTTTTCACTTCCTAAGGATTTGAGATCAGATTTTCCCCTGATTTACATACAAGTCTAAAGCCATTAACCTCCAGAAAGCAATTCCTTGGTCTGCTGGTGCAAGGAAGAGTAAAATTAGGTCATATGGACCCAATCAGTCTTTTTTTTTTTTTTTTTTTTTTTTTTACATCAATGAAGGCTGGAAAGAATATTTCACCTAAAATTTAAGCAGCAGTTCTCTATACCCCTACTACTCTTATTTAATCAAGTACTGACATCAATGCCATAGAGCCCTACAGTATAACCTACAGCAATATGTAAGCCCTTGTTTGTCACTCTTTTCATCTAAATGCCACTGCTAAACAACTGTTGTTCTTCCCTTGAACCATAAGTCCTCATGGATCTCAGCATGTTTTTTGTTGGTTTTTTGCCCCCTCCTCTTTCTAAAAAAAATTTAGTTCCAGAACATTAGCATCCACACACTGCAGCTTACATCCATGAAATGGCCCCTACCTCTCATTCTGTCTGTGTGTACTGGTTAACTGGATTCACTCCTTCAGCTGGTAGTCACACTTATAAAGCACAAATGCTAGCTGCCGTACTGCACGCTTTTAGACAAAGACAGAGTTAAGAGTCATATACTCGCTCCCCCATTTCATTCCCCTCCCATCAGCATACATTAAGTTATCCAGCCCTGGTAACATATGTTTCACCTGAACCTCTAGTTCTGCTTATTTCTACAGGAATAACACGTTTGTGTGCCTCTGCCCAAAGCCCCTGCTCTTTACTTTCAGTGGAGACACCCACTGACAACAAACACAGTTTGCTTGTTCCTTTGCTGCAAAGCACAAGCCACTTCACTTTCAGAGCTCCATTTTACAGCAGTGCTTAGCTGTCATACACCACTTGATCTCTCATGAGACCAACAAATGCAGGCAAAATTCAAAACACCGCTAGATGTGATGCTGTTCATGAAAGACTTTATGCTAAGACCCAAATCCCCACATCTCCCCGTATTTCAGACAGTGAATGAGTTCCTCTTGCCTTGCATACCTCAGTTTCTCAAAAGATGAGAGAGAGGAAGAAACAGCATAAGGGATGCATCAGATATACAGAAAAAAAACTCCTCTCCCACCAATCCTTACACCAACCCAAGATCATCTGGCTCCAACATATATATACTCCACTGTAGCCATTCTGCCACCAAGAAGTTATCGTAGGCAAAGGAAATCCTTAGCCATCTAGCTTGTTTGCCAGCCTGTCATTCACCAGTTTAAGTGATAGACAGCTTCTTCCACTGGTAGTCAAATAGCTTCATCTTTGAGCAAGGAACTGCCAGGCTACCACACATGCAGATGTCCAAGACCAATAGTCAATGCACACTTCACACAGCAAGTCTGACTTTTTGCAGCTATGCAGATCTGCTATAGGTACCTAGTAAACTCACCATGCAAGCACTAGATGACTAGCATAGGCAAGTCTGAAAACACATCACGCAAAGGAAGTAAAGAAAGGCCTGAAAAATTCAGCCTAGTCAATAAGTTCACCTGTAAGTGTTCATTACCATTTAACTCTCTACCTCTTAACTACACTAAGAATGAGACTCTGAAGCCAAACAGACTATCAATGCTTCCTCCAGCCTGAAGCAGCTGACAAAAGTACTACCTACTATTCTTTCACCCTTCTCACCTCCTCTTACTTGATTTCCTTTTTTCCCTTTCTTTTTAATGCTCAGCTTTTTATCTTGGCTGGTTGGAACTAATGAGACCCACCTGACCTGGCAGCTTGTGTGAGTCAGCAGAATGACTTTCCACCTCCCAACAAGGTTCAAGAGCTACAAATCTGCTGTAAGGATAGGAATACTTCACCTCCCAGGTGCTCTGGGGATTAATTAGCATTTGGAAATCATGTTTTGAGATCCTCATATGCAGCATGCTAGAGGAGTGGCTATTATTATTCTTGCAAACCGTAATCCTGGATTAGTTAAAGCAACTAGTCAAGCAATCAACAGAATTTGTCAACAATGAGGTAATGAGTTACAGCCAGTGACATTTCTAGGACAGAAAGAATGAATTTTCTAAACAATCAGTATGTGCTGCATAGAGTGAATAATTTGTAATGAATAATGTATGCAGTTAATTTAGCCTCTTTGCCAGCTTGCAGAAAGCCCATGAACAGGAAGAGAATTTCCCAACCTTATTTCGGGAATTTAAAAAGGAAAAATGTGTGTTACTGTATGGATGTATCCTCAGCACTTCTCCATTTCTGCTAAAGATGTACTGACATAGTGTAGAGACAGAGGCAGGTAAAAGGAAAGACATGTTTGTCCAATCTGGAATAGTAGCTAGGGGGATGACATGACCACAAAATCTTCCATCCCTACTGTATGATCCGTCTGTCATGTTCAAATCACGGCAAAATATTTGCCCCATGGGGTTTATATGTTGTATACATCCACATAGCTAGGCCATAATGGCAGTTCTGCTAACAGTAGCAGAACTTCTACTTCCTAAATGAAGCCATGTGTGAAAACAGAGTCACTGCCCTATGGATATTTCAGAAAAATATATTTAAGTAATTTCTTGGCTGACCATGTGGCTGTCTGGTTATTTCACAAGCCCTGGTCATCAACCGGGATTGCAAAAGACAGAAACAGACATACTGCACACCACCACCTTACTTCTTCAGCTGCAGAATGGGAATTATGGTGGCAGCTTCTCCTTCTGCTAGTCCTGAATGCCAGACCTCCATTGTCAGAGCTTGTGTTTTAAACTCAGTAGTTAAGAAAACTGCCCATATGTGGAAAAATGCAACAGAAGGAGAGACATGAGATCAGAGGTCCCCTTATTTTCGTTGATTTTCTATAGGTTTCAAACCATCAAACCTGAGAAGTTCTCAACTCTGGCTTACCCGTACTAGGTTGTGAAGACTCACATACAAGCTTGCGTTTTCTCATACTGTTCACACTGCTCACTGCATGACCAGAAAAACTGCGTCCCTTGGCGGGGAGCATGGGGGTCTGGCTGAACAGGCTCCCTGCTGCTGGTCAGCCTCTGCTTCCCACCCGCTGCAGCTTCCCAGGGCGGACGGGAATTGCTCCCCACTGCTGTGGCGGGTGGGAGGGTGCCAGGCAACCTGGTGGCTAAAACGTGGGTTGAATTGGTGAAAATACTGCTTTCACATTTGTAGGCAGAGCAGATTTGCATTCCAGCGTTATAATACCCAGAACAAGACCATTAAACAGTAAAGTTGCTGTTGTGCTGCCTCTCACTGACTGTACAAGGCTCAGCTTGCAGGGCCCAGGAAGTTTTGTTTTCAGCGGTCTGAGGACATCTGCACCTGTGTGCTGGACTCTGATTTCCTTCCAATGACCTTTTGTGCTGTCATTTTTTCAAAATATTTATTTGGAGGAAAACTGGAGAGGGTGTATGAGTAAACACTGCAAGGCCAGGTCCTTTAAATGATTTCAAAGAAGAAAATTAAAGTCAATGCTTTAGGATTAGAAGAAATCAGCAAGGAGAAAAAAAAGAGGATTAAAAATATAGACTGCAAAAGGCAAATTCTGAAGGTGACAAGGAAAAGAAGATACGTAAAAAATGAAAGGGTTGTATTTGTGAATCAAATTAATGTATGAATGTGTAAAGCATGCCAGCCTGACACAGAGATGAATGTATATCCTCCTCTAAAACTACAGCTAGCTCATCACTTCACCCTAAAGAGCCATGCATAGAGTGCTGATTCACAAGGATTCTACCATATGTATGGGCTCTCCCCGACAAGTACAAATGTAACTCCCCATGAATAACTGTCAGCACATGGAAAAGGAACAATTTAAGTATAATTTTTAGCAGAAGCATCGTTGGTCCCTCCATAGACCAGGCAGAGTTACCCAGAAGGATCTTAGCCAGCTCGTCTGTGCCTTGGATAGCACTGTGAGAAACTTAGAAGTTCAAAACCAATACGGAGCCAGGATGACACAGAGTAATGGGAAAGCTGCAGTCTACATGTAAAGGGAACAAGTTTCAGGGTAGAGGAAAATAATATTAATGCTCACACCTGCTGCCATTTCCTAAGAGTGCTCAGCACATTGCCTTCTTGAAACTCATGTCTGTCTCCTTTCAAGAAACTCCAGTTCTCTGCCACTATGAATTGAAGCCAAATTAGCAGCTGGGGCTCCGTGGAAGTTTGCAGGTGGGAGGCATTTTCATCGTTCTGTAGTGTGATGTTGATGGGGATTTTCCTTTTCCTCCTTCTGTTTTTTTACCTTCTTTGTCTGGCACTCCAGTAATTTCATGAGTTTTTCTCTTAGTAAATTATCCCAGGTGGCAATGTATCAGCCAACAGGCAAAAAATAGCTGCCATCCATAGCACTACAGGGTCAGATTTTTTTCCCCTTCTGAGTGACTCTGCACTGTCACTGTGCAGACTTTTCCTGGTTAAGCGTGTAGAAATGTATAATGTATTTGAGTTAATTCTGGAAATCGAGGACAGAGCTACAGGCACTGAAGATGCAGGATGCAGCTGCATTTTGAGTCTTCGCTCTGTATGTCTCTATTTGCAGTTAACTGTACAGGGGCAGGAATCAAAGAGAGAAAGGAAAAGTTAATTTTTAAGTTATTCTCTGCATCAGCTTGCTGGGGTAAATTAGGAGAGCCTTAGGGTTGTTAAACTCAAATTTCTGCAGAAAAGCCCATTGTTCACGGATGATGGTTCAAGAAAATGTATATAAAATGGCCATTATGACTTTAAGCAGCAAATTATACCTGCAGTGGACAACATTTGTCAGCATTAAAAAGTCACCAGTCCCCCAGCTTCCTTTTCTTGGAAACTGCCGTGGGCATAAGAGGGAAAGGCTCAGCTGGGGATCAGGAGGACGGAGAAGTACAGCTGGGTGCTGCTTTCTGGCAGAAATCCTACTGAGCATCCACCGAGGCCACAAGCAGGCTGCACATGAGCATGCTCCTCAGTTCTGGGGGCTGTTTCTCCCCTCCAGAAGGCAGGTTTCCTTCTTGCAGTCACCAAGGCGTGGGGCTAGTGCAGGTTCACCCCCATGGGGCCAGACTGCGTCCAGCTGTAACCCTGATCTCTCAATATCTGAACCATGGAGCTTTTTGTACTCCCTGCACCATGGTGGCTCTCAGAAAGAGAGGGGAAGAAAGTAGAAAAGAGCCCATCCCAGCACTTTTCTATCTCCTTGTCTGCATGTGTGTAGCCAGCAAGGTCAGTTGAGGGGAAGGACGGCCAACTCGGGTGACCCACCTTCTGGAGAGGCTACAGTGCTTATTTCACCCATTCTCTGTGTTTTCAGAAAGACTTTACAAATACCTTTCCAACTGATTGCAAGAAACCCTGTGCTGACCTCAAATACCAGCTCTCTTCTCCACTCAGGGACTGTCAAAGTGCCTTCATTTTCCTCATTTCTGCGCTTCGATTTTTCCAGATGCACCTTGTCTGATAATTAGGAAAGTGCTTTTATTTCTTGTTAGCAGTCAGCAGCTCTGACTGTGTTCCGGTTAAATCTTCCCTTTCATACACTGTCAAGCCCAGAAAGTTCTGTGCTTGTATCCAGCACGTCTTCCACTTTTGTTTGCGAGGAAAATACTTGTAGCCAGAGGTTTTACTGAGGAATCAAAAATCCAGCAATACACACTGTCCAGTTGCACTGGCAATCAATTGCTCATTAACATCAGCAAACAGTTACTCAATTAAAATAATTGCATGTGTCATTGATGTAAGGACCTTCAATATTCCAGCTTGCCCTTGGTTCTGGTGTCATCCAAGACCATGATCAACTGGGGTCTGCAGCACTGTCAAGACTCCTTTCTAGGAAGAAGTCCTGGCTTCACAGGCAGCATAGAAGCTGCAATAGGCAGCGAATATTTCAGTATTGCTATCTGCATGATTTTCTCTTCAGAGCTGACAATGATCAGTCATCTTACCATCTGATAAGTCATCTTATCCTCAGCCTTCCAATCCATTGTCTTAAAAGAAAAAGTTGTCACTGATTTTGGATTGTTTATGTGTCCTGAGAGATGAAGCTGTGCTTCTCATTACTCCCTGTATAATGGTGAGCACTTCTTCAAGGAGAACAGTGGTACTGGGAGGAAAGAAAGTCCCAGATTATTCTAGCATGTGCTACATCTTCTTAGCATGTCAACATATGTTTTCTCAGTCCTCCTCACACAAGTCTTAGCCCATGGTCCAAGAAGTCCTGCAATAGTTAAGACACAGCCCATTTGTTTGGGACATTCACTGGCTTTACACTGACCAAACACCTTTTATCAGCTGAGTTGACTCAAGACACCTTCAGTGTGAACCCACAGCAATGCTGGATTCATAGTAAAATGTCTTAAAATGTTTTATGTCACTCAAAAGCTTGCTTGCTTTTCTAGCTGAGAGGTTATACGGGGAAGGGAGAGTGCTGTACATATTTTTGGCTTTGTAATTGAGAGGCATTTTCTGCATCCCTGGGAAGAGTTCTGGGCTCCTCCCAGAGCTCTGGCTTCAGCACACCCCATTGAGAGGTCTCCATTATTCCTGAGATTTTCATGGCTATGTTTTTCAAAAATCTGTATTACTTTGGAAAATGGCAGGAGAGTGCTTCTATTGTACATTAATTAGTGGGGTGATAGTGCAGTATTAATTAGTAGAGGATACTTATATATACAGTTTCTATACTCTGGAGGCATAGTCTGAATCACACAGACGTCTCTGCAACAGAGTTTATATTCTTCTGTTGAGTGAAAGTGAATCTTTCCTCAGAAATAGTGGTTTCTCAGCCGAGCACGGAGACACACCCTTGCTATGAGCTGCAAGCTGTCAGGAGTTCAGAGAGGTAGCGAGCCCTGCATCACAGTTTTTTCTCACAGAGCACTTTTAACTACTTATTTTTATTCAAAACTGTCAAAATGACGTTGTAGAGCCCACAGTCAATGCACAGTGAGCGTGTGGGCCTTCTATACTACTGTGTCTTTGAACAGAAATACCAATTTTTGTTTCAGCAGCCAGTTTAGCTCTTAGTGAAGCCAGTGGAGCAGTGTCATTGCTTTCAGCATGGATGGGATCAGGCCCGAGGTGAGCTCTCTGCATCTCATTGTGCAGTTTGTTTAAGCAACAGGCCTGGAGTAGCTTTTTACAGCTCTTTCACTGACTTTACACCACCGATAGAGGTTCGGATGTCACAAATCTCCATTTTGATTTCTTAATAAATTGTCTGGCTATTCCCAGAATACTGATGACAAAGAGAGGGCGACACATCCCTTTCAGAGCCATAGGGAGCTTAACTGTAAGGAATCATCCATATTTGTACTTGTTGCCAGCAGATTTTTTTAGTTGACTTGGGACAGAACCGTATTTTCTTCTCAAATTAACGACTGAAAATGTCTGTGAGCCTGGATCCTGTCCTAAAACAAAACCTGGTGTTTCTTCACACTGTTTCACTTACTCCCCATCACCTTAACCTGGAGTGACTGTTAATTGACAAAGTAGGATCACCCACTCCTGGACTTTGGGCACTTCATAAGTGCAGCCCAGAGCTTCAACGTTTTTACAGAGAACAGCATAAATCAGAGGTCTTGAGAGAGGCAGAAAGCACAAGACAAAGAGGTGGCAGCTTTAAATAAGGCTAACATGCGTGAAGACAAAGTAAAAGGGTCAGAATTGTTTCTCTTAGAGAGAAAACAAGGAGAATATGCAACATGAGGTATATAAAATCATGTTATATAGTGAAGGTCAAAAACGAGTACTTGACTGCTAACAAAGGACCAAAAGCCAGCAGAGCATTCTTTTCAAAGAAGAATGTTTTAGATAATGTATCATTAGCTTGTAGAACTCATTGCCACAGATAATATCAGACTTCTATGACTCACGATAGTAATATCCAGCTACAGTAGATAGAATTTAATTGCAAACAGGAGACATAACTTTTCTTTACCCCTTGTTGGTTTGGAGGTGAAGGGCAGAAGCAGATGGAAGGAAGTGAAACACACTCTGGGTGTTGGTGACAAGACATTATCCTCTGTCCTAAACTGAAAAGGAGGAGCTAACTGCTCTTCTACCTTGAAGCTAAGATTTAGTATCTTAAAGTACAGAGATAAACAGATTCAGGGAAGATTTCAAACCACAATTTTCAAGCCTGAAAAGGCAGTTTTGGCAGTGTTCGTAGAGGAAAGCATAAAGAGAGGCTCAGAGTAAGACAGTCTGTCAGTGTGTAGCAAGTTTTAGCAAATACATACACAGCAAGACAAAATGGAGCTGGCAATAACTGCACTTGGAGAAAAAAATGAATACTTGCCTGTACAGATGAAATAACTGTGTGAGAATGTAGATTCCCTGGACCCATGCTCACAACAAGCCTAATACAGAGCCTTAGGCTGGTAGTCAGTGGTGATGTGTCTGTGTTTGCAGGGTACAGGGTTAATTTTCAGAGGAGCTACCCTGAACTTCAGATGGACATGCAACTGGACCCAGAAGGTGTCCTAAAATCCATGGTGGTAATGTTTATTTCAAGATACTGTGCACCTCAGCTCATGGCTGAAGGTACCAGGTTCTGCATTGAATCTGTATAATCAGTGGGTGACAGGGACACTGCTTGCTTCCTGACCTTAGGCCCCCATTGACTGTGAAAGAGAACTTTAACATCTTACTGTACCAAAATTATATTCATCCTTCATGCTTTCCAGAGAGTAATTGTCAATTTCTATGAACTCACGAGCAGCTCAGCCACTTTTACCCTTGGTAATTAATTCGAAGGTATCAAGAGTTGTTTAAGAGCTGTTAGGACTATGAGCTCCTATCCTGTTTTTTTTCACCAGGGAAAGGTCTCAAGAGAAAATTCAACAACAATTCCTACTTTTCAACAGTAATTGTGATTTCCGTGAATCATTGCCAATCAAAAAATGAATCATTGCCACTATCACTAGTCCAAGGCTGGAAACAACATAAAAGCAGAGAAGTACTTGGGATGCTATAGACGATTCAGTCTACAGGGTTTCTGAAGGACTGTCTTCAAAGCGAAAAGCAATGTCCGGAGTTGCTGGTGGCTGAACTGCCCAAAATGGGCAGTAAAATCCACTTCAGTGTCTGCTGATTTCCCAGTCCCACTCCACATCCAGCACCTTCCCCTCCCTCCTTCCAGTCACACAAAGACCCCAGGTTTGGAGCCAGGTGAGCCCCAGGGGCAGCAGGGAGGAGACAACCCAGGCTTCGCACTGGTTCTTCCCTGGCAGCCAGTGCAAATCCATAGACTTGATTCCAATGCCTTGTGAGCGTGGATCGTAAAACCAGAACGATGCCTGTGGTGGCTTTTCAGAGCTCATGGGTGGCAGGCACCCCTGCCATGATGCTTGGCCTTCTGCCTCCTGCACATTGCCTTCTCAAGCAGCACGGAGCCCTCGGTGGGGCACTGTCCAGAGTTAGGCAGCAACAGATCCTCTCTCATGAGATTTTGTTTCCCCCATACAACAGAGATAGAAAGAGATTGCGCCTCTGGCTAGTAATTTTCATCATTTTTACATTCCTTCTCATACAAAGCAAACAAACAAGTTATTGCAGAATTCTGCAGTGAAATTTGATTAGTGTCTCCTCCAGAGAACACTGGCAAAAAAGAGAGGAGTACATCAAAGGATACGGAAAGGTAGAATACAGGCAAGGAGGTTTGCAGGTAGGTAATTGCAAATAAAACCCACTGTACAGTCTTGAAAATCCCAGAGGAGAAAGAAAAAGAGGTCATATATACCTTAGCTCATAAATTACCATATACCAGTGCAACCTGCATGACTACAAAGTGAAACTTTAACAGCTTAAGCCTTCAGCTGTGCCACCATCCTTCCAGTCCTGTCTTCTCAAAGCACAGCTCAGAGGAACTGCACCTCACCACAAGAAAAGGAATTGCCAGTCTCTTACAGCAGGTGACTGTGAAGGTAGAACAGCTTAACTTTCATTTGTGTATGCATTTTTGAACCTTATTTGAAACACTGCAAACCATAAATTAAATTTTAAATATCATTCACAGCTGTAGCTTTACTTTGTATTACACATCCTCTGACACAGAAGAACGCCAGCTTGTATGCTTGCCATATTTTAAAAGGCCACAAAATATATATAAATCCGTGTAATTATCAACTACTTTTTCCTCAGCATTTGAAAAGGAGTAATCAGTTTGATGAATGCAGCACAACAAGAGTCATAAGAATTCATGGTAAGAATGGCTTTTCTCTTTTTTCACGTTCAAAAGCATTGTTTTGTTTTTAGTCAATGCTAGGTATATATTAATTTTTCATATTAATAAATTATAAAGGTGCACTATACCATAAAATATCCATTAGTTAGAAGTAAACATGGGAACATCTAGCAAATTAGGCATTGAATCACTGGTAATACAACTGGCCAGAAATTTTCAGTGAAATATTTTTTGATGTGAAAAGTGAACAGAATAAATTAGAGAACCTTCTGAGGAAAACTCTTTGTTTAAATGTTTTTGTCTTGAAATGAAAAAAAAACATTTCCAGTTCAAATGGACTTTGCCTTAAAATGTAATATTAGTAGGGGAAAAAACACCCCAACAAATCTAATTGGTAAGACTTAAAGCAAAACAGTCAGTTGGCCTGAACTTCTTGCTTTTTCTTTTCAGGTGATAAGTTACAACTGTTTTTTGACATTTCCAGTTTTCCATTATGATTCAGCATGGGAATTTCTTGTGGTTCCAGAGGATAAACAAAAAATCTAGGTACCTAGGCAGCCTATAAAGTTTTGTCACTGTTGAACCTAAATGGATTTTGAATAAATGTTGCAAGCTGAACTCAAGAAACTGATTAAGCACAGAAAGCACTGGCTTTATGTTATTGAAGAAGAGATAATGAAATCCTGGTCCCAATAAATTGATTTTTAATGGGAATTTAATGGGAACAGAGGGAGTACTCCCAAATGCTAACTTTAGCCTACGGAGATAGATTAGTCTTCCTATGTTTCCTCCTCAGTCAGTTTGGAACTATAAGATCCTGCATTCAGTCATCCCCTACAAGAGCTTAGCTAAAGCCTTTCTCCCTCCATTAACTCTGACAAGCCTGGGAAGGCTGCCCTCCACCAGCAGATAGCAGCCCCCTTGTACTCCTCACTCACGGTGCCAGTTACGAAGGAACATGTGCCTGCTGACTTCATGTGTGATTCTCCACTTAACAGCTAAAAATAAAGATCACTCTTAGAATTAAACCTGGGATTTCTGCAAATATCAGTTCTCTTAGCCCATCTGCATGTTGTCCCTGGCTTTTTGCTTGAACAGAGAAATCCGACTCTCTCTGAGAAACTACGCTTTATTGTGCTTGTAGACCCCAAATATGTCCTTTGCAAAGATAGCTAACTTCACTACAAGAAAAAAAGACCAGTGGGTGCATCTACTTTAGCAATTCACTCTTTGTTATAGCAGCAGATCAGTAGCTCGAAGCAGTTGGTGCTGTAGCTCCTCACATCTCCGGCACATTTCATTAAGGGGTGTTTATTCAGATTTGATGAAATCTGCCTGAATGCTAACTTAAAAGAGGAGGAATGTTGATGCTTGGGCATAAAATCCATGGTGTTCCATAGAAGATTTTGAAGGGATCTCAAGTCTGAGCATAATTTTTTTCAGGCGTACACTTCCTTCTAAGTGGAGAGAAATCGTTAAGATACTTCTGTGCAAACCTTTCTTAAACAAGGTTCAGGCCAGCTGTAGCATATTGCTGAGCACTCCTTGCACTGAAGAAAATGTGTGACTATCAACATGAAAACTCACACCTGGTGTTAAAAATTAATAACTAACTTGTCTGTCAGGGAGTGCAGGAAGGAAGACAAAAATTAAGTGTTTCTAAGTCACATTATGTCAGGCACAGACACTGTCAAAGATCCACTGCGAAAAGACACAGACTTAACTGCATTTGCTTCCCCTCCTGCGTTCACAGTTCAGCTGCCTTCCAAACACAGTGAGCTCCAGGACGTGATTACCTATGATAATAAGATGCCATGAAGCATTCAAACCTTTACAAAGCTTTTCAAGTCACTTCCAAGCTCCTTGGGAAAGCCCAGTCCACTTGTGTCAGAATGGAATTAAAGCATGAAAGTAATCCCAAAATTATATATACAGAAATCTTTTGTATTGCTGTTTTGGAAGCTTTGAGCTTCAAATCAACTTGGAGAAGAGAGCCTTTCCTACAGTGCAGTTTTCATCTGAAGAGTAGAGTAACACAATTTCTCCTGCAGCAAAAGTACATGCTGAGACAACAAAGCATCACAAAGAAAGATCTGTGGCAGGACTGATTCTGTGTGAATGAAGAGAAACTTCTCTGGTAGTCCTGGCTAAACAGGGAAACAATTCTGGAATTTCAGACACACTCCATGTGGAACCCCAACAACATCCATACAAAAGACAAGACTCTACCCCAACTTTTAGCCATACTCCTTCCAGATGGTTTAAATTCTTAAAAATGCACAGAAGCACAGTGTCACTTACACACTGAAAAAAGAATAACCCTGGCCTTTTTTTAAGGAAGCCAGTGAGGTGGAGTTGCTCCTGATGTCTTTCTAGGCCCTTTCTGGACCTCCTCCCAAGACCAAGTGACTCCCAAGGGCAACTTACCCCCGAATGCTGCTCCTGCAGCTGGAATGTGCTGGTGGTGTTGCCGTGCTGCCAGTGATACTCTGGCACAAGCTGCCCAGGGATAAGGCTCACAAGGAGTGATACTGCAGAAAAGGTGCAAAGGTGCAAGCTCGGTGCAAGTCAGTGGGTATCAGCCCTGATTTTAGTAGACCTGGACCTGCACCACCTCAGATGTGGAGGCAGTCAGACCAACTGGAGCAGTCCCCAAAGAGGCACTGCAGGGACTAGAAAAGCTCAGGGCTTGTCCCCTGGTCTACCCAGGCTCCTCAGCGTGACTGGATGGCTTGGGCAGTGATCTGAGCCCCCAATGGGACATAGAGTTGTAGAATCATAGGTTGGAAAAGACCTCTAAGATCATCAAGTCCAACCAGCCACCCAACAACACCGAGCCTACTAAACCATACCCCAAAGTGCCATATCTACATGTTTTTTAAACACCTCCAGGGATGGGGACTCAACCACTGCCCTGGGCAGCCTATTCCAATGTCTGACCACTCCTTCAGTAAAGAAATTTTTCTTAATATCTAATCTAAACCTCCCCTGATGCTACTTGAGGCCATTTCCTCTCATCCTATCGCTAGTTACCTGGGAGAAAAGACCAACACCTGCCTCACTGCAATCTCTTTTCAGGTCACTGTAGAGAGCAAGAAGGTCCCCCCTCAGCCTCCTCCTCTCCAGACTAAACAGCCACATCTCCTTCAGCGGCTCCTTGTAAGTCTTATTCTGTAGACCCCTCACCAGCCTTGTTGCCCTTCTCTGGACACACTCCAGCACCTCATTGTCTTTCTTTTAGTGAAGGGCTCAAAACAGAACACAGTGGTCAAGGTGCGGCCTCACCAGTGCCCAGTACAGGGGCATGATCACCTCCCTACTCCTGCTGGCCACACTATTCTTGATACCAGCCAGGTTGCTGTTGGCCTTCTTGGCCACCTGGGCACACTGCTGGCTCATGTTCAGCCAGCTGTCGACCAACAGCCCAAGGTCCTTTTCCGCCGGGCAGCTTTCCAGACATTCTTCCCCAAGCCTGTAGAGTTGCATGGGGTTTTAGTGACCAAAGTGCAGGACCCGGCATTTGGCCTTGATGAACCTCGTACAGTTGGCCTCGGCTCATTGATCCAGCCATGTGCAGATCCCTCTGCAGAGCTTCCTACCCTCGAGCAGATCAACACTCCCACCCAACTTGGTGTCGTCTGCAAACTTACTGCGGGAGCACTCAATCCCCTCATCCAGATCATTGATAAAGATGTTAAACAAGACTGGCCCCAAAAATGAGCCCTGGGAAACACCACTTGTGACTGGCCACCAGCTGGATCATTCTCCTGAGGCAGGTGCCTGAGCCACACTAGCAACCCTGCTTTAGCTCCCAGAGGAAGATGTTTCAGAAACTAGTGTAAGAAATCACAGGGCAGCACCTCCCACTCCTATCCCTGAAAGGCTATTCCTAATCTGTTGCTTGAAAGACATGTTGGTGTCTTGAAACGCATGAATACTAGCTATTGTAAGTCTGGAGAGCCTTGTTGCCAGACAGAAATGCCGCCCTTTTGCAATCCCACGGAGTTACTGACCTCCCTGCCACCTCACAGCAGAGAGTTCCATGGCTTAATTATCTCCTGTGTGAAAAGGGGTTTATTTGATCAGTCTGGAAATTGCTGCTTTTCAATTTACTTGAATATTTTCAGCCACCAGTGTTACACTAGACAGGATTTAATATATCTTTATCATATTCTCCTTCATTGGCTTCCTTTCTAAGGTGAACAGTCCTAGCACAACCTTTCTCATATGAAGGCTTTTGCATGCCCCAAATAATTTTCTTTGCCCTTCTATAAACATTATTTTTCTTATTATTCTCTTTCTATTCCTCATCCATCATGTAACATTTGGTTTGGTTTTTTGGGCCTCAGTGTCATACTGGGAAGGTCTAAGTGAACAGCGCATGGGGTACAAGCTCCCATCCCTAACCATCCACGGCTGATTTAAAACCATGTAAACAGGTAGATAGCTTAAAAAAAGAGTGTCTGTGTTATCACAGCATTATAAAGCTCCCATTTAATACCAAAGACAGAACCAAATCTTCTGGCAATTCCCAAGTGTACTTTACCATTCTGTGTGAATTTGTTTCTGTAGCCCATCACTGCTGAGGTGTGCAAAATGCTTCCAGATGTGGAACTGGCTGAGAGGGAGGCATATGAAAGGAACAGGAGGCTACTTAATACAAAGGATGTATTAGAAAGAAGTGGTAGCTTCCCACGGCATAGATAAGTTCAGGCAGTGGTGTTGTGGTCAGGTACATCTGCATGTACTTTGGTCAAAAAGCAGAGCTGTCCCTGATGAGCAACCCACAAACTTAAAAAAACCCAACACAAAACAGATTAAAAAATCCCACGAGGTGCTTAAAAAGCCAAAGAATTCACTATATGTACTGTCCCAGTCCTAACTGTTGATCTCACGGTGCTGCGTTTGCCCCAGCTCAGTTATACCCCCCTGGAATGAGAGCTAAGGGATAAAGAGGGAAGCTGCTGAAGAAAGTTAGCAGACTGAGTGTAGTATCCTGCCCGTGGTCATAGAAATTGTGTCTAGAGCCTACAGCTTTGTATTCTAGACACTAACCCCTCCCAAGTGGCACTGAGTTATTTTATATGAAGACATGAATGAAACAAAGGTGTTGCCAACATGAGCTAACTGACCTGGGAGAGTACGAGATGAAAGGGAAAAGGTAGGTTGGGTACTTCCGTACAAGTCCAAAAAATATCCATCTGGGAGCACTAGCGAGGGTTTTTCCCGTCAACTTGTCTCCTCTAGAACTAGTTTGACTCTCAGCTAGCTGATCTATGAGAACAAGTCAGTTACAGCTCAGTCATAAATGAGGTTGAAATCCAAACAGTTTAGTGTATAAGCCAAGTACTAACAGTGTCACCATATTCCACAAGCGAAGCAATCTGGTTTTGCTTTAAATTACCTCTGTTCCTGGGGTAACAATCACAGAATCACAGAATCACAGAATAGTAGGGGTTGGAAGGGACCTCTGTGGGTCATCTAGTCCAACCCCCCCGCCGAAGCAGGGTCACCTACAGCAGGCTGCACAGGACCTTGTCCAGGCGGGTCTTGAATATCTCCAGAGAAGGAGACTCCACAACCTCCCTGGGCAGCCTGTTCCAGTGCTCCGTCACCCTCAGAGGGAAGAAGTTCCTCCTCATGTTCAGACGGAACTTCCTGTGCCTCAGTTTGTGCCCATTGCCCCTTGTCCTGTCACTGGGCACTGCTGAAAAGAGCTTGGCCCCATCCTCCTGACACCCACCCTTCAGATATTTGTAGGCATTTATAAGGTCCCCTCGCAGCCTTCTCTTCTTCAGGCTGAACAAGCCCAGTTCCCTCAACCTCTCCTCGTAGGGGAGATGCTCCAGTCCCCTCACCATCCTTGTAGCCCTCCGCTGGACTCTCTCCAGTAGCTCTTCATCCTTCTTGAACTGGGGAGCCCAGAACTGGACACAGTACTCCAGATGAGGCCTCACCAGGGCAGTGTAGAGGGGAAGGAGAACCTCCCTTGTCCTGCTGGCCACACTCTTCTTGATGCACCCCAGGATCCCATTGGCCTTCTTGGCAGCCAGGGCACACTGCTGGCTCATAGTTAACCTGTCGTCCACCAGGACACCCAGGTCCCTCTCCGCAGAGCTGCTCTCCAGCAGGTCCACCCCAAGCCTGTACTGGTGCATGAGGTTGTTCCTCCCCAGGTGCAGGACCCTGCACTTGCCCTTGTTGAACCTCATCAGGTTCCTCTCTGCCCAGCTCTCCAGCCTATCCAGGTCACGCTGAATGGCAGCACAGCCTTCTGGTGTATCTACCACACCTCCCAGTTTGGTGTCGTCAGCAAACTTGCTGAGGGTACATTCTAACTCTTCATCCAGGTCGTTGATGAAGAAGTTAAACAAGACTGGGCCCAGTACTGACCCCTGAGGGACACCACTTGTCCCCAGCCTCCAACTAGACTCAGCGCCGCTGATGACAACCCTCTGAGTTCTGCCATTCAGCCAGTTCTCTATCCACTTCACTGACCACTCATCCAGCCCACACTTCCTCAGCTTCCCCAGGAGGATATCATGGGAGACTGTGTCGAAAGCCTTGCTGAAGTCAAGGTAGATAACATCCACAGCTCTCCCTTCGTCTACCCAGCCAGTCATGTCATCGTAGAAAGATATCAGATTGGTCAGGCATGATTTCCCCTTGGTGAATCCATGCTGACTACTCCTGATAACCTTCTTTTCTTCCACTTGCTTCATGATGGCCTCCAGGATAAGCTGCTCCATCACCTTTCCCGGGATGGAGGTGAGGCTGACCGGCCTGTAGTTCCCTGGGTCCTCCTTCTTGCCCTTTTTGAAGATGGGAGTGACATTGGCCTTTCTCCAGTCCTCGGGCACCTCTCCTGTCTTCCAGGACCTCTCAAAGATGATGGAGAGTGGCTCAGCAATGACATCCGCCAGCTCCCTCAGCACTCGTGGGTGCATTCCATCGGGGCCCTGATCATGTCAGATCATGAACAGGACATTAAGTTGCATTTTCCTTCAAGCCAAGAGAAAAGCAGCTTGCAGAAATGCAGGGAGACTTTGGGTAAATATCACTGCTGTCAGCAGCTCAGGGGAAGAACCCCGGCTTCGCGGCTGTCAACCGAATGCCAGCGCTTTACAAATGACAATAACGGGCAGAAGCACAGAGGGATGGCTGCAGTGGTGAAAGGGGCAGGCACGGGTGTCCACTTATTCTTTGTTCGCAGGCAGGTCCTGATAACAGTCTCCTGCCCTTCCAGCTCAAGCGGTAGGAGAAAAAACGGGACCTGGCTGTCTGTCAGACATGCTGTTGGCCTTTCTTTGACACAATTCACTTTTTTTTCCCCCTTCATTTTCTTTTCTCAAACAGCTATGACGATTTGTATCTGCAAATAGTAATCTCTTGGCACCTGGTAATGAGCTGGGCTGGGACTTCACAATGCCAACAAGATAGAAAGAGGAAAAATAGGAAGATCTATGCATCTGAAGTACTATAAATGGTGCTTGGCCCTCACACAAAGCCACATACCTCATCCCCAAACTGAGGATGCTCACCAGAGGAGGGGGCTTGCTCTGCTGAGGAGGGAGACTCAAAGTTTAGGAAGTTACTTGGGAGCAAAAACAGACTGACAGTTGCACCCAATAGATTAACAATTACACCGAATAGACTAACTGCACCATATTTACCATCCCTCTGTCAATACTGAAGGGTGAAGGGGAATCCATCCATCATATCCTCCTTTGGACGTCATCGTAGAGGAAATACAGTGGCCCAGACTTCCTAGTGCTGAGCCATGTGCGCAGGGACAGAGAGGCTCTGAAAAGGAGCCAGTCCAGGAAAACTGGTCTCTCACCATCACTGCTGCTAGTGCTGAGATTCAGCCAAGTGGCCTGAGCAAAGGAGCCCAAGGGATTTTTGGAGCTGCTTTTGCTTCCTCAGCCCTTTACACTTCACTATTTTTACTGTGTCCAAGTTGTCTCATGGGGAAAAACTGGACACAGTTGCACCAGCATGTACCATTGTATGTCAACTACCTTTGGAAGGCAGGCTGCAGGAGACCGGAGGCTGTGGTCATATCTGCCTTTCTCTTGCAGGCCCAGGCTGAGCTCAGACACCACAAGTCCGACCAGTTCTTGCAGCAGGAGATACCATGACGGTCAACAGGTGTCCTGTCTTTTCTGGGGCAGCCCCAGGGTTTAAGTCTCCTATCTGAGCATCACAAAGAAATTGTCTGAGATGTTATTTTTGTCCCAGAGTTTAGAAACAATATTACAGGATATATAATAGTCCTGCTGCACTGGGAAGAAGGCATTTCCCAGCCTTGCCCACTGAAGCTACAGCCTCCCTGAAGATCCTCTGCAGAGGAAAGAGATTGGGAGGTAGGGGCCACAGACCTGAGATCTGAATGTTTGTGTCATGTTTCACCGATCTCATCATTCTCCATATAGGATCCTTTTAGGAGGGATCCCAGAGCATCTTATCTACCCTAACTCAGTTCTGTGATAGCTCCACAAGGTTATATGAAAAGGGGTGCAAGACATCAGATCAGCATTTCTCCATGCCTGGAATGAAGTTCTGGGCCTACCCACACTATGGAGAAGTCCACCCTTGTGGGATCTCCAAAATGCAGCTCAAAATTATGTTCCCCATTCTTCCATGGCTTTGCTTCTCACAAGTATATCAGCTGAACCATTTCAGTGGCAGCTGTGGGACTTTTCCTGCAGGTAAACTCTGGGTGTGGCCCTAAATCCGTCCTGGAGGCCAATTCTGCACAGCACTGCAGAGCTGACAATCTGGCCCTCAGAGTCTGGAAGACCCTAGCCGGTGTTTTACTCCCATTTCCAGGAGCATAAATTTACACTAAATGCCAAAGAAAACATCCAGAGCCGGGAATACTAGTTTAATTTTCCACCCCATTCCTGCCCACTGTGAGAGCATAATTCAGGTCCTCCTGTAACCTGTTAATACTTACTTACTGTAGCAAGGCTTGCAATGCTGTTGCAGCATATTTGGGAAGGTGTCCTCAAAGCTGCATCCCTCCACTTGCCAGATGCTCAGCTGCACAATGCTCAGACTAGAAATGGTTTCCGGCCACCTGCTTTGGCTTAACAAGTAGTTCTCTGTTGTGATCCATGACTGAAGGTTGGATGCAGCAAAGGTGGGCACTGTTGCTTCTTTGGATAGAATCTGACATGGGTTTTGATTTCCTTATAGACCTTCATAGTCTGTAATTTGCCTTACAACACTCTTACATTTTATTACCCAAGTTGATCTGCTTTAGGTTCAATCATAAAGTACCACCTATCTGATGATTTTCAGTGTAGGGTTGTCCCTGGGAGCATGTTCTGTTGGCCTTTCACATTGCAAAACAATTGTGTGCAATGATACTAGGGCACAGAGTGCCATGATGGATAACTGGTTGTTACTTCAAGTTTTCCCAGCTAATTTAGTTCCTCCAGCAACATGAAGAAAAATGCTTTGAAAGAATATACTCCAAACAACCAGTGTCCCCTGTTGGCTTTTGTCAGTGCTGCAGAGACGTTTATTATCCTTTCCTAGAACAAAATATGGTGTTAAACATAAAAGCAATGGTTCAAAAGGCCATAAAATGTATTGGGCCATCCTATGGATTCAATTGATTTCAAAGCTTAGATTTAGAGAAAATTTATAGTTAGGGACTTTATTTTTCCAAAAGCTTGGCTTAGTTATTTAATATTGATCTTAAGATTATGATAAAATACATTTCTATTGATTTCTGTGAGGAAAAATTCATCACTGCAAGAATTTCTGGCTCTATATATTGGGTGGGTGAAGATGCGCGCAGCTCTTTCTGGCTCAGGTCTTTGCACACTGCCGTTATGAAGTACCAGAGAAGAGCGGAGTATGGGAGGGTGGAGCAGAACCACTGAACTCACAAGCTTCCATGTCTCAAGACAAAGCAAAGTGACTAAGGAAAAAAAGCGGAGATCATTCTGGTGTGGATTTTAATATTAAAATGTGGCTGATTGGTCTCCTTCGTAGCAGAACAGAGAATTACAGCCTTTGCATATCTTTGCTTCAGTCAACTTGACAATCTGTTTAGCAAATACATAACTCTGCCTTAAAATATATGCTGCTACAAGGTTAAAAGTAGTCTTATAAAAGAGGTGTTACTTAATTAAGTTCCTCCGCGCTAGTCTGTAATACTTTGAGTATCACAGTTGTTATTTAATATAAATTAGGACAGCAAGTTTCTGTATTTCCGTTTTTTGGAATACTTTTCACAGGATGCTCATTACTTCTGGATTCATACTAGGTAACACCTGCTTACAGAAATAACACTCTTTTAATCAAAAGAGCGGCAAATGCCACTCAACATAAGTAGAAAAATAATTTTTCTTTCCAGACCAAAGTGAGTGTAAAGTGAATTAAACAGAGAGTACAATTCAGCAATGCTAGGCTAAGCTAAGTTAGGAGGACATTCTGACTTTCAAAGCCAAATATATCGATGCAAAATCAAGATTACTTTAAAAAGCTGAAACATTCAAGGGATGGAAATTCCCAGATTATGCATTCCGGCAGCTTCATCCCTCCTCTGCATTATATTAATGGGCATATAGGAAAAGATGAACTATAAAATCATGCAGGTCTGGAGCATATTGTGATAATACATCATAATTTCATCCATTCATTCCTTAAGGAAAATATTCAGCCAGAACTCACTATAAACCCAGTCTAACTAGCTGATTTATTTGAGTCTATAGCTGCTTTTCTTCATCAGAGGACAAAACAATTAAAGCACACCAATGTTTCTACTCCTAGATGTCTTTACAGAAGAACGACCGAGTGGACACTGCTCACATTAAATTCACCTGTTGCCTTTGAATACTGCAGTTACAGCATCATTTCCCACTGTACTTGTAAGCTGGAAAATAAAATCAAGGTATCACCTTGTGAGATGCTGGCTTGGGTATATGTTTACTGCAGGGCTTTTCTGCGTGTAATATATTAGACTTCCTTATATATATCATCATTCCCTGTGGTAGGTAAGTTAATGAAACTGTTTCATTAGCTAATAAAGTACAAGTCAAAGTTTTGGAGACTTTGCTTCTTTGCCTTACAGGCTATATGTGGCTATTTGACAACTACAGCAAGTGTACAGGCACTGTCAGAGCAGTGATCATTAGCACCAGCAGGTCCTCAAAAGGTTTATGTTTAAAATTACCTACTGTCCAGTGCTTTGAAGTATATATCGCTGTTACTTCTATTAATTTCAGATGTCATAGAAATCTAGTTTATGACTCTTTAAGATCTGAAGGTTAAACTTTATGCCAATGCCTAGAAATCTTGATAGCAGTAGCGCAAGTGTGAGCAGAATGAATTCAGACCATCAGGGACTCCTGAGCAAATCAGCAAGGAAGGGAGGCTCCACGGGCACTCAGCACTGGGATGAGAAAAGGCTTAACGAAGCAGTATTCTCCCACAGCTGTATTTCACCTAAAAGGCGTATTGGTAATCAAAATGCAAGACTACCCACCGAGCTGAGGAAATTGTAAAGCTCTACTAGTTTCTACCAGACAAGCCTGATCCAAAGCCTGTTGTAGTGGAGGAAGGAGTCCCACCAGCCTTCCTGAGCTCTGGCGGATGCTGCAAATGACTTAAGAACTCCACAACACTAACTGCTGGGAGAAACCATCAGTCTGTTAAAGTCTGTCCTCATAAACCCAGAAAATACCAACAAAACTACAAGTAGCTAATATTAGCATGTCCTAAAAAATCCAATTAGTAGCTGAAACCTTGAATTTTCTCCTAGTCCAAAAATACACCTTGTTCCTTTTCTGGTTTGCACTCTACCCCCTCCCCAACACACACACTTCAGTAGCTGACTTTTCCCATCCGTGCCAAGTTGCAGACTTTTCTGTGAAGTAATTTTGTTTGAATTGCCTGTGCACCCACCCATCCCATCCCAGTTGTAGTCCACGGTACCTTGTTTTCAAATTAGTTGCTATCTTAAACAGCTTACTGCCTTCAATCTGTTCGTCTCAGGATTTCATTTACCTCTCTGACAATCTCCCATTTTACCTCATTTCTTCCTCAGGCTGCAAAGGCCAGCACAGGCTAATCCCTCCTCATAACTCAAACTCCAAACCTCTGGAGTATTTAGGATTTTCCTTCATAACACCTTTTAAATTTCAAACCTCTAAGCAATTTTACTAGTGCCCAGAATAGTATATAATATTAATATTTCTCAATTTTCAGTACAGCAAAATAACCTTTACTTATTCTTGGTGTATAATACCACTCACATGGAAGTCTGGGGTTCTTCCTTCACAGCTGCAGATCTGGAAGTCCTGTAAAATCATACACAGGTACCATTTTGCTGCCTGCTGTTTCAGTAATAAACCTTCTTGGCATTGCATTGGAAAAAAACTATCTCACCGAGCACCCCTTCCCCCAGTCTCTTCTTCCTCCTGTTTTTCACTTTTTATGTACAAATGTCTATAGCTCCTTCCAGGATACCAAGACAACCCTGCTTTGTCCTTTACAAGCACCAGAGACAA
The DNA here is from genome assembly GCF_030867145.1 of Opisthocomus hoazin. Taxonomy (NCBI): domain Eukaryota; kingdom Metazoa; phylum Chordata; class Aves; order Opisthocomiformes; family Opisthocomidae; genus Opisthocomus; species Opisthocomus hoazin. The sequence goes on along the minus strand of NC_134414.1, from coordinate 101,450,453 downwards.
GAACTGCTGATTGCAGGTAGGATATCTAGTTGAAATGAATCATGCATCATACTTGTTTAGTCCTTTTCACTTCTTAGGTGAAAAATCAAAGTCCTCTCACGTATAATTCACAATGGATGAAATTCACTGCTGAGCAGAAGGCCAACCCAAAGTCTGTGCAATGCTGTATTGTCTTTAAAGCTCTGTTTTGAAGGTTTCTGAAGGCTTAGAGAAGTGAAATGTCTCTGTGCCAGCCCCCCTGCCCAGGGATGAATTTCATTCTTTTTGAACTGTCTAGGGCAAGAGTTTGATTTTTATTCATGTGCTTATTGTTTGAAATTACTTGAAACATGGTTCATGCCTATGCATTTCATAGGTGCATTGCCTTATCAGTAGTAAAAATATGCAGAGATACCATTATTCAGCAGCTTCTTTCCACAAAGGACTCAGTTATTGATTTATTCATAGATGGTTATCAGAGACAGTGGTTATAGTTGTAAACGCTGCTCTTTGCTATGGGAGTAATAGACAGAGGTCAGCCGCTTATTTCTCTTTCCTGATGGGATGAATCCCAAATCTACTGCAAGTTTTAAAGTTGAATCCTTCTAGAAAGACATGCAGTGTAGAAATGTAAAGATTTTTGATGTTTTTGTTGTTCCTAAAATTTTTCAAGCAATTCACTTAGGTGGAATTTTGAAAAGTGAATAAAAAGGTCATTGACTCAAACCCATAGTGCTGATTCACATAAATGTGTATGGATTTTCACCAGCTTTTAGTTCAATCACATATTTTGCATGAACAGATAGAAGATACTCTGCACAGATGTAGTCGTGGGGATGCTAATGGTTTGCATATTGTTCTCCCCTTCCACTCCATGCATGTTTTATTTTATGATCACAACTGCATAAACTTTTCAGTATCCTATCCAAGCTCATTAATTTCTTCTTCAGACAAAGAAATTAGTTACCTAAGAACAGTACTAGAAGGAAAGGATCGCAACTCCGTAACCCAGGGTTGGGACTTTGCTATTGGGACTGAGTACAGAGGACAGTAGTACTGGCAGACAGCCCTGAAGCTGATGGTCACAGGGCAGGCCCCAAGTGGGACAAGAGAGGTCTGGGGGATCAGCAGCCTAAGGGGCTTTTTTTTGTTCTTTCCATGTAAATGTGTGGAGATTAGGCATTTTTCCTCAGGATAACGTAGCAGGATAAAATCTAAATGCGACAACTTTCCTGTTTTCCTGCTCCCAGCTCCCTCATCAACATTTGCTAACACTTCATATCCATAAAACTGAGCTTCAAGGAGTGCTCCACAATTTACATCATTATTATCTCTTAAGACAGCTTTCATAAATCAAGACGGACTTTAGAATTGCCCACATCCATTTAAAATACTGCAAGGCTTTCCACAGGAAACAACGTTAAATATTTTTTTTCTCCAGCACACCCAAAAAGGGATGTTTGTGTTGGGCTGGAGGTAGGGAGAATTCCCTCAGAGTTTTTTCTCATTCTTCCTCCCTTCTGAGCATTTCCTCATGGCAGCAAGGCATCGGGCTTGTCAACCTGCCTAGGTTACCAGACTCAGCAGTGAAAGAGTCACACAGTTTGTATTTGACTGAGAACATTTCCCATGGAGGAGGTACATGGCTTGTCTTGCAGGAAGCAAGCAAGGGGGTGAAGCCCTTGAGCTCCCTGGTCAGTTTAGGACTGGGGTGTAGCTGCGTGACCCCTACCACTGAGAGGAAAGTAGTCCTAAAAGGAGGTGCGGCAATGTTAGTTCTGCCCTAGGCAGGGAGGGTGGCAACCTCAGCACCACTTTGCGAGCCCCCCTAAAACTCTGCCCCTGTCACGTGTTGTTTCTGCTCCCCAAATACTTCAGCCCCTGGTTGTCTTTTCCAGCTCCTGGCACCTGTGATGCTGTTGAGGGAGACAGTAAGACTACCGCCACACCAGGGATTCTGAGCTGCTCACAGCTTTGGGACTGTCCCTGCTAATGCTCAGCAGAAACAGGGGACCACAGGCATTTATATCCGGCAGGCAAAGCACCTCTGCTGTCTCCAGTGAAGTATTTGGGAACTTCTCACTGTCTTCATCTCAGAAAACCTTCCAGGCATTTAAACACAATGCCTTGTCAAGCTAAACTGCCTGGGCGGACAGAATCACAGAATCACAGAATCACAGAATGGTAGGGGTTGGAAGGGACCTCGGTGGGTCATCTAGTCCAACCCTCCTGCCAAAGCAGGGTCACCTACAGCAGGCTGCACAGGACCTTGTCCAGGCGGGTCTTGAATATCTCCAGAGAAGGAGACTCCACAACCTCCCTGGGCAGCCTGTTCCAGTGCTCCGTCACCCTCAGGGTGAAGAAGTTCTTCCTCATGTTCAGACGGAACTTCCTGTGCTTCAGTTTGTGCCCATTGCCCCTTGTCCTGTCCCTGGGCACCACTGAAAAGAGCTTGACCCCATCCTCCTAACACCCACCCTTCAGATATTTATGAGCATTTATTAGGTCCCCTCTCAGCCTTCTCTTCTTCAGGCTGAACAAGCCCAGCTCCCTCAGCCTCTCCTCGTATGAGAGATGCCCCAGTCTTCTCACCATCCTTGTAGCCCTCTGCTGCACTCTCTCCAGTAGCTCCTCATCTTTCTTGAAGTGGGGAGCCCAGAACTGGACAGAGTACTCCAGATGAGGCCTCACTAGGGCAGTGTAGAGGGGAAGGAGAACCTCCCTCGTCCTGCTGGCCACACTCTTCTTGATGCACCCCAGGATCCCATTGGCTTTCTTGGCAGCCAGGGCACACTGCTGGCTCATGGTTAACCTGTCGTCCACCAAGACACCCAGGTCCCTCTCTGGAGAGCTGCTCTCCAGCAGGTCCACCCCAAACCTGTACTGATGCATGTGGTTGTTCCTCTCCAGGTGCAGGACCCTGCATTTGCCTTTGTTGAACCTCATCAGGTTCCTCTCTGCCCGGGAACACTTTGGCCTGTGCCAGCCAGCATACTCCTAAAGGGTCACCCAGCAAGTTTTGGGAGCTCACGCAGTTCAAGAGCTGCTCCCAGCAGGCAATTTGCAAGGAGCCACCCTTATTTACGAGCCTGAGAGGGTTTATCAGTATGGAGCAGGTCTGTCCCTACCTGTGCGTCCCAGCTGGCCTCACAGGCTCTATGGCTGTTCCCCCTGGCAGATGCTGGGCTCTGGGTCCCACCTCTCCCCAGGCTGTGAAGCAGAGTTATCTCAACCCTGCTCATGTAGTGAATGCTCTGCCACATTTCTTGGGTGGGACAAATGCTGGAGTCTGAGATAGTATTTGCTTTTCACAGAATCACAGAATCACAGAATGGTAGGGGTTGGAAGGGACCTCGGTGGGTCATCTAGTCCAACCCCCCTGTCGAAGCAGGGTCACCTACAGCAGGCTGTAGAGGACCTTGTCCAGGCAGGTCTTGAATATCTCCAGAGATGGAGATATTTTATTGCCCCACACTTCCCAGCCCTGATGTGAATGAACCACTCATATAGTGAGTATTTCAAATAGTTTTAATGTGACTTTCTGGCATCAGCAAACATGTATTTGTGGAATAAGGCCCTTTCTTTGGCATTAATACACGTATCCAAGCATAGTTATCCCTACTCTTAGCTTTGCAACAGGTGACTTGCTAACTTCTCCACCCACTGCTCCATCAGCCGTGAAGTTGCTCTTTACTGGAATGAGCACTCCCTTTGGTTATAGACTTCAGTGCCTTCTCCCTTTCGACTGCTGGCTGATTTCTTAAATCTTGCTGCAGCATGATAGAGTAGCAAGAACCATCCGACACAAGGGAAATAGCTTGTACACGCTACGTCTCTTCATCCTTAGTATCAAACTTGTCTTTTTCTTCAGGAAAAAAATGCAGTATATCAGTGGTGCAATGGAAGGCATTTGACATGGAGACTGGAGTTCAGCAAATTTGAATCCTACAATGATATGGATTATCAATGTCTGGGAAGTTCATTTTGCAAATCTTTTTGCAATCAATACATCACACTGCTTTCATCACAGCTTGTTCTTCAGGCCCTAGAGCCCCCATTTCTGTGGCGCAGGGGTAGGGGTGGCAGAAGTCTGTCCTCCATGGCAGAGGGTTCTGAAGCGACAAGGCAGGGGTTATTACAGCAAGAAACCGGCCAAAGTAAAGGCTCCTGCTTTCATTCCCCTTAACAACACACAGCATGAAACCACATCCACATACAGCTATAAGGACACAAATACTCCTACTGCACCCCAAACTCCAGGCTGTAAAGAGAAGTCAACTCGTGGGAAGGCAGTTTCCCCATTTGAAGGCATGTGCCAGAGAGTCAGATTGGCAGAGCAGGAGGAGAACAGGAATTGACTAGGGATAAAAAGAAAGGTGGTAATTTCTCAGAGGTAAAATAGAAACCAAAATGGAGGTTTAGCATCCATTTTGTTAATGCAAATTGAACAAAATTTTATTCGCAACAGACAATAAATGGCCTATAGCAGCCTTCCTGAGCTAGCATAGTCTTCGAGACCTCCAGACAAAATTTTGAGTGATGCAAGAAGTGAGTAACAAGCAGTTTTCCTTTTTATTTGTGATTTTCAAACGATTTCCTATTTCTTGTGACTTCAGGGAATTTTCCCTGTCGTAGAGACAAGAAGCTGCCATTCCAAAATAGTCAGTGCAGCAAAAAAAAAGCTAGCTATTTGTTCCTCTCTTTTTCTTCCTAAGCATCAGGTATTACCACGCAGTAGACTCCTGGCCTATGCTTTGGGTTGGTTTGCTGTGATGCATCATTTCCTTGTCGGTAGCCACAAGTAAAATATTTTACATAAAATCCCTCATTTCAAGCTAGAACTTTATCAAGCCTTCTTGTAAAACCAACAAAGATTGGTTTTAGAATTCAGTTGGCGTTTGGTCTAGTTACCATTGTTCTCAATGTTCACTTTATAGTAAACATTGCATATTTAAAACCATCTGGTGCGTTGTTCCTAGGTTAAATATGTACTGCTTTTTGCAACATTACAACATTTTGGAGGTTTTGATACATACTACTTCTAGACATTGGTGGGAATGGCTGGAAGAATACTGAAAATATTTGTTTGTTTGTTGTATTGATTTCTTCAATAAGTGAGTCAGTAAAAGCAGATGAAGGAATTAATATATGCTATATATGAGTTATAGATACTTCTAACATTCTTCTTTCTCATTCACACCTCAATAACATCACAGAAAATGTATTGTGTCAGTTTCATTAGTCTTTGCCTTCTCCTTCCAGAAATATGAAGTAGATATTGATTTTACTAAATTAAAATATAATCCAAATCTTTGGCTGTATGAATTTATCTACATTTTTTTTTGAGTGCACTAGTTTTCTAACTATCATCAATTTTGTCCCCTGACCTGTACTTCAAACACAAGTGTATTAAAATAATCTATTGGTTTCTTATACAAGTGGTGGTTTATAGATATGTTATTGTCTCTAGAGTCTGGAGTTTGTCTCACTCTTTTTAGGCTGGTTGTGTCTCAGCTCCACAAGTCTGATGCCTGCTGCTAAAAGAGGGTTGTTCATTTTCTGGCAGTAAATAATGAAATGAAACAAATACAATCTGTAATAGAATCAAATGCGAGTACAATGAGTCCATAATTCAATTTGAATTTAGTATAGTTGCTTAATCCTGTTAAGGGGTGCCCTCATGAGAAAGATGTTTTAGCATCCAGGAGCAGAGCTTGAAATGTGAGGACAGGCAGTTAAGGCTGGCTTTGTGGTGCAGTAGAGGATGAGAGGGGACAATGTGCTTTTGCACCGTGCCACAGAGCCAAGTCTGATGACACTGTTCTGGACAGGCTGGAGGTTGCTGAAGGGACTGCACAGAGACCGTGGAAGAAGATGTAATAGTTACCAGTGTAGGAGATTATTTTCTGTTTTCTGCCTATTCTGAAAGATCCAAGGGGCCAGGAGAGGTATTGCATCTCTCTGTTTGGATACACTTGCCGTTTTTTGTTTTGCTGTGATGGAGGAGTCTCACAAGAAGCCAGACTCATAATTATATGAAGCAAAGGAAGCTTCATCTCTGGGAGAAACAAGAAGAGAGAAACACTAAAAATGAATTGTCACTGTACAGAAGTAGAAACAGTCATTTATTTTTGTGGAGCCATTGTTTCATCTAGGAATAATGAAGTCTTGCAAGAGACAAGATACTTATGCAGTTATATCATAAATTCTATTTTTCAAGATGCAGTCCTTAAACATAAATTGCACTTTTCCTGCAGGAAATGCACATATTGTTTTACAGGCATAGAACATCTTCCACCACAATTCACTGTGGAGAGCAGGTGGCATCTTACTGCTCCAGGAAGATAAGGAGCAAAGGACTTACCATGACCATAAAACAGACTACAGAGCTATCTGGGAGGAAATTATCTGGGTTATTAGCATCAGGATGTGAAAAAAACACATCTCTAGCTACTTTAGAGGCTGTCACTGCAGAAAAAAAACCCGGGTCACTCAAACCAGCCCATTGTTATACCTTACCCCAGTTATCCTACAAAGCTATTGTTTTTGCTGTCTCTCTTGAGATTAGCTCTTCATACGAGAGACGTCAGCCAAGTATTTGCCACCAAGTCCTGGCAATGCAGGTTTCCTTCTGCTCCTCAACACTTGATGTATTCTCCCCTTCCCCTGTTTTGAAATAACCTTTCCTGAATCACCCAGCTAGTCACCTCCTTGAAAGTTTTACTAAACTTTATTTGCAGTAAAAGGCACTGGCAGAACTGTCCTTGTCCAGTTTATTTGTATCCACTTTGCTGGGACAGTGGTTTCTAATTTTTAACTCTTTTTTACTGAACTCTAAAACATTCTCCAGATGTGTCAAGGCTCTTCTACAGTGATCATAAATCCATTGAGAATGTCCTGGTTTTACTTACTTTCTGTGGACCTCCTGAAAGCAGTCTTTGTATGTCCAGAGTTTCTATGGACCACGCAACTTAAAATCACTGAGCTCTACTGATTTCTAAATCTCTCTTCTTTGATGGGGCAGTGCTTAAATGGGGTGATTATAAGGTGAAGCTGTGAAGTGAAAGTTCATTCCCTGCTCCTTAATGTCCAAAATAGGGAAAGTCAGCTCCTCTTCAAGTAAGTAGTCATAAGCAGAGAGCTTAACAAGTAGGTAAGGTCCAGGAGCAGACTGTGGTCTCCTTCACCTGTGCATATACCCTCTGAACTGTCTCAACTAGCTTGTGGCTTGTGTTCTAAGTGTTCAAAGTGCAATTGTTGCATGTCATGCAACACTAATCATGACAGAACTGACCCTTTTACTCAGTAGGCCTGCTGCTTGAGCAGATTACCTGGCCATGGAGTCGGGTTCCTACCTTGGATGCAATCATTGGAGACCTCTAAAGGTCCTCGACTTCTTGGACTCTCAAATTAGGTGCCTAACATTCACCTGTGTGAATACCTTTTCCGCTTCCACTGCATGTCAGGCAAACTCTCCACTTATGGTCTGGTCTGCTTCTGCACTAGTCTTATTTAGAACCAGTGTCTTTCCTTTGATTTCAGTGGGTAATGATGCCATATATCTAGAGTGCAAGATGACAAAATTCGTTCTCAAAATCAAAGGTAAGTTACTAGGAAAGTCACATTGTTACAACAATTTTTTCTCAGTTATGCACTGAACAATCTGAAGCGGAAGTCATTGAGGTAGAATTAACATCAAACCCCAAGGAATCACTTCTGCAATGTCATTTTTCAGAGCAAAGTCACTTGTCAATGCCACTTCTTTTTAAACTATGTGTTGGTGAGAAGGTATAGATGAAAGGAACTGCATCCTTCAGCCTGGAGAGGTCATGGTAGAGCTGCATTTTGGGACCTTGTGTACTCGGATGACCTGATCCTCAGCCAAGTTACAAGCTCGATAGAAATACAATTTGACATTATCATTACATTGAGGCATTTAGATAGCACCATAAATATACATACTGCTTTAGAGAATACAGATAGACATATTCTCTGCCCTAAAGACCTTAGAATATGAATAATGAAGTAAAATTACAACTAGCACTTAATCTATTGAATATCTCCCATTGCATGGCAGACCCTCAGCTGCTTTAATAATAGGGTTATATCACCTAATCTCATGTGCTGAATATTTAGTGCTGAATTAAAGAATCGTAGACATTGAGTTGATAATACCATTTCCTATGCTCCTTCAGTGTTCCTCAGTGTTCCTGTTCTTCAGTCTTTTTTACCTAACTTCCAAACAGATACAGCCCTATTGAGCTTGTCAGATCATGGTCCAGGCTCCCAGCCAAGTGGAAATAAAATTTTAATCCATGTTTCCAGGGAGAGTGAATTGATCTAATTGCCCTGGTCTCCTAGTTAGAACTATTTTACTTCTGAGTGATTTTGAGGAGAATGTGCTGTATTATTGAGCATGTAGGTCTTTTACTTTCCTATGTGTCATTTGGTATCACCATCAGAAGAAGGTTGAACAGAAGGAAATAGATTGTCGAAGGCTGGAGATTTCAACATATTCGATCTGAGAGAATATTAGTAAACTATTATTTGCCTTTGAGTTTTATATCATATATGTACTGAAATAATTCCAACATGACCTGCTGGATTAAGAAACGTATCTACTGTGAGACATCCAGGTACAGATTTCTTGTTTGTTGTTGTAAATGAAATACAAGTATTGGGAAATACATGCAAAAATCAGTGCTCTAACCAAATAAAGATGTTTGTGGTTTTAAGACTGCCAGAACACAGGGAACAGCTTCTTCCTGACTCTGCTTTCCTACCATCTAGGAGAGCCAAACATGGATCATCTGTTCTGAGCAGCAGGACAGAGATGCTCTCCTACACCCTGGTGTCATCTTCCCTACAGCGAACACCAAACCCCTCCGAAGCGTCTCTTCCTCTGGGGTGAAAAAGTCAGTTCTGGTGCCTGCTCAGATGTTGCCTTTAGGAGAGAAAATAATGCTGTTTCTGAACGCTGAGACTACTAATTGTGTTCCTGTGTGCATACATTAAAAAGACAATTATATCTTCTAAAGACAATTATATCTTCTAAAGAAGGAAAAAATTAGAGTTGAAATGAACACGTTATACTTAGCCTACCTTAAAGGATGAATATTAGAATCCTCTATCCATTGTTACTATTGCCATTAATGTAACAATAAACAAAAGCTATTGCCCCAGCTTGGACATATTTACTTTGCTAGGAATGTACATTCTGGTGGGCAAACTCCACCTCTTTGAATCGAGTTTCTTGATTTGAGTTCATGGAAATGCATATGTGTGGTGAACTTCTCCTGGGAGAAGACTTGCAGCTCCAAGGCTTAGCAATGATGAGTCTAAATCCTGAAACAATTGTGTTATATAATGTGACTTCCTCATCATAATTGGCTTATTAATTCTGCAGAAAAATCAGTTATTCAGATGTTCTTCAGGGGTGTTCTTCTTACATGTTTTTCCCCTCCCCTTTGGAAAACAAAAAGGGGTTTGGATTGTCTCTAGAAAGCAGAGAGAAAGAGACAAACCCTTTTCTAAACTGGAGAGTGAGCCATCATTATCTCCGTTACTTGGCATGGCATTTGTGGAGATACAGTATCTATCTAGCGCCGTATGTAGTGACTGTGGCATAAAAATCACAGCAATAATACATCTCCCTGTCTCTCCTCCCATGTCCCACCCTCCCCACAGAATTGACGTGCAGCACATCAGCTCCCATGGAACAATTCTAAAAGGCCACATTGTCCTTAATCATCTATTTGCTCTCCCTGGAGCATTCCTCACTGGAATTCATGGACAGCTTCTGAGAAGGTGTTTTTTCCCATTTCAAATGTGCTTGTTATGGAATTTCTGTCTGGAGACAGCTCCACATCCTGGAAGAGCCAAAATCTTGGTTTGGTGGTTTCTTGTTTTCCTGGAGTCATAGACTACAGCCCATCAGTCTTCTGCTGGCGAGTTTTATCTGTTGAATGGAACTTCTTCATAAGACAAGATACTGAGCAAAACCAATTTCCTCACTATTCCTTGACAGTTTAGTGGGAAATTTCCAAATTCCTAATGTTCCCAAAACATATCCTGAAGGACAGGTCCTTTGAAGTGCGGTCAAACACTGGTTCCTGAAGATATGCTAACTTGTGATGGTAGTGTGTAATAAAGTTATTGCTTTCTGGAGAACGAAACACTAGAAAAGCTTAATGAGAAAACAAAGAAAGAAATTAAAGCCAGACCTAATCTTTTAAAAGAAAGATTGAGAAAAACAGGTAAAGTAAGTGGTGAAACAGAGAACAAATGTGATCACTCTGTAGCTAAAAACTGGAAATCCTTTTTTGCTGGTTAGCATCTCTTCCTGAGGAGTCCTGCGATCTTTGGATTTCAGGGATCAAGGATGGCTGAAGTTTTGCAGAAATACTCCCTTTTCCCTTAGGTTTGTTAGGATGCATTTGTATGGCTCTTTTCCAGCAGTTATGGGACTAAGCAGTTATTTCTCCTTAAACATCCAAGGGTAATATGAAGTATGTACATGCTCTTCTACGTGGTAGCCAGCTCTTTCTGGTACCCAAATCTAAGATATTTTTTTAAATAGACTTTATTCATTCTTACTCAGCCTATTAACCTTGTCCCTAGCCCATTCAAAAGTGTGCCTTATTAGATATTGCACAATATTTTATATTGTACATAGATTATACCTACTTTCTATGGAGTTCACGGCTGCTGGCAAGCACACGGTTTCTCTGGGGACCACATATAGTACAAAATTGACAAAGTGATTACTTGGTGCTGCTTCTGGTGATCCAGGTCCCCACTAGGATGTGGCAGAAGGCAGGACACGAAGGTCTCCTGTTGCTTGTATGAGTTCCTCAGTCACACTGGATCATACTGCTCTTGGCAGTCACTTGTCCATTTCTAATTAAAAAATGTCAGATCTTATTCTTGCTTCAGATGGAAACACAATTATAGGTCAAGGCTTCCATTTATTTCACAAAAGAGAATTATTATTTTTTGACCAACCCTGTCTTAGGCCTGAATTCACCTCACTTGAAGATATGTCACTGAACATACTGACTCATATAGGGGATCTGGGGACACCTCTGTCAGCAGCATAAAGTTAAGAAGAAGGAGAGAGGAATCCAGGCTGCTGTATTTGAAGCTGCCGAGGACATACCACTGTGTAATGCAAGTTCCTACGTAGGCAGGGCCCACCTTCTCCTGGTCCTTATTGCAGTTGCACAGAAATATTACAGGCATGAACATGTTGCCTCCACTTTACCTCTGCAGCTTCTACTGTGGAAGATACACAGACTCCTAAAAAGGCTTTTATGACACCAGCTCCAACCAGCATGACCAAAACCAACAGTCTCTTCTTCCGTTTGAGTGGAATTGGAGGTGAGAGGAGGAAGAAAGTGAAACAAATGCTTATTTGAGTAATTAAGACACTACAGCAGTGTGTAAAGGAGCATCTGAGGGTAGCTTTACTACTCTGTCTCTCTCTCTGCCATCTGAAAAGTAGAGAAGCTCAGTACGTATGTCACAGCACTAGCTAAATGGTTGCATTTCCACCCAGAGGAGCGCATGAGAGTACAGCTTTTTGCCAACGTTGGAAGCTTGCCAAGCTCTGTGGTATTTAAGCAGTCATGACTTTGTCTTCATCTGCACAGATTAAATATGGATGTGTATATTAATTATGTAAATGTGAAACTGCAGATCTCAATCAAGTAGAGCCAAGGATACACTATCCTTTGCAAGTGCTGATTGATGCCATACACAAAAGAAAAACAGAGACCATTCAGCTCATTGCTATGTATATTCTGGAAAGGGGAGGGAAGGAAGAAGGGAAATTTGGAAGTAAACAGTGCTTTATAATGAAACTATAATTGCCATAACTTTCTGTAATACCTAATAGCCTCTACTCAGCAAAAAAAGAATGCTTATGTAGCAGAAGACAGTTCTAGAAGATAGTGAAAACACGTATTTAGAGTGAGATGAACACTATCAACTATAATCAAGACACTCATAACGGTTTTAATCAAGGGCTGAATCTGGGCTTTCATGTGACATGGTAGAAGTATCTGATTTTTCTGTAACTTCCTGTACATCATTAACAAGTACATAGAAACCAGTGGTACTATGTCAGTATAAACTTGATGTTCTGGGGCAGAGGATGGACAGACTTTCCAGATTTAGCTTTGTGATTGATGGCAACAAAAAATTTCACTTGTTTGTCTGCTTGCTTTGTTTTAAACAAAACAATATGATGTGGGCTTTCAAGGAAGGTGAATCAGATTGTGCAGGTGAGATTTCCAGATTCCTGTCAATGCAAACACCACAATGGTGCCTTGTTAGAGAAATCTCACCCTGAAGCCAATGACTAGCGCCCATCCCCATTCCCTCTGCTCAGCTCAACTGAATGCTCCAGCATCTATTGAACGACAGATTATACCATTTGAGGCCTGTCACTAGCACATTATTAAAGTGCTAGAAAATCCATTTCTCTGCCAGTCTGTCAAGGCCCATAAAAAGGATAAGCAACCTGCCCATTTGTCAAAGTTTCAGAATACAGAAAAGAAAGCATAGGTGGTGGAAAGGGAAGCTGGCCAGCAGCTGGCCAGCAACAGTAGAGGGATGGACAAGGAGATTGTAGGGCAAGGCAGAGACCAAGCACTCTGCCGTCATCCAGGTTCATTCACAAGGAGACTCAGAAGAGCCAAATATCAGCACTTCTGTGTCTCCCAGACACTGTTCTCTCTCTTGTGCTGCTGCCATCAAAGATGGGTATTGAGTGCTCCCTGCTCAGCATCAGCATTCAGCACAGGAGGTCTACTCAGAAAGATGACTTCCCCCAAAGTCACAAGTAGTTTTGACTCCTATTTATCTAGCACCTCCTTCCAAGGGCTTGAGATAATCTGATTTTAAGGTATCCTTGCACTATGAAGGGTGTATTGAATGGTTCTAGTTGAGTCTCATGCTTATTCCTTCCTGGGTTTTTCAAGCTGACTTTGGGTTTGGTACATTCTGACTGCTGGCATTAAGGTGGCTGTCATTAGTGAGTTGTGCTGGGGTTTTCTGGTGGTATGAATGCAAGAGTGATTTGTAGGTAAGAGAAGTGTAATGCATATTCAGAATAGATCAGTTAGGCATGAGAGTGACCTGCAGGTAAGGATCAGCATCCAGCTCTCTGCCACTCTTGTGCTGTCCCTGCTCACCCAATAAGCCTGGAATATAAGGCTGCTCTCCAGTGACTATGACGACTGCTCATCCCAGTAACTATGACGACTATGGAAGTTGGTTAGGATATACTCTGGCATGCTACATGTGGCTGTACAGTTGTTCTGTGTGCAATGAGAAGTGTCAGAAAGTCCAGGAATATCTAAGTAGACTGCTAGCACATAAATGCCTCTTTGATAGTCACAGATCTTGGACATGGAGAAGACTGCCTTTCTACACATGACCACTTTTTCATGTCTATAACTGGCTTTATATCACAGAGCTGAACTTCTGCTATGGATAGATACAGGCCATTCCAGGAAACAGGTCTTCCTATCTAACTGGCTTGGGGATTGACAGCCAGCACACACCTGTACAGGTCTTCTTTCCAGATTAGATATTAGGAAGAATTAATTTACTATGAGGGTGGTGAGGCACTGGCACAGGTTGCCCAGAGAAAGCTGCAGATGCTCCCTCCCTGGAAAGGTCCAAGACCAGGTTGGACAGGGCTTTGAGCAACCTGGTGTAGTGGAAGGTGTCCCTGCCCATGGCAGGGGAGTTAGAACTAGGTGATCTGTTGGGTCCCTTCCAGCCTGAACCATTCTAGCATTCTATCAATCCTGAGGACCTGTGTGCTTTCTCAGTTTCAACTGTCAAAAATTTTTCCAGGCCACACATGACTTACACAATGAAATTCTGCCTTTTCAATCTCTGTCTTTCACGATTTAGATGTGATGTGATGTTCAGTACCACATTTTAACTGGAAAGTATAGGGAAGATGCCACAGCAAAAAACAATTTGACTAGGACGAATTTTTAATTATTTTCTGCTCCCACATTCCACCAAAAGGGTTTTGTATCTTAAAATTCAAAATTTAAAATTAATTTTCTGTTGCCAGCCTGAAGAGTCCATGTTAGGTGAGTACTGAACCGCCCTGCCCCCAATGCTATGCTATTTTCTCTCTGTTTTGGATCTACCATCTGGTTCCTTATGGATAAATTCTCATTAACAAAAAACAAGAAAATCCCGGCAGTCTGTCAGATCAGAGCAACTGGGGACCTTGTTCACAGAGCTGATGAAGAAGCCAGAACACAGGCAGAGAAAGTCAAACTCTTTTCTCTTTCTTTTCTTTCCTTCCAGGTCAAACCGTTTTATGGGACAAACGCTGGGGAGGAATTGTGTATCCTGCTGCCTCAGGTCCTCTTCTGAGGAAATGAAACATTTTGGTCTCCTGTGCTTTCAGTCTATAAAACAGCGCAAGATTTTTTTCCTTGAAAAGATGTGGGGAAAATGGAACCTCTTTAAGATCTTCTTTATGTGTATTTATAAATATTACATGTTTGTGCGTAGTACAGTTTGAAAATACAGTATTTAATATTATCAAATTAAGAAAGTCAGAATTGGGTTAGGAAAACACATGCACACCCCTCCACCCACCCACTCCTGACTGAAATACACACCATAAGAAGAGCTGAAAACATTTACCTGGGAATCCTGAAGCACAAATAAGACATTGTGGATTTGTCGCCATAGAGATGCAGTTGTTTCCAAAGCTTTTTCCTTTCATTTAGCCATCTATATAATGAGTGTGGAACAGGTCACAGAGACAGAGAAAAAGATGGGAAAAAAACTATGAGGAGTGTGAGGAGTGCTAAGTGATCTGAAAAAAAATATACGGATTACAAAAAATTTGTTTTCGTATAATAAACAGTAAAAAGGAGTAAATGGAGACCTCCACTTTTGTTCCCAAAGATATCTCATAGTTCTTCCTCAGAGAAGTTTAAATAATTAAAAATTGCCTGATATCAGGCAGTAAAAGAGAATGATATTAGAGAGCATAAGATAAAAACAAACTGCAATATTTATAATAGACAGATGAATAGGTGAATAAATTATAGATATAAAGGGCAGATCTTGACATATCCTGGCAAAGACCCATATGAAAAGTGACTGTCAAATCAAAGTTACCACTGTATTTGATTACTCAGTTTCACCAAGTTGTATCTACAACTTCACACTTTCACTTGCACGTGTATTTTATATGTGCATCCTGGGAAGTTTGGAATTGCGTCTCCATTGCATTTTTAATAAACTTCATAGAGAATTAAATTAAATTGTGTTGGGGAGAATCAAGAAGTTAATCAAAGATACAATCCAATCAAGATTTTGTTTGGGAAGTATATCTAGAATTCCCCACTTACAGTTGGGATACATTCTTTTATATCAGTAACTTTTTCATTGACAAATATATTCTACAATACATGCATACAAAAAAAGTTCTTGAACAATGTTATTTCATTTCTTCATTTGTAATAACATAAAAGAAAACAGTAAAATGTGAATAGTAGGAACATCACCTCTAGGTAATAAGATGTCTTTTTTTTGTTGTGTTCAAAATCACTCCTATTTCATTTACTTAAACTCATATATTGAAAATGAAAAAGTGTCAGAAGCCTTTGCAAATTTGAAACTTGGAAACAAAATTTGTTAAATTTGATTGCTGTTATTTACATCAACTTGTTGATTCCATAAAATTTAGTTTTCTGAAAATGATAAAGCTTTGATCACCTGGCTGTAGCTGTTTTCTGCTATTTTCACATAGCTTTGTCTTTGTAGATAAAGAATAAAAGATAATTTATATGTGTAAATTGGCTCATTGCAAAAAAATTGGAGATACACCGTACTGTGTCCCGCTTTTGTAGAAACAGTCTTTGCTTGTCACCATAACCGGGTCAAACACATTTTTTACCTCTTTTCTCCTGAGGACTCTATATATTGTATTTCATGCCAGGGTCCCAACAACTCTTAGAAGTAAAGCTCACAAAGTTCATTATTTCAGCTTGTTCAGACAGATCAGTGTGATCTTCTTTATTTTCATATATAAGATGAAACTCCTTCATCTCTGCCAGACAAGGATTCCCCAACCTGCCAAGCAAATCGTTCCAGTGCATACAATAGATGCCTATGTACTACAGTTCTCCCACACACAAAGTCAGCAGTAATTCCTGTGATTTTCAATTTTTTAACTTTATGCTCAGGGCTTTACCATGGTAGAACCAGTTGCCTCTTGATGACTGTTAGGCTTACTATTTGGATTATCTTGATAGATTGAAGCCTTATTAGTCTTCAAATCTGACATAGAAACTACAGGACATGGAAGTGTGTTTGTATATACAGTAACGTGAACTTCAAGAGAAGTTGCTTCAGAAAATATCTGTTGGATGCTAGTGAGGAACATCACTTTTACCAAAGTGCTGGAACTTCAGGCCTGCATATCAGAGCTTTGCATTTTCTCCTCTTTTCAGACATTAGCAGGTTTTGCGTGGCTGGATTTTCTTGCTCTACCATTTCCTAACTGTGTGAAACTATCTGTTTACAATCTTAAATCGTCTACAAGTATAGCTTAGCTCAGTGTGGCTAATAAACTCACAACTGTTGTCAGATGCAATGTGCTTGAATTTCAGGCATCCTATTAAAGGCAAAGCAGCTTCACCAAGATTTCATTTCTGAGGGCATGAAGACACAGCGACTGGTTAAGATAGTTCCAATATATTATTAGGTAATTGAAATCTCAGTCTCTGCTTCTTTGCATGCTGAAGAGATTAATTTGAGCATTTGCAACTATTTCATTAAAAGCCAGAGGTTTTAGCTGTCTCCCCTCTCTCTCTCTCTCTCTCTTTTGTTTTTCAGTGTGGACTGAGAACTCTTTTATTGGTAAACTCCACATAAACTGAGATATGCTGTGATTGTATCTCTTGACCTATTCTCATACTATACTCAGGCTTTAAATCATTCTCCTTCACAATGCGGCTTTCATATCTGATGTTAAGGTGTGCACTGTGCAAAGCTGAGAAAGCTAATCCCAATTAATATAATATTTTATTTTCTAATGCCCTTAATGATGAGAGTCTTGGACTTACCTGTGCTTAAAATTTCACATCTCCTGAGCAGCAGAAGATCTAAAACTTTTTGGTAGAGGGACACCTGAAGAGAAAGTTTTGCAGTAGACATGTGTATGTATTTGTGCGTATGTACAAAGTCATGAAAGTTTAGGCGAAGAGTTTTGTACCACACGAGAACAATATAGGTTATTCATTATCAGGACAGTACTAAAAGAGGGGCAATATTCAATTGGGGAAGCATGGGGAAGAACTTTTTGGTATGTGTGCAGTTAATTAATCCATGCCAAAGCTCAGCTGTCGTGCACTCAGCAAGTCCAGATGTATATTGCTTTCAATCCGTGTTTTAAGATATGGCCAGAAAGAATTGTCATTTCTGGAGTTCTCTGGATACTTGTGCATTTGTCCAAGACCAATCTGGTTAAAAGCAGTTATTTCTGGATTCTGCATCATTTAGAATTTATCTGTAACATGTAGAGACAAACATTTCAATCACTAGAATCGAACTACACAAGATCTGATATAAATTGTTGCAAATAAATCCCTTTTTTGTTGTAGACAGACAGTATATCCATTGTTAAACTGACAGTTCATTCAGTTTTTCAGGGAAATAATGTTAATGATGTTTGTAAACCGCCAAGTATTGATGTGGGAAAGGCTTACTAAGCATATTTTGTGACCATTTTGGAATTATTCAAATAACATTTCTTGCTTGCTTGTCTAAGTCATCCCTTCTTGCTGTGGTCTGCTACAGAGTGCCAAGGCATAATAAGCTTGGCAGCCAGTAAATTTATACCACTCCTTTCTACTGCTTTTGCTGTTTCTTATATAGAGCAGGACAGCACACGGTGGGAGGAAATGCTCACTGCTGCAGGCAACAGAGCTGGGGCTGTTGCTGTGTCTTCTTACGACAACTTGCAGAATCACTGGGATAAAATTTTGAGATGTTCATGTGTCTCGGTTTAGCCTGGATAAATGCCAGGTGCCCACCAAAACCACTTTATCACTCCCCCTCCTCAGCTGGACAGGGCAGAGGAAATATGATGAAAGGCTCGAGGGTCAAGACAAGGACAGGGAGAAATCACTCACTAACTACCGTCATGGACAAAACAGTTTGAACTTGGGGAAAAAAGTTTAATTTATCACCACTCAAATCAAATAGTGAGAAATTAAATCAGATCTTAAAAGCACGTTACCTCCACCCCTCCCTTCTTCCCAGGCTCAACTTCACTCCTGTTTTTCTACCTCCTCCCCCTGAGCGGTGCAGGGGGATGGGAACGGGGGTTGTGGTCAGTTCATCACACATTGTCTCTGCTGCTCCTTCCTCCTCATGGGGAGGACTCCTCACACTCTGCCCCTGCTCCAGCGTGAGATCCCTCTCATGGGAGACAGTTCTCCACAAACTTCTCCAACGCGAGTCCTTCCCATGGGGTGCAGTCCTTCAGGAACAGGCTGCTCCAGCGTGGGTCCCCTGCACGGTCACAAGCCCTGCCAGCAAACCTGCTCCGGCGTGGGCTCCTCTCTCCACAGGGCCACAGGTCCTGGCAGGAGCCTGCTCCACCACGGGCTTCCCACAGGGTCACAGCCTCCTTCGGGCACCCACCTGCTCTGGTGTGGGGTTCTCCATGGGCTGCAGGTGGACAATCTGCCTCACCAGGATCTTCTCCACGGGATGTAGAAGAATCTCTGCTCTGGCACCTGGAGCACCTTCTCTCCATCCTTCTTCACTGACCTTGGTGTCTGCAGAGTTATTTCACATCATTTCACTCCTCTCTCCCCACTGCTCTCCCGCAGCAGGTTTTTCCCCTTCTTAAATATGTTATCCCAGAGGCGCTACAACCATCATTGATAGGCTCGGCTTTGGTCCGTTTTGGAGCTGGCTGGCACTGGCTTTATCAGACATGGGGGAAGCTTCTCGCGGCTTCTCCCACAAGCCACCCCTGTAGCCCCCCTACTGCCAAAACCTTGCCACGCAAGCCCACAAAATCATGGCATTGTATGTCAACTTTTCTCTTTCACTTCTGCATACAATGTACCTTTGTATTTTATCTGTATATCTGTGCCACCAAGGCAAGACAGCAGGTGCCTCTGAGGGGGTGCAGAGAGCCCTACCCTTGTGCCGCAGGGACATGGGAGCGGGAGTGGCTGTGCTTGCCAGGGAATCAGATGCGTCGGGAACAGTGACAGAGATCGTGACCAACTGGAGACAGTAGCTGACCCCTCTACCTCAACAGACGGCTGTGTTGCGGTGCCACAGGGACCAGCAGCTACCTGCGGGCTGGGGCTGTGGGGGGTCTCTGTGGGAGGGTGGCAGGGCAGTGCCTGGCAGCCTGGGCCCATCCCACTGCCCCAGCCTGGAGCTGCCAGGGACACTGGGGCAGCCCCAGCCCCGGGCATCGGGCACCTCCCTTGGGATGGGGACAGGGCAAGGAGGGGCCAGGACACAGGCCTGTGGGTGGGGCCATGGTCGGGCTGGGCTGTGGGGAGCTAGAGACCGGCCCTGCTGCAGTGCTGATGGCCCCAGGGGCTGACACGGGGTCCTGGGCTGCAGGCAGGTGGGGGCCCCCGGGGGCTAGGCAGAGACAGTGAGGGCTGGTGGCTAGAGCCCTCAGGGCCCTGACAACATGATGCTTTTATCGAGGAGGGTTCACCACAAAGGCTGTCAAGTGAAAAGGAAACCCTCCAAACGCCACAGAGCAAGCTCTGTGCACACTTTTTGCAGAGCAGCCCGGCACTGAGTAGGGCAGTTGCTGGGGCAAGGTTTTCAGAAGTTCTCAGTTGGCTGAGTTGCCAGATCCCCACCAACTGTCACTGAAGAAGGATTTAAGTTCATGAATCATTTATGCTCTTGAAATTGAAGCGCCAACTCTGCAATGACCTGGCCAACACGCAGGGATGAAGGAGACCATGGATGGTTTAGCAGCTGTCCTCCTCCCCAACACCCAGCACGGAGGCTGATGAACAGGTTCAGCGCCCGTCTCACACAGTGCTCACGCTTCATGCAGGGTGACAAGTTAAGAGCACTGGACCCAGGAAGCGACCACTATTACAAAACCAGAAAAGCATGTCTATTTGGATTTTAATTGACTCCCTAGTATGTGAATGATGAGAAGTTTGTGTGTCTTTTCCTTCAAGCAATACAAAGACAACAGAGAAAGAAGGAAACAGAAAAAAAGTAACCCACAGCTATACACAGTCAGATAAGGAAAGGTACCTGGGGTATTCATATTAATGAGGAAATTCACTATATTTACACCATGAAGTTGTTATTTCCTTTTGCAACATATATGTTTCTATGTTGATTAATAATGCTGTCATTGTTATTCTTTCCCAGGAAACTGTTTCAGTTACTAATATTCTGTGCCAGATGTGAATATGGTTTTCATTGTTTCAGTACTGGGTGTTTTGTAATTACATCATCTATATTCAGTGTTACTAACAGTCTCTGGAATATATTTCTTTTTCTTTTGTACAGTCAGACCTTCCTGCAATGTGTTTCTGTATTTCCACCAAATTACAGCATCAGCGAACTACTACTGTGCTGAATCTCTCCAGCTGAACTTCCACACAAATCCTGTGTGGTGTAGGAAACAGTATGTGTTGTTTCTCTCTCTGCAGGAAATAGTATGTGCTCTTTCTCCGTCTTATTGTCTGTTAAGGTTTTGCTGACCAAATGGAATCCCACGATTTTTTTTCTAAGTCAGTTTCCCATTAACTGGAAGGTCTTAAATCTTTTTCTTCTTTCTTTTTTTCTCTCTCTGTTTTGTTTGGCAACAGATGATAATTGGTTTTCTAACAGGCAAATCTATCTTAAAATAAATAAAGAAAAATACAGATTTTCATACACAAACACAAGAAAGCTAGACTTTTGAGGAACATTTCAGTGCCAGCAAGAAATTCTTTGCATCTAGGATGAAGTTGAGGGGAGGAAGGAAGAGATGATAAGAAACAACAAGAAATGGGGGGAAGGCATTTACACAGCACAATTCACTGTGATTTTGAAAGCTCTTAGGACCTACTTCCTACCACTGTGTGATACAAAATCATCTGTCTTTTCCTTTGTCTTTGAGAGAGGTAACAATTACACTAAGCATTACACCAGAGTTGATGAGAATTGGCCTGCTTGCATGTTCGGGTAGAGAACTACATTCTACTAATTTTTGTAGTGTTTTTGTTTTGGTTTTGCATCACAGAATTTGGGTCTTCTTTACGGACCTCCCACTATGAGAGGTGAGACAAACATATTGTTATTTCCACAACATAAAATCCAAAATAAAACACTGATATAACAGTGCCGTTCCGGTTATACTAATATTTTAAAAACAATATTCATGGAAATTGTTTTGTTTTGACACACAGTGATTCCAAATGCTATCTAGATCCTCTAGAGAAGCCTGCAGTTCCTGCCCGCTTGTCTCAGCCATTTTCCTCAGTCCACACAGTACGTAAGCTTTATTTATTTATTATCAGTTTTTCATAAGATCATTTGGTTTCTTATTTTCCTGTCCCCAAGACAGCTGAGCTCCTAGGAATGGCACAGCTATGACACAGCTGTTATTTTCTGAGCTGTCAGATGAATACATCTTCCCTCAGCCATCACTTTAAAGTGAAAATTCCAGAAGATGTATTATGTATACAAATATGTTACTAACTATGCCATGACACAGGAAGAACAACATGTTTGTTTGCCTGAGGTTCCCTCAGCTAAAGTTGTTCACTTCCTCCCGGCTCTCTCTGGCACTTCCAGTGAGCTAGTTCTTAATTCACATCCAAAGCACCCAGTCGTTCTGGATGTCCTCATTCCCTTAAAAGAGAAGGTCTCTACACCGCCCCTCCCCACACTGAACAACACAGAACAAAACACTCATGCTCTCTGAAGACTGTGGAATTATTCTGTATGAATTTATGAATATTCTCAGAAAAAATGTTTATGTAGACATATCACACTTAGTTTAATAGCTGGACAACAGCAACAAAAGTACAACCTGTCACTAAAATAACTAGAAGATGCTTGCTTCTCAACTCAAATGACTAGTACTGAAACTCCTGGAGAGTTTCGTCTAACAGACAGCATCTCAGCACCTGAGGGCCTGAACATCACAGACTGAATCTGTGAAATTCATTGAATGAGGATGCAATTTTGCAGTTAATTGTAAACCTAAAAAGGCTGCTGTGATGAATCAGCCAGCAAGACCTGTGTTTAGTTTATGAAAACGAATGTGACATTATTACCTTGTCTGTCTGAAACTTGAAAAAGAGCTTTTTCACAACTTTAAACACCTTGGTAGCCAAACAAATTGATAATCTAGATTAATCACATAAAACATTTAAGAATACTAAGAATCTTCCATAAATAGTCAAGTCAATATCCTGCCATGAAGCCATAGTAATTTAGACACAGAAAAATGACTGGTTTGACCTAGAATTCTTCCCAATGACAAGAAGATAAAAAATCCACAATAAGACATCTTACAGTCCCTTCCAATACCTGAAGGCCTCCCAGTACCTGAAGGGTACCTACAAGAAATCTGGAGAGGGACTTTTTACGGGGGCATGTAGTGATATGACAAGGGATAATGGCTTTAAACTGAAAGAGGGTAGATTTAGATTATATATAAGGAAGAAATTCTTCAGTGTGAGGGTGGTGAGGCACTGGAACAGGTTGCCCAGAGAAGTTGTGGATGCCCCTTCGCTGGCAGTGTTCAAGGCCAGGCTGGATGCGGCTTTGAGCAGCCTGGTCTAGTGGAAGGTCTCCCTGCCCACGGCAGTGGGTTGGAACTAGGTGATCTTTAAGGTCCCTTCCAACCCAAACCATTCTATGATTCTATGATCTAACTGAGAAAAGCGAGCGAAAATCGAAGCAAATGGTCATTAGTACATTTTGCAATTTAACAATGTAGAGTGACAATGGAAGACATAAGAATCAATAAAGTATTAATAGTTAATAGTTAATGGAACTATATATAGTAAAACTCCATAATTAAGAAACAAGAAAAATAATAGGTTGGGTAAAAATCTAGGTTTAAATTAGATGACAACTTTTTAAAAATGTGATAGAGAAACTCACCAAATTATCACTGCCTATTTTGCTAAACCTTGCATGTAGAGTAACCATATCACAGCTGACACCATTGTCCCCAGAACAGAGGCCTGGCCTTTGCAAGAAAGGAAGGGACAGAGCAGTCACACCTAGGTTCAGCATTTTAAAGCAAACTGTACCTAATAATTTATTTTCAATTTGATTTAAAGGAACACTCTGGGGAACTGTATGGTCTACCAATATTTGCTAAATCTTGGGAAAATAAGAAAATTCCAAAGGACTGGAGAACTACAAACATTCCTAATATTTGAAAAGGGCAAAAGGGATGGCTCAGGGAACTAGAGACGATTATTGTGACACTGATACCAGCTAAAATACTGGAACAGTTAATGTGGAACTCTATTCACAAAGAATTAAAAGTTAAAAATATACTTCATACCAGGCAACATATGAGGTAGGTTTTGTAAAATAAAGCCATCACCTCTTCATGAAAAAAGGATTATAGGTTTGACTGATAAAGACGATTGTGTTTACATAAAACATTTAGATTTTTCCAAGGCATTTGACTTTGCAACACATGACATTTTAAAAAACATTTTGCATGATGTGGAATGAACAGAACATATATTACATGGTTTAAGAATTAGTCTGTGACATATATCAAAAGGTAGTTGCTAATGTTGAGATATCAGCAAGTGAGATTTCTTCCTGCAGCATCCCAGGAAATCAATTTATGGTCTAACACTGCTTAATATTGTCACCAGTGACCAAGTTCACTCTTTTTTTTGGATTTTTTTTCAGACAGTGAACCACCCTCACTTAGCAAGCTAAAGCTTACTGGCGTTAGGACTGCTTTTCTCAGTTGTATTTGTTTGGACCCTGGGAAGGAATATACAAGCCCACAGGTTTAAGACCTCTGACTGGGACAACATTAAATCTTTGCTTGTAACATTTGTGAACAGCACCAGAATTGATGTAGTATTTAATAATGAAAGCAGAACATTGGCACAGCCTAGTCAAATTTCTTTCAGTAAATAACCAGGAATCACCAGAGAATATTTAATCATAGAATCACAGGTTGGAAAAGACCTCTAAGATCATCAAGTCCAACCATTCACTCAACAACACCATGTCTGCTAAACCATGCCCAGAAGTGCCACATCTACATGTTTCTTAAACACCTCCAGGGATGGGGACTCAACCACCTCCCTGGGCAGCCTATTCCAATGTCTGACAACTCTTGCAGTAAAGAAATTTTTCATAATATCTAATCTAAACCTCCCCTGACGCAGCTTGAGGCCATTGCCTCTCATTCAATCGCTAGTTACCTGGGAGAAGAGACCAACACCTGCCCCACTACAACTTCCTTTCAGGTAGTTGTAGAGAACTTCCTTTCAGGTAGTTGTAGAGAGCAAGAACGTCCGCCCTCAGCCTCCTCTTCTCCAGCTTTACAGCCACTCCTCCCCAAGCCTGTAGCATTGCATGGGGTTGTAGTGACCCAAGCGCAGGACCCAGAGTTTGGCCTTATTGAACCTTGTACAGTTGGCCTCAGCCCATCGATCCAGCCTGTCCAGATCCCTCTGCAGAGCCTTCCTACCCTCAGGTAGATTGACACTCCCACCGAACTTGGTGTCATCTGCAAACTTACTGAGGGAGCACTCAATCCCCTCATCCAGCTCATTGATAAAGATATTAAACAAGACCGGACCCAAAACTGAGTCCTAGGGAACACCACTTGTGACTGGCCGCCAGCTGGGTTTAACTCCATTCACCACCACTCTCTGCGCTCTTCCATTCAGCCAGTTCTTTATCCAGCAAACAGTACATCCATCCAAACCATGGGCAGCTAGTTTCTCCAGGAGGATACTGTGGGGAACAATGTCAAAGGCCTTACTAAAGTCCAGGTAGATGACATCCACAGCCTTTCCCTTGTCTACTAGACGGGTCATCTGGTCATAGAAGGAGATCAGGCTGGTCAAGCAGGACCTGCCTTTCCTGAACCCATGCTGGATGGGCCTGATCCCCTGGTTGTCCTTCAGACACCTGGTGAGCACACTCAGGATGAACAGCCCCATAATCTTGCCTGGCACCGAGGTCAGGCTGGCAGGCCTGGGGATTCCCCAGATCCTCCTTCCGGCACTTCTTGTAGATGACTGTTACATTAGCGATCCTCCAGTCATCTGGGACCTCCCCTGTTAGCCAGAACTGCTGATCGATGATGGAGAGTGGCTTGGACAGCTCCTCTGCCAGTTCCCTCAGCACTCTTGGGTGGATCCCATCTGGCCCCATAGACTTCTGAGCGTCCAGGTGGCATAGCAGGTCATTAACTGCTTCCTCCTGGATTATGGGACTGTTAAAGCAGTCACACACAAGGTACAGCAGCTGAGAACCAGAACAGAAATGACACCTTCAGAGAGGAAACTTTCCTGGAAAAGATACCTACATCCAAATTTAGAGAACCTTAGCTGTGCTCTGTTGAAAGAACTGACCTGATGCTTGGTTTTGTAAAGAGGTTTTAGAGGGCAGCAGAAAGAGCAGGAGGAGGGAGGTACTCTTGTTTGACAGAACTAAATGAATTTCTGAATGGGATGGCTGATACTACAGAGGGGTACAGAAAATACTGCAAAGGGTCTGTCTAGTGCATTTTGCTGTTGTGCTCAGGATCATACTTACTATCACATTTTAGAGGAACAATTCTAAATTGAAACTCTGCTTTCTCCTGTTCTGTGTGATTTCTATTGTTAACGCAGCAGACACCTGCTTAGTACGCTGGCTCCCAGCCACGTCTCTTCCAAGGTTGATTTGCAAGTGGCAATCCCGGTTGGTAGGCTAACTGCTTTACAGCAAGTCCCATTGAAAGACTGGGAAAATAGCAACCTCCTCTACAGAGGGAGCAATTTATGTAGAATCTCTTCTTTTCACAAAGAATTAATAAAGACCTCACTGAGGTCAAAAAGAGAGCTGAGCCCTACACCAGGGCACAGGTTATGGCAGGACCCTCCAGCAGAAACCCTAAACCACTGTTCCATTTTCTGCTGTCATCCCGCGCTGCAGTTACAAGACCTTGTTGCAGGCTGCAGGATTTCCAGGTTGCCTTTGATAGCACAGCCCCTCACATGGCCCGCCATTAGAGCCTGTTACAGTCTCTCTTCTCCCCTCACGCTTCCTAGACCTATTATTGGTCATCTGCTGCTCTCTTCCCCAACCTGTGCAAGAAAGTGAAAGTTGTCATGGTGCCATGAAGAACTGGCTCCCTTGTAAAAATGTATTAAAACATAATCTGAGCACAGCTCAGTGAAACATGGACACCCAGATGTAACGTCTAATGTAGATAGGGATGCATTCTTAAAAGAGCCAGCACCAGCAATCTCTCTCCTACCCCAAGGACCTCTCTCATCCGTCTCAACCAAAGCATGACATAGCCAAAATTTTTTCTATTGTTTGCTTATATTCAGCACTTTCTTCGATCTTTGAGAATCTTTCTCAACCTCTGCCTACCTAAGTAATTTCTTGGGAAAATTTATTCAGAAAACAGACACAGCAACCAGCATTTTACACGTCATACAAAAGACACAGATGCACTTACCCGGGCTGCTAGGCTGCACGCTGATCATTGATTTCACCCACTGTGTGTATTTCTCTTTGGGAAATAGATCTAGTGCATTGTAATTCTTTCAAGCTCTCCCTTTTAACAATGCTTTGTATATTAATGAGGTTAGAGTTAATCTATCATTTGCAAATGGCCTGCTGTGAGTCAATAAAGTTTTGATAGGAAATAACAATCCAGCTGGGATATTATTAGAGAAAAAGTCAGAGGCATTTTCTGGCAGAATAGGATGATAATGCTGCTGGCCCTGTTGCCACTGTCCCAGTGGGGAGGCGAGAGGAAAGGTCCTAGCACCCATGTCCCAAAGAATAGGTTTCTGTAAGATTATCACCAAATAGTTATGTAGTCCTAAAAGTCTACTTGTTTTTTACATTACTTTTAGGTATTACAGAGGTTTTGAAAAGTTTTTCTCTGGAAAATCAAAACATTGTTTAATCTTCTGGTTCATTTTCTTTTTCCTGGGCATTTTTCTTCAAAATAGTCCCATTTTAATTACCAACATGGCCTCCAAAGGTAGGACTTGTCTTCAGTTTCACTTAGTGCTGTTGCTGATTGAAAGGTGTAATTCAACAGAGGAGGGAGCACCACATGGGCAGACTGTAAATAGAACAGGCATCTCCAAACACTGGATGCTGTTGAGAAATTCTGAACTCGCCACATTTGGCTTTAATTTCCTGACTATCCTTCCCTCTCATGCCCTGACTATTAATACTGAATTGGAATTAGCCGGCTACCTATTGTGAGTGGGCATTAGAATCAAAAGACTGGTCTGGAGAAGGTTGCTTGTCTTTTATTCTGGTTGCAAAGGCAACTCAGCATTAAGGAATGACAGAAAGAGTAAGAAAATCAGGCAAGGCTGGA
Source organism: Opisthocomus hoazin (assembly GCF_030867145.1). Taxonomy (NCBI): domain Eukaryota; kingdom Metazoa; phylum Chordata; class Aves; order Opisthocomiformes; family Opisthocomidae; genus Opisthocomus; species Opisthocomus hoazin. The sequence goes on along the minus strand of NC_134414.1, from coordinate 101,422,870 downwards.
AAAATATCGCAAAGATGCTGAGGCCTGCATTACAATTCAACCAAATAGACAGTGGTATCTCCCAGATTTGAAGTTACCCCTGAGAGTTCATCTAGTGAAACTGAAACCATCTGTTCTCTTTAACAAGGATGTATTCAAGAATTGAGGAGCTTGAGTCAGAGAGAGTGACATGCATATTAAAAAGTAATGTACTGATTGAATATTACCAGAATTGAAAATAGCCTTATTCAAGAACATGTGCCAAACAACGCACATGTAAATCACATCTACTGGTAGTCAATGTAAATGTACTGATACTGATTTGAATTCTGAAATTAGACTTGCTTCTACAAGCAGTAGTGAAGTTTGAACCACTTGGAAGCCTGAGAATATGTGTAAATAGGCAGGTGTAGAGTAACCTTTTCCCTGTACTCTGGCCAGCAGAGTGAAGTACAGATCTAAATGTTGGAAATGTCTGACTTCAAGTTGCCTGTGAGTGCTTCATCTATCCCTAGGAGAGTGTGTATTAGGATATAGCCTTTAACTGCAGCGTCATTTACTATTTTTTCTCTAGGACCCCTGACTTATTCAGTATCCAAGATAGATGTGGCTTATTTAACAAGCAGCTCTTGAATATTTTACTCTCCCTTTGCCATTCTGTGTGTACTCCTAGGCTGTATAACATGAATGCTTTTCCAGCCTGCTTGGAAGTTAAAAACCGTAATTTTCTCGGGAGGATTTCTATTGTACTTCTCATTAAATCATAATTCTCAAAAAACTTCCTCACAATATCTGCTTTATATAAACCATGAATGGAGGCAAAAATGGTTGAAATTAAAAACTCTGTCTTTGGGTGCCCGGTTGGTTATGTCTAAATGGTGGGATTGGCATGCTCTACACCAAAGCTTGCCACAGGGTTTCATCCAGACTAGGCAACCCCCTGGAGATCACAGAAGATCCCTCCAGATTGCTTTCCAGATGAGACCTCTTGTCTAAGGAGATATCCAAGTCTTGCCCTGACAGAGAGCCAGGGCATGGCTGGGGTGCACAGCACCTGGATTACAGTGTTACACCATTAGGACACTTTTTTTTTTTTTTTTTGAGTGACTAGACTTACACACAGCTCCAGATATCCCAGCGTGGCTCCACTAGCTTGTGTTGGAGCTGTGAGTCCACAGAGCTCCTGCAAAACAGATACCAACATCCCAGCCAGCCAGCCAGCTGGGAAACCAGAAGCTCACATTTGATAACAATCTGTGAAAAAACGAGATTCACAAAGGTATATGGGCAACTAAGATGTGGAAAAACAGCTAGCATGATTTCCAAGTTCCTCTTGGCAATGCCTGTAAGCAGCCATCTCCTATTTGGGGCACCTAAGTACTCAGAAATCTGGTCCTAATTGGTTTGCAAGCATTATATATGAATTCTGAAGCAGAAGAAAAATTTTGTTCCTTAAGACAGTGTTGAACTACTCTGACAATAACAGAACACATGAAAAATAGCTCCGGAAGGGTCCTTGATTCTTACTCAGTTCATTCCCTTGCCTCCAGCCTCTCCTCCCTCAGGGCAGGATCAACTACTTCTAAATTATCTCTGGTAGATATTTTTCTGACCTGTTCTTAACACAGAATGGTTGTAAAGCTGAAATATACAATCATTACAAAGAACAGTGAAGTTAAATAAAAGGTTAAAGAGCAGAAGAAAGAAATACATTTCAGGCCCAATCCTGCAGGCACCCTGACTATGAAACACCAAATGATTTTTGTTACAATCTAATGAGTACATGAAGTGTAATCTATACAGTATTCTTTCCTATGAATCTGGTTCAGTAATCCATGGTGTTACACTAGGCTTTGAGTCTGATTCCCAGTGGCTTAAGATTATATAATACTTCATCTATATTAGCCCCTCTATAGATAAGGCTTAGAGATTGCACAGCATTTAAGATACGGACTTCAGAAATAACACGGATACTGTGACTGGAAATTACCTTTCTTTAGTTTAAAGTTGCTAGAGCATGAAGTTTATTTTTACAATCAAGACAACAAGCAAAGGGCTTTAAAACAAAAATCAGAACAGCTGCACAGTAGGGGCTGATTCAGGTTGGGAGGAAAAGAGCCGGATGAGTCTCCTCTACCAGCAATGTTGGGTGTGATGAGGTGTGTGATGAGGGTCAAATACTGGGAGATCAGTCGGACCGCTGAACAACTTTTTCCCCACCCCACCCTATCCAAGGCACCTGGCTCTAGATGTGCTGCAATATCACATCAGTTTTACTTGCAGTGGTTTGGCTGCCTGAAGACACAGATGCTTGCAGGGCACCCAGCTACAAGGTAGTTGTATGTAGCTGAGGATAGCAGCCTGCTGGTGCAGAAGTGCAAAAAATCAGCTAGATGTTAGGATACAAAGACAAGCACTGAAATATTCATAGAAGTAGTAACGAAAGTCACATATTTATCCATACATATGTATAGATACACATACACACACCTGTATGTATTAGTTCTATCTTACTGTCTGCAGGACATAAATAGTGAACATTATTTCTTCCTGCATTTTCATTCTACAAAGTGCCTTTTCTGTTTCTATAGCAACTTCTGTTGTTTGTAACTTGTAGCTCACGCTAAAAATATCCTGATTTAAAAGGGACAAAATTCTAAAAAGTTAGAATAATTGGAAAAGATGGCAATTTTAAAATGAAGTAAAGTCATAGACTACGCTTAATAAGTATCCTGTTCACCATAAGAAGCACTGAATGTAACATCCGTTACGTGACTTAGAAATGGGGCTTTTATTAGTATGTCTCGGGTTCTTTGTTACAATCTGAGTTGCTTCCATTTGAACGACTAGGTAGTGTTCTCCAACAGAAATTTAGCCACTTGGTAATGCATAGAAAAGCGTTCCACCTGTAGACGTACTTGTCTTCCTGCCATGGGATGCCATCTTACAGACTTCAGAGAAATAAGCGCCATTAATGTGCTCCATTCTCATATGAAACCAGATTTTGTGAAGACCAGCTTCAGCAATGGACAGCAAGATAAACTGTGATGGGTACTATTCATTTTTTTCTCCTTTAAATCAGCATTAAGTCTTTTATGGGTCATCCTTCAGCTCCAGGTGATAAAGGTCTGAAACAGTCCCTCCCCTCATCATTAAAACTTTATGAATACATGTGGTTTTTGGATGGCAATTAGTTTTCCTCTCCATGCTGTGTTACTGTAGTTTGGGCAACACAGAATGTTTTACAATGTTATGTATGCGCAGAGAGGCACACATTCAATATAAAAACCATACCATATCCGTGAACTTCTTGGCTGCAGGACTGCACTACAATGAGCAGAGCAGGAGGAATGTCCTTACAGTGGGCTCATGGCCTCCACTGACTTCTCTGCTCTCCTCTCCACACCATGTCCCAGCAGTGGGCTACCTTTGTGAAACAGAAAGGGCTTAGTGTAGGACACGGACAGAGCGGATCCATCCCAGCCTCTGGTCTGTGGCTAAGGACTTCCCTCTGGCAAGGAAGAGGAGAAAGGAATTGCAAGAAAAATGGGCAAACCAAGAGATCAAATTTGTTAATAAGCAACTTCCTGTATGCAACAAAAACAGTAAATGCAAGAGTGACACACTGCAAAACCTCTGCTTTAAAATACACTGAAGGCACTCTGAAATATCTTCATTAATCTTTTTTCTAGCTAGCTGAATACTTGTGGGGACAGAAACTGCACTATATTTGTTCTGAACAGAACATATTGTCAGCAGCCAATAAATTAAACTGTAATAAATGGTGTCTTTTTGCTGCCGTGCAGTTTTGCACAGATATTCCTGCTGGGACTGTTGCATATTTGTGTATGCTTCTCCTTGAACTTACTTGGTTATCTACATCTTTCTCCAGGCTGATGATTTTCAATTATTTCCTTGTTGATCTCTGCATTTTGCCAGGGGAGGTGCCTAAGACATCTTTGCTTCCCTCCATTCCTCATTACATTCTGCAGATCACTTTTCTTTTTCCTCCCCTCTGCTGCTCCCAGCCATCTTTGTCTTTTACAAGTTTGTTGGCTCCTTCTAAGTTATTCATATCCCATTTCACCCTGAACAGATTTTTCTTGCAAGGACATGTAGTTATGACAAAAGATAAGCAACTGCATGAGCAGTTATCAGAAAGGTTACAAGATTAAGACTTTTGGCAGCCAGGAGACCATTTTCCCTGACTGTCCACTGATTTTCCAAGTAAACTTCCATCATGCGACTTAACTGTGGCAAACTACAGACTAGCTGTCCCTCTTGTCTTTCTTTCCTCCTTCCACAGTTTGCAGACCTTGCTGTCTCTCTACTGTTGTTCTTCTTTAACCCACCAGTCTTACAACAGACAGAATCACAGAATCACAGAATCACAGAATCACAGAATGGTAGGGGTTGGAAGGGACCTCGGTGGGTCATCTAGTCCAACCCTCCTGCCAAAGCAGGGTCACCTACATCAGGCTGCACAGGACCTTGTCCAGGCGGGTCTTGAATATCTCCAGAGAAGGAGACTCCACAACCTCCCTGGGCAGCCTGTTCCAGTGCTCCATCACCCTCAGGGTGAAGAAGTTCTTCCTCATGGTCAGACGGAACTTCCTGTGCCTCAGTTTTTGTGATGACTGCCACTTGTCCTGTTGCTGGGCACCACTGAAAAGAGTCTGGCCCCATCCTCCTGACACCCACCCTTCAGATATTTATAAGCATTTATAAGGTCCCCTCTCAGCCTTCTCTTCTTCAGGCTGAACAAGCCCAGCTCCCTCAGCCTTTCCTCGTAGGAGAGATGCTCCAGTCCCCCCATCATCCTCATAGCCCTCCGCTAGACACTCTCCAGTAGCTCCTCATCTTCCTTGAAGTGGGGAGTCCAGAAATGGACACAGTACTCCAGATGAGGAATCACTGGGGCAGAGTAGAGGGGAAGGAGAACATCCCTCGACCTGCTGGCCACACTCTTCTTGATGCATCCCAGGATCCCATTCTTGGCAGCCAGGGCACACTGCTGGCTCATGGTCAACCTGTCGTCCACCAGCACTCCCAGGTTCCTCTCTGGAGAGCTGCTGTCCAGCAGGTCCGCCCCAAGCCTGTACTGATGCATGTGGTTGTTCCTCCCCAGGTGCAGGACCCTGCATTTGCCTTTGTTGAATTTCATGAGGTTCCTCTCTGCCCAACTCTCCAGCCTGTCCAGGTCTTGCTGAATGGCAGCACAGCCTTCCGGTGTATCTACCACACCTCCCAGTTTGGTGTCATCAGCAAACTTGCTGAGGGTACATTCTAACTCTTCATCCAGGTCATTGATGAAGAAGTAGAACAAGACTGGGTCCAGTACTGACCCCTGAGGGACACCACTAGTTACTAGCCTCCAACTAGACTCTGTGCCGCTGATGACAACCCTCTGAGCTCTGCCATTCAGCCAGTTCTCAATCCACCTCACCTACCACTCATCCAGCCTACACTTCCTGAGCTTCCCTAGGAGGATATTATGGGAGACAGTGTCAAAAGCCTTGCTGAAGTCAAGGTAGACAACATCTACAGTTCTCCCCTCATCTACCCAGCCAGTCATGTCATCATAGAAAGCTATCAGATTGGTCAGGCATGATTTCCCCTTGGTGAATCCATGCTGACTACTCCTGATAACCTTCTTTTCCTCCACTTGCTTGATGATGACCTCCAGAATGAGTTGCTGCATCACCTTTCCCGGGATGGAGGTGAGGCTGACAGGCCTGTAGTTCCCTGGCTCCTCCTTCTTGCCCTTTTGAAGATTGCAGTGACATTGGCCTTTCTCCAGTCCTCGGGCACCTCTCCTGTCCTCCAGGATCTCCCAAAGATGATGGAGAGTGGCTCAGCAATGACATCCGCCAGCTCCCTCAGCACTCGTGAGTGCATTCCATTGGGGCCCATGGATTTGTGGGCGTCCAGATTGCTTAAGCGATCCCTCACGCAGTCCTCCTCGACCAACGGAAAGTCATCCTCTCTGTGGGCTTCTTCTCTTAAGAAGAAGTTCCTAAGAATCTGATGTACCTACTTCAAGTGGTCAATGATCTCCCACATAGAAGAGTCTGAAATTCCTTCTGACGCTGGAAGATTACTGAAAAACTCCAAAGTTTATTTGAGATGTGCATGCTGATCCTTTGGTAATGCATGGATAAGAAAGCCAGATGCCTCTTATTGTCCACTGGCTTGCAATGTCATCAGCTTTTTCATGGTGACAAACGTATTTCGTGAAATGCATTTATATTAAAGGCACTTCCTGTTTCAGGAAGGTGCTGTGCCACCTTTAAAATGATGATATTTATTCTTTACTAAGGAGGTAAGAATTTAATTCAGAATATGGTCAACAGGAATAGTAATGCAGACATTTTTCTGCTCACGGGCATTTTTGGCGTGCTATACTGAGCATACTGAACACAGGGTACTTTTCTAGAACTGCCAATAATTATTGAGAAAGATTCTTCTATGACACTAAATTCAGTGCAACTGCAGAAGGACTAAGGCTTTAGTGGAAATGTGTGAGGTTTCTTTTCTGTGTTCATGTCTAATGATTTCTGACCCACTTCTATTTAAATTTACCTTTAAAAATGCCACGTGCTCAGCATGGAGGATGTGTGGTGTCTGATTCCACTCATCCTCTGGCCTAACGAAAGGAAAGGTCCTCAGAACTTCCTCCTTGACAGACTGCAGGAGGGTGTCTCCCTGCATCTGTGGAGAGACCTGAGGGTGTCCCACTTGATATCTAGCCCAGCCTCTGGAGTAACCAAGGCTCTGCTCTCAAAAAAGTGAACCCTGGTTTTACAATGAGCCCAACACAAGCTGGAGCACGTCTCCGGGAGCTTAAGCAGCATGGGAAATCAGACAGCCTTCAGACACAAACCATACTGCTTACAGAACTGCATCAGAGTCAAGATTTTAACTTCTGAGAGTGCTTAGATTACACAAATCACAATCACCTGCCCAGATAGTGAGACACCCCTCCTCCCCGACAGCCTTGCAAGAAAGCATCCTTCACTGACTCCGGAAGCGTTCATCTTGGTAGGGAGCTTAGAGGCTTTCCAATGAAAGGGCAACTACATCTGCTGGGAATCCTCACTTGGAAAGGAAAGAACTACTTTTGCAGCTCCAGGACAAACACAGCTTTCGGTAAAGCTGTTAGAGTGCTGTGTGACACCTCTGCCTGTTCCTGCCCCAGGTGACATACAGATTTCCATGCAAGCAATCTGCACAAATTCACGTTATTTAGCCCTGATGGAAAATTTCAGGGTTTTATTAGGGATCATCTGCTAGATGCACACAAGCCAGAGCTCGATGGAAACCTGCCATTTATTTAGCTGGCTATAGGCTGTTAGGTAGGTATTTATGCCTCAGTGCCTTCAGGGTGCACTTGTTTGTAAAAAGCAGTTGGCTCCATGTAAAAACAGGAGATTGTAATCGGCCACCTTCTGTGCTACATCCTTCCTGTGAGAAGTTTTACCAACCTCAGTAAGAAATAAAGAAATCATCCATGATGGGAACCACTCCTCTTTTTTTGGTGATTGCCAGTAACATACACATATTTATTAGTGGAGTGTTTGACAGGGGAAGGTTCAGCTCCTTCCTTTCCCTGTGCTTCAACAAGTCTTTACTCTCTGGAGTCTGTGGCAAAGAAAAGCTTTTTAAGTGCAGGTTGTAACCCATCTAACTTTAGCCCTAATCAAATCAACATCTGGAAGATATTAGGATGCACTGCAATTTTTAAAGTGTGGGTGTTAGAACTCACTTGTTTATTTTTAAAAGTGATGTGCATGCTGTGTTCCACTCCACTTCCGATGCTTTGTATTTAAATGTGTATTTTAATTTGTGTGCCTTTATGTTGCCTTTTTCTTTTGGGAATGGTATTCTGCTGGCCTGTGATCTGCTCCAAAATTCAAGAGGAAAGTTTCTGAAAATAAAAGATGCTTTAAAGCAAGACAAAAAGTGGTTGCAAGCTTGAAAAATAAAAAGGATCTGTATCTTTCTCTGAAGTGCAGTGATTTATAAGCTTCTGAGGGGATGAGGCAGCCTGGGTATTTTAGAAGGTGGGATGGATCTTCAAAACTGCCCTTTGGTCTTCTAATACCCTCATGAACACATATCTGGATGATTTGAAGCTGAGACATAGGTCACATTTACTTACAGAGGAAAAACATCTGAGGGCAACTTCTGACAGACCATTATGCCAAGGAGATGTGACTTCCACATGCATCTGGCCCCTGGATTGCCTACACTGAGAATGAATAAGCCTGTTTTAAACAGCATGCCCAGGATAAGCGGGCTATACATTTCACCTCTATACACTGTGGTGGAGGACTCTATGGCCAGCAGATCTCTGTGCATGAAGCTTGGGGGATACTGTTTTCTGTCCCTGCTCCTGACTGACCCCTTTGGCGTGGCAGGGCTTGGAGCGACCTCTCCATCAAAGAGAATCTTTCCCAAATACAGAGAAAAGGCTGTAATTCATTTCTCTTTGTCTTCAGTCCCACATTGTGTTGGCCTTTAGAGTAACCAAAAATAGGCACTGGATATAGCCTGCTCACTACAGACATCTGAAACTTAGGCATCTGAGAAAGAGAGGTAGGATTTTGCCTCCTTCAAAGAGGAACAAGACCTTGCTTTATCATCAAAATGGACAAACTGTGCTTTTACAGTCAGATCCAGGGTGACTTCTGCAGAACCTATGTGGGGATTTATGATTGCTTCCTGACTCAGCAGGGTAAACCAGCTCTCATTCCTCTTCCAAGCCCCTGTACTCACAAGCAAACAGGAACTACACAACCTAGAAGAGTGCTGGTAGGTACTTAGGCAAATACCAAATATGGATAAATGAGGAACCAAGACTGCAGGGAGTGCCACAAAGTACATCTACTCTACGGCCCATAGCAGGCCTCAGGCCCGTTCAGCTTCACTAAAAGTTTGAGCACAAAGTAAGAACTCAAAGAAACCTGGTTTCCACCCTACTTTAGTTTAAAGGAAAATAGTGCAGAGAGAGGGCCACAACTGAGTGTACAGAGGGCACCAGGGCAGCAAAATGGGGGAAGGTCAATGTGAACACCTGGAGGTTATATCCAGGTGGACAAGAGAGTCCTCTTCTTTGAATCTGGGGCCATGCTGAATAGATTTATAAAGAAAATATTTTTAAACCCAGAAACTTGCTTGGCACCTTTTCTAACCAGATCAGTTATTTCCATTACTGTGGCTGAGGTCTGTGAGTTAGAATCCTTTTTAAATCAGAAAACAACAGGGAAAAGAGCTTCAGAAGTCATGTCCTCCCAGGATAAGTGAGAGCATTGTGTTTTCAAATCGTTGGATATAGGGTGAACTTAAAAGGAGAGGCCATTTCCATTGTTCCTGAGGTAAGACTCACTGGTGATTTCCTTGGAGCATGGTCCCTTTGCACAAAGTGTGCAAAGCAGCTGAAAGTGTCTCTGCATGACCTCAGTCAGCCTCTGAACAGACTAAGCAGGATGTGTAAGAAGAAGCAGCCACTGGGTGTGTCTTGCTTGTAAGAAATTCATAAATTTGGCTTGAAACTGCCTTTAACCCCACTGTAAGAAACTACCATATCTTGTTTGGCAGGCTTCTTGCAGTAATTATCTCCCTTTTAGGAGCACACTGACAGAAAGCACAATGAACTTCTCATTACAGCCAGTGGCAAAACTCCTGTTGAATTCGGCAGGAGTTGCAGGAGTGGCTGCTAGCATCCTCTAGGCCAGGCTGAGAAGGAAGAGGGAGTCTTCTCCAGCTGGAACTGCAGTCTGGTAGAACTGAAAGTGCAGGTTGATGGGATATTTTCATTATGATAAACCATCTATTTCCATATTTTCTTTATTCTTTTCTTTCAGTTGAACAGCTTAAATGGCCTTCCTTTCCTCTAAAACTTCTCCTCTCAAACAAATCCTTTCATTATCAAATGTGCATGCAAGTGATGGAACACTTATACTATGATAAGTTGGAAATTCATCTTTACCTTTAAAACACTGGCACTTCTAATCCTCTGAAAGGTACACTGTGTTGTGAATTTGGCTTGTTCTCTTTCAACTTTTGCATCTAATTAACCTTTGTCTGAAGGGCATGTTCTTGTTACTCAGAAGCATACCTCAGTGGTGCTAATGTTCAGCTGAGTGACCTCAAGTTGGTTAACAATTATCACCCTATAGTTTTCCAGCCAATTATCTCCAGAGGTACTAGAAAGTATTATTTATTATCCCTGTCTCACTCAGTTAAAAAAAAAAGTATCCCTGAAAATTAATTTAGTTTCCTTAGGGAAGATTATAAATCTACAACATAGCATTACGAAAAGGCTGTGAATTTTAGACATGCTTTTAATGTATCTGTATATTCATACAGTCTCTCTAGTGCAACAAACCATGGTATAGTTGCAAAGTGTTTTGGGTTGAGTTGGTTCCTTTGCTGTATGAAAAGGAGTGATAGTGGATACTGAATGTGTTTTGCATTAATTAATTTTGTTATAACTAGACATCATGGCAAGCTATGGGGGCAAATAAATCACAGTTAATTACACTAGTGAGTATTCTTCTTGGTATTGCTTCAGCAATTAGCAAGCCACCTAAAACTGGAACTTCAGTGTGCTAAGTTCTGGTCAAACAGAGACCAAAACCACAGTCCATGCCCCATAAAACATGTACTTTAAAATGTGGGAAAAAGATAACTGTTTGGTGACCAGGAAATAAGAGACGGACAAGGGAACTGGATGAACAGGATTAAGATAGTATGTCAGTGGAAGTCAGTAAGACAGCTGCTGGCGGTGACCACATATTTGTGGAAACCACAGTGAATTCACATGGATATTAAAGGAAAAATATGCTCTAAAATACTCAAAAATGAGGCATCTCATTCACATGAACAAGAAGTTTTGATTGCAGTTCTGTGAGGGTAGCACAAATTGCCAATACATCTGGAAAAGAAAAGGTTAAAAAATCTATTTCTAGCCCCAAGACTGTGGGCCTGGCAAGCCTGGGTAGTGTAGGCAACAGTCCAAAGAAGGCATGGAGCAAGGGAGAAGGCAGAATAAGGGAGAGCTCTGTTGAGGTTGTCTCCTCCCCTGCCCTGGAAGAAGAACCATCTTTAGAAGAAGGGGGTCTAGTTCCCCTAAGGAGGGACTTAACGGAATACCGAACATACACTTTCTGTAAGGAAGGCAAAAGACCAAGACAGAATTTTGCTGTCACTGCCCCAGAGTCCTTAAAGTTGAAACATCTGGTAGGCATTTGGCACTTTCACAGTATAAACCTGACTGCTAAAGGCCCCCATTTCCCCATGTGCACGATGATAATTGTTCGGTGTATCTCAAGGAATGAGGAACTTCTCCTCCCTGCTCCCACGCAACCTGAGGATCATCTACAGGATCTGCATCTGTAAAACCTTTTTTTTCATTCTTGCACCTCTATGTTGGCCTCATTTCCTTGTCATTGATGCAGTCTACACATTTTCTTTTCATCTAGCTGCACAGCCTTCCTTAGTTGTAATGAAGGGTCAAAGACAGAAAGCTAAATGAAAGCTCTTTTGTCCCCCTTGTAGGCAGGATGTCCTTAGTCCTAGCATGGGGAGGCAGTCAATGAAGAGGCTAGCTTTGCTGCATGTCAATACGGTCTATGAAAGCCAGCCAATTTTCTCTCTTATTCTATGAGAATATAATTTCTTTCTGGAGTGTGGTGAATACTTGCTCGCTCATATGGGTGGTTTTAATGGATCATTTCTCTAGGAACAGTACACATTACTGCAGGGCACTTGACATTTATATCAAAGATGTAGGGCAAAATTCTATTGTACTTTATAAAAAGCTGTGACTATGCTATTAGAAACCAAGGGCCAGATAACATCAACTGCCAGAGCATTTTGTCCCACAATGGTTCATAGGGTGTGATTCCTAGGAACAAAGTGACATCTGCAATGTTTATAAAATCTATGAGATGTGTTTATCTCCATCATAACACTGTGTGTGCTTTGCTGGGCTGTAAACAACAATCTATGAGTATCAACCATGAAAATATCTTCGCTTTGAAGCTCCAACAAAGCACAAAAGCCAATAGCTTTAGGGCCTAGGCCACTGAATTTTCTTGAGAATTTTTCCAGCTTGCCCTTCATATGTTTAACAGCTTACAAATTGGATTTGGTGTGATTGTCCTGGAAACCAGATTCTCTTATATTTGGGTTCTTATCTCACCATCCTTGTCTCCTACAAGAGCTTAAAGCAATACAATTAATAGTCTGCTCCTGAAACCACTGATCTACGCATCTGATTATTTTAGAAAGACAACGATAGAAATGCTTTTGAATTTGTAGTCTTGTCACTTAAAGAGTGGAAATACAATACTGGTATACAGAGGAATTTAGTTTTAAAGAGGAATTGAATATTCGTATGTAGTCTAAAATGCATTCTCTTACCAAAAGTATAAAAGTGATATATATTCAATCTATGTGAAAGATGCGCTCTCTGAAGTAAGTCTTCACCTAGCTTGCTTATAAACCTAGCCATGGTAAAGGCTAATCCTGGTTAACAGTGCATAGTGTGGGGGAAACAAACTAGAAATAAGCTGCCAGGCAGTAAACTCCTCACATATCAGAACCCTCTTGAAGAGCCGATTCAAACATCCCCAGATTCCTAATTGATCTGGCTTCTCCTATTTTATTCACTTTCATGCTTCTTATAAATATCTGTCGCATAGCTGCTTAGCTGCCTTAAGACACTAAAGAAGGAAGACTTTGAAACTGAGAATTTAAAATGTTGAACTGGCTAGTGATCACAGGACTGTGTAATTAGCCAAAACAAATAATTCTCTTCTATGGCATTACATATAAAATAAGTCCCCAATGGTATTAAAGAAATTAGAATAGCAGTAAATGAAAACAAGGCCCGAATATCTCCATATTCTGTCAGTTTTCATTTCTCTGTGCCCTCTCATTCAGAACAAGAACCAGGAATGAAATCTTGCTAGAAACGTTGTCTGTACTGCCACAGCTTTGGACTGACATGTGGAAAGGAAACTCTTATTATCTCAGGCTGTGTCGTTTACCAGCACTACACTCCACTTCTCATTGAATTCTAGACGTATGGGGCTAGCTCACAGGCTCAATGCAGGAATCTCTTGGTAGAGTCGCTGTTTGGTGTTGCACCAGCCATTTGCCATTATCCTTAGTGACTCTTGTGCACTGAAATGGCTGAACATCTGCACTGACCCTGTTTCCCCACGTCCATACTGCAGAGAACCAGCCTGGATGGCCCAGCTGCTCCTCCACCACTCAGGGTCTCTGTGGACAGTGAGCATTCGTGACCCAGGCAGCAAACTATAATTTGGAAAAGTGAAACTAATTTCAAAATTTCTGATTTCTCTTCAGTTTCCTGAAAAGACATGTTAGGCTTGAGTCAGATATTTAACAGTCCTTGCCAGGCAGGCTTGAATGCTCATATTTGCCTCTGCAAGAGCAGACTTCAGCAAAGACACAGGATTTGTCATCTGCCATCTTTGTATGTGACACAGCATCTTCATTTTCCCCCTGGATGTCCAAACAAGACAAGTGAACGTTTACCTTCCTGCCTGATGTCTGGTTCTTCTGCTCCAGTCCTCAGCCTAGTCCCTTTTTTAACTCAGTCTATATCTCTTCCTGACAATAAACGTATCGAGGACCAAAGCCAGCTAAGCCATAGGGGTCGCTCAGTAACCAATAAACTTTGGTGGACATGGCACTGCAGAGTGGCATACAGTGCCTGTATTGACATCACCATCACTTAGCGCTCCCAAGAACTGATTTCTGAGGTTGAGATCAGGGAGACCTGTCTCCCCCAGGCTGGTGTCGAGGGTATTAAATGAAGAAGGTAACTTTGAAGGTTTTATCTTCTCTCCATCTCAAAGTAGAGAACAGAGCCCTACTCAGCCCCAAGGGAGAGGAACACAAGGATCACTCGTCCTATTTCATTTCCTTAAAGATGAATGTCTCATGGAGAGAGATTCAATCAAGGGGCTGGAGCTTCAGCTGCAGCTTTTAAGTGAAAATTTGTGTCATGAGCCTTTCATTTATTTAAGAGAGGAATGTTTCGTGCTTGCAAACTCTTCTAAAAGATACTGTTCAACGGTCTTTTTTAATGGAAGATAGTGATGGTTTAACCTCACTCTTGCAGCTGATAGTAATGCAAGAAAAAAAAAAGCTATCCAGTGACACTGGATGTCATAATATACCACATCCCACAATGGTGTTGGATTCCAAACACTCATACAATCAATGGAAAACATTGTTTGACAGGGGTGGTGACCACTGCCACTGTTTCTGCCTCAGCAGTCTCTCTAGTTAGCCCACACTGCAAGTGGGTAATGCTGGCATGTTGATCAGTTCCACTGAGCAAGGTGTCTTTTAGACCAATGTTGTTAGTAAACTTCTAGTGTGAGTCTTCTAAGATCAGGACTTCTCTCACCCAAGACAGAGATTTTTAAGTGACCAGAGAAGGGGGTTGGAGGGTGTTCAGACACACATTAAAATGACAAAATAATCTTTCCTACCTTTCCTTTCCAAAATATTTTATGAATCCTAAGTAATGAACCCCAACAGTATGTAGTTTTGTAAAGAATAGCATCATTTTACACAGGGGAAGGGGATTCATCCTGGTCACTGAAAAAGCCGATGTCAGAATTAGAGCCTACAACTAGCAGTACTAGCTTCTGAACCTGAGAGCAGCCCATTAGATTTTGCCTACTTGCCAGTCTAAATTAGCCATTAATGATTTTTCCAACTCCCATGTGCTTAATGCAGCAGGATAAAAATCAGAATGTGAGAGGCAAGAAAATGCCTGTGCTGGGACTCACAAAATCTGAAGAAGCTATTTTCAAAAGCTGTTTTTCTTCTTAGATGTGATGGTGACAGCTGCCTTCAAAAAAACACAGACAAATGGATAAGGAATACTTTTGTTAAGAGCTGAACCCAACACAGATCTTGGCAGTCTTAAGTCAGGTCTCCCATAGAAAAAGAGCCGAAATGGAACAGGACGAGGTAATGAAATATATTTCCCCAAGATCTTCCTCTTGAGGGATGAGGAGGAAAATACTGAAGGAATTTCTACATCGCTCTACTTAGTTACTCTTAGAGGAACCTCCTAGCCACATTAACCTCCTCTAAAGCATCCATTTGGGTATCCTTGGGGACGTGGAGAAACGGTGTCATGGGCCAGAGCCAGAACACTGTTCCAGCCTTCCCTGCCCTGCCATCAGCTGCAGAAGTCATACAGGGCTGTGACCCCATGGAAACCAGGAGGTTAGGAGTGGGAGCATCTGCTTTCCCCCAGAGACAAAGGAGTATCCAGTCACAACAGAGAGGATATCAAGGCCTCCTGCTGCCTCTCTTAAAGGCTAATTAGACTGGAAACTCTTGGCAGGTCTTCACAGAAATTGTGCTGCAGGGACTGTTCAGTCATTTCAGTGC